>NC_047093.1:82362307-83562307 GCF_902459505.1 Geotrypetes seraphini
GGCCGGGCAAGAGGGCTTGGGCTCCCTCTTGCTCCGATCGTGGGTGCGGGTGGGAGCGCGTGCGAGCGGTCGTTCGGGGTGGGGGTGCGAGTGGTTCTGCCGGGGGGGGGGATGTATCGGACGTCGGGGAGTCGGCCGGGCAAGAGGGCTTGGGCTCCCTCTTGCTCCGATCGTGGATGCGGGTGCGGGTGGGAGCGCGTGCGAGTGGTCGTTCGGAGTGGGGGTGCGAGTGGTCCTGCTGGGAGGGTGAATCGGGCGTCGGGCGGGGTGGGAACTATGTTTTAAAACTTTTGTATACCGCGCTCACGCATATAACGCGCGAGGGGTATGCGCGGTAGGTAAAAACGCGTATAACGCGCGCGTTATATGCGTGAAAATACGGTAGACCATGCAGGGGGAGCAGGAAGAAGGTGATGATGGACAGGGGGGAGGTAAAACAAAGGGGCTGCTGCTGGATAAGGTGAGCAGTGATGGAGTGGTAGAGGACACAGGGGAGGTAAAAGGAAGGGATAATGGACGGAGAGCAGGCAAGGGGTGGTTGTGGACAGCCAAGGAAAAAAAAAACCCAAAAAACACAGAAAGCGGCTAAGGAGAGAGAAAAAGAAATAAAGACAGACACACACACACATATATTCTAGCACCCGTTAATGTAACGGGCTATAAGACTAGTTATTACAGAATGCTACACAAATATCATTCTAACAGAATACCGCAGTCACACATGAAAGGAATGGTGTTAGGGGAAGTGCAACTAGGGGAACTGCCTCCTGGTCAGAGAGAGCCCTAAGCCTGCTGGAAGCTAAAGACGCACTGCCTGGGCTTTGCACTCCCCAGGTATATCCGCTAGACTGGAAAACGGCTAATGTCATTCCACTATATAAAAAAGGATGCAGGACGGAAGCCATGAACTACAGACCAGTGAGTCTCACTTCAATAGTGAGCAAACTGATGGAAACTCTAATCAAACACCAATTGGATACGGTCCTGAATGAGGGGAATCTGCGAGATCCCCGTCAACATGGGTTCACAAAGGGGAGGTCTTGTCAATCCAACTTAATCAGCTTCTTTGACTGGGTGACGAGGAAGCTGGATATTGGGGAGTCCCTGGACGTCGTGTACTTGGATTTCAGCAAAGCATTCGATAGCGTACCACACCGCAGGTTGTTGAGCAAGATGAACTCTATAGGTTTGGGTGATACCTTGACTACATGGGTGGGGGACTGGCTAGGAGGTAGACTTCAGAGGGTGGTGGTGAATGGCTCCCCCTCAGAAATGACAGAGGTGATCAGTGGAGTACCACAAGGCTCGGTCTTGGGCCCAATCTTATTCAACATCTTCATAAGGGACTTGGCTGAGGGGCTTCAGGGTAAATTAATGTTATTTGCCGATGACGCCAAATTATGCAATATAGTAGACAAGAACACAACAGGACCTGACATCAAATCCAAGACCGATAGTATGGCACATGACCTCCTCCTACTGGAGAATTGGTCCAGGACCTGGCAACTAAATTTCAACGCCAAAAAGTGCAAGGTCATGCATTTTGCTAACAAAAATCCATGTAAGACTTACAGTCTTAATGGTGAGATCCTAGAGAGAACTGTAGCGGAACGTGACTTAGGGGTAATCATCAGTGAGGACATGAAGACTGCAACTCAAGTGGAGAAAGCTTCATCTAAGGCCAGACAAATCAAGGGTTGCATACGCAGGAGTTTCGTTAGCCGTAAGCCCGAAGTCATAATGCCATTATATAGGTCCATGGTGAGACCCCATCTGGAATATTGTGTGCAGTTCTGGAGACCACATTACCGCAAAGATGTGCTGAGACTTGAGTCGGTCCAGCGAATGGCCACATGGATGGTAACAGGGCTCAGGGAGCTCCTGTATGAGGAACGGCTGAATACATTGCAGCTCTACTCCCTAGAGGAACGCAGGGAGAGAGGGGACATGATCGAAACATTCAAATACCTCACGCGTCGTATCGAGGTAGGGGAGGATATCTTCTTCTTCAAGGAACCCACGTCAACACGAGGGCATCCGTGGAAAATCAGGGGAGGGACATTGCATGGCGACACCAGGAAGTACTTCTTCACAGAGAGGGTAGTGGATCGATGGAATAGTCTTCCGATACAGATAATTGAGGCCAGCAGTGTGCCTGATTTTAAAGCTAAATGGGATCGAAAGGTGGGATCTCTTTACAAAGGGAGGTAGGGCAGGGTCATTGGTGTGGGCAGACTTGATGGGCCTTGGCCCTTATCTGCCGTCACTTTCTATGTTTCTATGTTTCTATGTAACATCAGCTCTAGCAGGATACATATTTTAAATCTGATATATTCTAATCACAAGATAGAAATAAATTTTTTTTTCTAACTTTTGTCGTCTCTGGTTTCTGCTTTCATCGTCTTTTCACTCTCTTCCATTCAGCGTCTGCCCTCTGTCTCTTCAATCCAGCATCTGCCCCTTCCATTCACTATCTGCCCTCTCCCCCTCCCATATGGTATCTGCGTTCTTTCTATGCTCCTCTCTCCTACACCAGATCTTGCATTTTTTGTCCCTCTTTCCTTATTTCTCAACTGAGCCCCCTTCCCAGCATCAATCTCTCTCTATTTTGTCATTCCTCTGTCTCTCCCCTTTCCCTCATCTGATCTCTCCATTCCATCCTGACTCCTTCCCCTCCTCTAATCTCCCTGCCAGCTGTTTCCTTCCAATGTTCATCCTCCCCTGTCCAACAGTATCTTCTCCCTTTCTTCCTCCCCTTATCCAACAGTAACTCTCTTCCCTTCCCCTTCTCCCCTGTCAGCAGTATCCCCTTTCCCTCCCTTGTCCAGGAGTACCCCTTGTCCCTTTCCTTCTCCCCATATCCAGCAGTAACTCTCATCCCTTCCCTTTCCCTTCTCCCCTGTCAGCAGTACCCCCTTCCCCTCCCTTGTCCAGTAGTACCCCTTCTCCCTTTTCTCCTCCCCTTATCCAACAGTAACTCTCGTCCCTTCCCTTTCCCTTCTCCCCTGTCAGCAGTACCCCCTTCCCCTCCCTTGTCCAGGTGTACCTCTTCTCCTTTTCCTCCTCCCCTTAACCAACAGTAACTCTCGTCCCTTCCCTTTCCCTGCTCCCCTGTCAGCAGTACCCCCTTCCCCTCCCTTGTCCAGGAGTACCCCTTCTCCCTTCCCTCCTTCCCTCTCCAGCAAATGTTTCCTCTATGTAGGCTAGCGGCAGCTCTGTGTGCTTTTAACTTCGGCACACAGCTACCCCAAGTAGTATTTTAGCCGCGGTTTCATGAGGCAGCCTCGGGGCCTTTGGTGGGCCGGCCTAGCAAAAGCCCCAAGGCTGTCTCATGAAACCACAACTAAAATATTTGCTTAGGGACAGCTGTGTGCCGAAGTTAAAAGCACACAGAGCTGCCGCTGCTTGTCTGGGTGTGCGGAGACAAAGACTGGAGCAGGAGACATATGCGGCAGGAGTCGGTGTTGGAAGGCAGGAGTGATGTCATAGCAATGGCAACAGGAAGTTCCATGTCAGCTGATGCCGGCACCTTTTGCTGCGGCGGGGACCCGAATCCTTCACAGACCGTCAAGATTTTTTTGCGGACCTACACCGGTCCACGGACCGGCGGTTGAAGAACTGTGCACTAGACCACCAGGTAAGGCTTAAGGGGGGGCTTTCATGGCTTAAAATAGCTGGGGGAAGTAGGGATTAGGGGCAGAACCGGCCTGAATATTATTCACGGTTTTTAATATTCGCGGGCCAGCTCTGCCCCTAACCCCCGAGAATACGGAGGGGGAAGTGTACAAGTTAAAACTGAAGATTGTGGATTTGGGACTGTGTAATGAAGTGGAGTTTTTTTAAACCTATGAAGCATAACTGAGTTGTTGTTTTATTTGGGTTTTTTCACCACTTTAGTATAATTTTCTGGTGTTATAGTGCTAGGGGAGATTGGATTGGGCTGGTGAGAAGACTGAATAATTGTCAGGGCATCTATTGGATTGTTGATGAATCATGCTGAAGGCTAACCTTATATAAGACTAATCCCCTTGTTTACGAAACTGCGATAGCAGTTTCTAGCACAGGGAACCGCGCTGAATGGCCCACGCTGCTCCCAAAGCTCATAGGAACTCAATGAGCATCAGAAGCAGCGTGGGCCATTCAGCGCAGCTTCCCGTGCTAGAAACTGCTATCGCAGTTTCGTAAAAGGAGGCCTAAGATTGAAAGGGCAAGCTCACTACTTATGGAACTACACAGGTTACCTATCAAGAGCAGAGTCCAGTTTAAAATTGCATGTACGGTCCATAAGGCTATAGGGAAAACTCAGCCAGCCTAACTTCGGCCATTCAAGTTACTCACTCCTTGAACAACTGAAGAACAATTCAGTGCTGGAAACTACCACTTCCCTCCTACACCAACTCAGAAGTAAAGCACTCTTTGAGTTCCAAGGCTCCAAAATCTGGAGCTGCCTCCTGAGCTGCTTACGCCAGATACCTACATATCTTCAAATCAGGGAAGCTCTGAAAATGCATCTATTCTCATTATTGACAAGACCCTAAGTTCAATACTGTCTGACTCATAATGTCCATGTTTTTATAGTTATACCCATCATATATAAGCCACAATGATTCCTAGCTGACACTTGTGGGGTACAAGAAACAATATGGTATAGTATAATTTTAAAACTGCTAACAGGGCCTAAAAATTAATTTTCAAAGGAAAACCTTTGTTAAGGGTTACTCTTATTTATTGGTTTTAATAACATTGGGACTCATATTTCAGCCATTCTCTGTCATACTTCTCTTACTACTATTAAATAATTCCATAACCATTTTTTTAATTATTTATTTATACAGTTTTATATTTTCATCAAGCATAACAATCTTGACAAAGGATCAAAATATACACAGATAGGAAATAAAAGTTAACATATGCATACGCATAAATGTTAAAGAAATAAAAACAACTATTTAGTCCACAAATAATGGATTCAAGACATGGAAATAAAAATAATAATAATACATTCCACTGTAATAAGAAAATTATCCTGAATAGAGTAACAGCACTGGTTATCCACGCTATAGCCGATGGTAGGTCATAAATCAATAGACTAAGCCGACCCTTCCTTTGGTCCTAAAAAATCTATTAATTGTTTAGGCTCAAAAAAAAGAAAATTTTTATTTTGTTAGGAAATGAAACTTTAACAAAAAAGTAGCTCTGAGGGCTAGGGTTCTGGGCCGCAAGGCCAAGAACTCATTCCTACGCCTCTGAGTTTTTTGTGATAGATCTGGGAAAATCCTAACATTTGAGGCCAAATATTTATCATTTAAATGGCGGAAATATAAACGTAAAACATATTCCCTATCACTTTCCAGAGCTAGAGTCAGCAAGAGAGTAGTTCTATTTGTAACCACCTCAAGAGAACTCTCCAAAAATAAAGACAAATCTACATTGTCCTTAAATGTTTCCTTAGGGGTCGACTCCCCTTGAGGTCTCTTTATATCCAGGTAATAAGCCCTAACAATTGGAAGTAAATTTTCCACAGGAATGGCTAGGACTTCACAAAAATATTTTCTCGCCATCTCCACTGAGGATATGACTGGACATTTGGGAAAGTTCAAGTCTCAAATTATTTTTTCTAAGTGAATTTTAAAAATTCTCCAGTTTGCGTGAAATAAATTATTTTTCCTTCACCAATTCCAACTGGTCAGTCTTTACTTCATTCAAATTTTCTTCCTGTTTCTCCAATTTTTCAGTTAATTTAGATAGGTGTAAACCTTGTTGTTCCACTTTGGAATAGATAGTTCCATAATCATTTTTAATTGTTGAAAGACTCAATTTTAGGTTGGCGTCCATTATAGATATGGCCTGCCACAGCGCCTCCATATCAATCTTTATAGGTCTTTTCAATTCCCCAAAATTAATGTTGTTCCCACTAGAAGTTCCTCTCACCTCTGCTTCACTAGTGGTGGGGGTTAATTGAACTTCCAAGCCAGCACCTTCCTCCTGAGTTTCCAGTGGTGGCATCCCTCCTCTGCTGGAATCCAGACTCCTCTCTCCAGGCTGCTGGACTCCTGCAGCTCCCTGCACCATCAGACTTCCGGGCTGGGGAGGAATTGACCTTTGCTCCGGACTCAGAATCATCCGGAGTACTCCAGCACCAAGGTCTCCCGACAGCTCCGGGCTTGCCTCCGAAGTAGTGTGTGTCTCCACACCTGAGCGGGCAAAGGCAGCCAGAATCATCTGCTGACTCAACATCTGCGGGGCAACAGATGCCGGAGGGTTAGGGCGAAATGTCTCCTTCCTTTTCCCCATTGCGGGTCAGTCTTTACTGGTAGTAAGAAAACGAAGAGTCAGCAACTCTCTGCCTCCCGATCAAGCGTCCGTCCTCGACGCCATCTTGAATCCCCATAACACCATTTTAATGGGCAAAAATTGGCCGCAGCTTTATTTATCATAATAATCTTGCATCATAACTTTATAACTTTCATAAACATAGAACAAAGATCCAACATTTTCAACCAATTTAGCAAATGTATCTCCTGGAGCTATCCGGTATCAAAACTAGCGTCATTATCCCCCAACCCTTTTCTCTCATAACCTTCGGTGACTTATGATGTCGCGGTGCCGCCCACGAGGATATCTTTAAAATTCACCCATCATATATCTTAAACTTCAATCTGCTTTCAGATAAATGCTCTTTTTCTGGCCACCCCAACATAAACTGTGACCGAACCCCACCACCCACACACCAACCTGATATTTCTCGAACACCCACAACCCTCTAAAGGGCTGGGAGGGAGGGAATCACCGAACTCCCCAGCGTTCCCCAGTGTTCTTTCTTCAAATACAATTCTACTCCCCGCCAATTCTCCTCAGACTTCCTTACTGCTTACACTCCTCCCCCTCCCTTCATTCAACCAATCCTCGCTTACTCCCTCTCAGCTTCCTTGTTGCTACCTAATTTCTTACTCTGCCTCCACCCCTAATTTCCTTTATATCAATTGCTTTTACTTCACCAATGTTTTTAGCCACCCAGCTAAACCTGTGTTGCTCTTTTTATTTAAAAACCATTATCTTGGTACTACAAGCAAATATTAAAAAAGCAGTTATTTTAGAAGCATATTCAAGTGCAAATGGCTGCATTTACATTCCTACCTAGATTACATGCATGTGCAAGTGGTAATTTCAGAAATCTACTATTTACAAGTGGAGATCTAAACCAGCCAAAGCTTGCAAGGTAGTTTGGTGGGAATGCCTTAAGTGAGACAAAAATATACACGTGAACCCTAAAGTAACAAAGGGAGTACATGTTTATGGGACTAAATTTCCCTGCCAGTTTGAGCTCATAGGCAGAAATTTTTTTTTAAATGAAATGTTAATTTCATCCAGGACCTTACACGAGGGATAAAGGGAAGTATTTCTCCTTGATCTTCCAGTGTTATTTCTACCTCCAAAACAAAAATAATAATAATAATTGCAACCTCAAGGTTTATTTAAGAACATAAGAACATAAGCAGTGCCTCTGCTGGGTCAGACCAGAGGTCCATCACACCCAGCAGTCCGCTCACGCGGTGGCCCATCAGGTCCAGGACCTGTATAGTGATCCTCTATCTATACCCTTCTATCCCCTTTTCCTTCAGGAAATTATCTAATCCCTTCTTGAACCCCAATACTGTACTCTGTCCTGTCACACCCTCTGGAAGCTCATTCCAGGTGTCCACCACCCTTTGGGTGAAGAAGAACTTCCTAGCATTGGTTCTGAATCTGTCCTCTTTTAATTTTTCCAAATGCCCTCTCATTCTTGTAGCACTGGTTAGTATCTAGATGGAGGATCACTGAGGAATACCAGGTACCGTAGGCTGCAGGGCCCTATGTTGGGAGCAGCGGCATAGTGGAGCCACACACTGCGTGGGAGGATGCAATGGCAAACCACTCCTGTACTCTGCCTTGAAACATCACAGGGATGATTCCTCATTGTGCATGCAACCATGGGTCTGTGGTCGATTAATAGGCATACATACACACACACATATGCACACTCACACAAGTAGCGGTGCATGCTTTCTGCAGGTTAAAGAAAGCACTACAACAGGACACGCTCAAGCATCCCAAGATAGTTTTGGGATTGAAACATGCTTCCCAAATGCTAAAAATTTTTTTTTTAGTGAGGAGGCATGTTTGGTAGCGAAGAGTAGGCGTATCTTATGCTAATTGGTTAACACCTAGGTTTTGGCATGCGCTGACTGATTAGCATAAGATTTACGCAGATTTGCCCTTCCTGCCTACAAAATAGGTGGCCTTAGCGAATGGGAATCCCACATGTTAAATATAGTGCAGGTCTCTTTTTGTAAAAGAGCCCCTCTGTATCTAATTGGCAAGTATTTACATGTTTCTGTATTTTAAATGGGACAGCTGCACGTGGACATGGTGTCACTTAATTTTCAAATCTGTGAAATTGCCGCTTCCATAAGGGTTTGATTTTTGCCACCTAATTTTTCCACATGTATATTTGTAAACGACTACTCCTGTATGCTAGTAAATACATGTGCACGCCAATATATCCTTATAAGTATTTTAGAAAAAGTTCCATGTTCAGCAGAGCTTATTGTAAAATACCACTGGAATTAAGCACATCCAAATTTGGATGTCTGAATTCTACTTTTATTTATTTAATTTTCTATACCATTCTTCCAGGGGAGCTCAGAATGGTTTACATGGATTTATTCAGATACTCAGGCATTTTTCCATGTCTGCCATGTATATCTGGAGCAATGGGGGACCAAGGGCTCCTTTTACTAAGCTAAGCACGAGCTAAAACCACCATAACAGCTTAGTAAAAGGAGTCCCAAGTGACTTGCCCAGAGTTACAAGGACCAGTGTGGGTTTGAACCCCCCAACCTCAGGCTGTAGCTCTAAACCCAGTGCCACACTCTTAGACATAGTACGGTAGAAGACAGCATGACAAACATTGTCTGACAGAGATGGCAAAACATAGTTAACAAAGAATGATAAAAACATAATATGACATAACATGTCACTTAATAAATTTATACGAAGATGCACAACATATAATATGTTCATATAATGATTCAAAATGTTGTGTGATCGTGGCACCGAGGTACCCCCCCTCTTCAAACCCAGCATGCACCATAAAAGAGAGGGAAAAAGCCTCAGACTAATGTAACAGTATAGAACCAAAAGGTACAAATCAAAACTGCTTTTGATACTTTTACTGGCAAAAAAACTCCCTCACAGAATAGCCTCCGGGTGACTTTGCCCTTTTCTAAACCTGTTCTGTGAGGGAGTTTTTTTTGCCAGTGAAAGTATCAAAAGCAGTTTTGATTTGTACCTTTTGGTTCTATACTGCAACATTAGTCTGAGGCTTTTTCTCCCTCTTTTTGGGTGCATGCTGGGTTTGAAGAGGGGGGGTACCTCGGTGCCACGATCACGCAACATTTTGAATCATTATATGAACATATTATATGTTGTGCATCTTCGTATAAATTTATTAAGTGACATGTTATGTCATATTATGAATAGGGGGGGTGGGGTACCTCGGTGCCACAATCACGCAATATTTTGAATTATTATATAACATGTCCCTTCCAAATTCGAGCATAAGTTCTTTAGCTGAAGCTGAACTGCAGATGCAGTGATATGATACTAGTCTTTTGACAGTTGGCTTATACAGAACATACAGAATTTAAACCTGTTTGTGAAAGATGCACTGGATAATTTTAAGAACAGTGTTGAGAGACTGGATAAAAGACTTCTGGGGTAAGGAGGTCTTGCTACTATATTAAATTTGAAAACCCGTACGATTTATCTAAAATGATCTACACAGTGAAGATAAAAACCTGAAAGGAAATCAGATAGTACAAGATATACAAAGTTTTTAAAAATTTTTTATTTTTTATCAGCATAGAATACAAACCAGGACATGTACCCAAAATTCTAAAAAAATTGCTAAAAACTGCACACACATTTTGTTACATACCCAAATTCAGCATGCAGTTTAACTGAACAAACCAATTAGTGTCAATAATTCACTTTATAACAAGCAATTATTGGTGCTAATTAAAACCAATTACAAGTTACACACAGAAGTTAAGGTGTGGGATCTGTGCCTAAATTTTATATGTGAGTCAAAAGAGTGGGGGGGGGGGGGGGAAGCGCAGAAACAGACATGTCATAGACGGATGGGAGCATTACTTTAACTTTTGTGTATAATTATATAATGTCATTGTTCTATGTAAAATGGGTCTTAATATATTATTTTTCTACTTCTTGATATTGAGCACAAATTTAGAACAAGACCGCACTCACATAGACAAAATTTAAGCAGACAGGGGACGGAGTATACTTTCTACCTGTTTTGAATTTGGTGCAGTGTGCATCTTGTATGTATGAAAATGCAAATCCCATTCTCTCTCTTTTCACACCTGTGAAATGATGACATATTCCTTGTGACACTCAGAAATATGTTCCTTCTATACCAGTTCTAAGAAATTTCCCTTCTGGCACCTGATATAGCATAACATAATTCTTTATTTATATACCACAATATGCCTTTCAGTTCAACTCGATTACAGAAAAATAGGTACAACAAGGAATAAGAAAATATTAACATTGAAAATTAATAGAACCACTTGTATGTGGTATTAAGGCACAGAGAATTCCCTATCTATTCCAAATAGGGGTCACAATATAAATTAAGGTGCCTGAGAAGTGAATTGTATGAACTATATATATATAAAGAAAAACAAATATTAATAAATGAAACAGGAAGGAAGCATTTCAGATCTCAGCCTACACCAAAAAAAAGGTACAATATAGGTACAGTTACAAATCAAAATGTACACATAAAAAGAATAATACAGGGTGTAGCATAACTTAAGAAAATAGAAAGAAATCAGGAAAAAATCAAAATAAAACATAGTTCCAGTCAGTGAGGGGGGGGGAACCCTTTTAGTCCAGAGCAAATAGGGCCAATTCCACTCCATGCAAGCATCCAGATAAGTCCCTCTGAATTATTGTTAAAGTGAAAAAAAATGCTGCCTCAGCTAAAACTGTTTCAGACACTGTGTGTGTTTGTGTGTGGAAAAGATGGGGGTTGAGGGGCATGACCAAGCCTTTGGTCACACAGAAAGGAGAGAAGAATGGCCTTGTCCACCTGTATTATACATCAAATATACAGTACATAGAGAGAAATTTTGCTGTTGCTCTGTGTCGGTCTTGAATTGGAAGGCATAGAGAAAGCAATAAAGACTTGATGTCAGGCTGTTACTCACCTGCCAGGCTAGCAAAACACTTCCTGTTTTTTTGTATTGGTGGTTCCTGTGGCTTTTGTCAAGCAAGAAAACTGTTCATGCTGTTCTTCCAATCTGATTGCTTTCCTGGAGCATCCTGCCGGCCAACCCCTGTTGTGCTGTTTAGGAAGCACACATCGACTTGTGTCTTTATTCCTTCTATCTTTGCACTTTACCTTCCTCCATTTATCTCTTTCCTTGTATTAAGTCCAATTGTTTTATGTATATGCAGGGAAAAGGCTTGATAAAGAAAGGAACATCCAAGTTAAGAAGAAAACTTTTGAATGGGGGAGAAAACAATATGGTCTTTAGAGGTCCCCACACTAGTCATCAAGGAAGGACAAACAAAATGCTAATTTTATCACTTTACCTTTATTTCACAAGAAATCATGACCTTTTGTCTTTATTTGCAAATTTGTACCTTAAAATTTAATGCTAAAGTTGTCATGAAGCCTTGATGAAATCTTGCAATGTCATAAGAAATTGACGTAAAACTCTTGGAAATGTTGCTGTTGTTGCAAAATCAATTATTCAATTACAATAGGAATCCAAAAGGTTGAAATGCTAAAGCAGAAAGAGCTATGCAGTCCCTGCCCACTCCCCAACCATATTCTACATTTGTCAATTAATGTGGGAATTAGCACATGAGTAGGTAAAAACTTGGCTCTTCTCCCAAGCTTATCATTCATACAGGGCTAGATTCATTAACCTCCTTTTCATGCCCGATCCATGGCCGATCTGTGTAGGCCCGACCAATTCACAAAACAAAAAAATTAAATGAGAGCGATCGGAGGAACACCCTGATCACACGGATCGCTAGTGTGTGATCCTGACACATGCACAGATCATCTGTAGATGGTCTGCACATGCGTCTAAGAGCCATCTAGAGCCGCAACTTTTTTTAAAACTCCCAGCAAGCCTGTAGTTTTAACCTGATTTAAACCCATGGGTTAAAACCAAGGGCTCACAGTGCGGGGAAGGGCAGGAAAGTCGGGGTGGCAGGAGAGATTCGGGGCGAGAGCAGGGCGGTGAGTCGGGGCAGCAGGCAGGAGAGATTTGAGGCAGAGCACGAGATTGGGGCAGGCAGGAGGCAGCAGGAGATCGGGGCAGGCATGAGATCGGGGCTGAGACAGGGCAGCAGATCGGGGCAGAGAAGCAGGGCAGAGAGCAGGGCGTCAGAAGGCAGGGCAATCGGAAAGGACCTCAGCGACTGGTCCTCAGCGGTTACTTATTTTTGGATCGGCCAGCCCAGTCAGTGTTGCTTTTTTTATTTTAGTGAATCACTTCCTGTGTGCATTTGAATACCATTCCCCCTCATTTGCATGCACAGATCGGAGGATGATCGGGACAGAGGTTAGTGAATCGGATCGGAGGGAAATCGGGTCGCAAAGGGATCGCAAACCGATCGGTACATGATCGGTTTGCTTAGTGAATTTAACCCTCAGTGACTGCACCTGGACTAGTTTGTTGCACACACTACACCTAAGATCAGTTCCTTGTATCTTGTTTAACTGTTTAAACAAGTTGTCTTGAGTTTAGCCTCCCATCTGTTTGTCCCAATGGACTCTTTACCACCTATCTTGACCCCATCTAATATCTGCACTTGGCCCTTCGGCTAAATGATAAGCTGTATTGTAAAAAGCATTAGCGTCATATCTATGTTATTTTAATTTTCTTATTAGGTGTTTCATAAGTATCATGCTGACGTATTATATCTCTGCTATTTGAATTTCAGTTCTGTTAAGTATATTTTTGAAACAGTTCCATGGTAATTCTATTATTGTTTCAATTTGCTGATTTTGACTTTTACGTAATACATTGTATTTATGTTTATATTTTCTCATACTGTTATTCATATGCTATTAATAAAATTGTAAGTTATATTGAAATTGCATTTGCTGAATCTTTTCATAAAGGTGGTGTAATCATACACATAGATCTGAAAGTACGATTTACATATATTACTTATCTGCCAGGCTAGCTATGGCCTTTTAAATGCCTTCTGGCAAGATGGATAAAATGTGAAACCATGGACCAAATTCTATTGCATGACCAAATAATCGGTGTCCCCCCAAAATCTGTGCTTAGTGATATTCTAGAGTTAGGTGTGATTAATAGAATAAGTGTAGCACCCATCTACACAACTGATATTTAGGTATGGCTATTTATGGCATTGAAAAACAGGCCTAAATGCCTGCACCTAAATTGTGTGCATATAAGGCACAGAGGGATATGTTCGATAGGACATCTAAATCTGAGTTTGGATGTTTGGGGAAAGATGTCCAGAAATCCAGTAGAGAAAATGCCCATTTTCAAAACAGCAAGACATCTGTCTTTTTTACATAAGAACGTAAGATTTGCCACTGCTGAGTCAGACCAGTGGTCCATCGTGCCCAGCAGTCCACTCACGTGGTGGCTCTTAGGTCAAAGACCAGTGCCCTATTTGAGACTTGCATTACCTGCTTATGTTCTGTTCCAGCAGGAACTTATCCAACCTTTTCTTGAATCCCTGAAGGGTGCTTTCCCCTATAACAGCCTCTGGAAGAGCGTTCCAGATTTCTACCACTTTGAGTGAAGAAGAACTTCCTTACGTTTGTACAGAATCTATTTCCTTTTAACTTTAGCAAGTGCCCTCTGGTTCTCTTCACCTCGGAGAGGGTGATCAATCTTTCTTTCTCTACTAAGTCAATTCCCTTCAATATCTTGAATGTTTCAATCATGTCCTCTCTCAGTCTTCTCTTTTCAAGGGAGAAGAAGCCCAGTTTCTCTAGCCTCTCATTGTACAGCAACTCCTCCAGTCCCTTAACCATTTTTGTCGCTCTTCTCTGGACTCTTTCAAGTAGTACTATGTCCTTTTTCATGTACAGCGACCAGTGTTGGACACAGTATTTGATGTAGGCAGCTGTCCAGGCCTACCTCGGTAATGAGACCTCGCACGCTATATACTGGTTTCAATAAGTATATATTTATTTAGTCAATCAGTAACAGCTTACAGGAATAAATCATTCAGCATATAGCATAACAGAATGTGATCTCCAGGCCTGTAGATCCTCTGATGTCTGTTCTGCCCTCTCCCTTCTAAAGGCCTGGTTTTTATACATTTCTTAGTGGCCAACATCACGTTGGCCTAGATCACATGATACCTCCTTATTGGCTATTTTCTTATGCACTACTGCCTAACTACATTAATTTATTGGCTGGTTCACCTGCATCATGTTATATGTTCACTCTGTTTCCCGTAAGACCTAACCTTTTCCCCGAAATGTCTGTTTCCGAACCATATTAGCATTTCCGAGCACAAGACCCCCTCCCAACTGCAAATATCTCTGACACTTTAGATGATATTTCTTGAGAATTCTATCTTCTGACCATGGTCTGTTTATCTCTTCATGATATCTGGCTGGGCGGGCCTTGGTGCACCACAACAAACCCACAGCCTCAGGACCTGTTGCTTTTTCTCTAGTTTTACTGATACAGTAGCTAATTGAACTTAAAAACAGCGCATTTCCCCATCTTTGCATGCTCTTTAGTCAATGATGTGAAATATCTTTTCACAGCTAATCTACTGTTTCCATCAGCTGCAGAGATAAGATACTAGTTGCAGGGGGAGAGAAAGGTTTTTGTAGAGAGAACAGTTTCTGTGAGCTTATGGTTTTTCCTTATCCTACTTCACCTGGTTTAATAATGTCAGGACTTACTGGGACCCTTCAGAACTCCCATGCTTTTTCTTCTTTCCATCTCCCTCCTCCTCTCATCCCCTCTTCAAAGCCCCACCAGGTGGCTTTAACATCCGGACATTTGGCGAAGGGTTAGATTGTGTCAGAGACTATACAGCCTAGGCCAGGGCTATGTGCTAGGAATTGTATATGATAAGTGAAAGAGACAAGTGCCCACCCTTACTACGCTACCGAGGACAGAGCAGCATAACATGTCGCAGTGCACTTATTACTTACAATACTAAAATAAGCAGTCAATGATTAAGAAGCAGAAATTACATGGGCATTTAAGCTCTAATAAATGACTTATACCTTTAGGGTTATATTGCTGTGTTGGAAACATCAGCATGGATTACTGATGTAGTGGGGATAGGTGGTGGCTCGTGGGAGGGGAAATCAGCTGCTGCCGTTTCACAGGGAGGTACATTAAAAATCAGCCAAGTTGTGTATGGGTCTGTGTAGGGGTCTCTATTTCAACATTTGGGATAGTTCGGGCAACTAGGCATCTGCAGGTGTCCATAATTTAACCTGATACATTTTAGTATATTCTCTTTTTATGGCTTCATCCTGTTATGAGCATACTACATCCAAAAGGGATGGAGGGATAAATTAACAAGTTAGATTATTTCCATGCTTTTCCAAAACAGCTGGGATCAGTGCAGACTCGGCTGGGTCCAGACGCTAGGGGTGAAAGTCCAGGTAACTACATCATCATCCTTCAGCTGGGCTCATCACTTCTTCTTCACTGCATTTCTCCTCAGCTTAGCAGCAAGAAAGGGAATGGAAAGAATCTAACTGGAGGGGAAAATAACTAGGGAGCTATTGTGGGAGTCAAAACAGGATGAAAATGCATAAAGTCACAATCAAGAAAAACACATGAACTTGCAATAGGGCTGTTAGAAATAATTACCAACACATGAAAATATATATATGTAATGATACTGCATGAGTCCATAAAAGAGTTAAAGTGCAAATTAATAAGTCCATAATTAAAGCTGTAGAAGTTCAAGGTCATAAAGCTCATCCTGTCTTTGGTAGCAACAGTCAGGAAGTCTTTGCTGGTAAGTCTAGGCGCTAAACCGGTCCCTTCTCTGGTAGCAAGATCCTTCCGTTGGGGCTCATCTGTCATCGGGGTTTCATATGGCCGAAAATCTTTCTTCCAGCGATGATATTTCAAATAGCATTAGTCCATAATTATGCAAATAAGTCATTAATAGACATTAAAAGGATGTAAACACGGGTTCTCATGTAGCATACAGCTTCCTCTGATATGGCAATTGTCTTTGTGAAGTGATCCACAATTAATAAGGCAAAAATATCTGTACTGTATATATCATTTAACTTGTTTACAACAATACCTGAGCAATATTACTAACAGGATAGGTACAGCGTTAACAGATGACATACAAAAGAGAACAAAAACTTATCTGCTTTAATTCAAATAGACTAAGGTCTAATATATGTATTGGCTGAATTATATTTGTCAGCCTAAGGGAGTTATAGTTACAATGGCATATGATGTTCAAAGGACAGGAGTAATATGCTGAACATAAATATGAATTAGCACAGAGTCAAACCCAAGCAAAAGGATGGCTAAGCTATAGCCTTAGACATATTAACACATAGGTTATATTGAAACATACTAAAATAAAGAGGATAAACCCTAAAAATTAAAATAAAATAGGATTTATGGGAGAAATGTCCTTCCCATGAGATTCTATCAAATCATGGGTTCAATTTTGTTTGACTCATAATATATTTTTGCTAAGAAACCAAATAAAATCCTACATATTGACTAAAACTAGAAAAATGATTTTTTTTCTAACAAACCGTGCAATGGGTTAACAGTATAGTGCATGAAGAAAGCAGAAGTTACTTTCGCTTCGGTGTGTTAGCACGACATTAATTAATATTACCATTTGGGATAGAAGCAGATCATAAGAACCCTATGCAATATGTTCCAGTTATTGCATACTTCTTGTATTTGTTCCAGTATTTGCAGACTTCTTGGGGTGAGGGAGGTTCTTTCATTTGTTAGCCAGTTATTGTAGAGACATGAATAATGAAAAAACAAAAAGAAAATAGCAACTGATAATTTCAAGTTAAAGAAATAGAGCACTACATTTCCCAGTGTCCTTAAACACAGACACATCAACCAGGAAGTAGCTCGGTATGTTTGTGTAACGGAAAAAAAGAAGAAGAAGAGGAAGCATAACTCATTTCTTAAACTTTGATCACCGACAAAGAATAAGGTTTGAAATCGTTGTGGTGAGTAGTGAAAAAATAAATCTTCTTTCATTATATTGGTAATTATAGTGAGCGCTCATAAATGGAAATCCACTCGTATTTCCATAAACACTGAAGTTGACATATGACATAATACAACAAATAATAACTCATGTGCTGGAAACCAGACAGACATTAATTGCTAGCAAGTATTAAGGGAGTGCCCCTCTTGTATAATTTTATTTCATTTTTTTTCCTTTTATTTAGAGTACTCATAAAAATTATTAAGTGTTCTCTTCAAGTGCACTGTAGTTTTTCCTAACTCTAGAAAACAAATGATCGTTTGTAATGGGAAAAAGTGAGGTGATGGGAAAAGCCCATAATAAAAATCCCAGACCTAGAAAGACAAAGGGTGCGTTTATTTTCACATTGCCAGTTATCATACTTAATGCCTGTCAGTTATATGGTTAGAAATAATCACTTGTCACGTATCCTTCCTATCTACGTACACTATCTTTATATATTCCCTTCATTGCCAATCTAACATAACACTTTCTATTGAAAAACAATAGTGATCCAAATCATTTCTGTAATTTCATTCTTCTCTTTCTCAAAAACAATTCTTTATAATCCAGCAAACTTATATGAAATAAATAATTGTTTAATGAAAGCTTATGGTAACATTGAAATGCAGTTAAAATATATACTTCCTCTTTCAGTCTCATTCAATCTCATCCCCCTCACCCCCCATTTTTTTTTTTTATTTGTTCGTGAACACAAAAGAACAGGAAACAAAAAAACCACGAGAGCAATGCTTTCGCTGTTTCACAAAGCGCCATATGTTACACAGGTCAGTACACAAGCGACAGCTAGCATGTAAAGCAAAATGGAAGAACAAAGGAAGCCATTACATTTTACAGCAAAACACAGATTCAGAGCCATGCCAAGGCTAGAAGACCCCTCTCGTTAGTAGCAAAGAAATAAACCCATAAAAACAGAACTAATAAGCCAAAACCCATACAAAATAGTGGCCATACATGATAATACTACATCATAAGGGGCTAGGCAACACAAAGCACAATGCAGAGAAGAGGTGTATACTTTCGGCTCAACAATGGTAGGAAATATGGGGCAGAATGAGGAACAGGATTGTCTAAGCAAGAGAAAGAGAGGCTAGGGCTAGGGGCACAAGACAAATAATCATGGCTAGCACTGGCAGCCAGAGAAGTATAAGACAGAGGGATTCCTAATGTCAGCAAGAGTAATGGAAGTAATCAGACATAGCGGGCATGCCAGTACGAAAAGTGGGTTTCCGAGACAAGAACACTACTTAAGCACAGTTTCCTGGAAAGTGGGGGAAGGTGGGGGACGGGGTGCATTGCTGTTGAATAGTTTCACAGATATCCTCTGTGCCTGAGAGATAGTCGCCCACGTGACAGGAGAGTAACGACCAGTATGTGTTGTAAGAGTACGATCTGCCTGCCATTGCACCTGGTGTGCAACGGGAGGTAGAGAGATAGGGTAAGGGTTAGGAGTATACGCTGGGGAGAGAAAAGGGGCAGTTGACATTGGCAGAGAGTGATACAAACGGGAGGACTGAGACGCTAGCAGCAAAAGCGGAGAAGCATGAGAATAAGGAGCAGGCAACATGGGAGAAATAAACAATATATCCAACTACAAAGTGTACAAACTAATGAGTCTAAAAATAAAACTAATAAGAATACTTACAAAGTGATGCAGTGTGATCACAGAAGAGCAGGTACCTGAGTATCAATAACTCAGGTGTGGCCTGAGACCACAGAAACAGCATAACCACCAGTCAAAGCTGGTTCAACAGTCACACCATAACAGTGATAGTTTGATATAGCAGAGGAAACATCAGGCGTGGCCCAAGACCACAAGAAATAAAAGAAAGAATTTAACCAGCAATCGAATCAGTGTCTGTACCAAAAAGAAAATTTTAAGGAGAGTAAAACGAAGGTATATAACGGAAGTGTTAGTGGGTGACAATACAGCTGCGCTGAACTATACCTATGTTTCCTAAACTACAGACTGACTACCCGACCCGCCAGTCATAAATATATATATATCCTAATTCCTAAACTATTCCTAAACTATGGACTGACTACCCGACCCGCCAGTCGTAAGCTTATCCCTTATGCCTAAACGACAAACAAACAGGATTAGTAAGGAAAGAGAAAGCAGTGTTTAAGGCAGACCATATTCTATTGCTGGTTTTAAACTAGAAAAAGAAAGAAACCGCATAAAAAGGGAAGTAAAATAATACAGCAAATCTGCAAGAAAATAAGGAAGTTTAGGTAGAGACACTGCATAAGTACAAGCATGCAACCCAGAAACACACTTTTGGCCATATAGTAATGGAGAGGCAATCTGACAAGCAGAGTATAGGCCTTCAATCCAGTGAGATCTCTAAAGGGGCGTGTCCCCTCTTTCAACGTCGGGGTTCAACACTGATGTAGAAGTTCAGTGGTGACCCCGAACAATTCATTTATTGGCTGGTTTCACCTGCGTCATGTTATATGTTCACTCTGTTTCCCGCAAGACCTAACCTTTTCCCCGAAATGTCTCTCTATACCATATAAGCATTTCCGAAAAATGGGGGGTGAGGGGGATGAGATTGAATGAGACTGAAAGAGGAAGTATATATTTTAACTGCGTTTCAATGTTACCATAAGCTTTCATTAAACAATTATTTATTTCATATAAGTTTGCTGGATTATAAAGGATTGTTTTTGAAAGCTTATGGTAACATTGAAACGCAGTTAAAATATATACTTCCTCTTTCAGTCTCATTCAATCTCATCCCCCTCACCCCCCATTTTTTGGAAATGCTTATATGGTATAGAGAGACATTTTGGGGAAAAGGTTAGGTCTTACGGGAAACAGAGTGAACATATAACATGACGCAGGTGAAACCAGCCAATAAATGAATGTAGTTAGGCAGTAGTGCATAGGAAAATAGCCATTAAGGAGGTATCATGTGATCTAGGCCAACGTGGTGTTGGTCACTAAGAAATGTATAAAAACCAGGCCATTCTGTTACGCTATATGCTGAATGATTTATTCCTGTGAGCTGTTACTGATTGACTAAATAAATATATACTTATTGAAACCAGTATATAGAGTGCGAGGTCTCATTACCGAGGTAGGCCTGGACAGCTGCCTACATCATATTCCAGGTGAGGGCATACCATGGCCCAGTACAATGGCATGATAACCTTTTCAGATCTGTTTGTGATCCCCTTCTTAATCATTCCTAGCATTCTGTTTGCCCTTTTCGCCATCGCCATTGATATTTTGGTCCTTAGTACATCTATCTTTTTTGGCCATTCTCGAATATAACTACGTCCACATGAAAAATGCACAAAAGAAAGTTTTTCAGACCTCAAAGCAGTCAGCATTCTTAGCAAACTGTTCACAGAGAGCTGAGCACCGCAGAGGGGCACTCTAGGGGGTACTGCGGTGATTGTCACATTTCAAAGTCCCAGACTCACATGTAATTATGAACTGCTTACATTGTATGGTGAGCCTTCCAAAACTCCTCCAAAACTTACTGTACCCACTTGTACATTACAACAATAGCCCTTATGCCTGCAAATATCACCTTAATGTTGGTATAGTAAGAACATAAGAACATAAGAAGTTGCCTCCGCTGAGTCAGACCAGAGGTCCATCGCGCCCAGCGGTCCGCTCCCGCGGCGGCCCATCAGGCCCACTGCTTGAGCAGTGGCCCTTGATTTTTCTCTAACCTATCTCTACTCCTGTCCCTATATCCTAACCTCAGTCCTTATCTGTACCCTTCAATTCCCCTGTCTTCCAGGAACCTATCCAAACCTTCTTTGAAGCCCTGTAGCATGTTCTGGCCTATCAGCCTCTGGAAGTGCGTTCCACGTATCCACCACCCTCTGGGTGAAGAAGTGCTTCCTAGCGTTTGTTCTAAACCTGTCCCCTTTCAATTTCTCCGAGTGCCCCCTTGTACTTGTGTTTCCCCATAATCTGAAAAATCTGTCCCTGTCCACTTTTTCTATGCCCTTCAGGATCTTGAAAGTTTCTATCATGTCTCCTCTAAGTCTCCGCTTCTCAAGGGAGAATAGCCCCAGCTTTTTTAGCCTGTCAGTATATGTTAATACCTCATAACACTTTACGTCCACTTCGGTCATCATATCAAAATCTCTTATCTGTCCCTTCCTTAAAAATAGTAGGCACGAGAAGATCAGACATGTTCTCCGTAATGGGCCCTCAATGGTGGAACTCTCTGCCACAATATATTAAAAACGAAAAGGATCTTACATTTTTAAAAAAATCGCTAAAATCTTATCTTTTTAAAGATGCTTTTAACATTTAAATTTACCATAAATTTAAAATGTGCTCTAGTTTCAACCCCCTCCATTTCCTTTTGTATTTTCCTTGTCTATTTTGGAGGGCTCAGCATACAATACAAGCAAGATATGGCGACATCTGTATCTGGAACTTTTAATGTGAAATTCACTACATTAACCCTTAGAATATCCCTCTTCTCTTGGCTCAAATGTCTGTAGGTCTTATTTTCTAAAAAGAACATCCAAAAGAAAGCATAAACCAGCACTTGGGCATCTTACTAGTCAAAATGTCCAAGTGGGCATTCTCAAAAACTGGCCTTTTAGATGTCTTTTTGGTTGTTTTGTCTCTAATGCATCCAAATCTTAAGGGGGGTATGTTAAAGGCATGTTACACCTGTTTTAAAAGCATCTAAATGCTAAAAGGTTGCCCAAAATTACCATATGACAACTGCAGGGATTAAAGCATGACCCCCCTTTACTCTTCCATTGGTCTTTGACCCCCCTCCCATCTTCCAAAGATGTAAAACAAAACAACAGCCAAAAAAATATTAGCCTGTATTAGGAAGGGGTGCTGAAAAGTTCTCAGCCCAAGCAGCTTCAGATGTTAACAGTGTGCCTAACTTTTAGGAATGCCCATAACCTAGTGGTGCCCCTCTCCTGCCCATGCCCCCGTAGAATTTATGGATATCACCTTATAGCATACCCCCCACTCCTTCTCCTCACCTGCTGCGCTCATGCCTTCAATTCCTCTCCACCATACCTCTAGCTCTTACTAGCATGAGCAGCAGCTCCAACCTATTGCTCGCACAGGCTTCGGCACTCATGTCTGACATTACTTCCGGGTCCTGCAACTAAGAGGTAAGGCAGACGGTGGTGCAGGCAACAAGTTATAGATGCTTCTCTTACTGGTATAGGTATAGGGGAGGTATAGAGGACAGGTATAGGGGAAGGTAAGTGGAGCATGCATGGAGGAGGGAGCGGAGGAAGGAGCAGGCACAGAAAACAGGGCGAGGGGGGTGCCCCCACCCTGTGCACTTCCCATCCTCGCTGCACCACGGTGCATGGATCCGAAGAGAGCTTCTTTCTGGAGCTCATGTTAGATATATAGGCAACTAACCCAGGTATACTCAGGGCAGGATTAATTTGTCGAGGGCCCCTAGGCACCCAAGTACACTGGGCCCCCTGCCCCGCCCCACCCCACCATGCGCCCAGGTGAAACAGGAAGCTGCATCAGAGGGAAGCTTTGGGCAAGCAGCACCGCTTGCACAATTACAGTTCCCGTTGCCTTTCTTACCCGCGTTGCTTGCTTGTCTTACTTTCCACCGATGGGGGGGGCTGTGTTGCCAATCAGGGGGGGAACCCATGTTGCCGATCGATTCTGGAGGGGCCTATCGCTGTTTGGAAAAAACAATAGACACCTACAGTAAGTATGAGAGGCATCTATCTTTTTGATGCCATTTACAAAATTTCTCCCTTAGAGCCTGATTCTATAAATGGCACCTGTGTAAGAGTTTTCTGCTATGAGCACTTTGCAGGTAGCCATGAAATGAGTAACTGTTTCAAGCTTTTTTCTTACAGAATCTACAGATGTATGTTGTACCAGTTTTTTCAGTTCTTGCTGTAAACCATCTAGTCCTTAATCCACTGCCCTGTGATGCAATTATCAATTGCTCATCCTTAAGTTTCAGTTCATCTCTCCTTAACCATTCAAGTGTCTGATTTTGATCCATGAATGGTTCCTGGAATAACACTTTAGAAAAGGGATGGCATTTGATATACCACCTTTCCATGGTTACAATGAAAACAATTTACAAATTATCTACTATTAATATTAATTATTTTTTTTAGCATTACCAGGTGTACGCAGCATGGTACAGCGTCACAAAGAAGACAGTCCTTGCTCGAAAGAGCTTACAATCCAAACAGGCAAGACAGAAAACCAGGATGTCATGTATACAGTTAAGGGGAATGGTTAATCCCCTGGCTGGGATGGTGGGCTTTGGGGTTATGGATTGAAGGCTATATCGGAAAGGTGGCTTTTCAGTCTGCTTTTAAACAAGGTAAGGGACACACTCTGGTAATTTATTCCAGGCATAGCAGCTAGATGAAAGGAATGAAGTTTGGAATTGCCAGTGGAAGAGAAGGGTACAGCTAAGATCAGCTTATCTGAGGAACAGTTATCTTGGAAGTGTATAAGAAGAGAGAAGAGAGGAGAGATATTGAATGCAGAATGAACACATTTGTAGGCCAGCAATAGGAACTTGAACTGTATGCGAAGGCAGATAGGGAGCCAGTAAAGTGATTTAAGGAGAAGGATGACATGAGTTTAGCGAGGTTGGTGAAAGATGAGTCATGAGGCAGAGTTATCTACAAGTACTTATTTTGTAGAGGGTTAAGTGACTTGCTCAGAGTCACAAGGAGCTACAGTCCAAAATCTGCTAAATTTTAAACATGAATATTAATGAGTTTACCATGTCATATAAAATCAATCATATTGCATTCCTCTAATCCAGATATATCAATACTGCCGTTATATAAAAAAATATTTGATTTTATGATTGCCTTAGCTATCCACCATATTGTTTCCAATTGGAAAGACCATTCTTGGCTTAATTTTTATGAATGGTGGAATCACCTTTGTGTCATCAGAAAGTATGAAGAAATAATAACATTCAAACAAAATAACATAGCCAGATTCACAAAAATTTAGACCCCCTCTTGATAAATATGTAAGGACTCGTATAAATCCTAATTAACTTTACCTTGTATATTAACTATACTATGGGCTCCTTTTATCAAGGTGCAGTGGGTGGTTAACGCGTGGAATACCACACATTCAATCACCTGCCGTGCTAGTCGCTAATGCCTCCATTGACGAGGTGTTAGTTTTTAGGCTTGCCACGGGGATTAGCGCGTGATGAAATGTCCGACGCGCTAACCCCCGTAGAGCGCCTTGATAAAAGGAGCCCTATATTTTGCACATTATTATGTATATTTTGGTATCTCTAGCTTATTGTTTTGTTTTATTCTTATACTTTTGTATTTGTAAAATTTCAATTAAATTTCAATAAAAAAAGAGAAAATGAAACCCAGTTCCCTTGGTTCTCAGGCCACTGCACTAACCATTAGGCTACTAGTCCACCATTCCTTTGGTTTTCCTGCTGAACTTATGCACATGCCACTTATTGTTTCTCCCCTGATGATCCAAATCCTTGAAGAGTTTTTTCTCTTCCTTCACAATTTCACTGAGTGTGGGCTAGCTATCGTCGGCAGTGGGGGACATAGTACCAATAACACACAGTACCAACAATGCTAACAGCACAGCGAATTGAGCTAAGATAAGTGACTCATTCTTTTTTTACCTCTCACAGAGTTTAAATGCACATTAAAGTGTTGTTTGCATGACTGTGAAGTGTTGCTCGAAAGGGAGGATTTTCAGCCTATGAAGTTACTTCCCCATCTAGTATGCTTTTTTCAGCTTCGCGCTTGTAAGCATACAGGGATCTGAGGCTTTTCCTCCTTTGCTAAGGTTAATATAACAAGACAACAGTAAATTATATACACCAGGAGTACATTTAAGATATACTTTAGACAAAGTTTTATGACACAAGGAAGGTATTTTTTGGTGGTAATTTTCAAACAGCTCATCTCCAGGGTAAAAGAGATAAAGAAGATAGCCTCTTTTGTCTCACCATCATACTGCATGTGTTTGGGGAGAAGGAACAACAAACAAGGGCTTGGCCATTCCACCATGCTTACAGAATTGTATACCTACCAGTAGTGCTTCTCAATGTAACCTAGGTCATGGCGGTGGTGGGAGAACTAAATGGAGGTAAGGTTTTGCAGTTAATGTGCAGTCATTGCTAAAGTCATTGTTCTGTAAAACCTGCCAAACCTTTTTGTTAACTGTTGAAGATTTTTTTCAGCATCCTCCCTCCGAACTGAGTAGGAAAAGTGACAAATCCCCTGGACCAGATGGAATCCACCAGAGAGTATTAAAGGAGCTAAAGGTAGAAATTGGAGAACTACTGCAAACCCTGGCTAACATGTCGATTAAAACCGGACAGATACCGGATGACTGGAAGATAGCAAACGTCATCCCAATATTCAAAAAAGGATCAAGGGGAGAACCGGGCAACTATAGACCTGTGAGTCTTACATCGGTCCCTGGGAAGATGGTTGAAGCACTAATTAAGGATAGCATAGTCCAACACCTGGATACTCATGACCTGAAGAGAGCCAGTCAACATGGCTTCAGGAAGGGGAAGTCCTGTTTGACGAATCTACTTCAATTCTTTGAGATGGTGAACAAACATATCGATTCTATAAACGGCGCCTAACAGAATTTAACTTGTAGATGTTGATCGGTGCAGTTGTCAATCACATAGCGCTGTTTATAGAATCACACTTAGCAGCGCCTAAGCAGGCTTAAGTGTTGCTCGACATCTTAGAGGAAAGCACCAGTACATTAGGCCATGTATTGCCTAGCCTAATTCCTGGTGCCTACCTCAGATGCTTAGTGACACCTAAGTCAATCATGCCTGTTCTATGTCTCCTAATCACACCTAATTTTCAGGTAGGTGTTGTTAGGCATCACAGGGCAGCTTGACTTAGGCGTTGTTAGACACTGCATGGCATTTTGCCCATAACCCAAATTAACAATTAAAATAATAGTTTTTTTAATGGTGTGGCCAATTACTGCTCCAATTAACCTGCACAATCTTATTCCTCAATAACTGATCCCTAGAGATGTTAATCACTAGCTTTTAACTTTGTTAATTCCATTCAATTTGTAGCATCTTTTAATCATTGTAAACCGCATAGAACTTAACGGTCCTGCGGTATATAAACTCTTATTATTATTATTATTACAAAACAATTAACCAAGGCATAGATTTAAATTAGAGGTTGCTAGGTATCCTCAATGTAGGCACCTAACAGCACCTAACCTAGGCACCTCATATAGAATTACCTCTTTTGTATGTGTTAATTGAAAAACACATATGCACTCAGGGGTTAATGCTGTATTCCATTTAGGTTCTCCAATGCTGCATGAGGAGAACCAATTCTATTTTGATAACTGGACACCCAGATTCTGTTATAGTGGCAGGGGCAAATTTAGCTTGCAATATTTTGTACATTGCACATATAAGTGGAAGCCTTGCCCATGCCAAGCTCATGCTCTGCCCATGTATACATCCCCTTTGCATTTACATGCACCAGGATGCATCGGGGAGAGGAAGGCCCGCCATTATTAAGAGATGAGCCTGCTGGCCAGAGGGAGTCTGCATCCCTCCAGCCAGCCATGTAATCAAGGTAAGGGACAGAGTGTGTGGGTTGTTAAAGACATGGGGGGGCTGTTGTTTGGTGGCAGGAGAGCATGGGCATTTCTCCTGCTGCTGGGGGGGGGGGGGTCTTGGCAGCAGGAGAGCGAGAGAGCGAGCACATTAATGTAAGGTATCGTCCTTATCCAAAACCTACTCAGTCTCTGCCCTAATCCACATTGTGCAGTTAACACAGGAATTAGCGTATGTTAAGTATCATGACAGTGTGTTAATTATTAACAAAGGTATGCTAATTCCCTCATTATTTGAATAGCATAATTTAAGAATGTTGGGGCTAGATTCACTAAAGATAGCGACTCAATTGCTGCTGGCCAATTCTCTAATAGCGATTGATTCACTATCAAGTTTGCATGCAAATGATTTGCACAGAGGTGCAAATCATTGGCATGCAAACACAATCGATTCAATCACTCAGTGAGCGACTGACACATGCATGGAGCCCTAACAGAAGTGACAGAGAAAGCAGCCTCCTGTCACTGCTATTAGGGCTTCTGTTTTTTTTGGATTTTTTTTAATGGCACAGATGTTCTGTTAAAAAAAGCCCCCCGCCCACGCTAGCCCCCCCCGAGCCACCATCACCCCACCAAACCCCAAAAAGATGGTGGCTCGGGGGGGGCTAGCTCGGGGGGGGGGGGGATACCCACTCCCTCCTGCCACTGGAGGCCTTCCTTCCCTTCCAGGTCCCCATGCCCCATACCTTAAAAGTTGGGTGCAGGAGGTACTGAAAACACCGCCTGCTTCTCCTCTCTCACTGATGACATTGGGTATTAGATCCCTCCCCAGTGCATCATGTGATACATGGGGAGGGGCCTAATGCCCTGATTGGCTCAGACACCTCGGGCTCCTCCCTTGGGAGGGAACTGAAGCATCTGAGCCAATCAGGGACTTCCTTGGGAAGAAGCCTAAGGAAGTTCCTGATTGGGGCCTGATTGGCCAATCGGGGACTTCCTTAGGCTCCTTCCTAAGGAAGTCCCTGATTGGCTCAGATACCTTATGCCCCTTCCAAGAGAGGAGCCCTAGGCATCTGAGCCAATCAGGGCCTTAGGCCCCTCTCCAGTGCATCATGTGAGGGGAGGGGCCTAAGACCCCAGTATCATTGGCAAGAGAAGAGGAGCAGGTGTTTTCAGTATGGGGTATGGGGTATGGGGCCTGGGAGCCTGGAAGGGCCTCCAAAGGAAGGAGGGTGTGGGCATCCCTTCTGCCTTTTTTGGGGGGGGTGATTGTCAGGGGTCATTGGGGAGGGCCATCGACGGTGGTGGGGGATATTTTTTTTTCTTTTTTTTTATGGGACAGATATTTTGTGTGTGTAATTCTCGCAAATTATCTGTGCCATTGGAAAAAAAAAGGAAAATAAACCCAGGCAGACTTGTCGGTAACACAGTTACCGACAGGTCTACAGCAATCGGGTTTTAGGATCGGTAAAACCCGATGCTAAATAGCCAAACTATGTAAGTGGATTAATTGCTTGGCTATTTTGCATGGGGTTTAGCAATGATCGCTGACTTTAGTGAATCCCTCCCTAGGTCTTAAGAATCTTGGTCTGACAAAGTGCCACCGTTTTCTCTCCTGTTTTACTTCACTGTCTTCCATCTATGGTACTATTCTACTACAGTATTCTAGTCAACCAGCAGCTCTATTTTTCCAGCTCTCTGTGTCTCACTCAGTCCCCATATCCAGATATTACCGATATGTTTTGGCCTGTTTTAATTGTTATCTCTTTTTGCTTTCAGATTTTTTTTTTCTATGAGTAGAATCTATCAGCTCTTCACTCTATCTTATTCTGTACAGTCACAAGATCTCCCAGATCTTTATTTTCTCTCTTCAGTTTGTCGATTTATGTCTCTTTTGAAAACTGGCTTATTTATAGAAAGATGCTGGTAAGAGGCATGAAAATCAACATAATAATGGGTAAAGGGAGAAAATTCTACATCCAGAAATCAGACTGTGACTTGCTAGTGCCCCCATGTGCAAACAATTGTGGCAAACTCTATGTAAGCAATGGAGGCCAAAATGTAATTGTTATGTTTGGTTTCTTTTGCCTTAAATCCAGAATGTAAAAAGCATGACCTCCTTTAATGATGAGCCAAAGAAAAGTCAGTGTTTGCATCAGTAGGCAAAGCTGTCATTGAGCACCACTGAATACTGGAGAAATAAACAGCTGCATAATAAGGATATCCTGCTTGACTCCCAGCACATTCTGGCCAAAAGCAAAAGACAAGGAAAAGATAGGGCAGGACAGTCAGTTCATCCGTGGCACTGCTTTCATACTTCCTAATTTGTGAGTTTCTCAGGATCATGAACAGTATGAAGGCAAATGAGAACTGCCCATCACTAACCCACTTATGTCATAAGTTATGGAACTCACTTATGTCATAAATTTGCCCTTGTGGACCATTTGATTTATGCACTGAAGTCACTGTAACTTCCTTGTTCTTTATGTCCCAACATGTACAATTTTCTTTCAAGAGAGAAGAAAACATTTAAATATGTTGCAGGGTAGAAAATGGAGAACAAGGGCTTGAAAAAGTTCACAAATGAGACTAATCAAGGCCAATGTTTTATTTATTCATTTATTTCAAGAGACTTTATACACTGCCAATCGGTTCATAGAAAACGGCGTGAAAGACAAAAGCGCACGCCGACAATTGAGCGCAGGGTGGAGGTGCGCGCCGCACAAAATTACAGTTTTTAGGGGCTCCGACGGGGGTTTTTGATGGGGAACCCCCCAGTTTACTTAATAGACATTGCACCGGCGTTATGGGGGGTTGTAACCCTCCATATTTTACTGTAAACTGAACTTTTTCCCTAAAAACAGGGAAAAAGTTCAGTTTTCAGTAAAATGTGGGGGGTTATAACCCCCCACACCACCCACAACGCCCCCACAATGCGGCGCAATGTCTATTAAGTAAAGTGGGGGATCCCCCCCACGCCCCCCCATCGGAGCCCTAAAAACAGTAATTTAGAGCGGCGCGCGCCTCCGCGCTGCGCTCAATTGTCTGGGCGCGCCTTTGTCCCGGCGCGCTTTTGACCTGACACCCTGCCAATCACATCAGTTTGGTGCTGCCAAGCAATTTATAATAGACTAGTCTTTAAGCCCGTTACATTAACGGGTGCTAGAGATGTCTGTCTGTCTGGGTTTTTTTTCTTTATCTCTCTCTCTTCCTCCTCTGTTATGATCTTCCATCTCTCTGTTCTTCCTCAGGGTCTCCCCCCCACCCCCCCTCCACCTCCCGTCTGCATCTCTCATAGTCCAGCATCTGCCTCCTGTCTTTCCCCTTTGGTCCAGACCTTTCTGTGTTTCTTCTGCTTACAACCCCCACCCCTTCTCTGCCTCTCTCTCCTTCCTTCTTCCCTATGTCCCCCTTACTGTCTTTCAGCCTTTGTACCACCCCTCCCCTGAAGCCAGCCTGCCTGCGTCCCTCCTGCGCCCAAGCCTGGCCTATCTGCTGGCGATATTTCCTCTCCCCGGTCCGCTGCAACTCACTGCCCTTGGCTGCCTTCCAGCCTCCTCCCAAGCAGACATTGACTTCAGCATCACCCCGCCCTCTGGCGAGAAATCGACGGCTCGGCGATCGACCGCTGCGAGACTCGAGCCCTCCGCCATTTTAGGCAGGGACGACAGGGGGCGGCGCTTGGGCAGCGTTAACTCTTCATTTGTCCATGCAGAGCTTGGTTATGGTGGTGAAGCCCTTTTATTTATGTTTACTAAGCGGCGGACTTGGCCGCGCCACAACGCTCACGCCAGCTGAGAGGCTGAGGTGGGAAGACGCAGCCCATTACGAGCGCCGAATCCCCCTGTGGAGACGAAACATTTTTGTCCTTCTCGCCTTGGGAGGACGATTGAGCCAGGAGGGAGGAGTCACTAGCACACGCGCCTCCAGCTAGCGCAGGCACCGTGAGGACTGGCACAGAAGCACACCTCAAGGCACCAGGAATCACGAAGTTTGAACAGCGCATGCGCACTCTAGGGTTTTATTATTATAGATAAAAGAGAAAGGTAAGATAAAGAGAGAGAGAGAGAGAGAGAGAAGGGAAAGATTAAAAGAGGAAGGCTAACGGAAGAGAAATCTTATGTGGTAGTGAAATAAATCTTATGAAGGGGAGGTATCATGCAATAGGAAGGGTATGCACTCTTTAGGGCTGATATTCAGAGTGATTTAAGCAGGCAGGAAGCTCTCCTGCCCTCTTAAATCACTTGCAGCCACCTAAATGGAGATATTCAGTGGCACTGAACTGGAACATGCTGCTGAATATCCTCTCAGACCACCCAAGCAAAGAATGGGCAGATCAGGGCTGGCACTGGGGAGGGGCCCCAGGTTATGCAGGTACTGGCCCATATAGCAAAAAGTCCAGATTTAGTACAGCTCAAAAGTGGGTGCTGGCACTAAATATTGTACCGGCACCCACGTAACATTTTTTAAAATTAATTTTTAAAAACACCTCCTGACTGTGCTCTTGATCTAGGCATCTAATTTCAGGCACTGTTTATAGAATCTGGGCCTAAATGTCCAGTAGGCCTCTCTACCAGCAAAAATCTAAGGAGGACCTGGTTTTTAAATATTTAAATATGTAACTTACAAGAGGCTAAGATTAACTTACCCCCTCTTTTACAAAGGTGCACCATGCTTTTTAGTGCTTGCTAAATATTAGCACATGCTAAACACGCACTAACCGCTAATGTGTGCATGTTATCCTATGGAAACGTTAGCGTACGTGTTGATTTAGCATGCACTAAACACGCTAAAATGTTTAGCACACCTTTGTAAAAGAGGGTCTTAGTGTGACATCAAATTTTACTTCCTGCTTAATTGGGGGGAAGGGGGGCTTCTTAAATATTACAGCTTATGAATCACAATATGTATAAATGCAGCCCAATTCAGGTATCTAGTGCTTATACTTTTTCATAAATCATTATAACCTTTTGAGTATCAAAGATAAAATGCTAACCTTTTATGCTGGAATGTCAGAAAGCTGAACATAGTTGAATAGAAGCATGATAGCAGGGTTAGCTGTGTAAATGCAGGGCAGAGCTGAACTTCAGCTGGGAAGTTTCTGGTTGAAGTTAAAGCTCCCAGACTCACTTGACATGGGGTTCTAGATTTAATCCAACCTGGCTTGTCCTTCTTCCATATCTATTGCAATTAAACATAACTGGCAGTTCCCCCCAAAAAGCCAATGCAACTACAGTATGTATCTTAGATTTTTGTTTGCTTCAATGAGGCTCTAAAAAGAGAGGAAGCAGTGTCATTAAGTCTTGGCACCGGGGCACTGCAGCAACCCTGTTGAAGCTGGCAGCAATGGGAATCCCACAACTCTTGCTGACAACTTGATTGATTCTTTGGCTAATGACTCAAGTGCCAGCTTGGAACATTTTGCTTCTTGAGCCGAGACTTAAGTGCTGCTCACATGGGAGCCTCAAGTAGATGGTGTGAACAATAGAGGTTCTTTACCAAGCTACTGAGGCCATTTTGCTGCCCAAAAGTGCAGTGTGTATGTCTTGTGAAATCAAGTCATCCATCTAAAAGCTCTTTAAGATATTTCACTGCAAGGAGAGACAATAGGGATGGTCCAAAGGGGACTGGTGAGCATATCAGATGCAGATACTCTCAGATAATTAGACAACATTTAAAAAATGTTAGGGTGGGAATATCATCTTCTTGTAATATGGTATAGTGTTGGCTTTTGTGATTGTCTAGAGCAGTGTTTCTCAATGGTCCTGGAGTACTCTCTTGCCAGTCAGGTTTTCAGGATATCCACAATGAATATGCATGAAAAAAATTTGCATATAATGGAGGCAGTGAATGCAAATCAGGTTTATGCAAATTCATTGTGGATATCCTGAAAACCTGACTGGCAAGAGGGTACTCCAGGACCGAGTTGAGGAACACTGGTCTTGAAAGGCATAAAAAATAATGGCATAATATATAACTGTCAAAAATGCACATCAGAAGCCATTTACAAAGGAAGACATTCAAAAGAGGAGAGATATGATTTGGCACTTTGCACATGCTTATGTTAGTTGAAAGCTTCTATTCCGCTAATAATGACTGGGTGAGTCAATTCCGAGGTTGTTTGCATGAGCTTCTGTAAGGTGTTACAATACTTGAGCTTCTGCAAAGATGTTGCTAGATGTGTTTCTATGATGGTTTTCAATACTGCACTCACTTTTGGTTATGGTGTGTTGCATTTATGTATATTTTACATTTAAGGGTCCTTTTACAAAGGCATGCTAAGCGTTTTAGTGCGCTAAATAGTTAGCGTGTGCTAACCATGTGCTAAATACTAACACGTTAGATATTAAATAGAAAGGCCTTAAACGTATATCAACCCTATAATTGCAAACAAAATAGATAAAGGGAAGATAATTCAATAAATGTATGAAATAATCAAACCATCATAACAACCATCATAACAACATTCATAACTGAAATAAAGGCCATAATAGCATCTGATATAACAAATCTAAATCAAAATATTCTAAAAATTTCATCATGAATATTCAAATTATAATTGAAATTAAGGATTAATATTTAGCGCACGCTAAAACGCTTAGCACATCTTTGTACTATATTTACATATATTTACATCATTTTACATATTTACATATATTTACATCATCCTAAATAGTTTAACAATTTCAACTATGTAATTGACCCCACCTTTTACAAAACTATAGCACATTTTTTAGCGCCGACCACGACAGTAACAGCTCCAACGCTCAAAGGAATATTATGAGCATCGGAGTTGTTACAGTCACAGCCGACACTAAAATCCGTGCTACGGTTTTGTAAAAGGGGGAGGTGGTGGTGTATTTACACACATCGTAATTAGTTCTAGCAATGGTATTATATTTGCCCTTATTACTCTTATTCTACCGTGCTTACTCCTCCTGCCTGCCCTGTCAAAAAAAAAAAAAAAGCAACCCCTGCTCTCCTTGCCTGCCAGTATGGCTGACAGGGATAGAGGAATCCTCCATCATCTGAGCTGGCAAGACTCCACAAAGCCATGGCGGCATTGGGGAAGTCCTGCCGGTTCAGCTGATCAGGGATTCCCTGTCCCCAATCAGCTCAATCGACAGGCAGACAGGAACTGTGGGGTTTTTTTGTTGTTTTTTAAATGAGCATAGCTGTTGTGCTCTCACATGTAAGTAAGATTACCTGACTAACTGAGACTTGTCAATTAAGGAGTCAAACTCTGAAAAAAACCTTTGGCATTTCATTCCTGAAAGGTAAGGGTTGTTTCCCCCCAGACACTCTCTAAACTACATACTAAATCCATGCTGAATACTCCAGCTCAACATACAGCATGGATTTAGTTAGACGCTAATGAATTGAACATTTCTGCAATTCTCATCCCCGACCCTGAGGAAGAATGAAACGCGTCAGTGAGGACTGAGGCAGATACGCTCTAAGTTAAGTAACACTATTTATGGGATCTAACATACCATCAATGAATTTGAGCTCCATACTAGTATGAATGGATTTAATTAATTGATATATAAGTACTGGCACTTTATTATGAATTGAGTTGATATTTATTGACAAAAACAGTTGATAATTTATATACAAAAATTTATGGAAAAAATATATTACCGTTTATAAGTTCCTATGAGGATTGCTACCACACCAACTCTCATCCTACACCAAGAAATCATGTGTATCAATCAATTTAGTGTGGCATACTGAGGAACTTGGCGATAAGGTGACCTAAAAATTTATATAGGTCACGTGTGAGTGAAGATTGAAGTTTCTTGATATGGTGTAATTGCAGACACCTACATTTTTGGCAGCCCAATACCAGGCTGTGCTAGTATTCTATAACAGAATCTAGGTTCCCAGATAGAGTTATAGAATTATCTTTCACCGCATGGCATCAATGCTCCTTAAAAGAAGCACCTGATTTAGCTGATTATAAAAATAACCCCCTAGGTTTGTGCCTGATGCAACGGAAGTTTCAAGAACTTGCCCAAGATCAACAAGGAACAGTTGTGGGATTTGATCCAAGCTTCCTTAGTTATCGGGCTTGTGCTCTAAACACTAGGTTATTCCTTCACTCTGCTTTGTTTCTTTAATTGTATTTATTGGCTTGATATTTTGTATGTGGCTGTCTTATTCTTTTTGCCAATTGTGTTTTGGATTAATGTTATTGTAGTTTATGTTTATATTGGTCTTTGCCAGAAGTTAATTTGTGGACCAGCAGGTTATAAATGTTTCTAAATAAACAAATAACAGCATAGTGCTACGTGTTCTGAAAACCTAAATTTGTCCAAACAATGAATTGATTCAACTCACAAAGCTTATAACCCTGCGCTGCTTCCTGCACATGTAATGCATGTATTTCAAGCGAGCTAGAGCAGTATTAGTATTACTGCCATGTCTAACTCTCATCCTATACAACTATCTATGGTGGACTTACCCCAATATTTTGTAACTCTTGCATCTCAGCATGACCTTGTAAGCCAGCAGGAATGGTACTGCCTTCTAGGATGAGTGAATTTAAGAGAATCTACTGTTTTGTCCAGGGAGATCTCTTGATTCTGCATTGCACATCGGTACAACCAGGTACCATGCCTGTCTACATCAGCTCTGGCTCTCGCTGGCATGTTGAAGGTGACAGCTCAGCGGGAGAAGCCTTCACTCATAGCTGCCTCACTCCTCTCCACTCTGTGCCCAAAATAATTAATATCTTTTTCCCTGCAGGCTGGGAAAGCTGACAGGCTTTATTTTTAACTCCACTTAATGACAGAGTATTAAGACAAAATGCAACTTCTGTGCGCCCCAGGCCTCAGGGAACTATATGCCTTTCTGAGTTGCCAGGAGCGCCTGTTTTGACGGCTTTCTTCTCTATTAGTTTAAATGTGCTGACTGGCTGAAGTGGACTCAGCAAGTCAAATAAGGCATGACAATCTATGTAATGCCAGAACAAATATGTGTGGTGCGTTCACTAGTCTACAATTTTTTGGGGGAGGAGGGTTTCTGTGCAAAGTTGGCACAGTTACTCATGCCTTCTAACTTATCAGTCATCTGGCCTTTCTGCTCAGCTGGAACTTTATAGCACCATGCACCTTCTGCTACAGCTACCTGGGATTTTTGCTTAATTTTAACCCCTTCTAGCCCAGTTAATGCAGTGACAGCTCTTGACCAGCAGCCACAGACCATGGCGCTCTCTGGAATATAGCCTGTTTGACCTTTAAATTCAGTATAAAGCGTAACCATTAAGTGATGACTGTGGCATTCCTTTCCAAAGCAGACAGCATCTCAAAATGTCTCCCCAAAAAGTTTATCTACCAAAAATGTCTACATCATGATTTTTTAAAGGCAGAATTTGGACATCCTATACTGTTTTGCCCATGGGATCACAGTCTATCTAATGTACCTGGCAGAATGGGGGAATTAAGCAATTTGCCCAGGGTCACAAGGAGCAGTGTGGGCTTGAACCCACAACCCCAGGGTGCTGAGGCTGCAGCTTTAACCACTGTGCCACACTCTAGGCACGTTTAGGGTGGGACTAGGTAAAGCACAAATGTACTGTAGGATGTCCACAGTTCATATTTTAGGTGAGACCAATTATAACATCTATAGAGCTGGGGTAGATTGCTAAAAAAAAAATAAATGTGCTGTAATTATAATAATCTATAATCTAATCTATTCTAAACTAAAGATCCTCCTTTTCAACACCTTGAGCCCTTCCAACAACTAAGTCCAACTTACAGAATTTAAGTAATCCAAGGTCTTAATTGACTTCTAGCTTCTCCTTACACTGTAATGCCTCCTTATATTTCAGATCTTCTAAATGGAGTGTCTAATGTACTGTCTTACTCATAATATCCCTCATAGTCCCATTACAATGCCCTCCTTTGATTGTGTTATGATCCAATGTGTTTTCCATTTCTTGCTGTAAGTGGCCTTGAACCTTTATAGGTATAGTGCGATGCACAAATAACAGATTAGATTAAACAACAAGATTAGAGCAGTGTAAAGGAATGATTGCTGTTTATGCACATATCAGCACTTCTTGTATCGATCATTTATACACATCCTTGCTGTCCAATATTCAACACTATTTAACTGGCCAGGAATGGCTCCTGGTCAGTTAGATAGCACTTAGCAAGCTAAGAACTAATATTCAGCATAAAATAGCCACTGAATATTAGCAATTAGCAGCTAGCCCAGTCATCGGCTATGTTGCGCAACATAGCTTGTTAGCGTCAACATTCACTGAGTGGCCAGATTTGCAAAAATATCAGGTCTGTCTTTGGCTGCTATAACTTATCCAGACAGCCGATGAATATTGGCTTAACTAGCTCTGTCAAAAGCAGCTAAAAAAAGACCCGGAAATTCAATGTCAGTCACCGGATACAGCTCGACATTGAATTTCCTGGTTCACCACTGGCCATGGGAGATAACTGGGCTCCCTCCTGTGGTCCAAATATCAGGCCCTTGGTACCTAAATGTTGCTGTCATCCTTATGGACTTACCCCCTAAGGGGCTGGCTGTACATGTTTTATTTTAGTATAATCTTGGCAATTTTATACATGACTTTCTGCTTATAACACACAGAAAGGGTGGTAGATGCATGGAACAGTCTCCCAGAAGGGGCGGTGGAGACAGAGACTGTGTCTGAATTCAAAAGGGCCAGCGATAAGCACGTGAGATCTCTCGGAGAGAGAAAAAGATAATGGTTACTACAGATGGGCAGACTAGATGGGCCATTTGGCTTTCATCTGCCATCATGTTTCTATGTTTCTGTATTATTTGTAGAAATGGCTTATAAAATTCCCCCATCAAGGTATCACTTACCTGTAATGGGGTAAAATTGCACACATTGCGTGTAATTGTACTCACACTGGGCGATTTTCAGCCAGTGGTGGGCAGCGCAGGGATTGTCTTCTGCCGCTGCTGACCCCAAATATTCAGTGCCAGGCCTTTTCCGGTAAGTGGGATTGAAATCCGAGTTTTTGCTGGCTGGCTAGCACAAGCCCAGTTAAGCCAATCTTTAGCATTACCTGGGCTTCAGCTAACGCAAAAGCATGGGACAGCTATTTATGCTCAGTAAGTGCTGAATATTGGGACATAATTGTGACCCGGTCCGGGAACGCCACCGAGATAGCTGGCTCACGGTTACATGCTAATCATGAATATTCAGCAGGGGATAACTGTTTATCTCCTGCTGGATATTCTGAGAGAGCTGGTTATCTGCGATTTAACTGCTCAGCAGCTGTCGCCGACTGGTTGACTATCAGGCCCATGATGTGAGGAGAGGAGGAAGGAAACAATGCATCCAGTTTTCAACTTTCAGGAATACTACTCGTGCACTTTTCTGTCTCCTTTAATTTTTCCATCCCCTAGTGAAATAGCATAGCAACTGTATGATTTTATTGGAAGAACTCACTGGAACCAGTAGCCCTTTTTACAAAGGGAAAATATCTTGGCTCCATCTTTCACTTCTCTTTCACATGCATTAAAGCAGTGTTAGAGATAGTAACTCTTTCAATCAGCTCCCTGTAACATGTATGCTTCGCTTGCCATTCTCTCTAGAGAGGGGCAGCCCACCAAAATGTTTGTTTTATGTCATATCCAGGAATGTTCATTTTCCCCTCCTTTTACAAATGTGCAAAATAATTTTTCAGCACCAGCCAGCACGCTGAATGCTCTGCACTGTTCCGACCGTCATAGAAGTTCCTATGAGCATCGGAGCAGCGTACAGCATTTAGAGCATCAGCAGGCACTAAAAACCTCTTCCGTGCTTTTGTGAAAGGGGGGGGGTGTTTCTTGCCTGTTTTGTCATTGCGGAGCAATGTCATTAAGAGTGTGCCCTATTTTCAAATAATACACACTATCTCCTTAATTAAATATATAGGGACTAATGTACAGACCACAAGAGAAAGCATAAGTCTTGTGGTCAGAATTGATCCTGGATATTCAATTCCTTATTGTTTCCAGTGGCCAGCATTGAATATCTAAGAGGGAGGGGGGGGGGGGGTGTTGGCCAATGCTAACTTAACCTGCCTGGGGCAAAGGTGGTGGACCTCATGCATTACTTAGGATTTTATATAGTTCTGGGGTGGAGACGGATCTTGGTACATGTAGGCACCAGTGGCATAGGAAAATGTGGGCAGCCAAATTTAGGCTCTTCAGTAGAAAGCTGAAATCCAGATTCTGCTGGGTAGCATTTTCAGAAATACTTCTCGTTCCATTTGCAGGACACAAAAGGCAAGCAGAGCAGCTCCAAAGTCTCAATGCATGGTTGAGACTATGGTACAGGGATGAGGGATTTAGATTTCTTAGGAACTGGGCAACTTTCTAGGAAAGGAGGAGCCTATTCAGAAAGGATAGAATCCATCTCAGTCAGGATGGAACCCAGGTTGCTGGTCCTAATGTTTAAAAAGGAGAAAGAGCAGCTTTTAAACTAAGATGGAGGGGGAGGGGGGGGAGCTGACAATCACCCGAGAATGGATGGTTTGTTGTGGAGTATCCTTGAAACAGGATATTTAGGGAGTCCCAAATAAAGAGGTTTCAATAATGGTGAAAAAACAGGAATGCTTAAAAGGAAGGCAGAGTAAAGGACTCAAATTATCCCTGCCATCTTCTCAGAAGCCTGTACATACAAGGAACAAACACAATTTGAAGTGTCTATGTACAGATGCTAGAAGCCTAAACTATAAAATAGAATAGAGTATATAGCACTGAATGTTGAAGTAGATATAATAGGCATCTCAGACACCTGGTGGAAGGAGGACAATCAATGGGACACTGTGTTACCTGGGTACAAATTATATCACAAGGATAGATTAGATTCAATTGGAGGGGGTGTTGTACTATATGTTAAAGATGTCATTGTGGAATCCATAAATATAGAAATTCCATGTGTGAAAGGAAGAAATATATTGGTAGGGTTATTCAACTATCCTCCGGGACAGAATGAGCAAACAAATTTGTTCCTTAGTGTAATGCAGGGCATAGTACAGAAGGAAAATGTTTTGGGTCTGCTGGGAAACAGTGATCAAAACATGATCAAATTTGAGTTATCTGGAATGACATCGCTAAACAATCTACTGTAGTGGTATTTAATTTTCAAAAAGGCAACTATGATAAAATGAGGAAAATGGTTATAAAGAAGCTAAAAGGATTAGTGGCAAAGGGTTAGGACTGTAAACCAGACATGGATGTTATTTAAAAATGCCATTGTGAAAGCCCAGACCAGATGTATTCCATGTATTAACAAAGGTGGAAAGAAGAGAAAATGAGAGCTGGCATGGCTAAAAGGTGAAGTAAAAAAGGTTATTAGAGCAAAAAAAAAAACCTTAAAAAAATGGAATAAGGATCCAAATGAAGAAAATCAGAAGAGATATAAGCACTGTCAAGTTAGATTCAAAGCACTGATAAAGAAAACTAAAAAAGAATATGAAGATAAACTCACTAAAAAGGCAAAAACTCAGTAACAATTATTTTTAGATATATCAGAAGCAGAAAACCTGTGAGGGAATCTGTGGGACTACTGGATGACCAGGAACAAAAGTGGAACTCAGGGAGGATAAGGCCATAGCACAGAGACTAAATGAATTATTTGCTTTGGTCTATACAGATGAAAATTAAGAGGTCTATCTGAACTGGAAATGGTTTTCAAGGGTAATAATGCGGAGGAACTGAAAGAAATCTCAGTGAACCTGAAAGACGTACTAAGCCAAACTGACAAGCTAAAAAGTGATAAATCACCTGGACTGGATAGTATACATCCCAGGGTACTGAAAGAATTCAAACATGAAATTACTGATCTGCTGTTAGTAATCTGACACTAAAATGTTCTGTAGCACCTGAGGATTGGAGAGTGGTCAATGTTTCACTAATTTTTAAAAAGGGTTCCAGGGGCGATGCGGGAAATTACAGACCGGTAGGCCTGACATCAGTTCTGTGTGATATGATTTAATGTGACAGAGTGAGCATGGGTTCAGCCAAGTGAGGTCTTGCCTCACCAATTTGCTTGACTTCTTTGAAGGTGTGAATAAACAAATGGAAAAAGGTGAGCTGGTTGATGTAGCGTATCTAGATTTTCAGAAAACTTTAGACAAAGTTTCTCACTGCTTGCCCTGGATCGGTAGCATGGAATGTTGCTACTAATTAGGGTTTTGCCAGATACTTGTGACCTGGATTAGCCACCATGAAGAAAGGATACTGGGCTAGATGGACCATTGTTCTGACCCAGTAAGTCTATTCTTATGCTCTTATGAAGGAAGTGTTAGGTAACATGCTGCCAGTGCTCTGGAGGGGAAAACTGCCTTTAAAGGTAGATAGTGGAGGGTGGTCTGAGAGTGTGTGTGTGTGTGTGGGAGGGGGTGCATACTGATGGAGGAGAGCACACTAAACCAAAAGACAGTCCCCTGAGTTGGTTCTGCCTACAACATATATGTATCTGTCTCCATTGCATTCAAATTTATCTCATGCATATTATTCTGGCTATCCTGAAAACCTGACTGGCTAGAGGTCTCTCAGGACAGGTTTGAGGACCATTGATTTAAAGAAGAGAAGCAAGAACAATGATTGTTTCAAGTTTATTAGGTTTTTATATACCGCCTATCAAGGTTATCTAAGTGATTTTACAATCAGGTACTCAAGCTTTTTTCTATTTGTCCCGGTGGGCTCACAATCTAACACAATACAATGCTAAACAGGGACAGACATGTTTTATACTTTTATGTTATTATTTTTATTGTTTATTTTAGGTATTTATATACCATCTATCAAGGTTATCTTAGCGGTTTACAATCAGGTACTCAAGCATTTTCCCTATCTGTCCTGGTGGGCTCACAATCTATTGAATGTACATGGGGCAATATCTGATACATAGAGAACAATCACTTCCTTTCTGATTCTTTAATGTCACCTGACTACACATTTTTTTTCAATCATTTGGAGACTCCATGCTTTCTCCCTCTCCCTAATGCCTCATGAAATTGTCACCCTTGGATGCTGTGCATAGAAATCTTGGTGTTCAGTGTGTTGAGGTCAGTATTTCTGACATGAATAAGCCTGTGAGGTAGGGGCAAGGGTGGGCATGCAGACAAGAAACACAACAGAGAAATGAACTATTGACATTTTAATTCCTATCTTTATCTTGTTTGTAGCAGCATGGAACAGTTGACCTTCAGAATGACATTCAGGCCTCAAGGCTCACAATAGCATCTCATTGTCACCTGCTCTCTATCATGTGCAAACACCACCTCCTCTACAATTACAGGGCCTGACGATGAACTGTATGTGTATTCCAGGCCACTGCTTGAGGTAATTGCCATTCAAGATTACTTATGACACAAGTGTTGACATTCTGTTGGCATAACTTGCAATAATATATGCAGATTGCATTATTCCATTGCCTTAATTAGTAGTTCTCTGCTGAAATAAGTTGGCAGATTACACTTTGCAACAGTTTCCGGCAGACCTTTCCGCAAGTAAATCTTGTTGTCTGGGGTAGGTGGGGAATTGGATAAAATTGGTAAAGTGGGTAGGGAGAGGATAGAAGCATTGGAAAAAATGGCATTTTAATAGCAATATGACAAAGTCCCTTGTTTGCCCTGAAGATGCTGAAATATTTTCCTTTCATGGTTGAACAAAGAAAAGTTTCTCACTAGTAAATAAAGTTGCTCATTTTAATGAAATGAGTTACCAGTTCATCAATTCACAAGGTCAGCTATTCCATTCTCTCCCCCCTAAAAAAAAAAAAAATTACTCTAGTGCAAAACTAAATAAAAACTTAATCCAGGGAATCCAAAACATGTGAAGAACTATCCAATTTATTAAAATGCATATAGCAGGGACAGCTCCATTCAGCAAAGAGAACTCTGTCATTACCAGCCTGTGTCAGGTGACTTGTATCTGTCAGATGAAAGTGAAATCCAGCTGCCATGACTGTGGAATGCTGTTTTCCTGCATGTATTTGTAGGGTTTATACCAAGACCCTGTGGGATGAGACTCAGAATGCAAATATGGGTGCAACAATACAATTTGATTTGATGTGCAGAATATTTTTATAAAAAGAGAAAAAAAAGGACAAAAAAGAGACTAACATTTGGAAATTGGTATTTTAAATAGTGTGGTGAGTGGCGAGACTGCTCTTAGCTGCCATCTTTTCTGAGATTCCTCGTTTAGATAAAAGAATGATAGTGTGATACACAGGTGTTTCTATTTTTGTTAGTCAAGAAAAGTAAGTTTATGGTGGTTGATTATTTGAAGAGACAGTAGATAATGACTTACCAAGTTTTCTGGATGTAGCCTAAATATGTACAGTATACCTACAGGTGCGAAAAGATGATGGGCAAGGGGATACATTCCAATGCTGGAAACATCTAAACTAAAGTACAAGAAACAAACCTTTTTTCAGAGAAAAGAAAGCTCTAGAGAGGAGACCATAATTTTAAGATCCAAACCAGGGGTCTCAAAGTCCCTCCTTGAGGGCCGGAATCCAGTCAGGTTTTCAGGATTTCCCCAATGAATATGCATGAAATCTATGTGCATGCACTGCTTTCAATGCATATTAATTGGGGAAATCCTGAAAACCCGACTGGATTGCGGCCCTCTAGGAGGGACTTTGAGATCCCTGGTCCAAACTGATAGACTCACAAGAAGCACCAGGAAAAAGGTAGTTTCCAAGTTTATTAGTTTTTAATATCCCTATCATAAAATGAATATCTGACCGGTTTACAATTATAAAAAAAAATTTAATATAGAGTAGAGAGAAATAAAAAAGAGTGTAAAAAAGTAGATAGAGTGAACAAATATGACATTTACAGACAAACTAGAAAGTGAGGAAAGATGGGGAGGTGGGAAAAGTTACATAATTATAGAAGAAAAAAGGATATAGAGGAAAAAGGGGATGACACATAAGGGGTGGGGGCATAATAAAGAAGAAGGTGGACTGCTCTAAAAAAAAAAAAATAAATAATAATTTTAAGATTAGGATTTATCGTATGCATCTTGAAAAAGGAAAGTTTTGAGATTAACCTTAAATTTTGGTAGTTGTAGTTCATCACGAAGATATTGAGGGAGAGAATTCCATAAGGTGGGTGCTGTTATTGCGAAATTAGTTTTTCTAGTGTAATAGGATTCTTTTAAGGATGGTATATAGAAAAGTTTTTGATCAGTAGATCTTAAAGAACGAGGTGAACTTTGGGGTATTAATAATTTATCAAGAAATAAAGGTAAATGAGAGATTTTAATTTTGAAAGAGAGGAGAATAATTTTATAAGTTATACGGTGAGTGATAGGAAGCCAGTGAGCCTCTTTAAGGAGAGGAGTGACATGTTCGAATTTGCCTTTTTTATTTATTAATTTGATTGCTGTATGTTGTATGAGATGTAAGCGTCGAATTTCTTTTTGAGGTAGACCATTAAGAAGAGAATTACAATAGTCTAAATGTGAAATGACTAAGGAGTGGATTAGAATATTAATTGCGTCTGTGTTTAAAATAGAACAGAGAGAGCGGATGATACGTAATTTGAAGAAGCAGGTTTTAACAACAGAACTTATGTGGTCATGATAAGAAAGCGTACTGTCAAAAATAACACCTAATAGTTTTATATGAGTTTTCATAAGTAATGGGATAGATTTAATGTATATAGTTCCTGGTAGAGATTCAGAAGTTTTAATCGGGAGAAGAAGACCACAAGATTTTTCAATATTGAGTGAAAGTTTGTTGGAAAGGAGCCAATCACTTAGAATATCTAATTTGATATTTAGATCTATAATATCTGAAGGGTTTGATGTATTGATTGGATAGAGCAGCTGTATATCGTCTGCGTAGGCGAAAATTGAAAATCCTATTGATTGGGCTAGAGAGAGAAGAGGGGATAAGAAGATATTAAAAAGTAAAGGAGATGCATAGAATGGCTTCTTCAGGGCAATGATAGAGTCAGAACACTAAAAGACTTTTAGGAATTCAGGAGATAAACACAGAAGATTCAGCTGGGGTCTAGGCAGACTGGATGGGCCTCACTAAGCTTATCTGACTTCATATGTTTTAATGCGTCAGATGACTGCAGAATGCTAAACTCACGCACAGAAAAGGTGTACAGTATGGGCTCCTTTTACAAAGACGTGCTAGGGCTTTAACGCAGTGTATAGCAGGCGCTAAATTGCCCTGCAATCTAGCCGCTACCGCCTCTTTTTGAGCAGGTGGTAGATTTTAGGCTAGCACGCGCTAATCAGGTGCGTGCACTAAAACCTCTAGCGCACCTTCGTAAAAGGAGCCCTACATGTGTAAAGGAGGCATTAAGCTCCCCCAGGGGGTCACACACTTTATGGGGCCATGCAAAAGGAGTGTGGCCGCAGAAAAACTGGTCTTGAAAATAAGGTATCATAGGGTTACATGTGGAAGGCTTGTCTGCCTTTCACCAAAGACTTATTGAAATGTGCCCATAGAGTATGGAAATGATGACATCCTTTATATGCAGATTTCCAGGGAATAGTGTTTAAACCCTGAGCTTTCAACATATTCATTATTTCTTTTTTATATTTCATTATTTATTTATTGAGATTTTTTTTTAACTGCCTTTATGAAGAAATTTACCCAAGGTGGAGCACAGCAAGTACAATTCAACATAAAACTTACAATTATGTTACCTGCATAACAGTAGTAAAAGACCAAATATAAACATAAATACACTGAATGAGGTACGTCTACCATGAAACAGTTTCAAAAATATGCTTACTAACCACACTGATATTCAAATAGTAGAGATATAATAATACTTATGAAACACCTACGTAATACGCACACATTTGAACATTCAAATAATATAGATATGAGGCTAGTGCTTTGCTACAATATAGCTTATCATATAGCTGAGAGGCCAAGTGAAGATATTAGATGGGGACAAGATGGGTGGAACAGAGTTCATTGGGATAAACAGATGGGAGGCTAAACTCAAGACAAGTGGTTTATACATTTAAACAAGATATAAGGAACTGATCTAAGTTACAGTGTGTATTTCAAGCTATTCCTGGTACAGAATGAGTGTATAATCAGTCACCTTATGTTTGAATATTAAAGGCTTGAGAGAAGAGCCAGACTTTCACCTGTTTCTTGAAGAAGAGGTAGTCTCAAGTCAGATGTAGTAAATTCCAGAACATGGAGGCTACTCCTGAGAAGACTTGCTGGTGGGTATCACATCATAAAATTTATATTGATGGTACAGATAGTGATGCTTTTTGAGAGAACCTCAGAGGTCTAAAAGGTATATAAAGGGATAACTTATTCTTTAAGAATTCTGGCCCATTTTCTCTGAGGACCTTGAAAATCATAGAGTTTTAAATTTAGTCCAGTGTAGTTTTTATAGGAAGGTCACACTTCTTGCAACCTTCTATCAGTAGTGATGCAGCATTCTGAATTAGTTGGAGCTTGTAGTCTAGTTGTGATGTTATCATGGTAGGGACCACTGTGGTCAGGCTTATCTTTTCAAAATACAGGTATATAGAGAGATTTAATAAATGATAGAGACAATTTTTAAAGTGATGATTCTAGCAGTATCCCAAGATTCCTGACCTGTGATTTTAGGGGGAGTTCATATTTTCTGAAAGGTATTTTGAAGTCAGATAGTTGGCCATATGTTAGGTACCCAAATAATATCTGTTTTGCTTGGGTTGAGGCAGAGTTTGCTGTTGTTTACCCATTCCTGAGTTGCAGTTAGACAAGCAGTCAGTTTACTCAAACCTGTGGGTAGATCTGGTTCAATAGGTATGAGTAGGGGTAGATATGGTTCAGTGGGTATGAGTAGTTGCACATTGACATATAAAATTTTGTGACCATCCACCAAAGCAGCTCAGCCAGAGGTGTAGAGGGGAATAACGCATTTAAGTCTGACTTTGGACGTTTCCTGCAAGACGTTCATAAGCAGGGGCAGGGAAATGTCTATTTTTAAAACCGCTATACATCCAATTTTTTTGAAAATCCCCAACTTACGCATCTTGGCCATCAGGATGTCCAACCTTAGGATGTCTAACTTTTTTGAGCATTTTGGACCACAAAAACATCCAAGTTCAAAACATCCAAATCCAGACTACTTGGACATGGGAGGAGCCAGCATTGTAAAGGAGTGGCCACACAGTCATCCCAACATAAAGGGTACCATAAGTACATCTCACCATAACCCCTTTATAATGTATAGTGAGTCCTCCTAAACTTCCCCACCCCCAAACCTACTATACCCACCTGTCTACCATCCCAATAGTCCTTATGGTTGCAGGTGATAGCTATATGGCAGTATAGTAAGACTTTTATGGGGTTTGGTAGTCTCACACTTTTCTACCATAAATGTAGTGGTTAGAGTGGCTTATGGGTCTGAGTCTTCCTCTCTATGGCTCACAAGCCCACCCACTAGGCTACTTCAGACACCTGTGTGATGCTCTACTATATTTTCCCATACCAGGTGTTGCTGTTCTAGAGACAGGTAGGTACTGTTTCATTCAGTTAGGGTTACGTTTTGGTACTTGGATGCTTTTAAAACAGTCTACTGTAGATCTGGACAACTAAATTCCATCCTGGGCATCTTGTAAAAGGTTCCATTATCATTGCAAGACGTCCAAGTCTAAGCATGCCCAAATCCCACCCATAACATGCCTCTAACATGCCCTCTTGAATTTTTGATGCACAGTGGCTAGAACATCTAGCAGGATGTCCAGAAATTTGGTTTCAAAAATCGGCATTTGGACATTTTGGTGATTAAGACCAATGCCAGTTTATGCCATTTTTGGATGTCTTTATTTTTTTTGAAAATGAGTCCCATAAGGTAGATAAGAGAGGGGTTAATAATTTTAATGGCTCCTTCAATGAGGCCTGTGCTCACTTGTTGCACTATCTTTGTTGGACAGGGGTCAAGAAGACAGGTTGTAGGCTGTAGGTATTTCAGGATTTTTTCCAAGAGCTTCCTCTGTGACCTGGTTGAATGAGTCCCAGAAGGCTGTGCATAGTGGCGGAGAGAGAGGGTTCTCTTCATTAGCTGATGGGGGCTTTGATGGGACTGTCTGTGATCTTGATGGAGCCCTTTAAATTTTTCTAAGTTTCCAAGTTTCTTTATTCTTTAATATATTGTTTATCAAAATGGTACCTAAACGGTTTACAATGGAATCAGTCTAAAAAGTTACAAGTAAAAGTAAAACAAATCATAATATTAAAATAATAACTAGTGAGAAAAATAATAAAAGAGGAAGCATGACAGACTGACATATTCAAGATAAGATGGGAGGAGGGGCATGGTAAGTTAATAAATACATTGAGATTCAAAAATAAAAATAAAGGGGTGGAAAGTAGAGGGGAGGAAGATACATAATGATAGGGCTGGTTTTGGAGAAATCCATCAAGGAGCTATGTGGATTCTGTTGCCAAAATATGTGGCAAAATCTTTTCAAGTTAATTGCAACTTGGAGGGCTGGTTCTATAGTGGGGTTTGAGGAAGGCTGTTTACTGTTTTAAATAGTTGTTTGGTCGAATTTGCAGCTTGTTCAATGTTTTCTTTAAAATATTGCTTTTTGGCTGTTGTTGAGGCTTGGTGGTACATTGCCATGTTTTTCTTACAGTTGAGCTTGTCTTCATCTAGATGAGATTTTCACTATTTTCTTTCCAATTGATGTCATTGACATTTAAGGAGCAGCATTTCTGGGGAGAACCACAGGGAACGTTTATTTCTAGAGCATAGGACCTTCTTTAGAGAGACCATTTTTTTTCTAATGCCATTGCTAAGCATGCATTCCATATATCAACCTGTTCTGACACTTTCATCATCTTTTCATCAACATGGGGTTAGGAAAGGACCTCTAGGAAGTTTTCAGCAGTCAGATTTCTCATGTCTCAAATTCCTTTCCAAACTTTGGTTGGGCCCATTATTTTTAGGTAGTCTTTAATAGAAAATTTAATTAGAAAATGATCAGACCAGCATAAGGGTGTTCTCTCAATGTCACCACCCTTGTATTCAACTATTTCAACCCTTTTGCAGAACACCAAGCCTTGTATATGACCCTTTTCATAGAGTCCTAGAGCTGCCATCGTAAAGGCAGCAGTGGTAGTGTCTGAATTTTTGATGTGTAAGTTAAAATCTCTCATGATCAGAAACCTAGGATAGTTCAGAGTTACCTCAATCACAAGTTTCAGCAGTTCTTGTACAGCTGATGCATTGTTGTTAGGTGGAGGGTAGAGACTCAATGTATCTCTCGGATCCATTCTGCTAGCCCTCTACCCCCCTTTCTTGTCTTGGTTATTACAGGAATAATGTTTAAGCCCGTTACATTAACGGGTGCTAGTAAAGCCTCCTTCCCTCACATGTCCCCTATTTTCAGCCCCAGCTCCAAACCCATTTTTACGCCCCTCCCTCCCACCACGGTCCAACAGCACCTCTTCCCTGCTCCCCCGGTCACTCTTCCCTGCCCCCCGGTTCCTCTTCCCTGCTTCCCCGGTCAGCAGCATCTCTTCCCTGCTCCCCCGGTCACTCTTCCCTGCCCCCCGGTTCCTCTTCCCTGCTTCCCTGGTCAGCAGCACATCTTCCCTGCTCCCCCGGTCCCTCTTCCCTGATCCCCCGGTCAGCAGCACATCTTCCCTGCTTCCCCGGTCCCTCTTCCCTGATCCCCGGTCAGCAGCACATTTTCCCTGCTCCCCTGGTCAGAAGCACCTCTTCCATGCTCCCCTGGTCAGCAGCACCTCTTCCCTGATCCCCCCGGTCAGCAGCACCTCTTCTCTGCTCCCCCGGTCCCTCTTCCCTGCCCCCCGGTTCCTCTTCCCTGCTTCCCCGGTCAGCAGCACCTCTTCCCTGCTCCCCCGATCCCTCTTCCCTGATCCCCCGGTCAGCAGCACATCTTCCTTGCTTCCCCGGTCCCTCTTCCCTGATCCCCGGTCAGCAGCACATCTTCCCTGCTCCCCTGGTCAGCAGCACCTCTTCCATGCTCCCCTGGTCAGCAGCACCTCTTCCCTGCTCCCCCGGTCCCTCTTCCCTGATCCCTCCGGTCAGCAGCAACTCTTCCCTGCTCACCCGGTTCCAAATATTCTTACTCCGTATTATACAGTATATGCCGCCTCCCCCTTCCCGCGGTCCCGACAAATCTGTAGCAGCCTGTAGCAGCGGCCGCAGCACTCTACACATGCTGCTTCGCGGCCTTCAACTGCCCTGATTTGCTCTGCCGCATCTCTGATGATGTCAGATGCTCGCGATCGCCTCTTTTTTAAAATTTGAAGTTGATGTGAATTTGGGCTCAGTGTCACTGAGGCTTCCTTCGGTCTCCCAGGCCTGCTCTCTTTCCCCTAAGTACCGACTCCTTACTCCCCGTCATCTAGTGCATTCGCACTCGTGCTGCCGCAACAGATCAGGGAACACGCGGCGCGAGTGCGCATGCGCGCTTAGCTTTTTATTATATAAGATTGTGAATCTTATGGGGGCATAGTTCATTCCCAAACTTTTGTGATGATGAAAGGAACTTTGGGGGTATTTCTAGAGAACATACTGTAAGTGCTAACATTTATACACCTATAAGCACATAAATACCAAAATTTCATCAAATTACTATTCTGAAAATACCCATTTAACCTTCTTATGTAAGCGCTAGTGAATACCGTATTTTCACGCATATAACGCGCGCGTTATACGCGTTTTTACCTACCGCGCATACCCCTCGCGCGTTATACAAAATTTTTTTTACATAGTTCCCACCCCGCCCGATGCCCGATTCACCCCCCCCAGCAGGACCGCTCGCACCCCCACCCCGAACGACCACTCGCACGCGCTCCCACCCGCACCTGCATCCACGATCGGAGCAAGAGGGAGCCCAAGCCCTTTTGCCCGGCCGACTCCCCAACTCCCCGACAATATCGGGCCAGGAGGGAGCCCAAACCCTCCTGGCCACGGCGACCCCCTACCCCCACCCCGCACTACATTACGGGCAGGAGGGATCCCAGGCCCTCCTGCCCTCGACGCAAACCCCCCTCCCTCCAACGACCGCCCCCCCCAAGAACCTCCGACCGCCCCCCCAGCCGACCCGTGACCCCCCTGGCTGACCCCCATGACACCCCCACCCCCCTTCCCCGTACCTTTGGTAGTTGGCCGGACAGACGGGAGCCAAACCCGCCTGTCCGGCAGGCAGCCAACGACGGAATGAGGCCGGATTGGCCCATCCGTCCCAAAGCTCCGCCTACTGGTGGGGCCTAAGGCGCGTGGGCCAATCAGAATAGGCCCTGGAGCCTTAGGTCCCACCTGGGGGCGCGACCTGAGGCAGTGCACGGAAAGTCAGGGCGGGTGAACGGAGAGTTGGGACAGCGCACGGAGAGGCGGGGCAGTGCACGGAAAGTCAGGGAGGGTGAACGGAGAGTCGGGACAGCGCACGGAGAGTCGGGGAGGGCGAAAGGAGAGTCGGGGTGGCCAGAGGAGAGTCGGGGCGGGCGAAAGGACAGTCGGGCTGCATGCGCGGTATACCCATGAGCGCGGTATACAAAAGTTTTTGTACATAAAATCGTGGTTTCTGCGCGCTATACCCGTGTGCGCGTTTTACACGGGTGCGCGTTATCTGCGTGAAAATACGGTACCTACCATAGCTTAAAAGGGCTTACCATGGGAGGTGCTGAGGCATCCTCAAGTAAAAACCCAATGTGGACGTGTAAACCACACACTAAAATATTTTTTGTTTTTCTCTGAGGGGGCATATTTGTGGGAGGGAGAATGGGCATGATTGCATGCATCAGTTAGTGCAGCCACAATACCGTACGCTAATTGATTAGTGTGGGATTAGAGCGTGAGCCCTCTCCGCCTACAAAATAGGTGGTGGTAAGGGCTCATGAGCTAATTTTTGGTAATGGATGCATACCAGCGTCAACATTAGCACATGGCCATTCATTTTAAAAATGGAAAATTGGCCATTTTCTAGCTGCAGTAAAAATGGCCTTAGCATTTGGGAAAATCCACATAAGGATATGCTAAGGGCACTTTTTAACATAGCATATTTATAAAAGGATATGCATATACATTGGTGGAACATGAGCAGTGCTTACCCTTACCAACCAAACCAAACCTTAAGTTTGTATACTGCATCATCTCCATAAAGATAGAGCTCAACACAGTTTACAAGTAATTCAATAAATGAGGGAAGGACATAATAAGAAATTAGAGGTTATGAAGAGGATAGCTAGCTTTACATTTTAAATAGATAGCTTTACGTTTTGGAGAAAAGCCAGGTTTCAGATGCTTTTGGAATAATTGGAATGAGCCTAGGTTCCGCAGCGGGGTAGGGAGGTTATTCTAAAGATCAGTGAATTTGAAGAAAAGGGATTTCCCTAATTTACCTGCATACATGATGTCTTTTAACGAGGGGAAAGATAGTTTGAGTTTGTGGGCAGATCTGGTAGTGTCAAGTCTCGAAGAATTCCAGGATAGTGGGATTAGGGGAGGAAGAATACCATGCAGGATCTTGAAAATTAGGCAGGTACATTTAAAGTGAATCCTATAAATCACCAGAAGCCAGTGAAGTTTTGACAGAAGCATGTTACATAGTAGATTATTAGAATTTTTGAGCGTATCATCAGTGGTGTAGCCAGGGTGAGCAGTGCCCGTGGTGGTGGTGACCCTCTCCTGCCTTCTTCCTGTCCCTCTTACTGTTAGCGTTGGCTTCAGGGCGTTCTCTGACATCACTTCCTGGGCATGGGACCTGGAAGTGATGTCAGAGAGATTGCTGAAGCAGATGCGGGCCACAAGTTGGTGGCTGCTCATGCCAAAGTTAAAAAGGAAGGAGAAAGGAAGGGGTGCGCGCAAGGCAGGGGCAGAAGAGCGGTGCCAGCACCTCGAGCAAGATGGTGCCTGGAGAGGACCGCCCCCTCGCCCCCCCCTTACTATACCACTGCGTATCATAACCTTGTCATAGAATTGTCTATTTTGTATGTCTCATCCCAATCCACTGTAAACAAAAGAAGGTACCATCCTTTACAGGCAAAAACACACTGCCCCAGTCAGTGCCAGAGAACAGGGTTGGCATTTCTAAAAACAGTGGCGGAAAAGGAACATTTGATTTCACAAGAGCTTAATTCTCAGATAATCAATGGAGATCCTGCTCTTTCTAATTAAATAGGGTCGGAGCGTGTTCAGCTCATGATGGGGTTTTTAACTTTCACTTTTTAATTACTCCGAGGCAAGGCTGTGAAATGGAAAGAGTTTTATGCTTTCTCCAGGCCATCTTTCATGGCTTGGGAATAAATTGTAAATTTAGATGCTAATTTTCTAAATGACACAAATGAAACTCTAGTAGAGTGCACCCAAGAGCATGGTATCGCCTTCTAGCAGACTGCTATACAGGCTTCTAAGGGTCATCACCATCACTTGTGAAAGCTGAGAGAGACAGGAATTGGAGGGTGCTCTAGACTAGAGATCACTCTTAGGCTGAATCAAGAAGAAATTATTTAGATCATCAGGGAACATGAATAAATCTTAACTTTTTAAATTAGTAAGGTAGAGCATGCCTGTTTCCTAACCAGCACTACAAGTTTAAACTGGTTTTGAAAACATGATAGAAGCAATTTTCAACCAGCAGTATTCAGTGACTTTTTTTGCTGCCAGCAGAAATATGCTCAGATTTTCAATGCTGGGTCTTATCAGAATACCAGTAGTAATATTCATATATGTGTGGATAGGTAGCACTTCTGGTTAAGTGCTGATATACAGAAATTTATGGTATTTATGTGGTCCTAGTTGTCTGGCTCAGTGGTTCCCAACCCTGTCCTGCAGGACCACCAGGCCAATCGGGTTTTCAGGCTAGCCCTAATGAATATGCATGAGATAGATTTGCATATAATGGAAGTGAGAGGCATGCAAATCTGCTCCATGCATATTCATTAGGGCTAGCCTGAAAACCCGATTGGCCCGGTGGTCCTCCAGGACAGGGTTGGGAACCACTGGTCTGGCTAACTTATCCAGTTATCCCCCTAATTCTATAAAAGGTGCCAAAAATTGCATATGTAATTTGGGTTGTGCCCAAATTAAGTATGTAATTTAACTGAACAAGCTAATTAGCACCACTAATTTACATTTTAACAAGCAATTTTAACAAGCAATTATTGTCACAAAGTAGAATCAATTAAAGATTATACATGTACATTTTAGGTGCAGGATCCTTGTCTAAATTTTACTAGTAAGTCAAAAAGGGGGCATGAAAATGGGTGGGTCAAGGGTGTTCCTTAAAATTATGCACATAGTTACAGAATTACAGCCTCTGCACCTAAATTTAGGTACAGCCTCTGTACCCACATTTCCGTGGGTGCAAGTGGCCATGCCAAAATTTAGTTGTGGTTCCAGTATGTAAGTGTGTTTTATAAATCACCCCTAACTTTTTAAGCACAGTTTATAGAATAGTGCTTTTTCAGCACCAATATTTTTAGTGCAATATATAGAATTCAACCTTAAGGGCTAAATATTGGCACCTAACTGGATAAGTGCCCTCTTGATCCCTGAACCGCCTACAAGATAACCAATTTCTGTTTGACCAATTAGAGCAGTGGTCTCAAACTCGTGGCCCTCAGTATATTACCATTGTTCTGGAACGTTGCTCGCCTCACTGCTGTAACCTCACGCAAGTGCTTTCCTGTGTCTGTACGCGATTGTGAGGTGGAGTGGAGAGGACAATCGCATACAGGTGCAGGAAAGCGCTTGCATGAGGTTACAGCAGTGAGGCGGGCAACGTTCCAAAGCGTAAGGTAATCATTGGAGGCAGTGCAGCTTGTGCGTGTGTATGTAATCTCATGAACTCTCGTGAAATTCGGCACCTCTCCTGACGGTGACTGCTCGATGTAAGATGGCGGTTGTGTCCGATGCTGGAGGAGATATGAGCTGAAGGCGGTTGCGGACGCGACCATCAGACACTTATGGCACAAGTTTTCCAGGCACAAGTCGGATATTGATTCTCCCCTCTACAAAAAAGCCTAGTGGACTACATCAAAATCTTGTCTCTTGCAGTTGATACTTTAGATTAGAATCTAAATCACAATTTTTGCAAGAGGTAAAACTCTTTATAGTTTATAAATCTTTCCTTAATTGCTTCTGATTATTTCAGCCATACACAGCTGAAAGCAGTGCAACATGCAGAAAGTGAAAAACTATCTAAAATTCTCTTTCTGCATGTTGCACTGCTTTTAGCTGTGTATAGCTGAAATTATCAGAAGCAATTATGGAAAGATTTATAAACTACGTATAATGAGTTTTACCTCATGCAAAGTTGTCATTTCTTTAATAAGACATTAACTATTTTTTCTGCAGCCCTCCACATACCTACAAATCCAAAATGTGGCCCTGCAAAGGGTTTGAGTTTGAGACTGCTGAGTTTAGAGGATATTTAGTGGACTATTCCAGTAAGTGCTACTGAGCATACTCAGATATCTGGTTAAATGGTTTTGAATATCAAACTCAGTGGGCTAGATTCACTAAACAAACCAATAATGTACCAATCGGTTTGTGACCCTTTTGCGACCAGATTTCCCTCCGGCCCGATTCACTAACCTCTCCTGCAATCCGCTTCCAATCCATGCATGCAAATAAGGAGAAACGCATGCAAAGTAGTGCACCAAATAAATTTTTGAAACCGACTGGGCTGGCCGATCAACCCAAGAAGCAACTGCTGGGGACCAGTCGCAAACAGCTTTCCAACTCTCCAGCTCCTTTGAAGCCCTGATCTCTGCTGCCACGAATCTCTCCTATCTGCCGCCCCAACACTGTTCCCCGGATCTCTCTTGCCTGCCCCCCCCAAATCTCTCCTGCCCTTCCCCACACTGCGAGCCCATGGTTTTAACTTGCGGGTTAAAACCACGGGCTCGCTGGGCTAAAAAGGTTTTTTTTTTAAAGTCACGGCTCAGATGGGTCTTAGACGCATGCATAGACCATCTACAGATGGTCTGCGCATGTGTCAGGATCGCACACTAGCAAACCATGCCGGCAGATGGGGGCGTTCCTCCAATCGCCCCCATTTGAATATTATAGGTTGAAGAATCCATCGGACCTGCCCGGATCGTACAGGGATCGGTCATGATCGGGCAGGTTAGTGAATCTAGACCAATATTTCTTTGCTGTGTATACTCCAAACAAATTTGGGGAAATGGGTTGAAACACTGTGCAGCCATTTCTTTTCACACTCCAGAATAGGAAAGATGTTTCTTTTCACCTCCTCCTTTCTAGGTAGCCTGCAGAAAAGAGGAAGGGGGTAGAAAGGATTGAGAAGAACAGAGAATAGTCACTCTATTCCCTAATTCAGTCCCTCTTCTCTTGTGGTTCCTACCACTGGCCTGCCTACTCCATCTACTGGTCCTAAGGTCCTTGTTATCTACATATTGTCAACCACCTGACCCCAGCCCTGGACACCAAAGTGTTGTGGCGGGCGACATGACCGATTCTGGCGTGCACCCCAAAATGGAGGACCGCCTTCAGAGTGGCACCAGCAGTGGTTCCCAGAGTTTCAGTTTGTCTGGCAAAATATAAATACCAAATATAACACAGAAACCTCCCCGAACAGTCTCTAAGTAAATAATAAAGCTGGTTTTATTGTGTTCACTGCTCAAATCTCAGTAAACAAAAACAGTAGAAAAAGACTTGTCCCACAGGCCCTTATTCTATCATGTAAGTTCTTTAAAGTTCAGCAAAAAGAAAGCAAGAAAACCCCCCCCCAAAAAAAAACCACAGCAAGAAAATCTACTGCTGCAAACAGTTCATGGGTAAAGAAACAACAGAACAGAACCAGAAACACCCATAAGAACATAAGCATCGCCTCTGCCAAGTCAGACTATAGGTCCATCGTGCTCAGCAGTCCGCACTCACGGCGGCCTCCCAGGTCCATGACCTGTAGTGATCCTTTACTTAAGACATCTTATCCTTTATAGTACCCTCTAACTATACCCCTCAATCCCCTTTTCCTTCAGGAACATGTCCAACCCCTTTTTGAAACCCAAAATCGTACTCTATTCTACCACCTCCTCCAGAAGCACATTCCAGGTATCCACCATCCTCTGAGTGAAGAAGAACTTCCTAGCATTTGTTCTGAATCTGTCTCCCTTCAATTTTCTTGCGTGCCCTCTTGTTTTTGTTTCCCCCACCAGTCTGAAGAATCTGCCCCTCTCTACCTTCTCTATACCCTTTATGATCTTGTAAGTTTCTATCATGTCCCCTCTAAGTCTCCATTTTTCCAGGGAAAAGAGCCCCAGTTTCTCCAGCCTCTCAGCATATGAGAGGCCTTCCATGCCCCTTATCATCTTTGTTGCTCTTCTCTGGACCCTCTCGAGTGTCGCCATATCCTTCTTAAGGTACGGCGACCAGAATTGAACGCAATATTCCAGATGCGGGCGCACCATCGCCCGATATAGCGCCAGGATAACTTCTTTGGTTCTGATAGTGATTCCTTTTTTAATAATTCCCAACATTCTGTTCGCCTTCTTGGAGGCACCCCACTTTGGAGCTTCTTTTCTCCAACAGGAAAAAGAAACTGGAGGATAAACGAACACTGTGAAAGTTTGTACAGTCTTTCCCAGGACTGGTCACCGGCCACAAGCCACCAAGACAGCCGGGCTTCAGTAGCCTTCAGACAGTCCTCTTCATTGGGCCCTTTCCACACTAGCAAGCAAGGCAGGTATCAAATACAGTTCAGACTTCAGGGCTTTCTGTCCAAATGCCTGCTACACCCAAACAATAGCATGCTCCCTGCTCCTAAGAGATGCCTGAGGTGACAAATTGCTGAGTGTGCTTTAACCTTTTTGTGAAACAAAAAGTTTCCCCACAAAAATGCCCCCCCCCCCAGATCACAGCACAACTCCCCAAACAACTCATGCACTCCCCAGCAAGTCCAACTGCAACTTGAGGGCTGGTCCACAGCCAGCTTAGGCAACACACAGGGCAAAGAAGGAAACAAAAGAACCAAAACTTCTTTCCCCAAAATATTGCCTTAGTCTTTAAGCAAAACGTTAAACAGTCTATGCTCCTTTGCAAACACAAACAGCAGCAAAATAACAGTGGTAAACTTCAGCATAGTCAATTGCCAGTCATGGACAGATTTACCTCCATGGCATCTATGGTTTCAGACTCAAGTGCTGCTATTTCCAAAGCCTCCCCTACCTCACAAGGCTCAGGTAAGATGGGCATCTCAGTGTTCTGCCATTTCTTGGCACTCTCTCCTTCCAGCTCCTGTCTCTGATAGTGATAAGCAAAGGGAGCGTAAAGAGGTGGATAAGAAACAGAACATGGGAAGAAGGTCTCATTTCTGAAGGTTAGTAAGTGGGAAAGTCTATTTATTTATGTATTTGGTGTTATATCCCATCCTTCCAGAAGAGCTCCGAATGGGTTACAAGTTCCTTTATTTTGGAACGTTTACCGATTCTCCTTGCAAGAGGTATCCAACAATTTAAACTCTCCCTTCCTTCTAAAAAGAGATTAAAGGAGTCAAGATCTTCAGTCAATCTTTGGTCTTTAAATTCTCCCAACTCTGGAATGATCTCTCCTTTTTTTTTTAAGGAGTTCCAGTTTGTTTCAATTTTTCCATAAATCTTTAAAAACTACTCTATTTGCCAAACATTTTGAAAATTAATTCTTTTGAAATTTTGCTATTATCTTCTATTTATCATTTGTAAATCATTCCCTGTTTATTTAATTGCTGTAAACCGAGTCGGGCCTTCTCAGAATGATGACTCAGTATACAAAGGTAAGTTTTAGTTTAGTTTAGTTTACATACATATTAAAGTGAATTTATGGGAGGTGATGGCAAACATGTCATGGCATTCATTACTGTTTCTTCCTGTGACGATGGCTGCCACTGACTGCCCTGAGGAGAATTATGGTGGGCTGCTGTCTTCAGCAGTCAGAGCCTGGAGATCATAGTCATCTACATCAGTGTTTCTCAACTCGGTCCTGGAGTATCTCCTTGCCAGTCAGGTTTTCAGGATATCCACAATGAATATGCATGAGCAACATTTACACATAGTGGAGGCAGTGTTTCAAATCAAGCTTATGCATATTCATTGTGGATATTCTAGAAACCTGACTGGCAAGGGGATACTCCAGGATCGAGTTGAGAAACACTGATCTACCTCAATGTTGCACTGATGCTGGAAAGGCCTGGGATAAAAGAGGATGGACCCGGGCCCATCCATGTCCTTCCATGACTATGTCTCTTCCTGGCATTGTCACATTTCCAGCAAATAGCAACTGAAGTTTTTGAGCTGAGGCTCCCAAGTAGGTCATGGAGGGCCAGCCAGCCAGTCTGCATTTCAATCTAACCATGATGAATATGTATAAGATATATGTGCAGTGTAGTAACAAAGGTTATATTTATTGCAGGGGACAGCCTTGATTTAACTGGAGTGGCAAAGCATGTTGGACAGTCCCCAGGCAATAACTTTTAAATCAGATAAGTGCTAAAAAAAATATGCTATAAATAAGTTAGAAATATGATAAAGAGAATTAAAAATTAAGATTGATAAACTATTAAAATTATATTGTTTGGACCAATGATGAACTTAATGCAAAATCTTCAAAAGCGGTAAAGTGACCAATTGGATTCACTACCAAGGATCCAGCTAATAGTTTTAAATTATTAAATGTTAATGTTATAAGGTTGCACAGTGGTTTATTTGTTTTGAGAATTAGTGCTACCAAAAATATTTAGTGTCAACAGTGGACTTAAGATATACCGTATTTTTAACTCCATAAGACACACTTTTTTCCCCAAAAAAGGGGAGTGGAAAAAAGGGTACATCCTATGGAGCGAATACCCAACCCAACCTCCACCCCCCCCCCCGGCCGTTATCTTATTTTGACCGCCGCCCACTGCCGCTGTTCTTGGTCTATCAATGCCGCCATAAGTAGAGGAAGGGAAAGGCCAGGTGGGTGCAGCAATTGCACGCCGCCGGCTCAGAAGCCTTACCTCTGATGTCAATTCTGATGTCAGCTGGCCTGGACCTTCAGTCCGACGTCAGAATTGACGTCAGGGGTATGGCTTCTGGGCCGACGGCATGCAATTGCTGTACCCACTTGGCCCTTCCCAGCAATTTGTCAGTGGCTGGCTCCCCGCTAGACCCTCAATCCTCTGCTGAGCCAGGATTGTCCCCCCCCCCACCACAGCTGCTTCATTGATGTATCCTCACAGTGGCAGCAGCAGGAGGTAATTAAATTCAGCTAGTGGGCAGGCGGGCGGGATTTGGGGAGGCGGAAGAAGACAAAGGTAGTGAGGAAAGGTAGTGAGGGAAACAGGAGAGAGGAAGATAGTGAGGGAAATAGGAGCGAGGAAGGAAGGGATACCGGTAATTGTTGGGCCTGAGTTGGGGGAGGAGAGGACAAAGGCTGTAAAACAGTGAGAGAAACTTAGGAGGGAGGGACAATTGTTGGGCCTGAGTATGGGGGGGAAGAGGACAAAGGCTGGAAGGTAATGAGGGGAACATAGGAGGAAGGAAGGGACAATTGTTGCATCTGAGGAAGGAAAGAAAGAAAGAAATCACCAGACAACGAGGGGAGGAAGAGGACAAAGGCTGGAAGGCATTGGGGGGGGGGGGGGGTCATAGGAATGTGGGAGGAAGGGACAATTGTTGGGCCTGAGGAAGGAAAGAAAGAAATCACCAGATAACCAAAGGTAGGAAAAATGATTTTATTTTCAATTTAGTGATCAAAATGTGTCAGTTTTGAGAATTTATATCTGCTGTCTATATTTTGCACTATATTTGTCTATTTTTCTATAGTTGTTACTGAGGTGACATTGCATATTTTAAAAAGTCATCTGCCTTGACATCTGTGCCTTGTTCCTGTCTACCACTAGACTACCAGAGGGGAGACAGAGTACAAAGCCTGGCAGGGAGGGGGGACAAGGTGCAGAGCCTGGCAAGTAGTGTGGGGTTGGTACAGAGCCTGGGAGGGAGAATTTGGTTCAGAATGTTGTTTGCATTGTTTTCCTCCTCTAAATTTAGGGTGCGTCTTATGGTCAGGTGTGTCTTATGGAGCGAAAAATATGGTATTTGCATGCAAACCCCAATATATACAAATATATTTCATACATATCTGTTGTGGAATATTTGAAACCCAAGTTAGATACAACTATTTTAGAGAAAATAATTCCTATAGCTCTTGCAATTAACCGGATTTGCTCTTTGTTCACTGTTCATCTTAATGTTTGCCATGAGCACAGTATTAAATATGAGGCAACTTCTTCCATTACTGGCATTTTTCTGTTTTACAATTTCTTCTTTTCATCCACTGTAAATAATCCAGATCAATGTGGGACTGCTTTCTAAAAAGTGCTATATTAAAAAGGAATACTGGCTTTATTCGGAAATTCCAGGTGTCCAGGGTTTTCAAGTTATGACACATGAAGTGGAAGCCATCATAATTGTCAATGCCTACTGCAAGGGAAGGGAATGGCATACACTAATAGCAAAACTATCAAAAAATGCTAAGCCAGGGTCATTACAAAGACTTCTAGCTAATTTTATTTAGAAAGAATAGTTCACAGAAATTTGTGCAGCGCATTGCATTAACCCTTCCTTTTACAAAACCGCTCAACAGGTTTTTAGCACTGGCCGGCACACTGAATGCTCTGAGCTGCTTCAGCCCTTATGGGAACTCTATGACTGTCAGAGCAGCCCAGAGCATTCAGCGCATCAGTCAGCGCTAAAAATCTCTCATGTGGTTTTGTAAATGGGGGTGGGGAAGCTGGAAATATTTATGGCATGCAGATTTGCCATCTATGATAATTTATAAAACCATTTCTCCAGATAAGCCAGTAATTTGTCTGCAAAAATAGGCTTTTCTAAAATTGCCTGTCCTATCTGTGGATAAAATGATGCCCATTATAACACTACTCAATAGCAAGGTTGATCACTGAAGCGCCTAGAATGGTGCATATTTCACCAGTTTTGAGAGAACTTCACTGGTTACCAATTAAACAGAGAGTACAGTACAAAGTTATATCCTTGATCCACCAGGTTCTATATAGACCAGCACCAGCTTGTTTTGGTGCACTGTGGGAGATTTATAAACCTGGTAGGACATTGAGATTTGAGGAAGCCAAGAAATTAACAGTGATTAAGGAAAGCAGTGCATGACTTGTACAGTGTCATAGTAAGGGGGGTACAGTGCACCCCAGATGCAGTCTTCCTAAAGGCGTGGCAGCATCCCTTTGCCCCCCGCTCTTCTCCTTGCCGTAAGCACCTCTTGCCTTTCCCATACTTTTTGGGTGCTCTCTCTGTCACTTCCGGGACCCACGCCCAGGAAGTGACGTCAAAGGGGAGCTGACAGCAATGTGGTCAGCATGCTGCTCATGCCGGAGAAGTTTAAAAGAGACAGGCCGAAGGGGAAATGGAAGGGGGCACGTACGCGGCATGGGGAGGCGTGGAAGAGGGTGGGGGTGGGCATCACCACTCACACTTACTACACAACTTGATATGTACTTTCAAAAACAAGAATGTTTTATATTGCTGGGGTACATTTGTGAAATAACGTACCTGGACATCTAAGATTATGCACAAATTGTGCTAACTTTAAAAAAGTTACTAAAGACACAACCATTTTTTGATGCCTGCATGTAATAAGAATGACATTTCTTCAACTGCCTTGATATTATACCGTCACTATATAAAATGGGATAACAGAGATTGTTGTTTTTATGTTAATATATTTTATGGTTAATTTTATGAATGTTTGCTGCTGATATTAAGATATTAAGCGGTCGATAAAATGTTTTAAATAAATAAAATACTTGTGCAAGGAGAAACATTTCTGGGGGCAGGGTTGAGGCGGGGTTTGGAACTGTGTGCATATCCTTGAATTTTTAAATGTGCATGTGGATTTTCAGTTAGAAATTAGCAAGTGTAAAAATTTGAAGGCAGATTTCCTGGAGAATTTTCACAGTGAAAGTATGCCCATATTTTTCACCAATGTCAGCAGTTATAAATACACCCCGTAAACGTTAAACACAACAATAAAGAACAGTTTCCGGCTGACATTCAGCATAAGTTACCGTATTTTCACGCAGATAACGCGCACCCGTGTAAAACGCGCACACGGGTATAGCGCGCAGAAACCACGATTTTATGTACAAAAACTTTTGTATACCGCGCTCACGGGTATAACGCGCATGCAGCCCGACTGTCCTTTCGCCCGCCCCGACTCTCCTCTGGCCACCCCGACTCTCCTTTCCACCCTCCCCGACTCTCCGTGCGCTGTCCCGACTATCCGTTCACCCTCCCTGACTTTCTGTGCACTGCTCCCGCCTCTCCGTGCGCTGTCGGGTTGGGCCATGTGCCTCAGGCCGCGCCCCCAGGTGGGACCTAAGGCTCCAGGGCCTATTCTGATTGGCCCACGCGCCTTAGGGCCCCACCAGTAGGCGGAGCTTTGGGACGGATGGGCCAATCCGGCCATCATTCCGTCATTGGCTGCCTGCCGGACAGGCGGGTTTGGCTCCCGTCTGTCCGGGCCAACCTACCAAAGGTACGGGGAAGGGGGTGGGGGTGTCGTGTGGGTCGCCAGGGGTTTCGCGGGTCGGCTGGGGGGGCGTCGGAGGGTTCTTGGGGGGGGCGGTCCGTTGGAGGGAGGGGGGTTTGCGTCGAGGGCAGGAGGGCCTGGGATCCCTCCTGCCCGTAATGTAGTGCGGGGTGGGGGTAGGGGGTCGCCGTGGCCAGGAGGGTTTGGCTCCCTCCTGCCCGATATTGTCGGGGAGTTGGGGAGTCGGCCGGGCAGAGAGGGCTTGGGCTCCCTCTTGCTCCGATCGTGGATGCGGGTGCGGATGGGAGCGCGTGCGAGAGGTCGTTCGGGGTGGGGGTGCGAGCAGTCCCTGCTGGGGGGGGGTGAATCAGGCGTCGGGCGTGGTGGGAACTATGTAAAAAAATTTTTGTATACCGCGCTCACGCTATAACGCGCGAGGGGTATGCGCGGTAGGTTAAAAAACGCGTATAACGCGCGCTGTTATATGCTGGAAAATACGGTAATTGGCTAGGAATGGCTGCTGACCAGTAACTCACATCTCGATGGCTAACCAGGCATTTTCAGTAGCATTTAACCTGTTATCACTGATGAAAATGCCTGGTTAGGACAAATGAGGCCACCTAAAAAGCAGACCTATTTTTAGCCACAATGCCATGGCTAGTAAGTCTGAATATCAGTTTAACTGGTCATATGCTGGCCGGCAATGAAAAACCTGAATATTAAATGCCGGTCACCAGAAATGGCCCAACATTGAATATCCAGGTTTTACACTGGTGGTGGGCAGTCAAAGTGCTGCCCATCACCAGCTGAATATTGGGAGGTTTCAGCCTAGTAACAAAGCCGCTGAGACATTAAAGATTGTGATGCAATAATGGAGTCAGGGTAGTAGAACGCCTTTATTTATGGGTGATCCCAAGAGTTCTTCCCCCCTTGCCCAAGTTTTCTAGGTACTGGTACTGTTTGATGCAAAACATTGGATAAGTTAAGACTCTATGACCTACCCCAATTGATTACCTATGGAGTATACATTGGCAAGGTATAAAAAGTCAGATGTACTAAGCAATTTTCTAACAGCTACAAAATGAGAAAATCCTTTTTGTATATCAGAGTCGAAAGTATTTATTTCCCAGTTGGCAACAAGGTGATCATTTTTAGAGTACTAACTTTTGGAGTTGTCTCTGTTAACATAGAAACATGATGGCAGATAAAGGCCAAATGGCCCATCCAGTCTGCCCATCCTCAGCATCGATCTCCTCCTCTCCCTAAAAGATCCCACGTGCCTGTCCCATACTATCTTGAATTCAGACACAGTCTTTGTCTCTGCCATCTCTACCAGAAGACTATTCCATGCATCTATCAATCTTTTGTAAACAAGTATTTCTTTAGATTAGATTAGATTAGATTAGATTGTGAGCCTTCAGGACAGATAGGGAAGTTCTAAGTACCTGTATTTTATTGTAAATCGCTTAGATCTGTAATATGCTTAAACAGTATATCAAATGTTAATAAAACAAAACATAAATATTACTCCTGAGCTTATCACCTCTTAACTTCATCCTGTGCCCTCTTATTCCGGAGCTTTCTTTCAAATGAGTCTTGCTTCATGCACATTTATGCCACATAGGTATTTATTATTGCATTGTTCTTTTAAATTTGTAAAGCAATAAATTTCACTATACGAGGTCTATAATTAAGTTCATAAACTCATCTTAGAAAAAAGTACTCCACACCTCATTGTTGAATATCACTACAGCCACCTTCAAAGTACTCCCTTTGGGAAGCTATCCCACGTAGGCAGTGCCTAGACAACCCTTCAAAGCAATTTAAGAACTTTCTTTCTGGAATACCCATCAGAACTGTTGTCGTATTACTCTTGATGTCCTGAATGTGTTCAAAATATCTTTCTTTCAATATTTCCTATATCTTTGGGTAAAGAAAAAGCTCATTGGGGGCCAGATCAGGTGAGTAGGGAGGGTATTCCAATATAGTTATTTGTTTTCTGGCTAAAACTCCCTCACAGACAGTGCCATGTGAGCTGGTGCATTGTTGTGATGCAAGAGCCATGAGTTGGTAAAAAGTTCAGGTCATTTTCATCTAGCTTTTTCACGCAATCTTTTCAGCACTTCTAAATAGTAAACTTGGTTAACTGTCCAGTTGGTACAAATACATAGTGAACAATCCCTCTAATATTAAAAAAAAGGTTAGCAACATCATTTTGACTCTTGATTTGGACTGGCGGAACTTTTTGGGTCGTGGAAAATTAGCTGACCTTCATTGTGCACTTTGACACTTTGTTTCACGGTCATATTAGTACACTTATGTTTTATCACCAGTGATAACATGGCCCCAAAACATTGTCTTGCCTCTCCAAAAGGTATTGGCAAACTTCGACTCCTTTGTTTTTGCTCATAGGTGAGCTCCATCGAGACCATTTTTGCACACACCTTTCTCATGCCAAGATTTTCAGTTAAGATTTTCCCATTTCTCTATTGATGTTTACTTGGTCTGCTATGCTTCTTACAGTCAGCCAGCAATTTTGATGCACAATTGGATGAATTTTTGAATGTTTTTATCAGATCTGCTCGTTACAGGCTGTCCTGACCTTTCTTCATAAGTGACACTTTCTCTCCCATCAGCAAAACATTTAATTACATTACATTACATTACATTAGTGATTTTTATTCCGCTTGTGCCTTGCGGTTCAAAGCGGATTACATAAGAAGAGAGCTGGACATTTCCAGGAGGGTACATGACATTGGAGAATACAGATTGAGGGTATAGACTAATGACAGAGAGAGTGTGTAGACATAATAACAATGGAAGATAAATCAGGTTACATTACTATACATATCAAATATTCTGTTTCCATACGTTGGTAGGCAATCGGTTTCGGTAGGGTGAATTGGTTCCAGGGAATTTTTTTTTTTATTATTTTTTTTATTTTTTTTATATGTGTATTTTTTGTCGATTGATGGTATGGTGCCAGGGAGTGATCAAACCTGGTTGGTGGAAGAGGAGAGGGAGATTAGGTAGATTGTAAATACTTTTTGAAGAGCAGCGTTTTGATTTCTTTACGGAATGCTTTGAAGTCAGATGTTGAGGTTAACAATCTAGTGATGGAGGGTTCGAGTTTTGCTGCATGCGTTGCTATGAGGTTATCATAAAGCTTTTTTCGATGAGTGCCATTGAGTGGTGGATATGCGAATGGTGTCAGTGTTCTTCTTATTCTGGGTGGAAGGTTACGTTTTAGGCGATCGTTTAGATAGGCAGGTGTGGTACCGTTGAAAACTTTGAAGATTAGACAGTACAGTTTGAATTGAATTCTGGCTTTAATTGGTAGCCAATGAGAGTCTAGGTAGGCGTTGGTGATGTGGTCATATTTTCCGAGGGAGTAGATTAATCCATTTGTATACTATTTTCTTCATGGTGTTATCTCAATAAACTTGTACTGACATGTCGCTGATTTCACTTCAACTCTTGCCAAGTTTAACAAGAAATTTAATGTTTGTTTATTGCTCTAATTCAAGCTCCGACATTCTCGCGACAGCATACAAAAACACGCAACAACAATAATGAACGCCACTCAGCAAGACACCGCCATTCGTCGAAACAAGCACAGCTGTGAGACACTGATATACCAAGGTTATGAAACATTACCAAGTTGTTTGTACAGTGCCGCTAACGTATACATATGGAGGTAAGTTTGTGAATTTAATTGTCGGACCTCATATACTAAAGTTAGGCGCTTCTTAGGCACCTAACTTAATTGGCAAAATACCTTTAATAGGCTCAGTAATTGTTAAAAAAAAATAATAATAATTTGGCAATAGGCACCTATCTGATTCAATAAAAGATAGATGTCTATCGCATGGCGCTTAATAACACCTACTACTATTTATTATTCCTAAAGCGCTGAAAGGTGTATGCAGCACTGTACATTTTAACATACAATAGATGGTCCCTGCTCAGAAGAGCTTACAATCTACTTTAGACAGGACATTTCGAGCTTGGGGAGATTATGGTAGAGGAAATGATACAGTGGGTCTAGGTATCCGACAGCAGTGAGTGGGATTTAGGATTGAAAATAGATTTTAAAAAGTGGGCTTTTAGCTTGGATTTGAGGGAAGGAACACAACGTATTAATTCAGGCAGCCTGTTCCAGGCATACAGCGCCACAAGAAAGAAGGGACGGAGTCTGGAGTTGGCAGTGGAAAAAGAAGGGTACAGATAAGAGGGGCTTGCCCGACGAACGGAGATCACGGGGAGGGGCATGGGGGAGACAGATATGGGGGGGGGGGGGGCTTCAGAGCGAATGCACTTGTAAGCCAGCAAGAGGAGTTTAAACTGTATTCGGAGATGGACGGGGTGCCAATGAAGAGACTTGAGGAGAGGGGTAATGTGAGAATAGCTGCTCTCCCGGAATATGAGTCGGGCAGCAGCATTTTGAACGGATCAAAGAGGCGAGAGGTGGGCACGCGGGAGGCATTTATATGAGCAGTAAGATTTAGATGCTGTTAAGCACAATTCTCCCAAAACTTAGGCATCTGAAATGTAGGCCTTTGTAAGCTTCACCTACATTTCAGGTTTTTACATAGGCACCGTTAGCTGCGATTCTGTAAGTATGATTGCCACACAGCTGGAGCCTTTTTTTAGGTGCATCCGATTTAGGCACCATTTACGGAATCAGCCCCAACGCCTCTTTTCATTCTCAGACATAGAAACATAGAAAGATGACGGCAGAAAAGGGCTACAGCCCATCAAGTCTGCCCACTCTACTGACCCACCCCATTAAGTCTGAGTGCTGATGACTCAGTTCCTTAGCTCAACCCTTTATTCTTAAAGTCGAGCACGCTGGTGGCCTTGATCACCTGCACCGGAAGTTTGTTCCAGTGATCCACCACCCTTTCTGTGAAGAAGTACTTCCTGGTATCACAGTATAAAGGTAATTGTGATGTCATATGTTATCTCTTCTAAATGCACAGGGGTTATATTGCTATATTCCAGAATGATCAGCTGACCCCCATTGTTCTCTAGAACAGCTAATTCGACCATGGTTTTTGTTTTGCTTTGTTTTTACCAGATTACACCAACAGATTCATAATTTGATTTTCCTTTGAATGGCGACAGGTTTTGAAGCTCTGTTCCATATTAACCTATCCTCTGGTTTCCCCGAGATGTGTAATTAGGAAGCAATGCACAGAGCCGGTGCTCTTCTGGCTCTTCAATGTAGTCGTGCCCATTCTAACTGATATTTCATTAACATCAAGAGATGCCACAGACTCTCTAATGATCTACTGACAGTTAATAAACACAGTCCAAGAGTTTTATAACTTGTTAACTTGCAAGGGGCAATAATTATGCAAAAATGATAAATAATTAAGAACTAATTACCTATTATTAGACATTACATTCCCAGACAGCCATTAAGAGGGTAATTTTTATAACAAGGCATCTACAAAAAATTCAAAAGGCAACATGCATATGTGTGTGCCTTTAAAAAATAGGCTTCCTGCATAATCCTGGTAGTGCACAAATACTCTCACACAGACCTTTCTCCAAATTATGATACCCTCTGAAACCAAATACAGTAGCAATAAATTATCTCCTTTTTATCGTCAACAATCTACCTAATTTGGGGCACAGTAATTCATTTAGATTGGTATGGGGTCCATTGACATCTTACATTTCTTCAATATAGTTGGTCTTTGAACATGTGCTAGTTTTTGTTTGTTTTCAGGCACATCCAGGGAAAGGGAAGGGGGAAAGGGGGGATAATTTCTGTCTTAATTTTGTTCTTTGGGTATTTGCTCTTGGGGTGGGGAGTGGGGGTGAATGGGAGGATATCATTAATTGGATTAGGATAAGGTTTTTGCGATAATCTATATCTTTGTGTTTATTGAATAATCATTGGGTGGGTGGGTGGGTGGGAGAAAATGGTTGATTATGAATACATGTAAGCTGAATGTGCTTTTATTGTAGTATTAGATGTTACATTTTATGTATAGCACTATTGAAGTTTGAAAAATCAATAAAGAATTAAAACAAAACAATCCACCTAACAGTTTTTAATACTCAACTTTTTCATCAGTTTCTGTGGATTATCTCCTGCTGCAGTGGGTCTTCGAACAAGTTCACTATGGTCTATGGCTGCATCAGCAATGTTTTCTTCTCCTGAAGGTTTTGCATTATTGTTACCACCATCACTAGTCCTCGTATATAGCCAGAGACGGGCACCTTTATATCTATGGGTGACGTAAGCTAATAAGTTGTCTTCTTGTTCTTTCCTAGCATAGTTATACACCAGGGTTGCCTTACTGAGTTTTAGTAACCAAATGAAGGTACTCAACAAGACTTGGGAGAAAACATGCTTATTTTTAATTATTCATTATAAACACTTTCATCCTGCATATCTAAACAATCTATGCAGGTTACAGAAATACATGCACAAATCAATAAACAAACAAAAAAACACAATTTCTTTAAAAAATTTAAAAAACCCCACTCCATTAAAATTGTATATATATAAAAAAGAAAAAGCTAATGATTCAACAGTTCAATAGAACGGATCTCCATTTCCATAAAGCTTTCTGAAAAAAATAAGCCTTCAATGACTTGTGGAAGGCTAATAGGATCGGAATCAGATGAATATTAATAGGTAAAGCATTCCACATACACGGTCCAGTGACACTAAATATTCTCAAATGTATCGTGGTTTTGGTGACAGACTTCAATGAAGGAGTTCCTAACAAATAGTGTGACTGACCTACAGTAAGTGATCGATTGAACATAAGTACATAAGCAATGCCTCTGCTGGGTCAGACCTGAGGTCCATTGTGCCCAGCAGTCCGCTCACGTGGTGGCCCAACAGGTCCAGGACCTGTGCAGTAATCCTCTATCTATACCCCTCTATCCCCTTTTCCAGCAGGAAATTGTCCAATCCTTTCTTGAACCCCAGTACCGTACTCTGCCCTATTACGCCCTCTGGAAGCGCATTCTAGGTGTCCACCACACGTTGAGTAAAGAAGAACTTCCTAGCATTCGTTTTGAATTTGTCCCCTTTCAACTTTTCCGAATGCCCTTTTGTTCTTTTATTATTTGAAAGTTTGAAGAATCTTTCCCTCTCTACTCTCTCTATGCCCTTCATGATCTTGTAAGTCTCTATCATATCTCCTCTAAGTCTCCTCTTCTCCAGGGAAAAGAGACCCAGTTTCTCCAATCTCTAAGCGTATGAAAGGTTTTCCATCCCTTTTATCAGACGTGTCACTCTCCTCTGAACCCTCTCAAGTAATGCCATGTCCTTCTTAAGGTACGGCGACCAATATTGGATGCAGTACTCCAGATGCGGACACACCATCACCCAATACAACGGCAGGATAACTTCTTTCGTTCTGGTAGTAATACCCTTCTTGATTATACTTAGCATTCTATTCGCTCTCTTAGCGGCCGCTGCGCACTGTGCCGTCAGCTTCATTGTCATGTCCACCATTACCCCCAAGTCCCTTTCTTGAGTACTTTCACTCAATAACATCCCTCCCATTGTATAGTTGTACCTCGGGTACAACTATATGATGTAGACTAGTGCTGCCCGATTCTGGAAAAAAAATTTTGATTCAATTTGATTCAGCCTATTGAATCAATTTTTCAATTCGATTTTCCTCCCAATTGGGTGTTTGTTTGTTTTTTCCAAACATCCTGGTGGGTTTATTTTATGGCCTCTCCACCCCTTTTATAGCCTCTAACCAGTAAAGTGTACAAACTCAATACTAAAATCAATGGCCAACATTAAATGATATGAAATATGAGATAAATCCATATGTTAAAAAACATGTAAAAATATATATGTCTGGCTTATAAAGTAAGTAAAGTGTTCACATACACTCAGAATTGTGAAATTTGACCAAGAACATTAGCTCCTATAGCCAAACCCACCACCCCATCACTGTGTATGACTTATTTTGAAAAAGAGCTTGAAAAGAACATACTGTTCAAATGCTCAACTAATTTTCAATGGCAAAAAAGAGAAAGAAGTTCCCACTTTGCTTTCAACTGTATCAGCAGGTCCCAGGTCCCAGGGTTTGGCTATAGGAGCTAACGCTCTTGGTCAAATTTCACAATTCTGAGTGTATGTGAACACTTTACTTACTTTATAAGCCAGACATATATTTTGTTTATTTGTATACTGAGAAGCTTTATCCAGTTATAATATTACTCTGACTTCTTTGCCCTTTAAGCTACGATAACACACACCCTCTATTATATTCAGTGTGAATTATGTAAATACATAATTGAAAAACACAAATGTACATAGTGTAAAAAAGGAATCTGAAGTGTATAAAACACAAGACCAGATGAAATGTCCACGCAGTCTGTGGAAAACGTAATATTAAGGGCACCTTTTATGAAGGTGCGGTAGCAGATTAACGCACGTAATAGCGTGTGCTAAACCGCCAGCCGCAGTAGCTACTACTGCCTCCTCTTGAGCAGGCGGTAGAGTTTTTGGGCTAGCGCGGGAGTTAGCGCATGATGAAAAGTTGCGCGCGCTGATGCCACTACTGTGGCTTTGTAAAAGGAGCCCTAAATGACCAGATGAACGAGCCTTAAAATACAAACTGTAAAGACATACATTGTGAGATATGGAATCAATGAACCACCAGAGCACAACGGAGTAACTTGTACAATTATATGTTAAACGGAAAGCTAAACGGACCAAACGAAGCAGTGAGTATAATGAAAGAAAAATGGTGCCGTAGTGGGAACGGAGCCAAAAACAAAAACCTAAAAAAACAAAACTCGACCATCGGGAAAAACAAACTAGACAGGACAATGAGTTAGACTGATTAGAAAATGGTGCCGGTACCGGAACGGATAAAGAAGCCCAAGGTAAACCAGAGAAGGTAAAACTATATGCTGGGACATCACAGAAAATAAATAACTCGGTTGAAAAACACTGTTCAATGAGCTATAACGCTGAAAAGAAAAAAAGTAAGGTAACCAAGTCAAGAAATAAAAGCTCGGAGACCGGTAGATAATACAGGGGAGGCATCCTTGAGAAGAGTTGAACCAGCGTGTTCGGCTGAGAACTATGAAAACAAAAATGAAAACAGCACAAATAAAGGGGAATTTAAATGCTGGAACCGGCACTGGTCATATGATCAAAAACAGGTTGCCATATTAGCTATAGGTAAAACAGGGAGACCAGGGGAGAAGTCGGAGGATGCTGCAAAGGCCTATGCAGCACTTCCCAACTGAGCCTCGCTCTCTAAAGCAGGAGCAGCAGCAGCAGTGGACAGCCAGCAAGAGGCAGCACTGCTACTCCTGCTTTAGGAAGGCATGGGGGGAAGGGTCGGACATCGAATCGGGAGGCTGATTTTTGAAAAAATTGAACCGATTTGAATAGTTTGACCTGATTCAAATCGGTGAATCGATTCGAATCGTGAATTGGGCAGCACTAATATAGACACCAGAACACAGACTGCCTTTGGCAGAACATCTTAGAGATGCACAGCAACCCTTCAGTTTCTCTGCTGAATTGCTTTGTTGTGACTCCCTTTGACCTGCTCCATGATGTGTTCCATATGGGTACAGGACTATCCCCCTCTTTTACAAAACTGTGCTAGTGGTTTTTAGTGCAGAGAGCCGCGCTGAATGGCCCACTGCTCATTGAGTTCCTATGAGTGTCAAGAGCAGCGCGGGCCATTCAGCGCAGCTCCCCACGCTAGAAACTGCTAGCACAGTTTCATAGAAGAGGGGGATGTTGTAAAGTATGCCTGTACCTAGCAATTCTATCTCAGCACTACCAAAGCACCATCCTTATGAAAGTCTGCACATGGTTTATGTAAGTGCAGTACTTGCATTTGCATATATAAAGACACAATTTTGTAGCCAAGTAAATAAGTATCTGTAACCACTGAAGGGTGGTATATCAAGTCCGATCCACTTTCCCTTTCCTAATTTCATTTCAGAAAGCTTGCACATAAAGGAGCCTAAATGGTGTCTATTCAATAAAGGAGAAATCTATTTTCTTTTGTATAATACTGGGTATATACATACCTATAATTTAGGTGGAGGCATATACACCAACCATAGAGTGATATAAGTGTTCACGCTTAAATGCTGGAGATACAGAGTAGATATACAAAGTTATTTAAATGGCCAGGAGAGGATCCTGCCCATTTACATTGCTTTCTGGGACTAAGCATCAGGAATCAATGACACATAATTGAACAATGCTACTGAATGTTGCCTCTTAATGGCCAACCCCTAATTGGTAAGGTTAAGGGTGGGCCTAAGGCAGAGTTTGGGTGGAGTGGCACCTAACCTATTAGTGACAATATTCAACCTACTAATTAGCTAGGAACCTGAACAAAATTAGGACAGAAAAAAAGGCTGCCCTAACTTTCTGCAGAGAAGATAACCAAGCACCTAAGTATTGTCCAATGCCCGCATAAAAAAATATTTCCTAGATCCCAATCCCCCTTCCACCTTCATTAAACAGAAAACATTCTTCCACAGACCAATCCCCCCTCCCATTCATTGCCCCCACATAGAACAAGGTAGGCCTCCCTACCCATGCAATTCTCCCAGAGCTACCTTGATGAATACCTGGTGACCGAGTGGTAAATGGGCAGCAGAGATGCCTGCCCACTCCTGCCCACTTTGGAGGCCACTTCAAAATGGCTGCCACCACCTCTACTGGCAACCTTGTAGTACATCAAGTAGAGGTCCTTTTAAAGCGGCTTCTGATGTGGGCGGAGTGAGTGGGTTGAATATCGACCAGTATGTGTGCCATTTATAGCATTCTATAAATTATATGCGTGTTAACCTCAACCATGTTCTGCATCAACTATGCTAATGTGTAAACCTACCAGTGAAATATGAACTATGTAAGATATATGTATTTACAGAATAACACTTACCTCCTCTTTTACAAAACTGCGATAGCAGTTCCAGCACGCTGCTCCCGACGCTCATTGCAGTTTCATAAAAGGAGGCCTTAGGTTGATTGTCGCATTAATGCATGTACTCATCCACATGTACATACATTTAATTATTCTAAACATTTATGCACATAATCAGTATGCAAATACTAATAGCCTCTTTATTGAAGGAACAACAAGTTGTCTTTTAAAATACTTAAAAACGTATGTGTTTATCTACCACACAAGTTAGATATATTTGCTACTCTGTTCTTTTCACCCCACCCCAACTCTTTGTGTTTTTGAAAATAATATGTCGAATCCAGGCAGGTTTATTGCAGAGGTGGGAAAAAAATAAAAGCTTTATTGGATGAGTAATTTTACCTCCAAAGAAAATTACTTCTGTGTTAAAGCTTGGGTACAGTGAAATTACAGTCATCATGCTATTTTGCTTTGTAATTGCTACTTTAATTTCAGGAAAGCAAATTGTTAGTCTTTTCTAAAAACCTCAGATAAGAAAATATGGTAAAGTTGGAGGGGGGGTTGTTTTTTTTGTTTTTTGTAAGGGGGAATAAACAATAGCAGTTGAAAGATTCTAACTGGGTCAAGCTCAGGCACATTAGGGTTAATATTATCCAGGTCAGAGTGAATTTCCCAGTCCAAGAGAAGGCTTCAAAGCTACAGTAATCCAATCCCATATACACAGCTCAGATAAGACCGGAAAGTAGTGGAACTAGAGGAAATGAATTGAAGTTGCAGGACAGCAGACTTCAAAAAAAATTTTTTTTTTTCATATAGCGAGGGTGGTGAATGCCTGAAATACCATCCTGGAGTATGTGGTGGGGTCAAGAACAGTGATGGATTTCAAAAATGCATAGGATAAAAACAGGCCACTTGATTTTCAGCAGCATTTAGCCAGCTGGAAACAGCTCTCGGCCACCTAAATACAACCAAACTGGCTATCTGCTGATATTCAGTGGGAGATAGTTGGCTATCTTCCACTAAATATCCCAGTCAGCAGATTGGCCAGTGACTGGCTATGTTGCCTGATAGACCCTTTGGCTGTGATGCCAGAGCCAGCCAATTAATATTAGATTGGACAGCTAAGTTTTCAGTCTGAATATTGGCCCCAGAGGATCCATTGAAGAAAGAAGATGGGGAAAAAAGCAAAGCTTAAATGACCTTCATAGTTTAAATAAGGCATAAAGGGGAGTAGCCTGCCTGGAGCAGCAGGAATAACTTTAACCACCTTATTGAGGAGGGTGGATGGACCATACAGGTTTTTAGCTGCAATCATTTACTTATGGGCCCCTTTTACAAAACCGCGGTAATTATGCTACTCCGGTAAAAGCCCTGAAGCCCATAGGAGTTAAATGGGTTTTCATGCATTTACCGCAGTAGAATCACTACCGCAGCTTTGTAAAAAAACCAAAAAACAACCTGTATTACAGTATCATGTTATTATGTTTAACTCCTGTAATCTTATTCACATTATAGCCACTAGACTAAATACCTTCCTTTTGAGCAAAAACTAAGATCAAGAACAGAATGAAGGCCATTGGCATGTTGAGGGATGTAACCCCTTACTCTTCCCTGCTGCTTGACCGTCCCCCCCGACCATCTTGAAATGTTTGTTGGTGCGAGTAGCATCTTCCACCTGCTGCTCGCTCCAGCCTTGGCTCCCTTCTGATATCACATCCTGGTATGCAGGTGGGTGGGGGGGGGGGAGTTTGAAGTGGAGAGGAGAAGAGGCACCGGTACCCTCCTTACTATGCCACTGGTAAAGGCAGGCAAATCCTGGAAAATCCAGTCCCCTAAAACTGACTAAAACTCATCCTTCAGCTTAGTTTATGATACGCCAGTTTCTCAAGGTAGCAGGACTGTAAAAGCATAGGGCCAGACATCAAACACTATTTAGCTGGCCAGGAACAACTCTCAGCCAACTAAATAGCACATAGTCTGCTATTTCCCACTGAATATTCAGTTCACCGGATTGACCAGTGACCGGCTATTTATTTATAATTCTTGATATACCACAATATATCCACATTTTAGTGTCTATGCAGTTTGCAACCAATTACTAAACTAAACTAAACTAAACCTTGGGTTTGTATACCGCACCATCTCCATAGTTGTGGAGCTCGGCATGGTTTACAGGAATTGTAATGAGAAGGAACTCCATGGAAGGGCTAGATGAAGATCAAAGGGGAGAAGAATGTTAGAGTGTTAGGATGTCAGAAATGGGGGGAGTGTTAGGTTTTGGAGAAGAGCCAGGTTTTCAGATGTTTACGGAAGGGTTGAAGAGAATTCAGGTTTAGAAGAGGGGAGGTAAGGTTGTTCCAGAGCTCGATGAATCTGAAGGAAAGGGAAGTCCCCAGTTTTCCTGGGTGGGAAATGCCTTTTAATGAGGGGAAGGATAATTTCGATTTTTGGGTAGATCTGGTGGTATTAAGATTTGAGGAATTCCAAGAAAGTGGAATTAAAGGAGGAAGGATGCCGTGGAGGATCTTGAAAGTTAGGTAGATGCATTTGAAGTGAACTCTGGAAATTATCGGGAGCCAATGAAGCTTGGAAAGGAGCGGTGAGACGTGATCGAATTTACTTTTTGCAAAGATTAGCTTGGCCGCAGCATTTTGGATCCGTTGGAGTCTGTGAAGGTTTTTCTTTGTTAGGCTTATGAAGATAGAGTTGCAGTAGTCCAGTCTGGAGAGGATGATGGATTGGACGAGAATGGCAAAATGTTTTTGGTGGAAGCAGGATCTTACTTTCCTCAGCATGTGTAGGCTGAAGTAGCATTTTTTTACCAGGGAGTTGAGGTGGTCATTGAAGGACAATTAAAACAGAAGGACCATCAAAAGAGTAGAGGACAGGTCAAAACAGAGAATAGTGGGGAAAAAAGGGGGTTAGTGATAGAGCGGCTCGTCAACTAAGGCTGGTCTGTCTTTGGCCATTAAGATTTAGCCAGTGAGCCACTGCATATTGGCCTAACTGGCTGTGCCTCAGCCTGCCAAAAATAGACAAGAAATTCAATGCTGGTCACTGGATACAGTATTGCCATGGACCATGGGAGATTACCGTCTCTCTTCCATGGTCTCGGGGTGGGGGTTGGGGGACAATTTATGCAAAAAAAACCAGATTAATTAATTTTCTTGCTGTCCAGCCCTAACCATGCCCTCAAATAACTTTAGTTATGCAATCTCAGTTCCTTCAGTGAGCAATGTGTGATTCCTTTGTCTGCTTTATCTATTTTATCTATTGCTTTGATATAATTGTCATATCTTCACTCATCTTTAAACCCCTGTTGTGCACTAGGAAACTTCTGCTAGAGTCAGAAAATAACTGAAAGCAAATATTCCCCAAATTAAGATTGTCACACTGAGCAATGTAGATTTGACAATGTACATCTGTTTTTCTGTCAGTCAGTTTCCTTTGTTTCTATGGGAAGATTCAGCTCTTATACAGATGACAGATGATTCCACAGCATTTGGTCATTTCGACTATCTTTGCCATCTCATGCTCCATGCCTAAACTAGTTGTGAGTAAACCTCCACTTGCCATGGTTATGGCAAAATCTATTACGAGTATGTTTGTTGATTAACTTTTATAACAATGTTATTTTTGATTTACCTCCTTCTGATTTAAATATCATTTATGTTATGTGGAGTGGCACTAAAAAAAAAAAAGTTTAAGTACGATTTGGACATTTCCCACAAAATGTCCAAAGCTGAACACACAAAAATGGCCATTTTCAAAACCTGAACTTCTAGATGTCCAAATTTGTTTTTTACATTGAGGAATGTACCGGGGAGGGGCTTAAGGCCTGAATGGCCCAGGGGCCTAAGGCTCCGCCCATAGGAGTGGCCTTAGATGTCTGGGCCAATCAGGCTTTAGGCCCCTCCCTGGTGCATCCCACAATGCACTGGGAAGGGGCAGGCCTGCCTCATTTCGATGGAGGCGGGCCTGCCAGACAGACGGTAGAAAGACCTGTCTGTCCAGCCAACTTTTAAGGTTAGTGGGTGGCATTCGGAGAGGGTAGGGAGTTTCATTGGGGAGTGTCTGGGGAGGGTGGGGGTGTTCCAGCAGGAGGGATTGGGCACCCTTCTGCTGGCGATCTTTGTGGAGAGGTGTTCTGGGCAGGAAAGACTGAGCATCCCTCCTGCCTTGTTCGTTCGGGATGGGTGGGAGATGTTCCGGGCAGGAGGGATTGGGCATCCCTCCTGCTGCATTTGTTTGGGAGGGTGGGGGGACTGGCGGCTGCAGCCACTATACTTATCGTAGCAGGGAGATCCTTTGCCGCGATAAGTGTAGCGGCTGTGTCTACTTACAATGTAGGCCAGCATTTTTCTGGCCTACATTGTACACATCTCCTGCTGGCCTAGGGAGATGCGTGTGGCCGCCTAGGTTCGCCTACAGGACCGACTACAAGAGGGCATCCGTTAAAAATCAAGGGTGGGAGATTTCATGGTTTTCAAGTTTCAAGTTTTATTCGAATTTTATATACCACCTATCAAGGTTATCTAAGCGGTTTTACATTCAGGTACTCAAGCATTTTCCCTATCTGTCCCAGTGGGCTCACAATCTATCTAACGTACCTGGAGCTAAAGAGGATTAAGTGACTTGCCCAGGGTCACAGGGTGCAGCACGGGGTTTGAACCCACAACCCCAGGGTGCTGAGGCTGTAGCTTCAACCACTTCGCCACACACTCCTCAACATCAGGAAGTATTTCTTCACCGAAAGGGTGGTTGATCATTGGAATGATCTTCCACTTCAGGTAGTTGAGGCCAACAACGTGCTCGATTTCAAGAAAAAATGGGACAAACATGTGGGGTCACTTCAAGGGAGTGTTTAGGGGGAGGGTATTCAAGTGGGCAGACTTGTTGGGGCCGATGGCCCTTTTCTGCCGTCATACTCTATGTTTCTATGTAACCAGACACAGGAAAACCCACACACCATTCACGCACCCTCCAATCAGAGATGTCAAATGAAAAAAAACAGTACAATAACCTACTAGCCACACAGACGGCAAAACTAGACCACCAACTCTCCAATTTACTGATCACAACCCCAGACTACAAAACTTTCTGAAAAGAAATAAAAACCCTGCTACTTGAAAACAAACTAATCACCACAAGAATCATCTCAATACCCGGAAGCAAACTGCTCCACTCTATATTTCCTCTGGAAATGTCCAGATAACTTCCTATGTAATCTGCCTTGAACCGCAAGGTAATGGCGGAATAGAAAACACTAATATAATGTAATGTAATTGCTTGGTTTATTTGGTCTGCTATTTGTTTTGCACCATCCCCTTTCCCTGTCTTATGAGAAACATGGTGATATCATCAGGCACTGCTATATTTTATTTCATTTTGAATAAATATCTTGTTGTTTCATTGCTTGGTGTACTTGGTCTGCTACTTGTTTTGCACAAAACAATCTATTCAAGGCAGACAGGATAAATAAGGGAGTACATTTATTGTGGGAATGATGAAAACAAACATGGATATTAAACTAGTGAATACGGGCTAATGGTTAAAAGCAATCTCAAAGAGGTTGGCTTTTAGTCTAGATTTGAATAGGGCTAGAGAAGAGCATGATGTTCCAACTCAGGAAGCCTATTTCAAACATACAACACAGTATAAGATAAGAGGAATAGAGTCTGGAGTAGATCCTGTTTGCGGACGGAGCCTTCTATTAAACAATTTAAAGCTAAACTCAAAACTTTTTTGTTTAAGGATGCTTTTGAATAAAACTGTCCTTTTTAGGACTAAACAATCGTCAGTCTTTCCCTTCCTATTGTTTTTTCCCTTTTAAATGTACTTTATCTTATTTTAAATATTGTAGTTCTTCCCTTTTCCCCTTTTGTATGGAGTTTACTTTTTTTTGTCTTCAGTGGTTTTTCGTTTGTTGTAACTTTTAATGATTTCCCCATTTTTTACTATTATTGTACACCGTCTAGAATTTTATATAAGCGGTATAACAAACTTTTTAATAAACTTGGAAACTTGGTTAGTATAGGACAGGGGTGTCAAAGTCCCTCCTCGAGGGCCGTAATCCAGTTGGGTTTTCAGGATTTCCCCAATGAATATGCATTGAAAGCAGTGCATGCACATAGATCTCATGCATATTCATTGGGGAAATCCTGAAAACCCGACTGGATTCCAGCCCTCGAGGACCGACTTTGACACCTGTGGTATAGGAGAAGGATACAGATGGTCATTCTTAGGAAAGAATGTAGGGAGACATAAGACAGGAGAAATACGAGAAGAGCTGCACAATGAATCCTCTTGTAAATCAGTAAAAGGAGTTTTCTGTATATGGAAACAGATGAATGAATGAATTCACTCGAAGAGAGCAGTTATGCTAGTGTAGAAACAGGTGGAAGATAAGTTGTGCAGTAGAATTTTGAATAGATTGAAGAGGGTAGATATGTTAAGTGGGAGACCTGGGAGAAGCAAGATGCAGCAATAGACCTGTGAGATGAAAGTGTGGACAAGGGTTTTGGTAGTGTGCTCAGAAAAGAAGGGCTAGATTTTGATAATGTTATAGAGCAGGGGTAGGGAACTCCGGTCCTCGAGAGCCGTATTCCAGTCGGGTTTTCAGGATTTCCCCAATGAATATGCATTGAAAGCAGTGCATGCAAATAGATCTCATGCATATTCACTGGGGAAATCCTGAAAACCCGACTGGAATACGGCTCTCGAGGACCGGAGTTCCCTACCCCTGTTATAGAGAAAGAAGCAACAGGTTTTTTTAATTATTATTAACTTTTCAAAATCGCTGCATACAATCAAATCAAGCTAAAGAAAATCATTTTCATCAATTGGAAAACCATCTAGTCCACTTTAAAGTGGAAATTGGTCTATAATACAAAAATAAATTATTTTCAAAGAAAATACATAGGATAATTTATCCTAACTTCATAACCGAAACAGGTTTTAGTAGTCTATTGGATATGTGGAAAGAGGAATCAAAGATGATCCCAAGATTACAAGCTGATGAGACAGAGAGGATGACAGTGTTATCCACAGAAAGAGAGAATGGGGAAAGAGGTGGGCTTAGGGTGAAAGATAAGAAGTTCCAGGATGGAGATTTTTGGCCAGTCCTGGTTTTGAATTTATATCTCAAAGCTGTGTGTGGGATTTGTACTACCTGATGCTGCCTATTGAAATCAGTGCCATAAGTCTTATAATAATAAATGATGAATTGGTCAGAAATCCACACTTGCCTCTGCCCCTGCTGGCTTCATTGTCAACATGGTTGCTGGGACTTAAAATGCTAGTCTTGCGAGCCTGTCACCAGAAGTCACAGCAGCCATAGTGAGAATGAAGCCTACATGGATAGGACTGATTGCCTATCCATGCTGGCTTTCATCTCAACGTGGCTTCCAGGACTTCAAGTCCCAGCAGCCATGTTGACAATTGAGCCGGCAGCGGCAAAAGTGAGTGTAGATCTCTCCTACTCCCACTGCACCACCAGTGCTTTTAAGGTAAGCCCTCAGATGGAGGGTCTGGCCAGGGGGATATTCATTTTTGTTCGGGGAGCTCTTCAGCCTCGGATAGGAGCTACTTGGGGTGGGGCGGGGAGTTAGGGAGTACAAATTGTTCCAGAGTTTTGTTTTCAGTTGAAAATACACCTGAAGTTTTGGCTGAAACCAAAAAAGGACCAAATTAGAATTTCAGGTAGGTTTTAGCACCAAAACCAAAACTGAAATTTGGTCAGCCTCTATGTACTCCAAGTTAGATTAAGTTGTTTAATTAAGTCTCACTTGCCTTTAGTTTTTTCTAATAAACCAAGATTAAACACCATTGTCACACCCCTTCATCGCTAAAATCAGCTTTGGGTGTATTTGCTTTCAAACCTCCCTATCCCACTACATTACATTATTACTGGGGTATTCTCTGTACCTTTATCCCCAGAGATTACAACCCCATATTAGATCCTTTTTCCCTTTTATCACACCATCAGGAGAGCAAACATAAGTAACGCTCTTACCCTGAATCATGGATAGGGTTACCAGACATCCGTATTTACTCGACATGTCCTCTTTTTAGAGGATATTCTGGGTGTCTGGATGCTCATATTAAAAAGCAGTTTGTCCGGGTTTTCAAATTCAGGGCCACTTCTGGAGAGTCTCCGTGGGTGTGACTTGCTGATACCATAATCAAAAACTGTGGATACAGATGTTCTGGAGATAATTTATTAAACACTGACATATAAAACCATGAAAATTCAATTATAAAAGAACAATGATAAAAAATACTGTGGTAAAAATCCAACCAGACCCTACAGTATTTTTTATCATTGTACTTTTTTAATTGAATTTTCATGGTTTTATATATTATCTCCCGTACATCTGTATCCACAGTTTTTGTTTTCATCGGTGGATTGTTTTCACTGTGGATCATTTGGGTCTCCCCATTTTTCTTTGTTATGCTGATATCATATGCATGAGTGCATGCTTGTGATATCATTGCATCACATCTGCGTATGCCGGGAGACCCTACAGACGCTGCTCCAAGCTCAAGGAGAGAGGAGGTATAGGTGTAGGGGTGGGGCTGAGGCGGGGCATGGCATGGCATGACTTGGGCATTAATGAAGCAGGGCTGGGGTGGGTGGAATGGGGAAGGACTGAGGGCGACATGTCTGGGTTTTACCTTATGAAAATCTGGTAACCATAATCATGGAGCAACTCTGAGTTTTCAAATTCCCCACTCCTGAAGAATCCTCCTCTTTGCTAAGCTTTAAAATCACTGGCCCTAAACACCAGGATGATTCCTAGGCTCAGGGAATCCTGCTCCCATGTCCCAGGCATTGACCATTCCCTTCAATGATCTTCTAAAGCACCAATCTGTCACATGTCTATCTCCAGGCTAGGCCCCTACTACAGAGAACTGCCAATTTCATGTCCCAATCTCTGTCCTTTACTAGGTAGAGATTTCTTCTCCCACTCCAGACACTGCTGTAGGATGTCAGGATTGAGCATTCCCATTGAGCCCTGTCTTGGAGTCTGGAAGGGAAGGAACTGCTGCCCAATCCACTTTCATAGAATACCTTACTGCTATTCTAGAGTACTGCTTTTCCCTTCTTAGATGTATCTCCCATTTCTCTCATAAAGTTAAAACCCTTCCTTTTAAATCCCCTTCTCTCTCCTGGACTACAGTGGAAATTAGATCAGCCAAAGCCTTCCCTTAGCACAGCCTTCTGACTTCAGGCCCTTGGCCTTCTGGGAATTGTATTCCAAACCCCTTTTAAAGAGACTTAGGCTTTTAACTTGCTTGAATTAAATGAGAATGTTTCTCTGTTCTCTCAGTTGGTACTGTGGGGCTTCCTCTAGTCTAGAACTTGTGGCAGCCATTTTACACTGCTGTTTTACCATACATACAGTATACAGTATTTGCATGATATTAGCTTTGAGCATGAAATGCTGTTTTTCTTAGGCTACCATATGGCTCTAGAAAAAGTAGTGCCAACTGTTAGGGAGACAACTAATATTATTCTGTGATGAATGAACTTTCTTCACATTAAAATCACAGCTCTATTTCACGTCCATCAATCATTTAAAAGTGAGGTGTACCACCTATTGTCCAATAATTCAGAGTTCAAACACGCCGAGGGGTAACAATGGGACCATCAAAAGTCTACCGTATCCCTGTCTTACTCCTGCCGTAGTTGATCCAGTGGCAGGAGGAATAAAAGTTTATAATCCCGGCGGAGTTTAAATACTGTGCAAATTAGTGCAAACTTGTGCAAATGCTCCCCAGGCAGGCCTGAAGGCGCCTCCAGGAGCCTAGGGAGACCCGCAAGATGCCTAAGCTCGCCTAAGGGCCTTAGGCGACCTAGGCGGCCCTACGCGTCTCCCTACTAGAGGAGAAGCTTAAAATGTAGGCCAGCAAAATGCTGGTCTACATTGTAAGTAGACGCGGCCACTATACTTATCGCAGCAAGGGATCTCTCTGCCGCGATAAGTATAGCGGGCCGCGGCCTGTCCGATCGCTGGCAGGAAGGGTGCCCAATCCCTCCTGCCCGAAGACGCACCCTCCCCCCCGACAATATCGATCGCTGGCAGGAGGGTGCCCAATCCCTCCTGCCCGAAGACGCACCCTCCCCCCCCCCCGACAATATCGATCGCTGGCAGGAGGGTGCCCAATCCCTCCTGCCCGAAGATGCACCCTCCCCCTCCCCTCCCGGCGCTAACAACCCCCAAACCTCCACCCCACCAAACTAACCTGTTTTTACAGCCAAATGGGTCTTGTCCGTCCAGCCGGCAGGTACGCCTGGTCGAAATGAGGCTGGCCCGCCCCTTCCCGGCCCATCCCGCTGAAGTCTAAGGCCTGATTGGCCCAGGCTCTAGAAGCCTGGACCAATCAGGGCTTAGGCATAGCGGGTCAGCCCATCCCCACTTAATCCAAGGCCTGATTGACTCTGTAGAATGGTTATAACATCTAAGATCCATTAATAAATAAATATTTAGTAGTTTTAGGAAGGAATATTTCAAAAAAGTTCTAAAAAGCTCTTAAAAAGTAGAGTATTTAAAAGTGTAACCTGAGGCACCGCCATAGAGCGTTTGTTAGCGCAAGTATTTATTATAAGTATTTATTACAAGTTTGAATTCAAGTATTGTCTTGTTTTATTTGTAGTGCTATTGCTGGCGCTTTCCCTGATGAAGCTCTTCTAAATATAGTATGAGCGAAAGGGAGATCTTCCGTCGTGAAGCTAAGTACTTCATAACTATATTCTATAGTGGGAGAGTATTGCTTAATAAATGAAGATCATTATATAAATTAAAATAAGACTTGTAAAATATTTAAAACATTGAAAATATTTAAAATACTAAAAGAAGAAAAAAAATTTTTTGAAGAAAAAGGAGAATATACAGGACCGATGATAGCTCACTTTGTAGTTATTAGCTTGAAAAACACATCAGGCTTATAGCTGTGAGCGCTTGAGATCCCTAGTACCTCTCCATAACATCCATTTTGCTCTACAGTCTGCCATTTCTTTGTGTTGTTCTTGAGTTTCTTCCTTACATTGTTCACATGTGCAATGATTGGGTGGTGGGTCTTGCTATAGGGACTTTGGTCACTGGCATGGCTACACAACTCTGAGCATATGTGGTTTAAAGTCTAAGACTGTGTTTAAACTGAATCATTATATAATTACTATTAAGTCTAAGCATTAGAGATCATTCATTCTTCTATATAGAGATTGTGCTTTTTTGATCTCTATTCTAGCATAAGAGCTTAGTTTCCTGGCATTTGGTTTGGTGTCTGAATCTAGCCTTTGGCATGTAAATATAGTATTAGCACCATCTTTATTGACTTACCATAACAGCATTTGTACAATGCATTTGTGTGCATTTTTAAACGATTCCTTTCTTGCATATAAACTATGCTTTACATGACAAGAATGCCCTGAGTTGTCACCTCTTATCAGCATTTTGACTTCTGAGTCCACTGGTCAGCTGGGTTTCCTACAATGGATGTTCTCTTATGCAATATATACTAAAACTTTCTGCTTGCCCTAGCCATTTCTAACCTCATGACAAATGCAAACAATCTATGAAAGAATCATTCAGGTAATTAAAAAGATTATTGTTTTCCCTGAATCCTTGGTGATGCAGTGTCTTCACAATCTGCCATTTCACCTGCCTCCTGGTTGCTATTGTTCTGGGCCTCATGCACTTTGTATCAGACTCATTTATCAGACACTGCTTTTGTGTTCCCATTAACTCCTGTTGGCCTCAGACAATAAAGCCACAGACCTAATTTTGCTCATTTAACCATCAGAAAGAGGGAAAAATCTTATCTGATGGATCAAGGACTGCATGGCTTCTGTGTCTGCTTTATAGAGAATGTTCAATTCCTGCAGCATTTTGAGTTAAAAAAAAGACTATATTTTTATAAATTTGTTGTACTAAATGTTTTTGTTGTATTCCACTCTGACATGCTATGATGAGTGGAATATCAAATTGTATTAAACTTAACTATTAAACTACCGTATTTTTTGCTCCATAAGACACACCTGACCATAAGACGCACCCTAGATTTAGAGGAGGAAAACAAGAAAAAACCATTCTGAACCAAATTCTCCCTGCCAGGCTCTGCACCCTGTCCCCCCTCTGATGGTCTAGTAGTAAGCCAGGACAGGGCACAGATGTCAAGACAGATGCAATGTCACCTAAAAAAAAAGACAAATAATAATAAAAGAAAATAATAATTTAAAAAAAGAAAAATATATATATATTTTTTTTTTTCAATTTAATGTTTATTAATTTTCATTTTCATGATCAACAAAAATCAATCATTTTAAACAGTTACTTTTCAAAAAAAAGAAACAAACAATAAGAATTTAGATCATTGGAAATATCTTTCAGTTTGTACTGTTAGTTAGTCCACTATAATAAGGAGTGAGCTATAAGAAAAATCGGTATAATTATAATTATTAAATCATTCTTAGGCAAACAGAAGGATAAACCTGAATCACACCTAGGCCACTTATTAATGGAGAAAAATCAGTTTCCAAGGAATAATTAGCTCCTTTTCAGTATCAGATAATGTGATTTCGTTTGGTTGTTATTTTGTACCTTGAAATCACTCCGTTTCTTAAGTCTTGGATCCTAATTTTGAGGACTAGTGTGTGATTAAGTTGAGAATTATTTTTTTTGGATAGAAAGTAATTTTAATGTTATGTTCAATATTATGTTTTCTTAATTGCACTTTCTGTACAAGATGATATGCTTGTTAAATAATGTAAAATTTTCTAAAATAAAATAATTAAAAAAAAAGAAAAATAGACAAATATAGTGCAAAATATAGACAGCAGATATAAATTCTCAAAACTGACACATTTTGATTACTAAATTGAAAAGAAAATCATTTTTCCTACCTTTGCTGTCTGGTGATTTCTTTATTTCCTTCCTCAGGCCTAACAATTGTCCCTTCTTCCCTCCCTCCTATGTCCCCCTCAATGCCTTCCAGCATTTGTCATCTAACAGCCCTCCCCCCCCCCCCCACCGTTGTCTGGTGATTTCTTTCTTTCTTTCTCTCTTTCTTTCCTTCCTCAGGCCCAACAACTGAACCGTCCCCCCTCCTTCACCCCCTCCCTCCTATGTTCCCTTCACTGCATTCCAGCCTTTGCCCTCCCCCCTTCCTCAGGCCCAACAATTGTTCCTTCCTCCCTCCTTCCTATGTTCTCCTCACTGCCTTCCCTCTCCCCCCAAGCCTGCCCATCCGCTTGCTGGATTTAATTATTTCTGCTGCTGCCGCTTTGAATACACGTTGGCGAAGGATGAGTGCTCCAGGCTTAGGATGAAGCAGCAATGGTAGGGGGGAGATGCCTGGCTCAGCAGCGAGTCAAACTCATCAGCCATGGCCTCACTGTGGCCCAAGAGCGAGGGACAAGCAGGGAGCCGGCATGGAATGAATTGCTGGAAAGGACCAGGTGGGTGCAGCAATTGCACGCTGCCGGCCCAGAAACCTTACCCCAACATCAATGGCTGGCCCAAACCTTTTCTCCGTCATAATCAACGTCGTGGGGAAGGCTTCTGGGCTGGCAGAGTGCAATCTCGGCACCCGCTTGGCCTTTCCCTTCCTCTACTTGCGGCGGAAAGTGACAAGTAGCAGCAGCAGCAGCGACGGTGGGCAAGAAACCCTGATCTAACTAAGGTAACGGGGGGGGGGGAAGTATGTTGGTTTGGGTATTCGCTCCATAGGTCGCACCCTTTTTTCCACCCACTTTTTTTGGGAAATAAAGTGTGTCTTATGGATCATAAAATATGTTATTTCTCTGGTGTTGATGTCCCTCGTGTTACATGGTGATACACAGCAACTTGGGCGTGTCTGGAGTGGAGTTTGAGCGGGGGTACTTGGTTGGTATTTATTAGGCTTAGGGGTACTTTGGCTTGAAGAAGTTGAGAAACTCTGGGATAGGGTGCCAAAAACAATAGATTAACCCAGACCAAAAGATATGTAGAAAAATATCCACAGTAACTAGAAAGTATGAATCACCATGAATTGATCCTATGTGTTCGTGGTGTAACAGAGAGAAGAATGGAGAAATAAAAGAAGAGTTGATGGAATAAGAATGAGTGTCCTATGCATAAACCTTGAGTGGGTTTTTTGTGCATCAGTAGCTATATAAACACGGAATATTAGAATCTACTGGTGAAATTACTAAGGACTCCTTTTACAAAGCCGCGCTAGCGGGTTTAACGCGTGTGACTTTTCATTACGCGCTAACCCCCGCGCTGGCTAAAAAACTACCGCCTGCTCAAGAGGAGGCGGTAGCGGCTAGCACAGCCGGCAGTTTAGCACACGTTATTACGCGCGTTAAACCACCGGTGCGGCTTTGTAAAATAAGCCCTAAAACAATTAAGAGATATTAGAAAAAAAAGTTGTAATTGAATCTCTGTGCTGGCTCCTTTTCCTAAGGTGCGCTAGCGTTTTTAGCGCGCGTTGAAGATTACCGCCCACAAACCAGGCGCTAGATGAAAAATACTAATGCAAGCTCTATGGAGGCATTAGCTTCTAGTGCACGTGGCATTGTAGCGCACACTAAGGGCGCGCTATAACTGCTAGCGCACCTTGGTAAAAGGAGCCCTAAGTATTTGAAGAGTGGAAAACACTAATTATTAGTGAAAACCAAGTAAGCGGACAAAGTGGTGAAGGCCAATAGGTGCCATGGATTAAAGAGAAATTGTTTGTGAAAACTGTGTCAATTTGGGCTGAGACGGGGAACCATGAAGTTTGCAAACCATAGTGAATTAGCAGAGCAATAAGCCCTGTGACTATGAAATCTTGATTAATGTAGACATCAATTTTAAAGCCACAAAAATACGGATATAGTATTAACCCAGATAAGATGAAAAAACACTTCTACAATGGTCAGATGTAAGGTGTCTAAAGATGAAATAAAGACAAAGTGCAGGTTCAATATAAGTTATCAATGGAGGAAAAAGCCTCAGACAAGGGCCCTCCCACCTCCACAATGGTGGAATAGCGGTGGTAAGACGTTCACCTCATTGGCTCAAAAAACCTCCTTAAACTAAGAGAACACTGCACTATTAAAAAGTTTAGAATGGGATGTACTGAATGATAAATGAAAAAAAACATCTTATCATTACAGTTAGTAATGATAAGATGTTTTTTTTCAATTATCATTCAGTACATCCCATTCTAAACTTTTTAATAGTGCAGTGTTCTCTTAGTTTAAGGAGGTTTTTTGAGCCAATGAGGTGAACGTCTTACCACCGCTATTCTACCATTGTGGAGGTGGGAGGGCCCTTGTCCGAGGCTTTTTCCTCCATTGATAACCTGCACTTTGTCTTTATTTCATCTTTAGACACCTTACATCTGACCATTGTAGAAGTGTTTTGACATCAATTTTAAAAACATCCCTTTTTAAAATAAACTTTTCAAACGCGTAAGATACCAGAGACCTAATTATTGTGGCATATAAACGCCTTCAGAGAAAGAGCTTAAAATGAACAGCTGTGAAGAAATGTTAATATATGCCGGAACGAATGACCTACTGACACATGCCGATAAAACTAACCTGTAGCATTTGACACAAAATGGACAGTACCCTAAAACTGGACAAAGTATATAAATTAAAAGAATATATTAATAAAATGATAGAAAATAATAGAAAAATAAAAATAAAGGCAAAATCCTATTGATAGCACCGGGGTTATTCTTATAGTATATATTCATCTTTCAGTTTAGGCACATGCCCTAATTATATAAGCATGATAAATTCTAAGCTACTTTTAAAAAAATGCTACGCTACTTGTATACAAAAATGCAAATCTCAATGGTTAAGCCCAACAAAGGAAAAGGATCAATTGGCGGTTTTAAAAGAAAGTACTTTCTGAAGCTGTGAAGCAGCATTTGTATCTAGCATAAGTGCCAATGATAATGGAATCAAAGTGTGGGCGGGAGTCAGCCAGACATTTAACAATGTGTACGAATAGACTGACTCCAAATATAAAATACTGGCTACAGAGAGTGGTCAAATCATATATACTCCGCTCAGAGATATGAAACTCAAAAAAGGAAGGTTAGGAGGCCACCTTTGTGGAAAGAGTTCACCTTCCAGTCATTGCGATGTTTATAACAGATCACTCTCTGAGACTAGATGGAAATTTTGTATCTAATAGTCCAATGAATTAATTGCAACTGTTCAATAGGCTTAGCTTTAGAAATTCTTCAATTAGCTTCCAACATTCATAGGATACATTGTCAAAAATAGATGCATGTATTAAAGCCACTTAGCTTTTAGACCAACTGAGGGGGTCCCAACGCGGCCCCATTTTGATATCTGCTTCAGGAGACCCGACAGAATGTTTCAAAAGTGCTTGTTCTTCATATATCTGTTAAATGTCCATGCTGACTATGCTGTCTCAGTCTACATAGAAAACAAAATATGTTTTAAACACACAGTGCGGGATCATTTCTATACCCACAATGTGAGACAATATAGCAAAAAAACTTGCCTGGCTAAACATGGGGAACAGGGAAAAAGAAATAAGAAAAAACTCAAAACATGAAAATACATACCACTGCTAAATTGACTCTGAAACTTGTAACTGACGAAAGGACGCTGAGCGATCACAGGGCTGATTTAAACGCGAGCCAAATTGAGGCTCCCCTGACGTGAATGCGTGCGTGATGGCAACACTTCAAATAGTCACTTTTATATGGAGAGATATATTAATTACTACACTGTGATACTCTGTTTAAACATCCCTAAGATTCACAAATCTCATACCCATCCACCAGGTCGCCCCATAGTAGTAGGCTCTGGTTCTGTTTTAGAGCCGGTGTCTCAATACCTTGACGGGTTCCTCAAACAATAAGTGTCTTCGGCTGAATCATACATCAAAGATTCCACTCATTTTTTACAATACATAGATGAAGCCTCTGAAAAAGTTCAGTGGGATCAATGTGTTTTGGTCACCGCTGATGTGGTAGCATTATATACCAACATTCCCCAAAGTGCAGCTGCCACAGTGGTAAAGTCTTTTTCGGCTAAAATGGTTATGTCCAAATCTAAACAAAATTTGTTGGATCAGTTGGCTGAAGTGGTTATTTATAAAAACTATTTCCGCTTTGAAGACATTTTTTACTTACAAACTAAAGGGGTGGCAATGGGGGCCACAGTTGCCCCCACACTGGCATGCCTTTATATGACACAATTTGAGGAGTCCCTGGTATATAAATCTCCCTTGTTCAGATACGTTAGAAGTTGGAAAAGATTTATAGATGACGTATTTTTTGTGTGGAGTGGTGGGTTGGAAATATTAGAACAATTTATGAATGACATTAATTCTCTTGATCCTAATATCAAGTTCACTTACCAATTTGACAGTTATCAAATTTCATTCTTAGATATAACAATCAAAATTTATCAAGGTAGCCCGTCCACCACTCTACACAGAAAAACATCAGACCGAAATGCACTCTTACAATATCGGAGTTTCCACCCTCGTCCGTTGAGAAACAGTATTCCGGTTGGACAATTTCTCCGGATAAAAAGGATATGCTCCTCAGAGGAGGACTTTGATATTCAGGCTTCCATCATGTATAACAATTTTCTGGAGAGAGGTTATCCACATAAAATTATTAAGAGGGCATGGAAAAGGGCTAAAAATTGCCATCACCCATGGGTTATGACAACTAACAGTAAGAGCAAGAATCTTAAATATCAACAACAGACGGTATGTGTAATGCCGTATTCCAACAACAGTAATAATATAAAACATATCCTCAAGCACTGGCCTATAGTGCAATATCATAAAGCCTTGCAAGACAAATCTAAATTTGCGTTCTCCAGGGCTTCCAACCTTGGATAAAAATTGAAATATAGACCAGCCACACGTGAAATTCATTCAGGACTTCCACATAAAGCTTGTGGTAAATGTAGGCTGTGTCAGCACGTATGGGATATTTCTCAGATTAACATTCCAGGGATGATGCACAATAATTTTAAACTTAACTCTGGGACTGACTGTGATTCTGCGGGAGTGGTTTATTGTATTAAATGTCCTTGTCATAAATTATATATAGGACAGACCTCCCGCAAAATCAAAGTCAGGATATCGGAACACAACAGTGGTATTCGCAATCAAAGAGTTTCCGCTCCCCTTACTGCTCATTGGTTGGAGAAATCGCATTCAATCCATGACTTGAGGTATACTGTGTTGATACGTATTAAGTATTTTGATGGTGACCTCTCAAGATGCTTGATCAGAAAAGAACAAAGGTTCATTTATGAATGGCATACCTTAATGCCCAATGGATTGAATCACGAGATCGAGTGGTTGTCCCTTTAAACTGTATTGTCTTCCCCTCTGGTGACATCACTTCCTTTGTTGAGGGTGGTGTCTTGCCCATAAGAATCCTATTTAAGGTTAGTTTCCCATGGTCTGAGTTCACGTCAGCCCAGCTCTCGGCCCCAAGCCGAAATGTGGAGCCGGTAACAGGTATGAGATTGGCAATTAAAGATAGACATAGCATGGTATATATTTACGTTTTGTAAGATTAATAAAGTTTGAGGTTCCCGTTTATACTGGTTTTAAGATTTAGTACATTTAATAATTCCACACTGAGTTACTTCACTGTATGTTTGCTCTAATAGAGTCCTTCCCTGAAGAAGACATTCCACGAAATTCGAGTTGGGGGGACAAGGACATATTATGGAGGAGTAATAGTGGTTGTTTTTAGCACACTATAAGCACGAGATAATTTATTCACCGCTGAGGATCATTATTGGGATTATACCATCCGATCTACAGATAAGTTTTTTCAATCTGGATTTTCATGCAATATCTAGTAGGATGGTAAGGGGACAGTGAAAAACGATGATGGTCCCCCAATGAACCCCAGTTTGGTGTTATCACCAGTCACGGGTTTTGGGTCTGAGGTTTTCACAATATTTAATTAAATTTAATATTATTATTGCAAGTTGAACTGTGATTATAGAAGGTATTTGTTTAAACACTTCAAATAAAACAAAAACTAAAGCAGAGCACACTGTGAAAACTGTAAAAACAGGACTGTGGAAAAAAGGGAAGCAAAATGCACTTGCTAATCTAAGCCTATTGAAACAGTTGCAATTAATTCATTGGACTATTAGATACAAAATTTCCATCTAGTCTCAGAGAGTGATCTGTTATAAACATCGCAATGACTGGAAGGTGAACTCTTTCCACAAAGGTGGCCTCCTAGCCTTCCTTTTTTGAGTTTCATATCTCTGGAGGGAGTATATATGATTTGACCACTCTCTGTAGACAGTATTCTATATTTGGAGTCAGTCTATTTGTACACATTGAGCTATTTTTCTGACTTCTTACTTGAATTTGATCTCTGGTTCTCTAAAGACATTTAACAATAGCAGGATATGTAAATTACAACCGCGTCTTGTTGTGATACGTTCCTGAAAGGGGCTGAGATTGATTACGTGACATGAAACGTAAATACAGCTCAGTTTGATGACGTGAGACGGGACTTAGTACCTTTAAAAATTATGTGCCCTGGGAAAAGGCTGAGGATGAACCATGTAGAACCTTATAATTTTTGATAATCAAGATTTCATTATTATCAATAATAAAAAAAATTTACCATACTTTTGTGGTGAAAAACCATTTGGATCATTTTTTAACTTGTGAAAATAAAATTGTGATCTAAACTATATGAGTGTTTGTGTGTAAATATGTGTGTGTGAAGGAAAGAGTGCCCACAGATGCAATGCAATGGAACAAATGGATATTCAAAGGTTATGACGGTGCTCTTTGGGTGAATGGATGAGAGGATAAATTAAGCCAGAGTGTGAATGAATATGAGATAGATGAGATTATGACGGTAAACTTAGAAGATAACATTTTAATGCAGCTAGAGAATGACATGGGGACCGTTTACCGCAGTAAACCGTGGTCACCGCAGTAAATCCACAGGCATGGAGACATTTGCAACTGGTTTACCGCAGGAATGGGGACAAGACCTTTCACTGTGTCATGGGAATGAGGACAAGACCTTTTACCGCCCTGTGGGAGTGGTGAAAAGTCTTGCTCCTGTGGTAAAAAAAATTGTGCCCGTGTCAGGGGTCGGTGCTGGGACCGCTTCTGTTCAATATATTTATTAACGACCTGGAGGCGGGAACAAAATGTGAGGTTATTAAATTTGCGGATGACATAAACTATACAGCAGGGTCAAAACCATGGAGGACTGCGAAGACCTCCAAAAATATCTGACAACGCTGGAAGAGTGGGCCAAAAAATGGCAAATGAGCTTCAACATAGGGAAATGCAAGGTCATGCATGTTGGGGAAAAGAACCCGATGCTCACTTACAAGATGGGGGGACCACCGCTAGGGGTGAGCAACCTTGAAAGAGACCTGGGAGTGATGGTAGACACAACATTGAAGGCGTCGGCGCAGTGCGCCACAGCCTCAAGGAAAGCGAACAAAATGTTGGGTATCATTAAGAAAGGTATCACGACCAGGATGAAGGAAGTCATCCTGCCACTGTATCATGCAATGGTGCGCCCGCACTTGGAGTACTGTGTCCAGTACTGGTCGCCGTACCTCAAGAAGGACATGGCAGTACTTGAGAGAGTCCAGAGAAGAGCAACTAAGCTAATAAAGGGTATGGGGGACCTCTCATATACTGACTGAAAAAGCTGGGGCTTTTCTCGCTGGAGAAGCGATGACTTAGAGGAGACATGATAGAAACCTTCAACATCATGAAAGGCATAGAAAAAGTGGACATGGACAGATTTTTCAAACTATGGGGAACCTCAAGTACAAGGAGGCACCCAGTGAAATTGAGAGGGGAAAGGTTTAGAACAAATGCCAGGAAGTTATTTTTCACCCAGAAGGTGGTGGATACATGGAACGCGCTACCGGAAGATGTGATAAGCAGAAGCATGCTAGAGCGCTTCAAAGAAGGTCTGGACAGGTACCTGGAGGACAAAGGGATTGAGGGGTACAGATAAGAGTAGAGATAAGGTTATAGGGATAGGATTAGAGGTAAATGGTAAAATTAGTCAGAGACCACTGTTCAGGCAGTGGGCCTGATGGGCCGCCGCGAGAGCGGACCGCTGGGCGAGATGGACCTCTAGTCTGCCTCAGCGGAGGCAACTTCTTATGTTCTTATGTTCTTATATCAGACTCGGCATCTCCTCCCCAGCTCCTCTTACACCTATTTTACCTTCAGGAGCCAGCCATACCACGATGAAGACAGAAGGAACCCAAAACCAAAGCCTAAGACCAATGTGATTTGAAGAATAAAATTACCAGAAAAAAAAGTAGAAAAAAATTAATTTATTTTATATTTTGTGATTAGAATATTTCAGATTTGAAATATGTATCCTGCTAGAGCTGGTATTACACATAACTGGGGACCACAAAGCCCAGGCTCTGCTTCTTTAGCTTCCAGCTGGCTTAGGGCTCTCTCTCTGACCAGGGGCAGTTGCCCTAGTTGCATTCTGTGGTAATTTGGTTTGTTCAGCTTTCACAATAGTGGAGGGGATATTTGTGAAAGGGAGGGGAGACAGGGGTTTTGCTGATCCTTGCTCTGTATTATCTGTATTATTTTAAAATGACAACTATAGAGAATATTGTCTCTTTTTATACTTTAATAAGTTCAGTATAAAATTATAACTATTTGAGGCTTGTGTGGATGGGATCTGACAGTTTGCAGGGTGGGGACAGATACTGAGCTCGCGGGGATGGGGCAGGGATGGGGACCAAGCTCGCGGGAACGGTGATAAAATTTTTTCCCCATGTCATTCTCTAATTTGCTCCTCTGTTTTGTTTGCTTTGAAGAATGAAAGTCCTGTTATTGTATAGCTAAGTTTTGGGGCTTTCAGCCACAAGTCAGGTACCAAAAATGGAGAGAAGGTCTTATAACCTCATGTAGCCTGAATAAAAGAGATAACAGAAAGGAAGGACTATTGCAGGTTTTTAAAAAAAATTTTCCAGTTGAATTTTTCTAGGCTTGGCTGGTTTTTTTTTTTTTGGGGGGGGGGGGGGGGGGGTTTCGTTGAAGTAACTGTGCGAGGAGCTCTGCCCTCCTTCAGAGGGAGAGAAAAAGAGCAGCACTGGCCTCCAGCAGGGCAACATGGTTTACCACAATGTGGCTATATGACCTACCCATTTACAAACTGCACACTTCAGTAACATTTTACTCTAGGAAACTTTCCCTTGGAACACCACAATGAGATTTCTGTACAAGATACATTTTTGTACTAGCTTTTCTCCTTTTTCCTGAGACACATTGATCCATGCTCAGTTTTCCTGCCTGCTCAACCTAATTTTTCCTGTGTCCTCGGGGGCCTCGACTGGTATAGTTGGTCAATTGAACCTTGAACCTCAAGTCAACCTCTTCCACTAATATTTCTTATGACCTTAGGTAAGTTATTTCCTGTCAATTGCTTAGAAAGTAGATATTTTGGTAGTTTGTTCAGCATCCCTTTTACTAAATCTTAACATGTGCTAATGGAATTAGAGTATGCTAAATATTAACACAGTAAATAAGAACATAAGAACATATAATAATAATAATAACTTTATTTTTTCTATACCGCCACAATCTTACGACTTCTAGGCGGTTTACAGTGAAGAGAGCTGGACAATCAGCAAATTACAAAATTGCTGCTGCTGGGTCAGACCAGTGGTCCATCGTACCTAGCAGTCCGCTCATGCAGTGACCCCCAGGTCAAAGACCAGTGCTCTAAATGAGTCCAGCCTTATCTGCATATGTTCCAGTTTAGCAGGAACTTGTCCAACTTTGTCTTGAATCCCTGGAGGGTGTTTTCCCTTATAACAGACTCCAGAAGGGCTTTTTCTACCACTCCAGAAGGAGGTTTTCTACCACTCTCTGGGTGAAGAAGAACTTCCTTACGTTTGTACGGAATCTATCTCCTTTTAACTTCAGAGAGTGCCCTCGCGTTCTCTCTACCTTGGAGAGGGTGAGCAATCTGTCTTTATCTGCTAAATCTATTCCCTTCAGAATGGTGGTGGTAGATATTATGTGACAAAGTTGATGGAACACTAATAGTGTATATAACGTGATTTTAATCAAGGGAAAAAAGACCTCAAAATACCCCTAAAGTGTGATCAATGAAGTCACAAGTATTTTGGGGTTAGGTATCATCACCGGTCAAAAACCCTTGAATTTTTAATATTTTTAATTCGGTGTGGAGTCGATGAAAGTCTCACTAACGATCTATGAGCAAAATGGAAGTTCAACTGGCAATTTAATAAGCCTTTTCATTACCCCTGAAGAAGCCCATTAGTGCGAAACGGACCGGGCCTCCGTTGGGTTATCAAAGATAAGTGCTTACTATCTTTTAAATATAAGCAGGATGATTATTATGGTATTGAACCAACAGTTGCTGGTCATTTGAATGCTCAATTGTTTAGAAGGAAAAATTTAAGCATGAAATTGACATATACTATATTTATAATAAAAGAAAAAATGTTTTAAAAAACTAAAAATCAATGAAAATTAAAAATATTAAAAATTCAAGGGTTTTTGACCGGTGATGATACCTAACCCCAAAATACTTGTGACTTCATTGATCACACTTTAGGGGTATTTTGAGGTCTTTTTTCCCTTGATTAAAATCACGTTATATACACTATTAGTGTTCCATCAACTTTGTCACATTATATTACCATTTGGACACTATTTCGTTTTCCATTCTTTCATTCAGGTGGTAGATATTATATCAGATGCTTATTTTGTGCCTGGAATAATGGAGGATTAAGGGCTAGATTTACTAACAATAGCGACTCAATCACTGTTGGACGATTCTCTGGCCGATTTTCCAACAGCGATTGATTCACTATTAAGTTTGCATGTAAATGATTTGCACGGAGGTGCAAATCATTTGCATGCGAACACATCAACTCAATCGCTCAGTGAGCAATTGACACAATGCAGAGCCCTAACAGTAGTGACAGGGGAAGCAGCCTTCTGTCACTGCTGTCAGGGCTTCTGCTCTTTTAAAAAATGGGACAGATGTTCTGCGCGCCATTTGTCCCGTTAAAAATGCCCCCTCACACACACACACTAGCACCGTCCCTCCCTAACCTCAAAAAGATGGCAGGAGGGATATTCACTCCCTCCTGCCATAAAGGACCTCCACCCCAAAGAAAATGACAGAAGGGATCACATGATGCACTGGGGAAGGGCCTAAGGCCCAGGGTCGTCACAGAGGAGCTGGAGCAGGAGGTGTTTTCACTACCTGCTCCCAATGTCAAAGGTACGGGGGCCGTGAGGGGGAGGGGGCCTCCGGTGGCAGAAGTTAGTGGACATCCCTCCTGCTTTTTTCTTTGGGGGGGGGGGGGTTATTTGCAGGAAGGAGGGAGTAGGCATCTCTCCTGCTATTTTTTGGGGGGGAGCAGGCATGTGCCTTCAGGGGCAAAAGGGAATAGGCATCCCTGCCTTTTTCTTCAGGGTAGAGGGGGGAGGTCCTTCATGGCAGGAGGAAATGGGCATCCCTCCTGCCATTGTCGGGGGTCATTGGGGAGGGCTGTCGGCGGTGGTGGAGGATTTTTTTCATTTATTTTAATAGGACAGATATTTTGCATGTATAATATACGCAAAATATCTGTGCCATTTAGGATATCTGTGCCATTTAAGATCGGTAAAAACCCGATGCTAAATAACCAAGCAATGTAAGTGAATCAATCGCTTGGCTATTTTACATTGGGTTTTACTAATTTAAACGGCTGGATCAGAAAATGGGCGATCGAGGGGTAAAACACACGATGGGCTGCAGTGCAATGAGCATGAACATTTGTACCAATTGTGCGCTCTCCTGCGGTAATAAAGATTGTGTTGTAGACAAAGTATTGGATAGGACAATGGGATTGAAATATCCAATATGGATAGGATGTGGTTCCAAATCTGGTTCCAAAAATCCTTTAACAAGGGTCACTCAAAAATCGTATGTTTTAATGATCCATGTGATAATTTACAGGACCAACAGGGGTCATCCTTGTGATCTTTCGGTATTTTGGATAGTTTAAGAGGTGTCCAATATGCACGAGGTAATAGAAAGTAGTAAGATTGATATAGTGCAGCAGAACTGGTAATTTTAAAAGGCGTGGACCACATATTTCTCCAAGTTACATTATCTAAGATGATATCTTATCATCATGCCATGCATTCATCACAGTAACTGTACATTGTGTTCTAAAATTCTGAAAAGTCTTATACTAGTTGGAGGACTCCTTCTTATGATAAGCAAATTTGTAGCACAAGACCAGTAAATCAGGTTCATCCCACATGCCAACACAAAGATATATATAGTCATGGAACGCATGTTTGAGCTGTAACCACTGGAAAAAACCCAAACGAGGTAACTTATAGCGGGAGCTAAGCTTATCGTAAGGAATCCAGTTGTTACCGTCATATAATTGGCACAGTTTCCAGATTCCTAATACTTTCTACTTTTTCCAATTCACAGCGTAATTTTGTATTTTAATCTCCGGATTACACCATAACTGAATATGTAATGAATTATTCCATTTGGCAGCACTCTTAAAGGTTACTGCAGTGAATTTCACATTACAAGTTCCAGGTACAGATGTCGCCATATCTTGCTTCTATTGTACAGCGAGCCCTCCAAAACCTACTGTACCTACATTAAGATGACACCTGCAGGCATAAGGTCTATTGCTATGGTTTGCAGGTGGATACAATAAGCTTTGGGTGGGTTTTGGAAGGGTCACCATACAATAGAAGCAAATTAAAATGATATCTGTACCTGGGACTTTTAATATAACATTCTCTGCAGTAATCCTTCTGCTTTGCTGAGGAATGCTCAGCTGTCTGTGAACAGTTCTTTGTTCATCTGAAAAACTTGCTTTTGTATGTTTTTCATGTGAACGTCTTTATATTTGAGAATGGCCAAAAAAGATAGATATACTAAGGACCAAAATGTCTACATAGGTCATTCTAAAAAAAAAGACATCTTGCTGTTTTGCGAATGGACATTTTCTCTACTGGATTTCCGGATGTCTTTCCCAAAACATCCAAATTTAGACTTAGATATCCTATCGAAAATCCTATGCGTTTTTGAACTCCATCACTGTTTTTGTCTCCATCACCTCCACCAGAATGGCATTTCAGGCATCCGCCATCCTCTTCATGAAAAACTATTTCTTTTTTAAAATTTTCACTTTATTAATATACATTCACCTCACAACGTGATAACAGGAATTAGAAAAATATTCTAGGCAAATTCATACCAAAAATATTCCAGTATTATCTCTAAATACTTATATATTTTACTCTCATAGGTAATCAAACAAACAAACGTTTCATGACGTTACGCCTAAGTCTACAACCCCGCAACCTCTTATTATATTCTCTGGTTTTACCACTTCTCTGTCTCTGGAAAGAGCTAAGAAACCCATTTTATGCCTATGGCTTCTTAGCACTTAGGGCCTGATTCTCAAAAGAGACACCAAAAGTTAGGTGCCGGCAGGTGCCTAGTTTGCTACTAACTTAAGTGTTTTAATTGGTTTTTAAGTGTCATGATAATTGATTGCACCATTAAAACCAATTAAAAATGGATTTTAAAAAATTAGGCACTGCTAGACACCCTCTGGAACCGGCGCCTAGTGATGCCAAAGCCCGGAAGTGGGCATTTAGTGGCCATGATTCTACAAGGAACTTAGGTGCCAGAAATGTAGGCTTACATTTCCGGCACCCAGGGGCCTTGGTAGCCACCTCTCTATGGTTGACATGCAGCAGATGCTATATTTCTAGGCCCCTGCGCGACAGGCGCTGCTTACAGAATCAGGCCTTTAGTGTGCCCTAATTCTAATAGTGGACACTGAGCTTTAGTAAAAGAGCCCCTCAGAAAGGAAGGGACAGATGCTAGTGATGAGAAAGAGGAAGAAACAGCATATTTAACATCTGGGTGCTTGCTATGTTTCCTAATAAGCAAAACGAGTCTTTATTCTTGTACATGATAATCTGGAAATGTGTTATTTGCTTTTCAATTACCAAATCCTGTTGGGACTGATCTTATGCTGGAATAGATGATAATGCACCAGAAATAAAAAGCTATTAAAAACACTTGTCCAGCTATGAAATTAGTTATTGATTAATATAAATGTTCAAAGGAATACTTGCTCACACTGAATTGCATGGATCAGATTTCATACAGGTTTACTTTAAAGTGTGTGTGGAAAGAGATTAGATGTGGCCATATTGAGGAGTACACAGGGCTCCATTTACAAAGACGGGCTAGCGGTTTAACGCGCATAATAGCGCACGCTAAGCTGCCGGATGCGCTAGCCGCTACTGCCTCCTCTTTAGCAGACGTTAGATTTTGGCCAGCACGGGGGTTAGCGCGTGATGAAAAGTCGCGTGCGTTAACCCTGATAGCGTGCCTTTGTAAAAGGAGCCCATAATCTTATGGTGCGCATGTGGATATAAAAACATGCAAAAGAGTAGATGTACATATAGATTGCATGCAGACCTGTGGAGCTGCATTTTAGAAAGTACAACACCTTGGAATTGAGACGTTCAGGCTGGGACATATCAAGTTCCACTAGTACTTTAGAATAGGATCCGCCAACATAAATACATAGAGAAATGAATGTTTCTGCTCTGGTTATGTGTGACAGGAGCATCCGTTTAGAAATAAACATCTGTAATATCAACAGGGTCAAAATGGGCACCAGAACATTTATGTTCTGAAATGCTAACAGACAAGGTTTATATAATGGAATATACTCATTTATATTAACCATTTTATAAACATAAATGTTTATTGTAGCTAAACTGTCCCGGAACAGACGTTTCAGCCATCATGCTGTGGCTTTCTTAAGAGAGATAAAGGGCTCTCCATAAACAAAGCATGGCAACTGCTCATCCAAAAGAAATTCAGCGCAAAAAGGACTGAGGCCGATGACAATCGCCTTCTCCCTCCATCTACAAGTTTCTGACTGAATTTTAAAAAATGTGACCCCAGACTTCCCCACCAGAATTTAAAAATTGTGCCCAATGGACGTTCCCGCCAAAATTCAAATTTGTGTAACCAATCAGCTTTCCCGCTAAAATTCAAATCTGAGGCCATCAAACTTTCCTGTCAAAATTCAAATTCATGACCAACAGTCCTCCCTGTTCTCAATCAGATCAGTGGACCCACTATATATAAAGAAAAACTGCAGACCTCACAGCATACCCTGAAGAAAGCTACAGTATGATGGTTGAAATGTCAGTTCTAGCTACCCAGACATGGCGAGACCTGGACAACAGCAACAATCATGACTCCAGCCGCAGAAGCCTAAGAGAACAAACTGTCTCAGAGTCCAATATCTTTCATCAGAGGAAGGGCTATGGCTCACTGGTTGAGCTGCTGTCTCTGCACCCAAAGGTTGTGAGATCAAATCCCAGTGCTGCTCCTTGTGACCCTGGGCAAAGTCATTTAATTCTCCAGTACCCACTGCTTTGAATGTCAGCTTTGAAATGCCAAAGCAACAAAAAGGCAGTATGCAAGTCCCCATTCCCTTTTACATTCTGGTTGCACAGCAACCACTGGGGCATTAAGGGGTCAACCACCCTAATCCCTTCAGTAGAATGCAGCACAAAATGTGGACTTTCCTGAAAGCTAGACATCCCAGATAGCAGTTGTAAATCCCAGAGTTGATCTTTTTGAGCTAGTCTTTCAATACCCTTCTGAAATATTTATTTATGTATTTACACAAAGCTGTGATAGAGCTTTCTACCATGGCCAGGGGAGCCATAGAATTCCTATGAGCATCGGAGCATTTACCTCTGCAGTAGAAACCTCTACCATGCCTTTGTAATAGGAACCTTTATTTATTTAAAAAAATTATATCCCACTTAAAAAATGAGGTGGCTTACCATAAAAAACAAAAATCAAATATATCAAAGGAATGCAAATTCTTAATTTGTATGCCAAAATTAAAATCAACTCATTCTGTATATAGCATAATATTTGAACAAAATCTAAATTCTTTCAAACAATTTGTTTAAACTTCTGTGATAATGTGTGAAAAGTGCTCAGTGACCTTGTCTCCTGCAACAGAGTTGCTTGGAGAACAATATCGGGACCATCTTTTCACTTTTCTGTCCCTATTTATATACCCTTTAAATTACAATGTGCATTCTAATCTTTTAAATTTGATATGCCCCCAACTCTTCCTAATACTGTTGCATTCAACAGTTCAAAAACAAAAACGCTGTGGAGAAGATGATGTTCAAGGTGCAGGCTTTATTAAAAGTACAGTTCAATAACCCACATGAGAAATGTCTAGGACCCAAATCATTGGGGACTTGGACCCAACACGGTCGGTGTTTCGACAAAACTGTCTTCAACAAAACTGTCTTCCTCAGGGGTCCCTAAGGTTTCTGATACAAAGACTCGTGGATTTTTTTTTCTCCTGCTTTTGTGGATTTCTCAGCCATGCAGTGTTTTATCCAGAGTTGTTTTTAGCCTTTAATCCATGAGTCTTTGTATCAGGACCCTTAGGGACTCCTGAGGAAGACTGTTTTGTCGAAACAAGGACTGTGTTGGGTCCAAGTCCCTAATGATTTGGGTTCTAGGCAGTGACGTACCAAGGGGGGCGGGGGGTGTGGTCCGCCCCTAAGGGGGTGCTCCCGGCCTTGCCGTTCAGTCCCCCCTGCACCCCCGAAGGACCGCTCATCCCACTGACCTTCCTGTACCACCTATGAAGCAGCCCGCAGCAGGATCGCGACGTCAGCGATCCCTGAGCTGCTTGGGCGCTGCTTCCTGCGCCGCGGTCCCGCCCCTCCTCTGACGTCAGAGGAGGGGCAGAACCACCTTCAAGGCCTTCAAGGGGGGGGGGACAGGCAGGCCTTCAAGGGGGGAGGCAGGCCTTCAGGGGGGGGACAGGCCTTCGGGGGGGTGCAGACCTTCAAGTGGTGCAGGCCTTCAAGGGAGAGGGACAGGCCTTCAAGTGGGGGCAGGCAGGCCTTCAAGGGGGGGGGACAGGCCTAAAAGGGGGTGGGGCAGGCCTACAAGGGGTGGGACAGGCCTTCAAGGGGGGACAGGCCTTTGGGGGGTGCAGGCCTTCGGGGGGTTCAGGCCTTCAAGGGGGGACAGGTCTTCAAGGGGGGACAGGCAGGCAGGCCTTCAAGGGGGGGACAGGCCTACAAGGGGGTGGGACAGGCCTACAAGGGGATGGGACAGGCCTTCTGGGGGGTGCAGACCTTCAAGGGGGTGCAGGCCTTCAAGGGGGGGACAGGCAGGCAGGCCTTCAAGGGGGGGGGACAGGCCTACAAGAGGAGAGGACAGGCCTTCAAGGGGGGGACAGGCCTTCAAGGGGGACAGGCAGACCTTTAAGGGGGGACAGGCCTTTGGGGGGGACCCTGGTTTAGAAGTACACAGAGGGAAGGGGGTGTTCAAAGAGATGTGCATATGCCAAACTTTGGGGGGGGGGGAAGAAATAATGGGTCTGAAAATAGAGAGGGAGAGAGATGATGGACCATGGGATTTAGGGAGGGAGGGAAGGAACAGAAAGGGAAAGAAATTGGACACAAGGGATGGTGTGGAGGAGGGATAAAGATACTGGATAGGAGGGTAATTGGGAAAAGAAAGGGAGAGATGGTGGACTCTGGGGTGGTGGGGAAGGAGGGAGAGATGCCGGATGAAAGGGTAGTTAAGAAAAGGTGGATCTGTGGAGGGAGATGAAAAAAAGGAAAGATACCAGACTTCCTGGGGAGGGAAGGGAAATGGAAAGGGAGGACAGAGTTAGCAGATGGAGGGTTAGCATGCAGAAAGAAGAAAGAAGGAGACCCTGGCAAGCAAGTTATCAGAAGAAAACCAGAGCCTTGGATCAACAAGATTTGAAATATAACCAGACAACAAAAGGTAGAAAAATTAATTTTATTTTCTGTTTTGTGATTACAATATTTTTTATTTTATTTATTTTTTTATTTATTCACTTTTTTTCTATACCGTTCTCCCAGGGGAGCTCAGAACGGTTTACATGAATTTATTCAGGTACTCAAGCATTTTTCCCTGTCTGTCCCGGCGGGCTCACAATCTACCTATCCCGGCGGGCTCACAGTCAGATTTGAAATGTGTATCCTTCCAGAGCTGGTGTTGGACTGCAAACGTGAGCTAGGATTTAACAGAGAGAGGAAAAGTCCTTTTTGTTTCTTTATTTTATTTACACCACAGCGCCAGTGTGGTTAGGAGAAGCCAAAGGGGGTGAAAAAGCTATAAAACCCATCAGGAATTTTGAAAAAAATCACCCAACTGGGCAGTGAAATCAAATTGAAAAACCAATTCAATAGGCTGAATCGAATCGAAATTTTTTTTTCCTGAATCTGGCAGCATTAGTTTGCGCTACTGTCTTAGACTTTAGGACCTGGGATTGGGGAGAGATGGCATCCTCAGTACTTTATAATGCAAGTGAAACGAGGATTTGATCAGACTTTTGAAGGGTCTGCAGAAAAAAAATATTGTATAGGCTGGGGACATGAGACAGCAGGAAATGGGAACTTTTCTTCCTTCTATTTTTGTGAATGGAAAGGCTGAGGATGTCAGAGAGTTCAGTTAAAATATGTGCTTTATAAGAAAATATAATGTGTTTTATAAAGTTTATAGCATAGCTGGCCTACCCAGTGAGATGTTCCTAGTGGTGGTGGTGGCAGCGTGTCAATGTGTTGAGAGGAAGAGGTGGTCTGGGAAATTCTGCTGAGCAAACTCTGGGCCCATTTCCACCCCCCCCCCCCATTTAGTCCACTCCACTCAACTGGTTCACACACTGAGTGGGTCTTTGGGTGTTGTTTTGGGATCTCTTCCAGTGGTTTATCAGTATCTCCTTCTGGTCCAAGGAAGGAAACATTGTTATCCTTAGCATTGACCTACAGAATATGTTTGTAACAACGCTGCTTGTGTGGCATTAGGCTATGTAGTGATCGAAAGAAAAAAAACAGATCTTTGCACATTTTTGCACTATATGGTGGGTGTATTAGGAGATTCACATTTCCTGCACAGCTAAGTCCATGTGAAGTTACCTTGTGCTGTATTTGACATCTAGCAAGGTCTCTGTTTGAAAGGAAAGATCTAAACTTAAAAATGAAGTGGCCAGAAGTTATGGTAAAAGCAGATAGTGTAGCTGGTTTTAAGAAAGGTTTGGACAAATTCCTGGAGGAAAAGTCCATAGTCTGTTATTAATACATGGGGGAAACATCTGCTTGCCCTGGATTGGTAGCATGGAATGTTGCTACTCTTTGGGTTTTGACCAGGTATTAGTGTCCTGGTTTGGCTACCATGAGCAGTGGCGTACCTAGGGTATGTGGCACCCGGGGCCCATCATTTTTTGACACCCCCCCCCCTCATGGAAAATTTTTTTTTTTTTTTTTTTTGCAATAACCATGAAATGGAATAAATGGTCAGAATAGAAACAGGCAGTGAAAATTTTCTTTTATTGAACCTCATTTATGTAACCATTATTCCAAACATAACATAACATAAATTATGTCGGAATTGTCATGACATCAGAAGTACATATGGAGTAGTTGCAGGTGATGCTTGGGACAGTTCTGATTATGTTAGTTTGGTTTTATGTGTTTTTTGAATAGAAGGGTTTTTATTTCTTTTTTTAAGGTTTTGTAGTTTGTGGTCGAGGTCAATAGGTTGTAGAGTTGGGGGTCAAGTGTTGCAGCTCGAATGGCTAGGAGGTTGTCGAACAGTTTTTTTCTTTTGACGTTTTTGGTTGGAGGGTGTGTGAATGGTGCGTGAGTTCTCCTATGTCTGTTTGAAGTGGATTGAATTATTTAGCTGAAGAAATTAGTTACCCCCCCATTCCACACACATTAATTCTCTTCCATTTTTGTTCCCATTATAAAAAAAACACTGATAAGTTCCCAGGAAAAAAATACATTAAAATAAGAAGTGAAAACAAAGGCCCCTACAGATGAGAACATAACATAAGAATAGCCTAACTGGGTCACACCAATGGTCCATCATGCCCAGTAGCCCATTCTCATGGTAGCCAATAGTGCTGCCCGATTCAGAGAAAAATATTTCATTCGATTCGATTCACCCTGTTGAATCGATTTTTCGATTAGATTCACTGTTAATGACACCGCTTTTTAAGTTTAAACAAAGTATAACAATAAATTTCACAACAACAATAAATTTCACAAAGTACTTAAAAAAAAAAAATCACATTTTTCCATTAAAGCAGTTCTGGAGACATTTGCTTGAACAGTCTTTTTTCCCAGTCCATAAGCAAGCAATATGAAAAAGATTTCCTTAATTATCTACACAACCATTTTTGCTATTTACTTTCATTGTACCTAGACTATTATTCAGTAGAAAAAATTTAGTTTGTTCAATCAAGCAGAACATTCACTCATAGAAGTCCAATGTCCACACAGGATTTGATTGAACAAACCATATTTTTTCTACTGAATAATAGTTTAGGTATACTGAATAGCAAAAATGTTAAAGCCACACAGAAAAGCAGTAAAAGTCAATAGGTTCTCCAAGTGGGAATAACCTGATGTCTCAGCACTTGAGGAAAAGACCACGTAATAATGTTTATAAGATAAATCATATAAATGATTATACTGAAGCAGGGTGTCCTCAGCGTGAGAGGTAAGCGAGAGGAGAGAATTCTCCAGTGCTTTACACAATAAGGCTCCTCTGCCTGCAGTGCACACCATCATAGGACACCTCAGGTGTGCTCAAATTAATCAATGTGATAAATTAAACAGTGATAAACAATTGGTCAATCACAAGAGTGCAAGATCAAACAGGTTGTTCCCACTCAGAGAACCTATTGACTTTACTGCTTTTCTGTGTGAGTAGATAATTAAGCAAATTTCTGATAGCCTACAGAACTGATTCTCACCTTCCATCCCCAGCCCCCAAGACTTACCAGACCCCCCCTGCCGATGCATTTACTTACTGCCTGAACTGGATATTAAATCGTGGGGAAGAGAGGAGAAATGCGGGGAAAGAGCCAGCCAAAACTAGTATTTGTTGCTGCTGAGTGCACCAATCCAGGGCAAGCAGACGCTTCCCCCATGTCTTAATAACAGACAATGGACTTTTCCTCCAGGAATTTGTCCAAACCTTTCTTAAAACCAGCTACGCTATCTACTTTTAACATAACTTCTGGCCACTTCATTTTTAAGCTTAGATCTTTCCTTCCAAACAGAGACCTTGCTAGATGTCAAATACAGCACAAGGTAACTTCACATGGACTTAACTGTGCAGGAAATGAATCTCCTCATACACCCACCATATAGTGCAAAAATGTGCAAAGGTCTGTTTTTTTCTTTCGATCACTACATAGCCTAATGCCACACAAGCAGCGCTGTTACAAACATATTCTGAAGGTCAATGCTAAGGTTGGCAAAGTTTCCTTCCTTGGACCAGAAGGAGATACTGACAAACCACTGGAAGAGATTCTAAAACAACTACCCAGAAATAACACCCAAAGACCCCACTCAGTGTGTGAACCAGTTGAGTGGAGTGGACTAACTGGGGGTGGAAATGGGCCCAGAGTTTGCTCAGCAGAATTTCCCAGACTACCTCTTCCTCTCAACACACTGACATGCTACCACCACCACCAACACTAGGAACACCTCACCGAGTATGCCAGCAATGCTTATAAACTTTATAAAAACACATTATTATATTTTCTTATAAAGCATATATTTTAACTGAACTCAGCCTTGCCATTCACAAAAAATAGAAAAGTTTCCCATTTCAAGCTGTCTCATGTACACTTTTCAAATCTAACATATTGTAATCACAAAACAGAAAATAAAATTATTTTTTCTACCTTTTGTTCATCTGATCAATATTCAAATCTTGTTGGTCCCAGGCTCTTGTTGTCTTGCTTGCCAGGGTCTCCTTTCTCCGTGCTAACCATTCCGTCTGCCATCTCTGTTCTCCCCTTCCGTTTCCCTTCCCTCTCCCGGAGATCTGGCATCTTTCCTTTTTTTTGTCTCCATCCACAGATTCACCTTTTCTCAACTCCCCACCACCCCAGGATCCACCATCTCTCCCTTTCTGTTCCCAACTATCCTCCTATCCAGTATCATCTATCCCCCCTCCACACCATCCCCTGTTTCCAAGTTTCTCTCCCTTTCTGTTCCTTCCCTCCCTAAATCCCATTATGCACCATCTCTCTCCCACTCCTCTGTTTTAGACCCATTATTTCTAACCCCAAAGTCTGGCATATGCACGTATCTTTGAACCCCCCCTTCCCTCTCTCCCTCTGTGTACTTTTACACCAGGACCCCCCTCCCCCGAAGGTCTGTCCCCCCTCAGAAGGGCTACAACACCCACCCCTGAAGAAATGCACCCCCCGAAGGACTTTACCTCCCACCCGAAGGTCTGTCCCCCTCTGAACGCCTAAACCCCACCCCTGAAGGCCTGCACCCCCCCCGAAGGATTGTACCCCCACCCGAAGGTCTGTCCCCCCCTGAAGGCCTGCACCCATCCCGAAGGCCTGCACCCACCCCGAATGCCTGCACCCACCCCGAAGGCCCGCACCCCCCCCCGAAGGCCTGCCCCCCCGAAGGCCTGTCCCCCTCCCTTGAAGGCCTGACCCCCCCTTGAAGGCCTGCCTGCTTGTCCCCCCTTGAAGGCCTATCCCCCCTTAAAGGTAATGCCTGTCCCACCCCCTTGTAGGCCTGTCCCCCTTAAAGGTCTGCCTGTCCCACCCCCTTGTAGGCCTGCCCCCCCCTTGAAGGCCTGCCTGCTTGTCCCCCCTTGAAGGCCTGTCCCCCCCCTTGAAGGTTGGCACCCCCCCAAAGGCCTGCACCCCCTTGAAGGCCTGTCCACCCACCCCCTTGTAGGCCTGTCCCCCCCTTGAAGGCCTGCCTGCTTGTCCCCCCTTGAAGGCCTGTCCCCCCCCTTGAAGGCCTGCACCCCCCCTTGAAGGTTGGCACCCCCCCAAGGGCCTGCACCCCCTTGAAGGCCTGTCCCACCCCCTTGTAGGCCTGTCCCCCCCTTGAAGGCCTGCCTGCCTGTCCCCCCCTTGAAGGTCTGCACCCCCCCCCCGAAGGCCTGCACCCCCCCGAAGGCCTGTCCCCCCCACTTGAAGGCCTGCCTGCCTGTCCCCCCCTTGAAGGCCTGCACCCCCCTTGAAGGTCGGCACCCCCCCTGAAGGCATGCACCCCCCCTGAAGGCCTGTCCCCCCTTGAAGGCCTGTCCCCCCCCCCTTGTAGGCCTGCCCCCCCTTGTAGGCCTGTCCCCCCCCCCCTTGTAGGCCTGTCCCCCCCCCCTTGTAGGCCTGTCCCCCCCTTGAAGGCCTGCCTGCCTGTCCCCCCCTTGAAGGCCTGCACCCCCTTGAAGGTCTGCACCCCCCCCGAAGACCTGCACCCCCCCTTGAAGGCCTGCCTGCCTGCCTGTCACCCCCCCTCCCCCTTGAAAGTCTGCCTGCCCGCCCGCCCGCCCCACCCTGAAGGCCTGATGCCCCGACCCACCCCGAAGGACCATTCGCCCCCCTGGCCTCCCCGCACTACCTATGAAGCAGCCGCAGCAGGATCGCGACGTCAGCTATCTTTGCGCTGCTTAGGAGCTGCTTCCTGCGCCGGGCTACCTTAAGCTACTTGCCCCCCCCCACGCCCGAAGGACCGCTCGCCCCACTGACCTTCCAGCACACCTATGAAGCACCCCGCAGCAGGATCGCGACGTCAGCAATCCCTCAGCTGCTTGGGCGCTGCTTCCTGCGCCGCGGTCCCGCCCCCTCCTCTGACGTCAGAGGAGGGACGGGACCGCGGCGCAGGAAGCAGCGCCCAAGCAGCTGAGGGATTGCTGACGTCGCGATCCTGCTGCGGGCTGCTTCATAGGTGTGCTGGAAGGTCAGTGGGGCAAGCGGTCCTTCGGGCGTGGGGGGGGACTGAGCGGCAAGGCCGGGAACACCCCCTCAGGGCTGGTACCCGGGCGGCCCGCCCCCCCCCCGCCCCCCCCTAGGTACGCCACTGACCATGAGAATGGGCTACTAGGCATGATGGACCATTGGTCTGACCCAGTTAGGCTATTCTTATGTTATGTTCTCATCTGTAGGGGCCTTTGTTTTCACTTCTTATTTTAATGTATTTTTTTCTGAGAACTTATCAGTGTTTTTTATAATGGGAACAAAAATGGAAGAGAATTAATGTGTGTGGAATGGGGGGGGTAACTAATTTCTTCAGCTAAATAATTCAATCCACCTCAACCAGACGTAGGAGAACTCACGCACCATTCACACACCCTCCAACCAAAAACGTCAAAAGAAAAAAACAGTTCGACAACCTCCTAGCCATTCGAGCTGCAACACTCAACCCCCAACTCTACAACCTATTGACCTCGACCACAAACTACAAAACCTTCAAAAAAGAAATAAAAACCCTTCTATTCAAAAAACACATAAAACCGAACTAACACAATCAGAACTGTCCCAAGCATCACCTGCAACTACTCCATATGTACTTCTGATATCATGACAATTAAGACATAATTTATGTTATGTTATGTTTGGAATATAAGAAAATTTTCACTACCTGTTTCTATTCTGACCATTTATTTCGTTTCATGGTCATTACAATAAATATTTTTTTACATGGGGGGGGTGTCAAAAAATGATGGGCCCCGGGTGCCACATACCCTAGGTACGCCACTGGTTCTAGGTATAAAACCTAGGGATGGAAAGTGAAATGATTGTCCCGATATTGTTGTCCAAGCAGCTCTGTTGCAGGAGACAAGGTCACTGAGCACTTTTCACACATTATCACGGAAGTTTAAACAAATTGTTTGAAAGAATTTCGATTTTGTTCAAATGTTATGCTATACAGTATATGAGTTGAGTTACAATAAAAACATACACAATTTAAAACCCAGACAAAAAATAAATACAATATAAAATTAAAAAAACCACAGATTTATTTTTGACCCACCCTAATCCCACCATAGAACACACCAAAACTATACCCTTACCGTATGTGATATTTTTCAGTTTTAGATGTTCATACCTCATCTTTATAAAATTGATATTTAGAGGTTTATAGAACATTAGCATCTTCATGCCAGTTTAAGGATGTCTAAAAGGCAGAGAGCACTTCTAAAATAATCACCATAGTGAAAACCAGGAGACTCTCGGGGCAGATGTTAAAAAGCATACTGTTTGAGTAAGGCTGGTTGTAGCCAGTCTATCTTGTGAGTTAGTTCAACCTTCAGTGCACAAAAGGGTTCTCGGTGGCTTTTACCAACAGTGGTAGCAGACACCCAGAATCTTATGCATATATTTTACAAGGCGCTCATTAGTATTAAAATGAACACTTCATGTAATACACAGCAAGGAATGCCCACTTTTTACCATGCAGCTTTGGTCTGAGCTACTATTTCTCTCATAACCTTACTTTCTGTCAGTGTCTGAGCATTGATTGGCTCAGTCACTGATAGGAAAGTAATGCTATGAGAGCTCAGACTTGCAAAAAATCCCAGAGGTCCAGTGGACTCCCTCCTGAAGCCCCCTTTGCTGTTAAAAATCTTGGTGGTCAAGCGGAATCCCTCCCAAACTCTCTCCCAGTCAATAAAATCTCTCTCTGGTGGTTCAACGGATCCCCTGATCTCTCTCCCTAAAGCCACGACATTGTCCCAGGTAGTCCAGTACTGATTTGAAACTATCCTGCTAAACCTAAGCCCCCCCCCAAAAAAAAAAACAACAACAACAACAACTCTCTGATAGTCTAATAACCAGATTGCCCCCCACCCCACAAGCTCAACAACATTTCTTCCATACCTGATCTTGGGGGGCCAAGACTCCCTGTAATCCCTCGTACCCCTCGTACCTTTTTTCTGAAGAACAGCAGGAGAAATGCCTACTTCTTCCTGCTTCAGGGCCCACCTCTTCAAAATGTCAGTGTTCTGCCCCTGCTGGGATGCACTGGGAGGGACCTAAATACCATATAAGGAGTTGAATCATCTTCCCATCCCTTCTTTTTGGTCTCATTGGATTTTTCATTGGGACTGTTTCCTGTTTGTTTTTCTGTGGAAATCCACGATACACCTTGCTAATTTATAGTTTAACACAAGGCCCAAGACCCTTCTTAAATGTTCATCTATGAAGGGTGAATGTATAACAAGTGCCTGCATTTATGTACCCCTTACACATACAAAATTACAGAATACTGTGCATAAGGATACACTTACTCCTGAACATTCTAGGTGGATGCCTAAACATTTTTCTGTAATTGGCATAACACATAAATCCAAGTAGGCATACACCCATTCTGGGTGTGGAGCATGAGTGGGCAATGGGAAGGGCTGTTACTTACTTTTATAACTTATGAAACAATGCAACTTATGTGCATCCCAGCTTCTTCATGTAACTGCAGTTACACCAGGTCTATGACTGGTATAAATGTAAGGTGCACTGATACCTGGTTATGCTGTTATAGAACAGGTTCTCACTATACAGCAGTGGTCTCAAACACGCGGCCCGGGGGCCACATGTGGCCCGCCAGGTACTATTTTGAGGCCCTCGAAATGTTATCATAATCACAAAAGTAAAATAAAACAGTTTCTTGATCATATGTCTCTTATTATTATTAAGACCTAGCCAAAAGGAAAGATTTATAAACTAGAAAGAGTTTTTCCTCATGCAAAATTGTCAATTCTTTAATAACACATGAACTATTTTTTCTGAGGCCCTCCAAGTATCCACAAATCCAAAATGTGGCCCAGCAAAGGGTTTGAGTTTGAGACCACTGCTATACAGCATCATAGCATCTAAATAGAGGCACCCAGTTTTAGAAATTGTTTCTTTAATGTGTTAGCAATAAAGAGCGGCTGGTTATATATCCTACTCTCACTAAAGCTTAATTTGCATCTGACATCCCTTCATTTACATGTACCTATGCAGCAAAAGTTAGCACAGCTTACCCCCTTTTTTACTAAGCTGCGATAGCGTTTTTAGCGTGCGCAGAATTTTAGCATGCGCTAAACCCATGCTACGCGGCTAGAACTAGCGCCAGCTCAATGGTGGCATTAGCATCTAGCGCACACGGCAATTTAGCGCCCGCTAAAAGGAGCCCTTAGTGTTCCTGGGTCCCTTTATGCCCTGTAATAGAAGAGGTGGAAGTTAAAAGAGAATTTAAAACTAAGTGCTACTTAATATGTGTATTCAACATGAGTGCTTATTTAATATTGTATGAATGAGAACAGGATAAGACAGTCTGCTCTTCTTCAGATCTGCATTTAAATAGTACATCAAGCAACTCTTCTTCCAATCACTATTTACAGGAAATCCAATGAGATACAATAATTAGATTAGCTATAAATAGTTAAGTGAGTGCAAAACATGGCTTTCAATATGTAATTAGTAAATGAAACATTTTCCTTCCAAATGCCATCATTTTTCTCTACTAAAATGGTAATATATGGATGTATTTAGCATTGTAGACACGCTATAGAATTTTAAAATCTTGACTGCAGAATTTCATGTGTCAAACCATAGAACTTATCCTCCGTCTGCAGTAGCAAACGCAGGGTCGTGGTCTCAGGTTCTTGTAGGGAACATTTATTCTTTTATCTCCCCAGGCGTTTATCTTATTAGTAGGAATCTTCACAGCACTAATGGAAAGATTTCAGCATAATACTAATTAACAATATTCATTCTTTCTAATTATGTACAAGAAGAGCAAGTTAAATAAAATTGATGAAATTAAAAATAATTGAAGCATTTATCTTAAATCCTTCAAGTTGAGTAACCCTTCCATCTGTAATGTCATGGTCTCTTTCTAAATAAATCTCAAATGAAGCATCTCATGTTTTCAAAATCTACTCTCTTCCTAATGCATCTCCCAAGTATCAATAAGGTTAACTGCCAACTTGGAGATTGGAAATTAGTTATGTAACAAAATCATATATAATCTAACTTTACTTTCACACACTTTGTAAAAATGTACTCACTCTTCAGGATTTTATAAAGGTCACCCATATTTGTGTGCAATCCTGAGTTGCTCGCTCAACTGAATTAATAATCCATTAACACTTAATAGTTGGCTGCTAAAAATCATTGGCATTAATTGCCACTAATTTGGAGTTGCACAATCAACTGCCTCTGTGTAATTCTGTAAAGAATTGTGCCTAAATATTCTCACGTGCAACCCTTAAGGAGGCATGGCCATGGGAGGGTCAGGAGCATTCCAAAAAGTAACACCAGCGACGTAGCAAGAGTAGGAGGTTCACCCCACACCTTCTTCTCCACCCCCACAGCTCCTTCTCTACCCCCCCACCTCCAAGCCACACTCGTGACTTCCCTTCCCATCCACCCCCAACTCCCCGTACCTCTTTAAATCTTTGCCAGCATGAGCAGCTTCTCTGGCCTGCTGCTTGCTCTGGTATTGGCTTTCTCTCTGATGTCACTTCCTGGCCTCATGATTTCAAGTTCAAGTTCAAGTTCAAGTTTATTAGTATTTGATGAATCCCTTATTTGGTTTGCTAAGCGATGTACAAAATTATAAAAAGAAGTAAAATTACAAAAAGACAAACCAAATGACAAAATTCATGAAGACAAGACAAACTTGAATTGGGAGGAAAGGAGGGGAAAGTTACAACTTTTTTAGAAGAAATAGACAAAAAAGGAAGAGAACAATGGGGGATGGGAAAGATAAAAATCTGAGAATATTTAACAATTCTAACATTTAAATGTTAAAAGCATCTTTAAAAAGATGAGATTTTAAGGATTTTTAAAGGAGGTGACATCCTTTTAATTTTTAATATATTGTAATGAGTTCCACCATTGGGGGCCCATTATGGAGAACATATCAGATCTTCTCGTGCCTACTATTTTCAGAGAGGGGATAGATAGGAGATTTTGGAAGGATGATCTGAGTGGTCGTATAGTGTTATGGGGTGTTAACATTCTAGCTATAAACTGAGGTTCATTAAAGGTTAAGGTTTTAAATATTAACAGCATGACCTTAAAGAAAATGTGATGGCTGATTGGGAGCCAGTGGGAGTCGATCAATAATGGTGTAACGTGATCATATTTCTTGGCATTGTGGATTAGTTTCATAGCTGTATTTTGGATAATTTGTAGTCTTCTTTTTTCTTTTTGGGAGATGTTAAGTAATAGTGAGTTACAGTAGTCCATTTTAGCTATAATCAAAGAATGAACTAGAATGTTAATCGATTTGGCCTCAAGAAATTTGGCGATTGATCGTATTAAACGTAATTTATAAAAACATGTTTTGACTATATAAGTGATGTGTTCATGGAACAGTAGTTTGTCATCAATTATAACCCCAAGAATTTTTAAAGTGGAGACAGACTCTAGGGGGATGTTATTAAGGACAAATGAGGTCTTCAAGCCTATGTCCTTTTTCCAGGTAAAAATCATGGATTTTGTTTTTTTTATGTTTAATGCTAATTTGTTTGAATTGAGCCAGTTTTGTATTGTTTCTAGTTTTTTATTTATAGACAAAATATCATTGTTATTTTCTGGTTCAAGAGGATGGATAAGTTGAATATCGTCCGCGTAAGAGAAAGAAGTAAAACCAATTGACTGGCAGATGCTCAGTAATGGAGAAAGAAAAATATTGAACAGAAGAGGCGACAGAATAGAACCTTGGGGAATCCCAAAGGATGAAGAATAGGCTTTAGAGTGTTCATTATTGAACTTAATGAGTGAAGTATGGTTGGAGAGATATGAAGTAAACCAGTTAAGTACTTGGTCACTAATTCCTATCGATTCTAGCCGATTAAGAAGTAAATTATGGTCTATTGTGTCGAACGCTGCGGATATGTCCAATGAGAACAGAACAACAGATTTGTGGTGGTCTAAAAAGTAATGAATATTAGTTATTAATCCTATCAGTGAATATTTGTTGTTGTGAAATTTACCTGTTTGGTTGGGGTGCAAAGCATTAGTTGCTTCGATGAAATCAGAAACCTGATTAAATATCAGTTTTTCTATTAATTTGGCCAAGAAGGGAATGTTGGCAATTGGACGATAGTTTGTAGAATCATTTGTACTAATTTTGTGATCTTTGAGTATCGGAGTGATGATAGCGGTTTTCCAGAGGGAAGGGACTGATGCAGTGAGTAAGCTTTTTAGGATGAGTGAGTGAATAAAGGGTCCAAAACCGGAAAATAATTTTTTTAGGTAAATTGGGGGAATAATTTCAGATCGGGAACCTTTTAAGTTAATTTGTTGGAAGAGAGCTTCAATGTCTTTGAGGGAGGGAATTTTGAAATTGGAGCATTTGGCTGTCAGAATAAATTCAGTTTGGTGATTGTTCATAAGACTACTAATTGAGTTAGAATGAAATGTACTTCGGATGGTTTTGATTTTTTGGTTGAACGCGTCGGCTAAATCCTGTGCTTTTAAGGTGGACTTCTGAAAAGTATTACTTCCTTTATTCTTCGGGGTAATGGATTTTAGAATGTTTTAGAGGATAGATGAGTTTTTTGCTTTGTGGATTTTGTTTGAATAATATTTATTTTTGGCCTGGTTAATTTTGGTTTTATAGGTGGATGCCTTTTCTCTATAATTTTGAAGATTTGTATGGGATTTAGAATGATGCCATTTTCTTTCTAAAGAACGAAGCTGTTTTTTTCATGAGATAAAGCTCTGCCGTATACCAGGGGTTAGATATTTTACGGGGCGATAAAATTTTAGAGATTATTGATGCTTTACTGTCTAAAAGAGATTGTAAAGAGGAGTTCCAAGTTGATAGATGGTCTTCAATCGAGTTAAATGTGGCATTTGCAATGGATGGGTCAAAGAAAGGCAAAATGTCTATAGTTTCTAATTTAGAATAGTCTCGATATGAAGTAAGTTTAGTTTCTGAAGAAGTTTGAAATGATATTGGTTTATGAAAATAAAAATTGAAAGATATAAAGTGATGATCGGACCAAGGAACTGGTGAGACTAATGGAACAGTGTGAACGAAGTATTGGGATTTAGGAGAGATGATCATGTCTAAAGTGTGATTGGCCAAGTGAGTTGGACCCACTATTATTGGTTGTACGTTTAGAGGATTTAAGATGTTTAATATGTCCATGGTTTTTGTATTAGAGAGCTCGTCGAAATGGATATTAAAGTCACCTAAGATCAGAGGAAGGGATGTAGAGGAGCAAAAATCAAATAGTAGGTCTTGGAGCAGAGCAATTTTGTTTTGTCCTACTGGTGGAGGGACATAGAGTAATAAAAAGTTGAGGTTGGTGTTCGTATTGAGCTTAAGGTGGAGATATTCAATGGTGGCATTTCCAGTGGAGTGGTTGCTGAGATTAACGAAATTGTTTTGAAATATGACAGCTAGGCCGCCGCTTTTACGATTATGGCGGTGATTAGAGAGGTAATCATAGTTAGGAGGACAACAATAGGAAAGATATGCTTCATCACCTTCAGTAAGCTAAGTTTCAGTGATAAAGAGAATGTGTAAATCCTGATAGAGGATGGCATCTTTTAAAAGGTGATGTTTGTTTTTAATGGATCTTGCATTGATGAGTTCTAGTTTCAAGCTTTTATTTTTGAAAGTGACATTTGTAAGGTGGGTTGAAACATTGGTTACGGTACTAAGATTTATAGAGGGAGGAGAAATTGGGATTTCTAATAAAGATGGGTGTCGAGGTGTTATTGTTCTGTGATTTGAGGGACGATGGCCCCAAAGAACTGGAATGTTATTAGTAATTGCAGGCATGTTGAAATTTGGGGAAATGTTAAAAGGGTGATTTAGGAATCCTGTAAGAAAAATGTAGAGAAAAAAGAAGACTATGTGCCAATGTTTATGGCTAGTTGGAACCAAAGTGTGGGTATTAGGTTGGAGTAGAAGTTTAATTTTAGCGGCGCCCTCAGCTTGCGCACGAAGGAGCGCACTAAGGAGCAGGGAGCCCGAATAAGTAGGGCATCAGCTGACCTGGTGGAGGAGGAGTCCGGCGTGTCACCACTTCGCAGCGGCAGAAGGAGAAAGTAATGGTAGGCTATAAAATAAAATAAAACAGCAACTAAGTAAAACACAAATTTAAAACAATAAAAGCAACTTAAAAGCAGTTCTTGGGTGAAGACAGGCAAGTGCAGCAGTGCAATGAAATGAAGCATGCGCCACAGGGAGCCTGAATAAGTAGGGCATCAGCTGACCTGGTGGGGGAGGAGTCCGGCGCAACGCCGCTTCACGGCGGCAGAAGGATAAAGCAACGGTAGGCTGGTGGGGGAGGAGTCCGGCATGTCACCGCTTTGCGGCGGCAGAAGGAGAAAGCAATGGTAGGCTGGTGGGGGAGGAGTCCGGCGCGTCGCCGCTTCGCAGCGACAGAAGGAGAAAGTAATGGTAGGCTATAAAATAAAATAAAACAGCAACTAAGTAAAACACAAATTTAAAACAATAAAAGCAACTTAAAAGCAGTTCTTGGGTGAAGACAGGCAAGTGCAGCAGTGCAATGAAATGAAGCATGCGCCACAGGGAGCCTGAATAAGTAGGGCATCAGCTGACCTGGGTGGGGGAGGAGTCCGGCGCAACGCCGCTTCACGGCGGCAGAAGGATAAAGCAACGGTAGGCTGGTGGGGGAGGAGTCCGGCATGTCACCGCTTTGCGGCGGCAGAAGGAGAAAGCAATGGTAGGCTGGTGGGGGAGGAGTCCGGCGTGTCGCCGCTTCGCAGTGGCAGAAGGAGAAAGTAATGGTAGGCTGGTAGGAGAGGAGTCTGGCGTGTCGCCGCTTTGCGGCGGCAGAAGAAAAAAGCAATGATAGACTGGTAGGGGAGGAGTCTGGCGTGTCGCCGCTTTGCGGCGGCAGAAGAAAAAAGCAATGATAGGCTGGTGGGGGAGGAGTCCGGCGTGTCGCCGCTTCACGGCAGCAGAAGGAGAGAGCAACGGTAGGCTGACAAAGATGCAGCGAGACCTGGAAACCCATCGTCAACCACGCGCGAGGCCCGTAGAGAGAGGGGAACCAGGCAAGTACAAGAAGCAGGCAGGAAAAGTTGCTGACGCTGGAGAAGATTTCAAGAGGTGGGAGTGGAGAAGCATGGCATGGGGGGGCGGCGAGGTGCCAGTGCCACCCCACCAAGACTGCTCGGGGCGTTCCACCGCCCTCCCCTTATTACACCACTGATTAACACTATATTACTGAATTGGGGGGACACACACCCAATTTACAAAACAGGATTTATACCAATTTTTAGTTTGTAGAAGGCCTCCCACCCAAAGTTAGGCACAGGAATCCATGCTAAAAGCAATTCTTCTATAAAAAGTGGTCAGCTTGGAGCATTTTTTTAATAAAATAGCATGAAGCACAGATGTTTTCCTATGTTTTGGTACATTTCACTGAAACCCACTATCCTCTTCATTCTATAGCAGGTCACCTATATTGAAGCATCATATGCATGCTTAAATTTATAGAATACTGTCATTCACACATATTTATTTATTCAAAAACTTAATATACCGCCTAGAGTCACAGCAGTTTCCATATGAAAATACATAACGCAAAAACAAAAGAAAAAAATACAAATCACTCTTCAAAATAATATCAAAACGTGAAAATAAGATCTACAAATTCTTCAGTAATGTATTTGATAAAATGTTATAAAAGTGCCCAAACAACGTTAGGAAAGACAGATCAAAAGTATACGTCTACAAATAGCTTGGTTTTCAACATATTCTTAAAGCTGTTGTGATCTGCATAAGTGTACACACGTGCATATGGCAGTAGGTACCTAACTGCTCATCTGTATTTAAGTACTCAAATGGCTTAACATGTAAATGCAAGGTGGGGGTTTATAGGGGAGGGGCATAGGCGTGCTCAGTTATGTCCAACATTTATGTGGGCTATTTACAAAATACTGTAAGTTATGCACGTAAATACTACATTTAAGTGCACTACTTAAGCCTGCCATAGACTTGGTAAAAATGTACATGCCTACATTTAGGGAAGAATTCATCAAAGGATGCTAATGGACTTAGCACACACTAAGCGCTAAGATGCCCATAGGAATATAGTGGGCATCTTAGCGTTTAGCGTGCACTAATCGTTAGCACACGCTAAATCTGTTAGTGTGTCTTGATGAATTTCCTCTTAAGGTGCACCAGTGCCAGTTTATGCTAATATTCTCTACAAACAGTTATACCTGTAAATGTTCTTACAGAATAGGCCCGCAGTGAAGATACATATGCATATTAAGACATATATGCAAAATATCCATATTTTATATGTAAACTCTCTATAGACACACAACTTACTCAGTCATTAGGTCTATGTTTAAATACTGATCAGAATTTCACATGCAAAGGGCCAGCAATGCTATCTATTTTATTTATTTATATATTTATTTATATTATTTATATATATATATATATATTTATTTTATTTATTTATATATTGTGGTATGCGAGGTAGGCCTGCTAGGACTGGCCCTAGTATAAGGCCTATGCCTGGAGCAGTTAGTGCCCATTCTGCTCAAGCTAAAGAACAGTTTCCCTTTTCGCCTGCTATTTTCCCTAAAGCCAGCAGAGGGAGCTTGGGGGTTGAGCTTCAGACTTCCCCTCCCCCTCAACTTCCCAGGTCTTGTGACCGGAAATGCTTTGCACCTGGGAAGGTTGGGCGAGGCTGCAAGTTCCTTAATCTCAGGTCTGAGCAGTTAGAAAGGCAGAGGGAGAATTGGAGAGGTGGAGAACAGTCACAAGAAAAGTACTGGCAGCCTAGCTCAGGACTAAGAGCTCTGCAGGACCAACAAACCCCAGAATGCATGGAGATTGTTGAAGCTGGCACTGAGATGACTCCTGACCTCTCTGAAGTTTCACAAGCTATGGATTTGGAATCAGAACCAGGCCCAGAGGTTCAATCAGATTATCAACCCATGGAAGTGTGTCTCTCCAAGGCAAGTACAAAATCTGCCTAAAAAGTATTTCAATTTCTTTTGCCTTGGGACAGTGAACTGTTTTGATTTATTTTCTTTTAAGGATGTGTTTTTTTTGCCCTGCTGAAACTGAAGCATAGCAGCACAGGAGTATGAGACTGTAAAACTGACATTTATTAATCTTTTGGGTTACTCTTTATCCAGCCACGTTTATTTAGCCCCACTTTTTGAGGTGGGATAGAGGGCTCTATTTTGTAGCAGTAATACAACACGTGGAGCACACCATCTGGTCAGCATAATTTTTATTGCTGAAGGAGTGCAGTGCTGTGTCACTGACAGTAGTCCAAGTGTACTATCAAAGGGAAGAGACTGTTTTCTTTTTGTTAGTTTTTCTTTTTGAAATAACTTTGAAGCTGAGGCTCATTGATAAATACAGAGCCCTTTTGTTATTTGAATTTGAAACTTTATTGTGTATGATATTGAAATTGAGTTTTGTTTTTTTGAAAAGACTGGATTGCTTGGTGAAAAGTCCTGACAAATTATTTATGTTTTTGGTTTCACTGTTTGGCAACTCAAATAAATCCAGTCCTGGTTTTCATGAACAACTTACCTGACTTGTGGGCAAAATCCTTATTCTAAACTGGTTTGCATTTCCCTTCCTTGTGGAGCCTTCCGCGGCTCACAAGGGAAAAATTCTTGTTCCCGCAGTCCTGGACACATTGCCCAGAGCCTGCGGGTTACAATATATATTTATATTATTTATATATTCGCTGATTCTTTGTTGTATCTGTATTCACTGATAGTAACTATTTGCGTATCTGTATCTGTATTCACTGTTTGTAACTATTTGCTGATTGTCCAGCTCTTCTTTATTGTAAACCGCCTCGAACTATTACGGCTTTGGCGGTATATAAGAAATAAAATAATAATAATATATATATATTATTATTTATTTATACAATTTTAGAGAATTACCAAGCATAAATATCATGTACAGAAAAGTGCGATCAAAATCCAAATTAACTTAGATTGATTTTCAAAAATTGAAAAACACAAGTCATAAAAATGAAAGATACATAAATTAGACTCACTTGATCACACACTAGTCCTCAATAACTTGGATCCAAGATTTAAAGAGTAGAATTTAAATGAATCAAAATATTAATTGAAGAAAGCCGTATGACTACTGCGGAACAGGAAACTATACTTTATTAGGCGCAGCTGTTCCTTTCTCAAGACGTTTCATAGAGAGAAAACTTATCAAATGAGATGGATCTGTAAAAATATACTTCAAAGAACAGTATCTAACTACACATTTGCATGGATATCTCAAAAAGAAAATACCCCCTATTTGAGTCACTCCAGGTTTCAGAATGAAGAATTCTCTTCTTTTTTGAGTATCTCTTGAGACATCAGGAAATATCTGAATATGGTGTCCCAGGAAGTCCTTGGATCTGTTTTTAAAGAAAAGTTTTAATATCCAATCCTTGTCTGGAGCCAAAGCCACAGACATCAAGAGAGTGGCTGAAACAGCCATTTCTCTATCCGATTGTACTAATATAGCTGAAATGTCCAATGGTCCTTGCTGAGATTCTCCAACCTTTTCTTTTTCTTTGACTTGGGATTTAACAGGAAGATAATATACCCTTGTAAGAGGAGGTAAAGAGCTTTCAGGAATTTGTAAAATCTCCATAAAATACCACTTCACCATTTCTTGGGGAGAAATTGATCTTAAGAAAATTTATAATCCTCAAATTATTAGCTCGACTATTATTCTCTAGAGCTTCCAATTTCCTCCTCATAATTATATTATCTTTAACCAATAAGTCTTGATTGTTTTTTTTAATGATGTTAGCTCTTTATCTGTATTCTGTCCTTCTATTTTTAACTGAGATATATCTTGTTTTATCAATTTTATTTCTCTTTTCTGTTCTTTAATCTCTTTATCCAAATTTTTAATTTGGGGATTTAAGGAGTTTCCCAAATTCACCACCAAGTCCCATAAAGCTTCAAGGGTGACTTCTGGGGGTTTAATTGCTGAAAAAGGATATGCTTGTGCTGTGGGAGACTGTTCTAAGGCTTGATTTACCTCCATGGAGTCTTGTATCCCCTCAGCCTTAGTTATCCCAGTCGCAGGTCCTAACAGAGTGAGCAAGTCACTTTGAGATGTCTCAAACGGCAAGCCCTCCAACATACTGGCCTCCTGAGACGAGAGGGCTGCCTCTTCGGGTGCTCTCTGGTCCCGTGGAGAGCTGGCTGCCTGCGGCAACGGCTGATGAGGTGGTGTCCTTACGTCAGGGCTTAGAGTGACATCGAGCCCTGAGGTTTTTGCCGCCGCACTACTCCCCAGCAGCGTTCCAAGTAGGCCAGCTCCCGACGCTCCTTGCTCTTGTTACAGACACCGGAAAAGGTCGCCACATTGTTACCGAAGGGAGAATTGATCGCCGGGAGGCACCACTAACGTTCCTTCTCCATCTCTTCAGCATATTTAATCCAGGTAAAACTGAAACTCGGCGGCGTCCTCACCACAGCAAACATACCACGGCCATCTTGGATCCCTTTATTTATATTTTTTAATCACCTAACAAAACTGCTCAAGGCAAAGTATATAATAAAACAAATAACTTTTTTAATCTCAGACTTAGCACAGATTTAAAAAAGAAAAAAGAAAAAAAGGAAGAGTAGTCACATACCTTCCCTTTGAAACTTGCCACAGGTAAAAATATCTGTTTTTTTTTTTTTTCTTTTTAAATAATGGTACTTTTTCCAAGGGAAATGAAACCTATAGGAAGCAATTCTATAACTGGGCACCACCATTTAGACACCATAGTAATATGGGTATTAAGCCTATTCTATAAGAACTCTTGCATTTGTAAATATTCTTATATGAGGTCTGTTCAAAAAGTCTCAGGACTGATTTTTATAAAAAAATATATTAAACAATTTTACAACTTATTCCATTGAGTCCCCTTCAAAGTACTCCCCTTCCCTATGTATAGACTTTTTCCAACGTTGTTTCTGCTTCTGGAAACAGTCCTTAAACGCTACTTCAGGAATCACCAAAAGTTGCTGCGTCTAATTTTGCTTTATGTCTTCAATGATGTTGAATCACTTTCCTTTCTGTGTGGATTTAAATTAAGGAAACAAGAAGAAATCAGCAGGGGCCAAGTCAGGAGAGTAAGGTGACTGGGGAAGAACTGTCCTCACATTTTTTGTGATTGTTCTTCTGGTCATCAGTCATCAACTGTGGAACAAACTTTGCCGCAACTTTTCCACCACTAACTTTTCTGTTAGAATGTTGTGGCATGAACCAATGGAGATTTTGCATTCTTCTGCCAATTCTCTAACAGTTAATCACCAATTAGTGCACACAAGAATCCTCACTTGATCAACATGATCATCATCAGTTGATGTTGATGGTCTTCCAATTTGCAAATCTTCTTCCTCTAATTCATGACCATTTTTGAAGCATGAATACCATTCAAAACACCTTCCACAACTCCTGACATGTTCCCCATAAGCCACTTTCAATATTTCATAAGTTTCTGTAGCGGGCTTACCCAATTTAAAACAGCACTTCATGCTATAGCGCTGCCCATTGAGTCGCACCTGAAAAATAGCTGATCACGAAAACACTTTCACAAAAACTGCTGTAGCTTGGAGACAAAAACAGATATCAACAAAACGGAAAAAAGGAGGTTACTCATAAGATTTCAAGCTACTCATCGCCACCTAGTGCATCACAAAAGAACTTCTCGTTGGTGCGCAATTCAAACTGTCCTGGAACTTTTTGAACAGATCTCGTATAATACTAACTTAGGCCCTGATTCTATAAATGATACCTAAAACATAGTTGCTGAGGAACATAGCACTTGGTGTACATCATGTGTTTGCATCATTTATAGAATCACACCTAGTGGTGCCTAAATTGTGTGGGTACGAGTAGACATAGACATAAAAACCTTAGGTGCCCCCTATTTGTGCCAGTTTTCTTGGCTTAAATACTGGTGCCTAAGATCCATTTATTCAAAACACACCCGTGATCCAACCACAATCCACCCTTAACCACACCTACTTTCTGGTAGGCACCTTAGACTAGACACCTAGCTGAATGCGGTAGGTGCTTATTGAGTTAGGCACCTAGAAAGCAATTAATTTTAATTTAAGCTAATTAAGCTTGTTATCAGTGTCAATTATGCTTTTTAAATAATTAAATTAGGGTGCCTACAACAGTTAGGAGTGCTGATCTAGGCATCTCACTGTAGGCATCTTTTATAGAATCTGGGTCTTTATGAAGCAGATGTGAATGTTTACACCAGATTTATGACTGGCATAAATAAGAGTGCCTAAATGTGACAGGACCACATGCAACTTACAGTATTCCTTAAGTAAACACATATAGATAGGAACTCTGCCTAAGACCCACTCATATGGATGTCCCCCCTCCCATAGCAATTACGCACTGCATCATTTTAACACATACATGTAATTAAAGAATACCACATGGATGGCAGTATTCTATAAATTTAAGCATCTTGGCAACCCGTTTTAGAGTGAGGGGTATAATTTATTTTTTTAATTTATTTATTCAATTTTCTATACCGTTCTCCCAGGGAAGCTCCTGCCTGGCCAATCCCACTGGCTCATAAAGGCTGTTCCTTTAGGATCGGGGGGGAGGGGGGAATTCCAAGTGGGAGGTTCTGATATTGGCAGTGCGATTGGGAGTGGGCAAAGAGGTTGGAGGGGGTACTTAAGACAGTGAGAGGGGATTCAGGAGGGGGCACTGATGTCAGAGGGGAGGTCAGTGGGGAGGGGAGGTCAGGAGGAGGGTTTGATGTCAATGGGTAGGTCATGAGGGGGAGGGTGGAAGGGGGACTGGTGATGAAATTCATAGCTTCAATTAAGCAGGACCTGGACGATATTCAGCAGGGACCCACTTAAATCTTGGTGACCACCAATAGTCAGATCAGGCCTGAAATTCAATGCCTTGAATATCTGGGTTTATCTTAGGTAGCAGTGGTCAGATTTAAAAAAAAACAAACAAAAAACCCACAAAACTCTGGCTTCTGTTGGCTGAACATTTTCAGGATTGAGTATAAGCATGGAAATCACTATTTACTCACATAAATGGCTTTGAAAATTGTTCTTCCCAAAGAACTTTAGCCTATCTATCTAGTTATAACTTTTTGCCCTCTCCATATTTCAAACTCAAACTCCCACTTGTATGCTATGCTACATACCTGTACATACATGGAATAAATCTGTAGGAGAGTGGATTCTATGGTCTGTAGAGTGATCACCAGAAAAAAAATAATACTAGAAACAGTTACATGAGCAATCATGAGTCACCCAACCAGACTACTTACAATGTAAGGAAGCATTACTACACACAGTACCACATACACAGAACTTTCAGCTTCCAAATATGAACTTAGATCTTCCACATACATTTAAAAAAAAAAACAAGGTAGTTCATATAGAAACTGAAAATACACATTATGAACAGAAATCTATTAATATAAGGAAGAACAATTTTAAATTATACCCTAAGCCACTTTCTAGCAGGTTGAGAATATGGAGAGGGGGCTGCAGTGTGGCTTAACTGTTGCTCAGCTGTTGCTCAGATTGTAGGCACTGGAAGTAATCCTTCAACCTTATACCCTTCCTTTATCTTTTAGGCCCCAGATTTTAATAAACTCAACAATCATGATCAGCACACAAATATCCTATAAAAAAATCAGTTTAAAGTATGTGCCAGTGTTCTTGTGTGTCTGTCAGCTGGTTCTTTGAGTCTGATTCAGATGCTTTTGCTGCCCCCATGAAGCTGCCTAGTCTTACCTAATGGTTAGGTTAGTCTTGCTTAGATGATATTAGGGGGTGCTTGGTTGTCATCAATTGCACCGAAACTTGTAGGAATTCGTGATCAGGAGTGAATCATATAGACTTAAAACTTTTCTTTTTTGTTTTAAATATCTTTATTCATTTTTAATACTTTCATTAAGTGAATACAAGAAAAATACATTTTACACTTTATACGTCACTTAAAATCCTTAGAATATATAATAAGATCAACACATTTTCCCATCAAAAAATTATTATATAATTATTGATGAAGTATATTCATAACCTTCCAAAAGTGCAAATGTCATATTTTTCATCTTTATAAAGAAATAGTAAGCACCTATATAAATATTTAATTATTCAAAACCCAAACCAATCCAACCCACCCACCCCATCATTCAATTAAAAAAAAAAAAAAACAAAGAAAAATCCACCCACCCCTCCCTCTGGATGTGCATTTGATATAACAACAAATTCAAAACTATAATAAAACTTTTCTTATTTAAGCAGAAATTTTATTTTTTTGGATTTTTTTTCTGTTTGTATCTGTACTTTGTTCAGTTTAATACTTGACCTACTCAATGAATTCTACACAATTTACTGTATAGCCATGTATTCCACTGTTCCTTCAGTTTCATCCTTCTTTCATGTTCTGAAATGCAAATTTTACCAATATCAATCCAGAGTAGGTATGGTCGATCTCCCATTTTATTTCTTAGGCTTTAGATGTACTTATACACTATGCCCTTGTCCAGTCCTTGCCTTATTTTTCTGTTTTCTGCTTAACTGGAGTGCTATTCATCTTGTCCTGTCAAGGCTATATTCTTCTTGCACATTTTTAACTTATTTCCTGTCCTCTATAATAGGATATAGAGTTATTGTTACAGCTTTTCTAAAATATGTATCATCCTCAACTGTATTTTTATAAATATATAAATATATATAAATATATATATATATATATATATATATACCCATTTCCTTTAAGATATTTAGGGCTGCTTTTACTAAGGTGCGCTAGAACTTTTAGCACGTGCTTAGCGTGCGCAAAACGCCAACGCCTTCATAGAGCTTGCGTTAGTATTTTTTTTATTTAGGGCGTAGTTAGCGCACACTAATCTTTAGCGCACGCTAAAAACGCTAGCGCACCTTAGTAAAAGGAGCCCTTAGTTTAAAAACATGCATGTACAACTTTTCTCATTTACGGCCTCATTTACAAAGCCGCGCTAGCGGCTGCGCTGCGCTAATGGCCCCAAAGCCCATAGAGATTTAAAGGGCTTCGGGGCTGTTGCCGCACGGCTTTATAAAAATCAGGTTCCAGTTAGGGTTAGATAAAGCCTATTCTTCCTATATTGACCACCTCTACCCCCAAACATTGCCCCAGTACTTAGAAAAATGTGATATGTTCATTTGATATTTTTATCTCAATAGTGCATTGCTGCATTTGAAGTCTTATTTACCCTTCCTGTACAACTGGAAACATGTCAGAAAATGCTACCATGGGAATCCTGAACTTTAAAGGTTACAATTTTATAAAGGTTTGCCACAATTAGAACATGACTGCACTTTGTGGCCTACACAAATGATCCTGATTTTCAAGCACACGGTAAACATACCTCCCTCTTTTACTAAGCGACGGTAGAGGTTTCTACTGCAGCCCGGAGCGCTAAATGCTCCAATGCTGCTCAGACGCTCATAGAATTCCTATGAGCGCCAGAGCAACATTGGAGCATTCAGCGCTCTGGGCTGCAGTAGAAACTCTTATGCGGCATAGTTAAATGGAGGGGGTAGGAATCATTTGTTAGTTTGTGATTGAATGTGGGGAAAATGTGTTTCTTTTTTTTAGTTTGTTTTGCTTTTGTTTTTTTAATTGCTTGCTTGAATTTTGTTTGACATACACATGCATTTTCCAACAGCATTCAGGTATATTAGTTATTCCTGTTCGGAGTCTGTTTATTTCTGTTTCAAGTTCTAGTTCTGCTTGGCTATTCAGCAGACTGATAGGAATAGGGAGAGACACATATTATTGTTTCAGTCTCCACCTGCTGGTCATGATAAGATATATACCTGCTTGTAAGATGCCTATACTGGTCTGGAGAGGCTAAAAGAAAGTAAATCAGCAGGTAATAACCTAATTTCTCTTTCTTTTACCTCCCTTCCCATACCCACCTTGGCTGCTCATAAAATAAACAGCTACAACATACAGAGAAATAAAGAATATGAAGGCTGATGATAACATTTAGGTCCTCTTAATCTACCTGATTTCCTTATGTGTGTGGGTTTTACTTTATAATAGTACATTTTTAAAGAGAAGGCACTTCTTTCAATTTTTTTATTTATTTATTAGTCTTATAGCCCGTCACATTAACTAGAATATATGTGTGTGTGTGTCTGTCTTTATTTCTTTCTCTCTCTCTCTCTCCTTCTTCTCCTCTCCTTCTATATTTCTGTCTTTCTTTTTCCTCGGCTGTCCACCCATTCTCCCTTCCTTTTACCTTCCCTGTGTCCACCACCACCCCTTCACTGCTCCCCTTATCCAGTAGAAGCCCTTCTTCCTTTTTTTAATCTCTCCCCTGTCCAGCATCACCTCTTTACTGTCCCTCTGTCCAGCAGTATGCCTCCCTTCCTTTTTCTCCCCCCGTCTCTTCCCCTGTCCATCAGCACCTCTTTCCTGCTCCCCGTCCAGCAGTAGGCCTCCCTTCCTTTTCTTCCCCCTGGCACCTCTTTCCTGCTCCCCTGTCCAGCAGTAGGCCTCCCTTCCTTTTTCTTTTCCCCTAGCACCTCTTTCCTGCTCCCCTGTGCAGCAGTAGGCCTCCCTTCCTTTTTCTAACCCCCATCTCTTCCCCTGTCCAGCAGCACCCCTTACCTTGCATCTGCCCTCCGCCGACTGCCGCCTCAAACTGCCGCGGCCTACAGCCGCTGACAGCTGTCACGGTCTGCAGACACCGACAGCTGCCACAGCCTGCAGCCACCGACAGCCACCAAGGCAGACAGCCTCCGCACCGGCCAAAGCTGATATCCGCCTTGGGAGAGAGAGATGCGTGGAAGGGCGCATTTGCACTCCTACCTGCGGGGACCTACAGCGCATGGAAAATGGGAGCACGCAGGTAAGAGTGCGCATGCGCGGCTTAGGCTTTTATCTATAATAATAAAATGCTAGCCGCGCATGCGCACTCTCGCCGCATGTTCCCTGAGATCTGATCTGTCGTGCTGTGCACGCGGCAAGAGTGCACATGAGCGCTTAATACGTCACCACACAACAGGCAGAACATGGTGAAAGAGACAGCCGGGACCGAAGGAGCCAACGGCAGAAATCTCAGCTCGGGGAGCCGCAGCTCAGCCTCTTCAGACCCCGCCGCTCCTCCTCTTTGGGCAGCAGGCTCCTCTCACACACCCAGCGCCGCCGCTTGGAGGCCTCCGGGACAGAGTTGTGGCGCCGATCACCTCCACAAGCCCGCTCCACTCCTCTGGTCTCCCCGGGCCCTTTTTCCCAGACGCGGCCGAAGTTCGCCGCTAGCCAGGTTAGATTTTGAGCCCTCCTGCCTCTGTCCATAATTTGTTTCGGTTTTGAGTCCCACGGACCGACCAGCCAATAGAAGAGCCTTAAAATGCTGAGAGAGCCAATCAAAAATAAAGATGGAGGTCAAGGGCCATTCGCGGACCTGCCAATCGGAACGCAGAGACGGCGACTGTGATGCAGTTCGGGGGGTTTTCTCGGTTTGGGCAGGGCCGAGCGCGGGAGGCTGGTAGGTGGATGGTAGACCTGTAGCGACCATCTGTCTATCTGCTCACAGCAGAGGAAAGACTCTGATGGATAGAGCAGCTTTCAGCTCTGTCTCTACTGAGATCCTCCACAGCGTTTGGAGACCTGGGGAAGGGGGCACAACAAATACTGGACCCAGGCACAGGGAGGGGGAGGGTGGAGAGACACACTGGACCCAGGAGTGGGGAAGAAATGCTAGGCCTAAGGTTGGGGGAGCTGAGGAAAGGGAAAGACAGAGAAACCTGGAGCAAAAGGGGAGAGTGAAGAGAGGGGGCAGATGCTAGATTGGTGGGGAGGAGTGGAGTTGCAGAAGGGAGAAATGCTGATCCAGTGGAGGGGAGGAGAGATAGATGTGTAGACTACAAAAGATGGTTGGGGGTCAGGTGGAGGCAGGAGGAAGGTGAGGAACAAGGCAATAACGGAGCAGGCCAGACCGCGGGAAGGGAAGGGGGGGCGAAGGCCAGACCGCGGGAAGAGAAGAGGGGGTGGGTGAAATGCTGCTGCTGCTGCACAGGGGGCAGGGAAAGACACAGAAAGACAGACAAAGAAAGGGGGCCAAAGAGAGAGAGACAGACAGAAAGAAAGACAGACAGACAGACATATATTCTAGCACCCGTTAATGTAACAGGCTAAAAAACTAGTTATATTAGATTTTTTGCATATATCCATCTGTCTATATATTTTTTACACATTGTAAAATTATATATATTATTTTTGGATGGGAAGGAATGAAACCTTTTCAGTCATAGTTCAATGTAAGTTTTATTTAAGTGCAACAGCTACTTCACCGTCTTTAGAAGGCTTCCACTCTAAGGCCCCCCCTTTTATCAAGTTGAATTACCGCTGTGGTAAAAGCTCCGACGCTCATAGAATTCCTGTTAGCATTGGTGGCTGGTGATAAAAAACCCTAACACGGCCTGATAAAAGGGGGCCTAAATTTGTACTCATCAATGGAGAATTAACACTGGGTTTTACTAAATGGCGATAGAGATTTCCACCACAAGTCGGCGAGTTAAATGCTCTGACATTCATAGAATGCCTATGAACATTGAAGCATTTACTTCGCCAGCCCACGGTAAAAACCTCTACTACAAGTTAGTAAAAGGAGCCTGTCCTTGGTCTAAGTAACTAGACCAAGGTCAGAAGGAGCAACAGTAGAATTTGAATGCTGTCACTTGATTCTCCACCCACTACTCTATCAACTAAGCTGTTCCTCCACTACAACTAAGACCATAAGCTCTTTGGGACCAGGACATTGTAACCAGGTAGGTTATCTTATACCAGTGGTTCCCAACCCTGTCCTGGAGGACCACCAGGCCAATCGGGTTTTCAGGCTAGCCGTAATGAATATGCATGGAGCAGATTTGCATGCCTGTCACTTCTATTATATGCAAATCTCTCTCATGCATATTCATTAGGGCTAGCCTGAAAACCCGATTGGCCTGGTGGTCCTCCAGGACAGGGTTGGGAACCACTGTCTTATACAACAGTATTTATGCTAATGTTATTATAAGTGAATAAATTATTAATGTTTACTAGCATATTACAAGACAGATAAGCTTCTATAAGCTTTCTGCTATAAAAGGAACAAACACTAGTGTTAGAAGGGGTATATTCCAGTGACCGTTGAATATAGGCCTGAAGTGCCAGGTAACTCCAACAGAATTCTGTCTGCAGGAAACCACAACAGTAAAGAGAATACCACTTATAACTAAGGGCTCCTTTTACTAAGGTGCGCTAGCGTTTTTAGCCCACGCTGAAGATTAGCACACGTTAACCCCCATGCTACACAGAAAATACTAACACCAGCTCTATGGAGGCGTTAGCGTGTAGCGCATGTGCTAAAACTGCTAGCGCAGTTTAGTAAAAGGAGCCTTAATGCATTACGGCAATTTCATTTTCAACTGTTAGTCCAATCTTTGTTTTTGTCAATGATTGATAAACATCATTTATTTGGATTGACCAAAATCTATTTTATGTAAATTGCAAATACTACAAAATACCACAATTCAGTTGATTTTTGGACTGAAAAAAGGAGATAGGATTATACCATATTTGATAAAGCTCCTCAACTGGCTTCCTTTAGAAGCCAGAATATGGTTTAAATTTTTTTGAATGATGTTTAAAATATATCAAGGAGAAGCACCATCTTATACATCTCTCTTGCCATGCTGTTCCAAAGTAGGATTGCATGGCTTTTGATTGGTTGTCTCCGTTGATAGTTGCTAATAGCCAATCAATTCACTCCAACCGCCCCAGCCACTGACAGTTGAACTGTCATTAGTAAGACAGTCTCGCGCCTCTCAGATTACAGTAAATCGCCACATTCTCTTCCAAGAAACTTACATACTTGCTGGATTGCATGGCTTAAGGCAGAATTCTCCATTTTGATTTCCAGAGGTTAGGGGAATAAAGTACACCAGATTGTTTACTACAGTTGTTTATCAAGCTGCAAAACTTTAGAAAAAATGATCAGATCATATGACTTCGGAGAATAATTATGAAAGTTTTAAGTAGGCTTTGAAAACTTTTTTTTTTATGAACATGTGATAAGGGAACAGTAAATTTAATGTTGATGTTAAGATTGTCTCCATTTATTTTAATGTTTACCGCAATGAACTTTGTTCACATATTTGCGGTATACAAGTATAAATAAATGTTGTATTGTATTCTGGGTTGAACTGTGCTAAAACGTGATTAACCAGGAGTCCTTTACAGGCAGCAGCAGCTAGCATTTCTTTAAATGCTGGCTGCCATTGGCTAAACCCTAATCAATGCCAAGTCCTATCCAGGCATGGCAATGGATATCTGGGTTCTTGGCTATACCTGGAAGCTATCTGGGCACCACTGATATTTAGTTATGCACCTGTATAGTTAACTGGGCATGGTTAAGAACATAAGAGTTGCCATACTAAGACAGACTGAAGGTCCATCAAGCCCAGTATCCTGTTTCCAACAGTGGCCATCCCAGGTCACAAGTGTTTGGCAAGATCCCAAGGTATTGCTTTATATGCAGGCATACATACCCTGAAAATCACTGGTCACTGGTGCCTGCATAACTCCCAGTAATGCCCCAACTCTATTCCCAGACTGACCTGGGACTAACCAGAGAGTGTCTTGGCAGTTAGAACAGGTATTCACCACTCTTTCTATTATCTGGTTAGGTGTCTCTGAATGTTGGCTCCTGGTTAAATTGCTTTGAATATCAACCCCAAGAGTTCTATGAGGAATAAAGATTTTAATTTTAAAGCTTCTTTTATTAGAGGCTTGGGTACATTTTCTCATTTCAGATACTCCAGTGACTAAAAGGCATTACTGTCTGAAAGCTATCTGGTGGTGTGCGCCTAATGATTCTCAACCCATTTCTGAGGAACCCCTATCAGTTGAAAATAACATCCAGCTTCAACAGATAAAGCGAGGATGGAAGGGTCTGGAGATTAAACTATCCCCCTCTTTTACTAAGGTGCGCTAACCAATTAGCGCGTACTAATCGAATTAGAGCATGATAAACGCGAACACGTCCATAGACTAACATGCGTTAGCGTTTAGCGCACTAAATCGATTAGCGTGCGCTAATCGGTTAGTGCACCTTAGTAAAAGAGGACCTATGAGTAGTACTTTTTCACCCTTTGAAGAAATCTCCCCAGAATATATGTAGCGCAATATATTGGAAATTCACATTTATTTATTATATTATTTATATGCCACTTATAGCCTAAGCATTTTCCCCTATCTGTCCCAGTTGGCTCACATTCTATCTAATATACCTGGAACAATGAGGAACTTATCCCCTCTTTTACAAAGGTGCACTAAGCTTTTTAGCGCACACTAAATAATAGCGCTTGCTAAACGCTAATGCATGCATTATCCTATGGACGCGTTAGTGGTTAGCACACGCATTGATTTAGCATGAGCTAAATCCACGTTATAACGCTTAGCGCGCCTTTGTAAAAGAGGGCCTAAGTGATATGCCAAGAGTTACAAGGAACAGGTGTGTGATTTGAACCCATGACCACAGGGTGCTGAGGCTGAAGCTCTAATCACTGTGTCACATAGGCTCTTATACGCTGTACTTTTAGGAAACAAGATCCTGGAATTGGAAACAGAAATAAGGAATGCCGACCTGGATGTGGTGGCGATATCCGAGACCTGGCTCACAGACTCCCACGGGTGGGATATGGTCATACCGGGTTACAACTTGCTTCGCCGGGACAGGGAGGGCAGAATGGGAGGAGGTGTAGCATTATATACTAAAGATGACATTAAGGTCACGAGAATCACAGATGTCCAGTATACTGGGGAATCCCTTTGGGTTAATTTGGCCAGAGGGAAAGACAAATGCTTGTATCTTGGCATAATTTACAGACCCCCAAGACAACAGGATGACCTGGATATGGAAATAATCAGAGATATAGAAAATATCACCTTGCGTGGGGACACAGTATTGCTAGGTGACTTCAACATGCCTGATATGGATTGGGTTACACTTACCTCTGCTTCCGGCAGCAGCAGGAGGCTATTAAACACTATGAAGGGAGCAAGACTCAGGCAACTGGTGTTGGAACCAACAAGGGATCAGGCAATACTGGACCTGATACTTACCAATGGAGAAAGTGTCACAGAGGTCTCGGTGGGCGACACATTGGCCTCCAGTGACCACAACATGGTATGGTTCAATCTCAGGAAAGGTTTCACTAAATCTACCACACTGACCAAGGTCCTCAAATTCAAAGACACAAATTTCAAAGAAATGGGAGACTTCGTTCACCAGGCGCTACAAAGCCAAGCAGAAACTGATAATGTGGAAGAAATGTGGTTGACTTTGAAAGCCACCATACAAGAAGCAACAAACCGCTATGTTAAATCAGTAAGTAAACGGTGAAGGAACAATAAGCCACAGTGGTTTACTGCGGAGATCTCAGACCTCATCAAGGAGAAGAAAAAAGCATTCATCTCTTACAAAAAATCAGGGAAGCAGGACTCTAGAGCAGACTACCTGACCAAATCAAAAGCCATCAAAACAGCAGTCAGAGAGGCTAAATTCCACATGGAAGAGTCTCTGGCAAAGAACATCCAGAAGGGAGATAAATCCTTCTTCAGGTATATCAGTGACAGAAGAAAAAACTCAGGCAGGATTGTAAGCCTTAGGAATCCAGACGGAGACTATGTGGATAAGGATTCGGAAAAAGCCCAACTATTAAATGAATACTTCTGCTCAGTCTTCACCCGAGAAGCGCCGGGGCTTGGCCCTCAGCTACAGACAAGGGTTGGCTCAGTTGACCCTTTTAGTAACTTTGAGTTTACGCCCAGCAGTGTCTACGGTGAGCTGTCAAAGCTCAAGGTTAACAAAGCAATGGGGCCGGACAACCTGCACCCCAGGGTGCTTAGGGAGCTGAGTGATGTCTTGGCGGAGCCACTGTCCGCGCTCTTCAACCTCTCCCTTAGTACAGGCAGCGTCCCGTTGGACTGGAGGACGGCTAACGTCATTCCACTCCACAAGAAAGGCTCAAATATGGAGACAGCAAACTACAGACCAGTGAGCCTAACATCGATAGTGAGCAAACTAATGGAAACTCTAATCAAACACCAATTGGATAAAATCCTGGATGAAAAGAATCTACGGGATCCCCGACAACATGGATTTACTAAGGGGAGATCATGCCAATCCAACCTGATCAGCTTCTTTGATTGGGTGACGGAGAAGCTGGATATTGGGGAATCCCTAGACATCGTGTACCTGGACTTTAGCAAAGCATTCGATAGCGTACCACACCGCAGGTTGCTGGGCAAGATGAGTTCTATAGGATTAGGTGACACATTGACGCAATGGGTTGGGAACTGGCTTGGAGGTAGGCTTCAAAGGGTGGTGGTGAATGACACCCCCTCCGAAATGACGGAGGTGATCAGTGGAGTGCCACAGGGCTCAGTCTTGGGCCCAATCCTATTCAACATCTTTATAAGGGACTTGGCAGAAGGGCTTTGAGGTAAAATAACATTATTCGCCGATGACGCCAAACTAAGTAATGTAGTGGGCAAATGCACAACAGACGAAGATTCAATGCCCGACAACATGATGCACGACCTACTCCTGCTGGAGCGCTGGTCTAGGACATGGAAACTCAACTTCAATGCCAAAAAAATGCAAAATTATGCACCTGGGCAGCCAAAATCCATGCAAGTCTTATACCCTTAATGGCGAGATCCTAGCAAAAACGGTAGCAGAACGAGACTTGGGGGTAATCGTCAATGAGGACATGAAGTCTGCCAATCAAGTGGAGCAGGCTTCATCCAAGGCAAGACAAATAATGGGTTGCATATGAAGGGGTTTCGTCAGCCGTAAGGAGGAAGTCATTATGCCATTGTATAGATCCATGGTGAGGCCCCACCTGGAATACTGTGTGCAATTTTGGAGGCTACATTATCGCAAGGATGTGCTGAGACTGGAGTCGGTGCAGAGAATGGCCACCCGGATGGTCTCGGGACTCAAGGATCTTCCATATGAAGAACGGCTTGACAAATTACAGCTATACTCGCTCGAGGAGCGCAGAGAGAGGGGAGACATGATCGAGACGTTCAAGTATCTTACGGGCCGCATCGAGGCGGAGGAAGATATCTTCTTTTTCAAGGGTCCCACGACAACAAGAGGGCATCCGTGGATAATCAGGGGTGGGAAACTGCGAGGTGACACCAGGAAATTCTTTTTCACTGAAAGAGTGGTTGATCGCTGGAACAGTCTTCCACTACAGGTGATTGAGGCCAGCAGCGTGCCTGATTTTAAGGCCAAATGGGATAGACACGTGGGATCTATTCACAGAGAAAGGTAGGGGAGGGTCATTAGGGTGGGCAGACTAGATGGGCCGTGGCCCTTATCTGCCGTCTATTTCTATGTTTCTATGTTACTTCTTTTAAGGATATAGAAGAAACAACTTTAAGTACTGCTAGCATGATGCTTTGAAACACTGACCACTCTAGCTTATCCAATAGGCTATTTAAACAGTGTGCGGACTGAAATTTAAATAATGTTGGCTCCTGCTGAATTCTGGGAGACCACAAGGGCCATTTCTTAAGCCATCAACTCCTGGATTCTATTGAGATCACCCAAATTTTAGGCATGATTCAGAGGTATACATACAACTAAATTAGTTAATGAGCTATTAACACTCGTTAATTGGCTGGTAACAATCAGTTATTAAGGGAGGGGGTGGGAATTCATCAAATGGTGATACCACATTAGCGCATCTAAGTATATAATGGCATCTTTAGTGTTTAGCACATGTTAATCATTAGTGTGCACTTACATGATTAGTGCATGCTAATATGGTAGCACCCTTTGATAAATTCCCCTGCCCCCTCTAATTGACACTAATATGTGTATGCAGCTACTTATGTGTGATTCTATAAAGAATTGTGCCTAAAAGTGGGCATGGCCATGGCAGGGGCATGCACGGGTCCAAGGCATCCTCAAAAGTTGCACACCGTTTTACAGAATTTGGGGGATGTGCACTCAACTTGTGCTCCAGTATTTACACCAGGTTTCAATTTGGGCACGAGAATCCGTGCTAAACACTATTCTGTTCTTTATAAAATAACGTTGGGCACGGATTTTTCTCAGTACCTATTTTTCATCACTAATTACTGAATCCAGCCCCATATTTATTCACTTTGCTCTAACCACTAGGCCGCGTCCTCCCCTCACTGTTTCTTATATGAGTCTGTATATGGCTGTATATACAGTACTTGTGGCATTATACAGTATAAATGTTTTATAGTGACAGCAATGACAGCACACAAAACTCCACTTATGGATTAGTGGCAACGGTTCATCATTCTAATCCCAGACTATTTCATGCTCCACAGACCAGCTGGTGCTTGGAGGGCAAAGGACATCACCTTCAAATCCTTTTGGGAAAAAAATGTGTCCCTAGTCATTACTCATAAGTGGTGCTTATCCCCTGTCCTTAGAACATAGTCAGACTGGACTCCAAAAGAACCATGGCATGCCTCTCTCAGCTGAGCCATTACTGCAATGGATAGGCAGGGCAGAAGATAAAATTGGGTGCAGGAGAGAAGATGGAGACCTCTAGAAGGTGAAGGGATAATCGCGCGCCAGACACCAGTGCGCCGACAATCCAGTGTGCCGACAATTCAGCGTAAGAAAGAAGCGCGCCGCCGAAAAATTATTTTTAAAGAGTTCCGACAGAAGTGGGTGGGGGAAACCCCCCACACTTTAATGCATAGTGTTTGCGCTGCCGTTGGGGGTGGGGTGGGGGGTGCAACCACCCACATTGTAGAGAAAACAGAACTTTTCCTGAAAAAAATCGGAAAAAGTTCAGTTTTCTCTACAATGTAAGGGGTTGCACCCCCCACACACATCCCAACGGCAGCGCGAACACTATGCATTAAAGTGGGGGTTCCCCCACACCCTCCGTCGGAGCTCTTTAAAAATAAGTTTTTCAGCGGCGCGCTTTTTTCTTGCTCTAGATTGTCGGCGCTGATGTCTTGCGCGCCACTGACTATGAACCCCTCTGGAATGCCTGCATACGAAAACCTCTGGTACCCGAGCCTAGGATGAGCAGAGACTGTGTAAAAGACTGGAAATAAGTAACATGAAATTACTGAGTCATAAAAGCAATAATCATCATCATAAAAAAATGCTAAATTCCTTGGTTGTACCCATGAAGAAACAGAAGAGGCTAAACGTGAAAGTTCCTACAACCGAAAGCCACATCTGTGTTACAAATTGAAGCTGCTGGCACACAGCCATACCACAAAGGGTTAACCCTGCAGGAACTAGAAGCAAAAACCTGCCCTACACTGGACCCACTGGTATGAACAGATAAAAGTTTATGGCGGGGGAACAAGGAAACTTTGGATCCTTAAAGCAAGCAGATAGTTTCAGGCTATGTCTTAATTAAAATGAATATCTTTACTATCTTAATGTTTATTGCCAGTTAAGTGCAGTGAGGTGATTGAGAGTTCCATAACACAATTATGCTCTGTTAACGATGCACAGAAGAATTATCTTTGGAATTTAGAATGCAGAGGGGAGCTGCAGACCTCGTTTTGCTGCCTTTATTGTTACAGTATGTTGTGTTTCCCTCTAAGACCTACTCGGTCCTATTTAATTCTCCGGTTATATTAAGCTCAGGATGAGAAGCTGTTTTTATAGCTTTTCCTCCCATCCCCCTCAGTATGCAACAGTTTCATGACTGGAAAAAAGTGTGTGCATTTAACTCCATTGATGCCAGTTTGGCATCTGTTGAAAGCGTAACATAGTGAGACCTGCGAGATCTTTAGACTCATCTAGCCTGCCCAGTTAAACTTTCAGTCGCCATTTTAACTGCAGTCCACTCCTTTTCTCTCCTCCTCCCCCTCCATTGGCATTCTGCAACTTGATGGAACCATGAGATGTAGTTTTATTGATTTATTTAAAAATGTATATACCACCTATACTCTAAGCGGTTTGCATTAAAATAAGCATAATTGCATCTCAAGACCTAACAAACATCAACTCACTCGCAACATTACAGAAGGTACTGATTTCATAAGATTTACATACAACTTGTTTTTTAACAGTTCTTTTTCTATAATTAGAACACTCAGAGCATAATCTCAGGTGTCCTGCCAACTTATTCCAGAGGGACACCCCTGTGATAAAAAACATTCTAGATTTTGTGATCACATACTTCACTCCCTCTTCCATTCTTGCTCTTAATTTCATGCAGCCTTCTGATCTCAAGGCTCTGTTTGGTCTATAGACTTCCCACAGAGATTCAAACCAGAAAGGGACTGATTGATACAATGCCTGGTATACCAATGTTAGCACCTTATAGCGAATCCATTGTTGCATAGGTAACTAGTGAAGTTCTCCATACTGCACATATTCTAATGATGGACAGTTGGGTAAGATTGAACTTGAGGTAGACAGCTCTTAACTTACCACAAGGTTGAAAGACGGAGTCAGAATGCAGAAATAGCCAGTTTTATTCCAAATGGAAGATTGCCCCTTGGTACCAAAACTGCCTATCAGCTCCTGCAGGAAAATGAGAGTTGAGTCTAGACAACATGTAATATATATGTCAAGCGACCCAACTGCTGTTCTTTTTTTAATCTTTTCTAACTTTGGCCATCACACATCACACTCCAACTAACAGGTTATTACAGCTCTGTGCATATGCCATTGAGGAGAAACTGGGTCATAAAACTTATCCGCAGTGGAATTTGTCTTTGCCATGCAGGGTCATTGTTATACATTACATGTTTGATGGCTCAATAAATTGTCTTTATTATGTGAGTATAGGGTGCATTTGTTAACCTTTCCCTATAATTGATTCCAGGGAGTGTAACCAATACTTAGTTATATATTACAGCCTCTTGAAAGCAACATGCAGGAGATCAGTGAGGAGTGCTTTACTATGTTAACTCTTTGAGTGCCATCTGCTCATTCTAAAGAGGCAATAAAGTGAATGCATGCTGTGTTACACTACCAGATATTTTTGGATTCTGTACATATGCCCATTCTAGAAAGTTCCATGCCCAGATTTGCAACTAGCATGTCAATTTTGTTCATGCAAGTTACTGAAGAACATTTGTTGCATGCGTAACAAATTTAATAATGAGCCACTACTCAGATGGGTCATTTGGCCTTTAGCTGTCATCATGTTTCTATGTTTCTATTCTTAGAGAGAGGAAGAGATAATGGTTACTGCAGATGGGAAGACTGGATGGGGCATTTGGTTTTTATCGGCCATCATGTTTCTATAATAGGCTATAATTGGTCTTCAATTATGCTAATTGGTACCGAATAGCAATTACACATGCAACTGTCCTTAGTCGGTATTCTATAAGTTGCACACTCAAATTTCAGAGCATGCAACTTCAAGAGGTGTATAGATCTGAGATGGGCATAGATGGTTCAAGAGCATGTTGGGCAGTTGTGCACACAAGTTATAGCATACTACAGCCCTGCACAACATGCGGCCTAATACAGCTCTCACTGAGGCCCGCGCCAGGGTGAACTACTGTCCGCCCACCTACCCGCTTCCTGGTAAATCTTCGGGCAGCTGCCGCATCATTTAACAAGCTTGCCCCAGAGCCCTTCATTCTACTTCCGGGGCAGGCCTGTGCTGTGCAGTGGCTGCCTGAAGACTTACAACCGTGTTGCAAACTTCCTGATGCCGTCGCATATGCCGGGACTCCTGCCTTCCTCGTCTTCTTTCCCCAACCCCAGCTCTGTGTGTTTTTAACTTTGCCACACAGCTGTCGCTAGCATTAGTTTAGACACAGTTCCATCAGGCAGCCTCGAGGCCTTTGCTAGGCGGGCCCATCTAGCAAAGGCCCCGAGGCTGCCTGATGGAACTGCATCTAAACTAATGCTAGCAGCAGCTGTGTGGCGAAGTTAAAAGCACACAGTGAGTTGCCGCTAGGCTAGAGAGAGGAGAGGTATTGCTAGACAGGGGATGAGGGAAAAGGAAGGGAAGAGAGTTACTGCTGGACAGGGGGGAGGGAAAGGGAAGGGAGAAGAGATGCTGCTGGCCTGGCAGAAGGGGAGGGAAAGGAAAGGTGCTACACACTGGAGGGGAGGGTGAGATATTGCATGGGGAGAGAGCATGTTTGAGGGGAAGGAGGGATGCCACTCAAGGGAAGAGTCAAGGACAGAGAAAGCATGCAGGAGGCAGAAAGTGTTGGATTCAAGGAGAGGGTGAGATGGATGGAGAGGACAGGAAGGAGAAATGTCACATTCAGAGGAAGGGGAAGAGGGCAGAGAGTGAAAAGTTGGACTCTTGGAGGGAAAGAGAGAGAGAGTGAGAGAGATGGTTAGGGGAGGGAAGGAGGACCAGAGGAGAAGCATGCAGGAGGAAGAGAGAAAGAAATGTTGGACTGGTGGAAAGGAGGGAGAAATGTTGGACTGGGAGGGGGGCCAGAAAGGAGGAAGGGAAGGGAGATGGACTGCAGGGGGCAGAAAGGAGGAATGGAGAGAGAAATGTTACACTAGGGGGGAGGAGAGATGACTAAAGGAAGGGAGAGATACCAGACCAGGGAATGGAAGGGAAGGAGGGGAGTCTGGTAGCACTATAAAAATAATAATAATAATAGTAGTGGTAGTAGAGAGAAATGCCAGATTATGGAAAGGAGAGGAGAAAGATGTCAGATTGGGAGGAGTGAGGGAAGGAGAGAGATGTCAGACTACTTGGGGAGAAAGAAAGAGATGTCAGACTATGGAAATGGGGAGGGAAGGATAGAGAGATAGGAAGGGAAGGCAAGACATGGAACAGTAGATTTTGAGAAGAAAGCAGAAAAATGGAAAAACCGAATGTTAAGTTAATGCCAAAGATGGATGCAGATAACTGACCATGTAAATAAGACAATCCTTTGAAGGGTGATCAAGAAATATTGTATAAAATTACTCAGAAATGTGAAACTTTGAAAGGAAGGCTACAAAACCTCCCTTGGGTAAAGAGTTTACCTTCCAGTCATTGTTATTCTATAAAAATCTTTTTTGATCACGACCTGGAAAGGCTAAAAAGTTCAAACTGTTTCAAAAGTTCAAAATAACTGGTTTGTTCTTGTTGTTAATATCAGGCAAACGTCACTGCATACACCCTCACTCCTGTTTAACAGCTAAGTGGATTTTTTCATCAAGTAAGCAGTGACGTTTGCATGATATTATAGGTGACTAGCGGTGTACCCCAGGGCTCGGTACTTGGGCCCATCTTATTTAATATTTTCACCAATGACCTAGAGGATGGAACATCCAGTGAGATCATCAAGTTTGCAGATGACACAAAGCTATGCCGGGCAATCAAATCGTAAGACAGTGAGGAACTCCAAAGTGACTTGAGTCGATTGGAGAAATGGGCAGATGAAGTTTAATGTGAAAAAATGCAAAGTGATGCACTTAGGCAGAAAGAATAAGGAATACAAGTATAGTATGTCAGGTGCAACTCTGGGAAAAACCGAACAGGAAAAGGACCTGGGTGTACTAATTGATAGGACTCTGAAACCATTGGCGCAATGTGTGGTGGCGGCGGCTAAGAAAGCAAATAGAATATTAGGCATGATAAAGAAGGGAATCAATAGTAGATCGGAGAAAGTAATAATGCTGCTTTATAGAGCAATGGTCAGATCACACTTGGAATACTGCGTCCAGCATTGGTCTCCATACCTAAAGAAGGATATAAAACTGCTGGAGAGGGTGCAGAGATGAGCAACAAAGCTCGTGAAAGGTATGGAGAACCTGGATTACGAGCAACGACTTATGAGACTGGGGTTGTTCTCCCTTGAGAAGAGGAGACTGTAAGGAGATCTGATTGAGATTTTCAAAATACTGAAAGGAATCGACAAAATAGAGCAGGAAAAACAGTTATTTACTATGTCCAATGTGACACGGACTAGAAGGCATGGACTGAAGCTGAGAGGGGACAAGTCCAGGACAAATATCAGGAGGTTCTGTTTCACTCAGCGAGTGGTAGACACCTGGAATGCTCTCCCAGAAGAGGTAATTTGCGGAATCCACCGTTCTAGGATTTAAGTGGCATAGAGTGAAATGGGTAAGGGTAAACTAGATGCTCATCTCCTTATGAGAAGCACAGAGTGATATGGGGACTAAAACTATGCCAGGGTACACCTGGCGGGGCCTCCGCATGTGCGGATCGCCAGACTTGATGGACCTAAGGTCTGAAACGGAGATGGCAATTCTTATGTTCTTATGAAGAACAGTATCAAAGTCTTGGTTAAAATCTACTGTAAGTAGACCACATCCAGAGCATGCCTTTAATCCACTTCTTTTGCAATGCATCAATCAGATTCATTTGCCATGATTTGCTTTTGGTAAAGCCATGCTGCCTTATATCTTGTAACCTTAATCTTCATGTCTACTATACTGTTTTTCCTTGTTTTGTTTAAGCAAGTGTCTAGTAACAGAGATCTGTACCTTTAATCCAAGTTTCCAAGTTTAATAAAAATTAGATAAATCGCCTAAACAAAGTTTCAAGGCAGCGTACATTAAAAAAACAGTTTGTTTTATTTACAATGTCCTATACATAAAATACCACAAATAGGATATATAAACTTACAGATAGGAATAGGAAAAAAAAAGGGGGAAGAACTGCAATATCAAATAGAAAAGAAACATAAAAGGTAAGAAGAAAAGGATAGGTGGTTTTAAATTTCTTAGCACTATTAAAATCCTATTAAAATTGCAAGTCTAATCTAATCTAATGCTTGACTTTATATACCGAGTCATCATTCAGGGAAAGCTCGACTCGGTTTACAATAGTTAAGTTATCGAATAAAAAAACAGAAAAGAATAAGACTAAGGGCTCCTCTTACGAAGGTGTGCTATGGGTTTTACCGCACGCACCATAGCGCACGCTAGCCAAAAATCTACCGCCGGCTCAAAAGGAGGCGGTAGCGGCTCGCGCATGCAGCATTTTAGCGGGCGTTATTCCGCGTGTTAAGGCCCTAGCGTGCCTTTGTAAAAGGAGCCCTAAGTTTGGTAAAGTTAATTTTCAAAGTGTTTAACAAATAAAGTAGTTTTTAAGGATTTGCGAAAAGGTGAGCCAGAGCTCCTTAAAGGACGGTCAAACGTTGAATACATCTTTAAATAAAAATTCCTTTTATTTAGACTTAAACCGGCTCAGTGACGTTTCTTCTCTTAAATTAATAGGTGCAGAATTCCACAGCGACAGAGCAGTGACCGATAAAAAAGCTGTGTGCACCGTATAGATATGATTAATTGAGGGAACAGATAGAAGGTGAAGCAGATCATAGAGACCAGGTGATGTAAGCAGTGACATCTACTGGGCAACATCCCCTCTAAGTTGCATGGGAATCACTTGCCCATGTTCCTTACAGTAGTGGGTGGTACTTCAGTATCTCCTTTTCAGTCAGGAGCCTTAGGTACGTCTCTTGGGGTACTGCAGATTCTGCTTGTCCCTTGTGATTGAAAACACCATATTGAAACACCACCAGCAGGAACGTGGATGAATGACTTCATGCATTTATTTATTTCTTCCATTTGTGCGTCGCACATACCTATGCAAGCTCTAGGCGACATTACAGAGGCAGGGGTTAGAAGAGGGTAGGGAGGATTATGGAGGGCAGGAAGGGGTGGAGAGGAGAGAATCATGTAGAATATTTCATAGAAATTCCTATCTTTACAGAATTACTTCATGCATCTTAAGGGAATGTTTCTATTGGGTACATCAAAAATAGTGATACCACTTTCCCGTTTTCTTTTCTACCCATGTTCTGCTGGTGCAACAGTTAATTATAAAAACATTTCTGCAAGTCTATCCCTAGGCCTATAGCCTTATTATTTTTTTTCTTTCTGAAGAAGCCCCTAAGAGGACCTATGAGGACAATTAAGGAAGAAGAGTTTGTCATTATGGAAGTGCAATCATTTATGTCAACATCTGAACTAAGTGAATAAACTATACTGGAATCTGTTTGCTGCTATTAATTACTTTGCTGCTGTCTGTTTTAATTTTTCTGCGGAAGCCTGAAACTGTGAATGTGTTGAACACACTCCAAGTGTTCCTGTTAAATTTTTTTTGCTATTTTGGAACTTATAAATCCTTGTTTAGATTGAAAACCAAGTGAGGTAGAGGTTGCCAGTGAAGTGTAGCATGTCTTCATTATGAGTCCAGCAAAAGACACTCATCTAAGAACACCTCAGGCTTGACCTACTTTACCATCTGCTCAAACATATTTTAAAAGACCAGTAATCAGGTAGAGGATTGGAACCCTATCACCAGAACCAATTATATATTTCCAGCCCCGAGCTAGGGTGGATGGATTTAACAACTGCTTTGGACATGGTCATGATTTGCTTTTGGAATCAGTTATAGATGGTGGGGATTGGAGGATCAGTTCTAGCATGGTTTTACAGTGCATTGTCAAGACTCTATTGTAAATCAGTCATGGGTGGAGGGGGTTCACCTACCTTTGTTGGCTGGATGTTTTACTTTTCTATGATGTTCGTTCCAATTTATCTTTCCAGCTTTTTGCTTTGTCTGTCTGCTAATTTTGGAAAGAGTGGATGTGAATTGCTTGTTCACTTTTTCTAAAAGTGTGAGGACTTGGAGGAAGGGGCTTGCCATGAAGCTATGTAGAAGATTAAAAAAAAAAAAAATGAAAATAGTTCTTCACTCATTCTATAATTAAACTCTGGAATTTTTTTGCCTTAGATGTGGTGAAAGCAGGTAGCTTAGCAGGGTTTAAAAAAGGTTTGGCTAATTTCCTAAAACAAAAGTCTATAAGCCATTATTGAGATGACTTGGGGAAATCCACTGCTTATACCTAGGATAGAAACATAGAAAATGACAGCAGAAAAGGGCCAGGGCCCATCAAGTCTACCCACTCTAATGACCCCACCCCCCTAATTCCCTCCATGAAGAGATCCCACATGCCTATCCCACTTTTTCTTAAAATCTTGCACGCTGCTGGCCTTGATTACCTACAGTGGAAGATCTTTCCAATGATCAACCACCCTTTTGGTGAAGAAATACTTCTTGGTGTCACCATGAAGTTTCCCACCCTTGATTTTCAGCAGATGCCCTCTTGTTGTCGTTGGTCCTTTTAGAAAAAAAGATATCTTCTTCCACCTCAATACGGCCCGTGACATATTTGAACGTCTCAATCATGTCCCCCCTCTCTCTGCGTTCCTCGAGTGAGTATAGCTGCAACTTTCCCAGCAGTCCCTCATACGGGAGATCCTTGAGTCCTGAGACCATCCTGGTGGTCATTCGCTGAACCGACTCAACTCTCAGCACATCTTTTTGATAGTGTGGCCTCCAGAATTGTACACAATATTCCAGATGAGGTCTCACCATGGATCTGTACGACGGCATTATGCTCCAAACCATAAATTCAAAAGTTTAAAAAAACCCAAGGAAAAACTTCTGGGCTTAATAGCCTACTCACAATCCATTAAGTGTTCCTCCCAGTTAGGCAGGTCATAGTCCACCTGGCATTCCATGTCTTGTTCCTCAGGCTGGACTTCTGGTTCCTCCATTTCCCAATCTTCAGGGAAACTTTCTTGTGCTGGCCATGGTTCAATTGGAAGGACTGGCTTCCTTCCCAGCTTCTCCTCAGCTTCCTGTCCCAGCTGCCTCTCCTCTCTATCTGAGAGGAAAGCTCTGTAAAAGGGAGCCTCGGCAACAAGCCACACCCCCTCCTAGCAGGGTTAGCCAAATTCTTAAAGGGCCCTATCCTTTCAGTAACAGCCTGAGCTTTGGATGCTCTTAAAGGGGCAGGCACCTTCCTAAAGCTGTTCACAGGATTTTCACCTCGCTCAGAATGTTTCCTAGACCTGGTCACTGGGTTTTTTCTGGGGCTTACAGGGACTTTCTCCTTGGATTCAGCAGGACTAGCCAGATCCCTGTCACACAATGCGGTGCTCAACACAAAGCTTTCCCTCTGACATGAACTGCCCGGGCGGAAACAGGAAGCTGCGTCAGAGAGAAGCTTTATGTTGAGCACTGCATTGCCGATTTTACTTGTTGCTGATACCGGGGAGCCTGTTGCTGATCTTATAAGTGCAGTTGATGCCGGAGGAAGGGAGGGGTCCTGTAACCAATCTTAAGTGTGGGGGGGGGCCTTAGCCGTTTAAAAAAAAAAAAAATAGGTGATATGAAGGGAGATGGTAGGGCAGCTGCTCTCTGCCCTATTAAGTGCCATTGATGCCGGAAGGATGGGGATGTTGCTGCTCTGGGGGGGACAAAGGTAGGAAAAATTTTTATTTTTAATTTTTTTGCTATAGGATAAAGTAGTATTGTAGCTGTGTTGATAAATAGAAAATGCAAATATGACGATTGTTTTATTGGACTAAAGACTGCACATACTTGATTGTTCTCCTTAACCCTGAAGAACGTTTGAGAGCTAACCTCGAAGCTAAGTAGCTAAGTAATAAGATTAAATTAGAAGAAAAAGATATTAAGTAAGGAAGTGAAGTGAACTAAAATGAAATACAATGAAGAAATAGTTATGGAGTTATGAAATTAAGAATGAAACTAAATGAATTTTAGAGTTTTAAGTAAATAAACAATAAAGTGGACTGATGAAGACAAGAGATTGCTGGGCATTACTCATGATCCAGTTGATATCCGAAGGTCCATACAAATTAAAAAATGAAGAATTAATATATATCTATATATATAAAATCGGAGGTATGTATGTGTGTATGTGTGTGTGTGTGTGTGTGTGTATGTGCCGCGATCACGCAAAAATGGCTTGACCGATTTGAACAAAACTTGGTATGCAGATCCCTCACTACCTGGGATGATATGTTCTGGGGGTCTCGCGGCCCACCTGCACACATGGGTGGAGCTACAAACATAAAATCAGATTTCACCCATTCATGTCAATGGAAAAAAATGTAAAAAGCTGCCATTCTCACAGTAATTAAAAACGGCTTGACCGATTTGAACGAACCTTGGTATGCAGATCCCTCACTACCTGGGGTGATATGTTCTGGGGGTCTCGCGGCCCACCTGCACACGTGGGCGGAGCTACAAACAGAAAATCAGATTTTCACCCATTCATGTCAATGGAAAAAATGTACAAAGCTGCCATTCTCACAGTAATTCAAAATACGGCTTGACCGATTTGAATGAAACTTGGTATGCAGATCCCTCACTACCTGGGGGTGATATGTTCTGGGGGTCTCGCGGCCCACAACTCTATGTTGCTTGCTCAAGGGTGGGTTCACCCAATAATTTATATGTTCTTGCTCCAGGAGGTAAAACTAAAATTGTTGTTTATAATCACGTTTTGCGTTAGTTGTATTGTATTCATTTTGTCAAATATTTCACATTATAATTTGAATATTGTACTTTTTATTAAGCTGTAAAAAAATAATTTCATTCACCACTATAACGTATCTTTATTTGAATCCATTTTACAGTGTTATTGCTTTAATTAAATACCCGTGCAACGCCGGGGCATCAGCTAGTCTAATATAATAAAGCCCTAAGCGCGCATAGGCACTCCCACCTGCGTGCTCCCATTTTCTGTGAGCTGTAGGGTCCCGCAAGTAGGAGTGCGCATGTGAAAGGCGGCGCAGAGCTGTCGGCCATGGCGGCTCACACAATCACTGCCCAGGAGGACGTTTCCCCACCCAATCACTGCTTGCTTCCTGCTCCTCAGCAACACCACACGATACCTCTGCACGCCCGCACGTCTGAGACACACCAACCAAATACCGCACCCTCCTGCCATGGCTGCACACTGCCGACTGTCTCGCCTCACTCCACTGCTGCTATTTTCACCACCGCTGTCCTGTGCGCCGTGCTGACAGCCACAGCAGGCAAAACCAACGTTACAGTGGAGGAACTCGAGCCTCTTGATCTCTCCGGTGCACCCCCTAAGCCGCCGCCCGCAGCAGGAAAAAGCGTTTCCCCTACCCCCCTTTCCCTTTCCACGGTCTGGCCGGCTCCCTTATTCCCCCCCACTTCCCTTCCCGTGGTCCCGACAAACCTTCCGATTCTAGCAACGTCTGCAGCACTCTATACATGCTGCTTCGGGGCCTTCTACTGCCCAGCAAATCAGGGCAGTAGAAGGCCCCGAAGCAGCGTGTGTAGAATGCTGCAGATGCTTCTGGAATCGGAAGGTTTTCAGGACTCCCCAGCCCTTGCCGTACCCGAAGCGAGCTCTGGGGGGCGCTCTCTGATGTCCTGTGGCCTTTAGCCTCAACAGTAAGCAAATCAATTTCAAAACTTGAGATAGTAACCTGAGAGAGAGAAGGGCTAAGACTAAGAGTTCTTGAATGGGGGAGATTTAGGCTACATGTGGGAGAGACATACCTTCTCCTGCCTTTTCACTGCTTCGAGAAATTCTTTGAGAGTAATCATCATGCAGCCTGCTGTTGGGTCGTGTCCTACAGCTTTGTTCTCTAGGAGGGGAGTTTGTGGCCTTGACACTCTCTCTCTTCAAAGCAACTTCTGTAATATTACTTACTATTTTTAATACTCTGTCAAAATCTTTGGCTCTGATAGGATAGCGTTTTGATCTCCTCTCTGGATTTCCACTGATTTTATCTGAGTCATTAGGAGAATCACTTAATGTCCGCTGGGGCTTTTGGCTATCATTTGTAGCTATGATGTCTGTAAGATTTGAGGCAGACTTTCGTTTGAAGGAGCTCTTCCTTAGAAAGTTTAAATTGTCTATGCTTTTGCTTCTCCTGTAAATTATTTGGTTATTCTCTAAGTCTTTTACTACAATTTCACAGATATTTTGTTCCGGACTGATGGGCACTAAGAGTCTCGGGCTATTTGGGTGCGCCTGATTTTTATCCGCATCTAACAAACAGATGGTGGGGGGGGGGGGGGCGGTAAGGGACTAAGGTAACTGGCCAGACCTCGGGAAGGGAAAGGGGGGATAGGGGAAACGCTGCTGCTGCACAGGGAAGTGGTATGGGGGGAGGGAAATGGAGGCAGAGGGAATGCTGCTGTGGCTGCTGCACAGGGAAGTGGTGGGAGAGAAATGCTGCTGCATAGGAGGCAGGGAGAGAGACAGATAGAAAAGAAAGAAAAGAAGAAAGACACAGGGGCAGGGAGAGACACAGAAAGACAGACAGCGGGAGGGAGAGATATTCTAGCACCCGTTAATGTAACGGGCTAAAATATTAGTATATACATAAACACATATAATGAAGTGTATATTAATATTAAACCAATAATCTATTTACAGTGTATATGGTACCGCAATATGTAAATAGGCACCATATAGCTTTATTAGATTAGAGATTTAAAAGAGTTCAGAGAATAGTTAGTGATTCAGAAAGAAGTGACTGTGTGTATGAAAGACATGGTTTTTTATTAGCATTGACCAGCTCAGTGGCGTACCTAGCAAATGTTGTGTTGTTAGGACATAAAAGATAACGTTTTGCTGGAACACAGTGAAGCAGGTGTCACCTCGCTATTCAATCAAAAAGAAGGAAAAAGCCTCAGAAAAGGCCCTCCCACCACCACAAAACGTGGAATTCAAGGTGGTTAGACGGTAACCTCACAGGCAAAACCTTCAAAAATGAATGGTGCGAGCAAAGAACTTATGCTTCACTTATGTAATATTAAAGATAGAGGAATAAAGCCACTTATCTTAAACTGATCGGCACACCGACGGAGGCCAGCGTTTCACCGACTAGCTGCATCAGGGTGTGACCCGACCGATCAGTCTGCAAAACAAAAGAAAAAACAAAAGGAACTTAAACAGTTTCTCATTATGTTTTAACTTCTTAGTATTTGAAAAAAACTACCTTGTACCTTAGAAGAGCGGAAACAACCGCTTCTGTTGAGTCCAAAGGAGATGGCTTACATGGGGCGGCTCTGAACTTTTGAAATTTAAATACCTCCGGTGGAAACGTCACTGCCGGAAGTTTCCACCGGAGGTTACCGTCTAACCACCTTGAATTCCACGTTTTGTGGTGGTGGGAGGGCCTTTTCTGAGGCTTTTTCCTTCTTTTTGATTGAATAGCGAGGTGACACCTGCTTCACTGTGTTCCAGCAAAACGTTATCTTTTATGTCCTAACAACACAGCAGTCGACAATTGAAAGTGTTGGTTTATATACATTGGTTTTTCAACATATCTGTGTCTTTATAGTACCTAGCAAATGTGACACCCGGGGCCCATTATTTTTTGACACCCCCCCATCTGTACGAAAAACATGATTTTTAGTAACAAGCCACTTGTCACACATGAGTACCTAGGAAAAGGCAGCATCTTACATACTGCAGTGAGCAGTACAACATCAATACACCCATTGTAAAACTAAACAAGCCAGACTAGTACAGATCAATCCTGCAGTCAATCCTAACAAAAAACCATGTCTTTTGAACACCTTCGCCTAGTATGGAATATGTAATCACAAACTAACCCCTCCCTCTTTTACAAAACTGTAGTGTAAATTTTAGTCATGGTGGTAACAGCTCTGCCGCTCATAGAATTCTGAGCATCAGAGCTGCTACCACCACGGCTGGCGCTAAAAAACGCTCCACAGTTTTGTAAAAGGGGGGGATAAAATAGAAATACATAGACAAAGGTTAAATTGAACCAGTAAGAAGCTAGACTCCGCATACAGTGCACCACAGAAATAGTGACACATGTCTCCTAAAACAATAAATAAATAGAAATTTTTTTTCTACCTTTGTCTTCTGTGGTTTCTGCTTTCCTCATCTTCTTGTAACTCTCTTTCTTCCATCCACTGTCTGCCGTCTCTCTTCCCCTATATGGCATCTTCTCTCTTTCTATGCACCTTCCAGAAACTGTATGCCTCCCCCTTCCATCTCTCCTTTCACCCCCATTAGTCTGGCATCTCTCTCCTCTCCTTCCCTCTCCCACACCTCTCCTCTGCAATCCCTTTCCCTTTTTTCCCTCATTTTCCTTTTCAGTTTATTTTCTGCATCTGTCTAGATTACGTTCTTACTACCCTCTCATCAATGTCCTTTTTTACTGTCTACCTAAAGCTTGCCACCTCTTTCCCTCACCCCTCCAGTGTTTCCCTAACTCAATACTTTTCTCCCCATCATGTGCCCTCCTTTTATTTATCCCCTCCTTCCATCGTGTACCCTCTTTCTCCAACCCTTCCATCTAGTACCTTCTCTCTCTGTCCACTTCCATCCAGCGTCTGCTCCCCTCTTTCTCTCCTCCCATTTCCTTCCTGCATTTGCTCCCTTATCTCTCCCATCTGTACTTCTATCCAGCATAGGCTCCCCACTACCATCCAATTTCTGCCCTTTCTCTCGCCATCCACTCCTCTTCAATCAGTATCTGCCCCTTTCTTTCCCTCCAATATCCTTCCCCCTTAAGTCTCTCCCCTTTCTCTGAACATCAGTTCTATCAGTACCACCCTTCCATACTACCCTGTCCCCTTTCTTTTCCTCCACCACTCTTCCATTCCAGCAATCTTGCTCCTTTCTCTCCCTTCATTCAGCAAGGTCCCACGATGACTATAGCTGCCAGCTGCCAGTCCACTCCACTCCGACGTACTTGCTCTGGAGTGGACTCAGCAGCCACATGCTGTAAGGTCCTGCGATGACTCATCTGCTGGCTCTGCTCTGGAAGAAGTAAGTTGCGTTGGAGGGGGTGGACCCGGCAGACGCAGGGAGTTGTGGCAAAGTCCTGCAATGACTGCGTCTTCCGGGTCCACCCCTTCCGACGTAACTTACTTCTTCCAGAGCAAAGCCGGTAGATGAGTCATCACGGGACCTTCCTGCACCTCAGCGCAGCTGCAGACTCTGCTGCAGAAGAAGTAAGTCAGAAATAATGTGACCATTTATTTTTTTCATCAAAAGGGGACATCTATTAATTGACTGTATATCCTTTCTTTCATTTCTTTCTTTCTGCACTCAGGCCCAACAATTGTCCCTTTCTATTCCCTCCCTCCTTCCTTCCCATATCCTTAGTGCCCCCCAGTGCCTCCTTCCCGTGTCCATAGTGCCCCCATTGCCTCCTTCCCATGTCCATAGTGCCCCAGTGCCTCCTTCCTGTGTCCATGGTGCCCCCAGTGCCTCCTTCCTGTGTCCATAGTGCCCCCAGTGCTCCGTCTTGTGTCCTTAGTGCCCCAAGTGCCTCCTTCCCATGTCCATAGTGCCCCAGTGCCTCCTTCCCGTGTCCATAGTGCCCCCAGTGCCTCCTACCTGTGTCCATGGTGCCCCCAGTGCCTCCTTCCCGTGTCCTTAGTGCCCCCAGTGCCTCCTTATGTCCCCCACCCACTGCCTTCCAGATTTTCTCCACCCCCAAAGCCAGCCTGCCTGTCTGCCTACCTATCACCCCTCCCTTCCTGCTGCGCTAAAGCCAGCCAGCTTGCCTGCCTACATCCTGCACTACCTACCGCGGAAAAAAAAAAAGTGCCTCTCCCCTTCCTTTCTCCCAGTCCGCGCCTGCAATCTTGCCTCCACCCACCAACAAGAAGTCTTTCTGACGTCAATTCCAAAGTCAATTCCTATGTTGGAGAGGATGATCCGGACCAGCCATTCACTGCCTGGCTGGCCCGGAACGTCCTCTCCAACATCGGAATTGATGTCGGAAAGACTTCTTGTCGGCGGGGGGAGATAGGATTGTAGCGGCGCGGCCGGGGGAAAGGAAGGGCTGGAGGACCTGGCCGGCTGTGCACCCCCCCAAGCCGTGCACCGGGGCGGACGTCCCCCCCCTTGCCCCCCCCTTGGTATGCCACTGGACCAGCTTTGTTTGGCAAAATGCATCAGGCATGGCTCCTGGGAGCACCTTGAATAAACTTGATTTGAAATGAATCTCCTTACTGTCTGCCGATCTTCTTTTGTTCCATGTTGAATTCTTTGGTGGATCACTTGCCTTGTTGTTTTGTTACAAATTACCATACATGGAGTGGAACGTACCAAAGGAGTTACAGATTTGGTTGTTTATTCATACATATGGGTTAAAGTTGGACAACATAGAGTGAGGCAGTTGAGAGGAGTTGCAAACTTGGTTATTAATATAGACTTATGTTTCGGATAGTATTACTTCTTTACAATGCATTTGAACACTTTTGTATACGTATGGAAATGGTTCAGAGTTAAAGTCCTGGGCAATAGGTGGGAAGGAAGGGGGAGATTTATTAAGAGATATTTGGGGCTTGCATAGAACTAAAACTGTACACTGGCACTGGTATGGTAATCTTTGTTTTGAATTTTATAATACAAGAAAAAAAGAAATACAAGTGGAAATAAAAAAGTAAATAAGAAAACAGGTAAGTAAACGAGGGCGAAGCATAGTCAGGCAGGGGTGGGGTGTGGGCGGGGCAGGGGTAGTGGGCGGGGCGGGGCTGGTGGGCCCAGGGCACTTGTGTGCCTAGTGGTCCTCGAAGAATTAATCCTGCCCTGGTTGCAAGAGTGTAGTGACTGTTCTAAACAAGTAAAGTCTTGCAATACGAGTACATACAATACACACGCGTCACATCATCACAACTGAGCCGATGGTTCTTCTCTCTCTGACGCTGAGGGAGTGTAGTGACTGTTCTAAATGAGCGAGGTCTTGCAATACAAGTACGTATAGTATTTTGTATTAAAGTTTGTGGGTTGTGGAATGAATCATCTGAGCTTCCATTATTTCCTATGGGGAAATTCGCTTTGATATACAAGTGCTTTGAATTACAAGCATGCTTCTGGAACGAATTATGCTCGCAAACCAAGGTTTTACTGTATATTAAAGTTCTGATTGTACATTCATGGAGTAACTCGTGGAGGATGCACTGCAAAGCCAATCCCTGTGTTCTAAGAAATGGGTCAGATATTTCCAATATTGTTGATGAACAAGACACAATTGCCTTTCCAATCATAAGATCTACCTGTCTGTTGCCTTTCTCTAATGGCTAGTGTAGGCCAAGTTTTCTTCCTGCAGCACCACCTTGGCTGCCTCCCATTTATAGGAAGTTCTAAGGACCTTTTTGGGATATACACGCTCTTTCAGATTATTTAAGAATGTAAGAATAACCTTACTGAGTCAGACCAAAGGTCCATCAAGCCCAATAGCCTGTTCTCACAGTGGCCAATCCAGGTCACTAGTACCTGGCCAAACCCAAGAGTAGCAACATACAATGCTACTGATTCTAGGACAAGCAGTGGCTTCCCCCATGTCTTTCTCAATAACAGACTATGAACTTTTACTCCAGGAATTGTCCAAACCCTTCTTAAAATCAGCTATCTGATTTTACGCTATCTGCTCTTACCCCAACTTCTTGCAATGTGTTCCAGAGCTTAACTATTCTCTGAATCTTTAAAGTCCTTAGTAATAGAACAAATCCTCTGATAACGGAGAAACTGGGCCAAAGATAAACTTTCTTTTAGGTGCACCGGGGTAGCAGCTATCAAATTGCAACAATGTGTTAGTGTCAGTGGGTTTCACATAAATTGAAGTATCAAATCCCTCTGTGTTCAGTTTAACCAAAATGTCCAAGAAATTGATTTCTGTTTCTGAGTAATTTAAAGTAACTGAATACACAGATCCAGATTGTTAAGCCACTGAAAAATTGCTTCATTTGATTTTCAGTCCCTGTCCACAACAGGAACACATCATCGATGTACCGCTGCCATCCTAAAATGTACTCCGACCACCCACAATCAACTAGATGGCGATCTTCAAAATCTTTCATATAAAGGCAGGCTACTGAAGGGGCATACATAGCGGCCATTTCCACACCTTTGGTTTTTAAAAATAACTGGTTTTCATTTATGAGGAAATTTTCAGCTAAAGTCAATCTAGTCATAGAAATAAAAAATTCCATAGGGCACTGATGAGGGCAAATTCTAGTATCCAATGCACATTGAACAATGTCTAAACATTTCTCTTGAGGTAGAGAAGTATATAGAGAGACTATGTCCAAAGTTACAAGATAGATTTTTTTTTAGTGGGGCATATATCTTACGCAAAACCATCTATTTTCTATCCAGGGTGACATTAGTAATAATATAATGTCCCTCAGGGCCTACCCATTGTTGATGTATTATGAAATGTATCCCTTTACAAATCAAAATCAATACACATGCTCTTCAATGAACTGCAGGAGCTCCCAACAGGCTTCCCACCCACCATTTGTGAAACTTATCATGTTCACTTGAGGATAAATGTGACTCCTGAAGAAAATCCACCTGTGCTTTTTTATGATTCAGGGCCTGCAATATTTTCTGCCTCTTAATAGGTGAAGTGACCCCATTGATATTCCACAGGAAACATTGCAGAGCCATTATGTAATTGGCACTGAAAATATTTTAAAAATAAGATGCCAAAATTCAATCCTGAAGTAGGGCTGTCCCAGCCTCCATTTTTCCTCTGTTTCAAACTCATTTAGCTATCTATCCATCAAATGCCATCCCGTAAATGGTGCCCAAATTCGGGCACCCCAAAATATGTACACTAAGGGCTATTCTGTAAATGGTTCTCAAATCTAAGCACTGTTTTAGAATAGCACCAGGATCTGTGCTCTATCAGGGGCCGCTTAAAGTTCTAAGCCCATCCAAGAAGAGAACGATGTGAAGTCATGAAACTTACAAGTTATTCCACATTTTCCTGGCACTTTTTGTTTCAATGATATGAAATGATACAAAAAGTTTTAAGAAAAATGTCAAATAACTTGTAGGTTTCATGGCTCTACATCATCCTTTTCTTGGTTGGGCTGAGCACTTTTCAGTGACCCCCCTCGTAAGTTATGCATGTAAGTGCTACACTTGGAGGGTCATTTTCAATATGATGTCTAAGTCTGACATTAGACGTTTTGAGAAAAAGCATCTAAAAACCAGGTTTAAAAAATATCCACTTTTAAACAGCAAGACATCAATCTCTTTTTTTTTTAAATGATTTATTTTGATGTTTGGCCCCTTAGTGCATCTATTTTTATTTTTATTTTTTTTTTATCATTTTTGAATATGAAAACATCCAAATGTAAAACATCCAAAACAAAGTCATTTGGACATAGGTGGGGCCATCATCTTTACTAGACTGACCACACGGACATGCCAGCACAGCAGTGGGGCACTTTATGTGAAGTTCACAGCAGTGCCCCTTAAAGTGTGTCAGGTACACATCTCACCAGAACCCCCTTACATTGCATGTTGTGCCCTCCAAAACACCCCCAAAACCTACTGGACCCACCTGTCTACCACTTCATTTGCCCTTATGGCTGCAGGTGCCACCTATATGTAGGTATAATACATTTTTGGTGGGCTCACACTATACCCCACATGTGCACTAGTTAGGGTGGCTTACGGGCCTGGGTCCCCTTCTCTGGAGTCCACTGCAATGCCCACCAGGCTACTCTAGGCTTGCTGTTGTACTAGGACTGGCCATGCTAACTGCAGCTTTCATAAGAGACAGATATGTACTGTTTCATTCAGATCTTTGGGGGGTGGGAGGGGGGCAGGGAACCACTGGGAGAGTGTAGAAGGTCACCTATTAATCTCTCCAGTGGTCATCTGGTTCATTTGGGCACCTTATTGGCCCATATTTTGTTTCTGAAACAGGTCTAGCTACAAATAATCCAAATTGTGCCCTCGAAGTTTTGCAAAACGTCCACATTGCTAAGCTGACCAAATCTCACCTATAACAAGACTCCTAGCAAAGCCTAGCAAAACATCTTGAAAGTGTGTTTGGAAAATGGCAACATGGACATTTTGACAATAAAATGTCCAAGTGCCACTTTATATACCATTTTTGGGATGTTGTTCTGTTTTGAAAATGAGCCCTCTTTTATCAGATGTAAATCTGGCATAAATGGACCACACCTAAATATAGTGCCTTGATGCAGACTTCTACTACTTTTCTTTCAGAATGCTTATGCACTTAAGTGTGCTTTACAGATAGGCCCACAGCCTGTTTTAAAGCGGGCTTCTAAATTGTAGTGCCCAGTTATAGAATTGCCCCTATTTGGGGATATTCCTATAAGGGAATTAAAATTTAAGCCCCCGAATTCTAAGCACTGAGTATGAACTCTATAATGCCATCTGGGCAATCAGGTTTAATTATAGACTAAAATATGAGTCGGCATTTGCACATCAACATTTAAGCACTATTAAAAGTCAGGGTTACATGTGCCTAATATTGGCACTTAAGCACAACTTTCAGTATTTCTCTATGATTCATACATAATAGCATCTCAGTGCATTTACAAATGTAATTGCCATTTGGTGCTTAACTTACATTTGAGCATCAAAAGTTGCATGTCGAAGTGGCTCCCTAACTTGTAATCTATAATTTGTATTCATATAATGATTAATTTTTGATATGGATAAACAAATTTTTTAACTGTATGTATTAATTATGGTTTATTAAGATTTGACTGTTTTTATTAGAATTGTTATTAGAATTATTATGATGGAGATGTTGATTGATTAGCATTTTTAGAAAGAAAAAAAATATTTTTGCTTTTACTCTTTTCTATCCTATTTTTAATGGAGTTCCTTTCTTAATGAATATGTATTATATTATACACCGCTTGGATCTTTTTCTAGGCTGTTATGCAGTATAGAAAGTTTTTAATAAACATAAACACTAGATAGAATTAGGGGGAGTATGTGAACAATATTTTCAAATGAGTAGATCTGAAATTGTCATTTCTATGTTCTGTTTTCCTGCCCCAACCCGTACATTCTGTCAAAAATGCCCTCTCCTTCCTGTGATTGAATACACATGTTATAAAGCCACACAGAGGCTTAGCTACATTTAAGAAAACCAGTTTTCAGTCCTGCCATTTTACCGGAGTAAAGGCTTTGAAATTTCCTTCTAACAGCACCTGTTCTCATGCAGATGGCCGTTGGCATTCCCACTTGGGACAAGCAGACCTTCATGCATTGCTATTGTATTCTTGAACAAGCACAGCCTGGTCTAACAGGTCACCAGGGTATGTGCAGTCATATGAAATGACTGAAAATGTCAGTGACAGTTCCTTTCATTTCGTCCCTTTTCCTAATGGAAACAATAGCAACAAAATCCCTACAATTCATTTAATTTTGCCTTTTTGTTAATGGTGCTCAATCTTTGTGCATCACGCACATTATTAACAGCATTATCCCATTCCTATGAACTGATAATATAAAAGAAAAAAACAAAAACAATATGGAGAAATCCAGCAAATGACACAGGAAACTATGCAGAATGGGTCAATGCACTAACTAATTTACCCCCCTTTCTTTTACAAAGCTGAGTTAGACTTTTCTATCGCTGGCTGTGGCAGTATTAGTTCTGACACTTATAGGAATTCTATCAGTTAATACTGCCATGGCCAGCAATAAAAATGCCTAACGTGGCTTTGTAAATGGAACCTTTAGTGTGTGCTAACAATTAGGGCACGCTAAATTCTAAGAAGCCCATTTTATACCTATGGGCTTCTAGTATTAAGCACATGCTAATTTTAGCATGCACTAAGGGCTCCTTTTACAAAGATGCGTTAGGGCCTTAACGCATGTAATAGTGCGTGCTAAATTGCCCCGCACACTAGACCTTAACACCAGCATTGAGCTGGCGTGGGTTTAGTGCGCGCCTAAAATCCTGTGTGCGCTAAAAACGCCTAGCCCTGAATCTGGTTGTGCACCTTATAAACAACCGTCTAATCCACAACTACCTCAACCAGACACAGGAGAACGCAGAGACTGTTCACTCATCCCCCAATCAAAGACGTCAAATGAAAAAAAACTGTACGACGGCCTTCTAGCCACTCAAGCAGCAAAACTAGACTACCAACTGATAACGACTATGGACCACAAATCGTTTAGAAAAGAAATAAAAACCATCCTATTCAAGACATCCTTGAAGACAAACTAACTCTGCAAGACTCATCCCAAGTCCTCTGTAGCAAATCCTCTCTACTCTTCAATTCCTCTGGAAATGGCCAGATAATTTCTTTTGTAATCTGCCTTGAACCGCAAGGTATTGCGGAATAGAAATCACTAATGTAATGTCATATAATAAAGGACCTCTATGTTTGAATTCCTTCTCTCTTCCCCTCAACCCAGAGGCTACAGAGATGCCACCACCTGGAGTTTGTCCCAAACTGTGAATGCCATTATGTCCATCCATTCATCTCTCTGTCTTAAAAAAAATTGCTGTCCTGCTTCTCTTACTCAGGTTGTGAATGGCTGTTCAGGAGCAACTGTCCAGTTTCCCTCCCAAACCTCTGTAATACTAACGAGAGATAAGACATATATCATGTTTTATAAATATGTCAAACATCATCAGATGCCTACAGTCAGGGGAAAGAAATGACTCTCTTAATTAAATTTTACAATGGAATGGTTGTGATAAATAAATAAATATCTATTTCTATATCTTTCTTACAGCCCATATATAAAAGCAAAACTGCCCCTGGTCAATTCGTTACCAAGATAACATAACAGCTGACCTTTTTAGCCTGCCTGCCTTTTTCACTCCACAGATCTGTAACCTTTTCCAGCTGGAACAAAAAGTTCAATTAAGTTTGTTGGCTCAGACATCAGCTGTGTCCTGGAGAGCAGATTAGGCCCTCACGGCAGCAATTATCCATCTGGAGTCTCTTCGACAACAAAATAGACCACTGAAAAAGTTCCAAAGTAAACAGTTTTCATATCCTGATGAAACGATCTGCTCTTACATCCTGTCGCACAGGTCTTTCAGTACAGAAATGGAAAACTTTGGTTCTCTTGCTTCTAGGCTTACAATTTTTCAGATTGCAGTCATTTGAAATGAAGGCAGGTACTATGGCTTCCAGGTTAAGGTTTGAGGAAAGTGAAAGGTTATGAAACATTCTAGTAAAATATGACATGGGCCTCCGTTTTAGCACTGTAAAAGGATAACCTGCCCAATGCCCGGGGTGCTAAGATTGTAAGAAATAATTTTTTTTTTTCCTATAGTTGAGTACCAAGACTGCAATACCTAGATGCTAGTACTGGGCAAAGGAAATCTGGCCCAGTATTGGAATATCAAGGACTACACTACCTGGGTGATTAGGACTGTGTCCTTATAAAATAATGTCTAAATTAATACTTAATTGCTATGTTATACAATTACCCTCCAATAAGGCAATTTAATAACAGTAGCTGAACATCAAGGGGGTCGATATTCAGCCTGAGGCATTAAGCAGATGGCTGTGGGCTGACCTAATCCTAGATATTCAGTCCCAGGCATGCATGACTCTTGACACTGAATATCCAAGAATGACTGCCAACCCAGAGATTAACCAGGTACTGGCCCGTATTCAGACCAGGCCCAATTAACTCAGTGCATATAGTTAGGACAGATATTTTGCTATCTTAACTTTCTTAGCTAGTTAATGGACTCAAAATCACTGTTTATTGGCTAACTTTCTGCTCTGCCTTAACTTTACCCCGTTGGACCGCCCACAAACTGACCATTTCGCAGCGTAGTTAGAAGGGATTAAGGGCCATTTGAATATCTCCAATAGCCCTGTGCAAGTGATTTAAATGGTCTGGAGCCTCTCCGGGCCATTTAAATCCCTTTGATTATGGATTCTCCATGGAGGTAACTCTATAAGTGGGTGCTAACAATTATGCATAGATTACATTCTTAAATGATTAGAATAATGGCACATATATTCATATATGTACACATACAGATATTAATGCCATTTGCCTGAAAGTTATTCTGTAAATATGTGCATTTTTGGCAGATGGATGTGCATATAGATGGGGTCTATGCGGAACTGGGCTGAACTTGCACCCATGTAACTTATAGAATTCAATATGATGTAGATATATATTCAGCATTTAGTTGTGAAAAACAGACACTGGCATGGCTGGCAAAGGTGCTTGCCCCTAAAATATTTGCTTCTAGGCTCCCAATTACAGTAGAATTGTTCTATAAAGGCTCCTATTTTCATTCATAGACTAGGTGCCATATCAGTGCACTGATACAGAATTACCTCCTGAGAGGGTAATTTTAGGTATATAAATGGGTACTTATAAAATAAGGTCACCCCTAGGAGTGTGTGTGGTGCAAGCTGGTGCATACCTATGTACAGTAATGCATACTTAGGGATAGATCATGGGTACAGTATGAGTAGATCTTAAATTACATTAATACATGTGATTGTGGGTATTGTACATTGCTCTCGAGCAGCCATAATGCGTATATCTTCAATCTAAGTGTGATTCATATGTCCCTAGTAAACTCCTTAGATTATTGAATGATAATAGAGTGGTTATGCCGCATATGTCTAGAGCACATCTTGCATCTGCTAGGCTCTGTGCATTTTTTTTGTGTGTGTGTTTTTTTTGTTTAGCACCAGCATTATAGAATAACGGAAAGAGGAATCTTTGAAGAACTTCAAAAGGCAACTTAAGGCACATTACTTTCAAGTGGCTTTTCTTTGAGATTAAAAGGACTGGACTTCACAGATATCATCTGAAATAGCGTGAATGTGATGAATGATTTTAACTGCTCTGTGTGTTTTTATAGTGACCTTTCCAACTTTAATGGAATTCTTTTCAATCTTACTTTATCACGTATTGATTATTTTGGAAACTGCTTTGATCTTTATATTTTAGCTAAGCGGTATATAAACTATTTTAATAAACATGAGCATAAACATTTTCTGCAGGATTTATACTTGGAATTGCATAAATACACATGAAAGGGCATTTTCAAAAGGACAGCAAAGTCAGAATAGAAATGTCCATGTCAGAATGTCCAAAGTAAATGTCCATCTCACATGAATTTTCGAAGAGGAAATAGATCAAGATTTCCAGTTTGAAAATATGTGAAACGGATGTCCATGTGCTGGAGCCATCCAGAATGAACAACCATTTTACAGCTTGAACTCTGGGGAAAACAAGGAACATGGAAACCGCATAGTTGTATGCGGTATATAAATTTTTTAAATAAAATATGGCAGCATTCTTCTAGAAGAGGACACATAGACATCCATGCAGAGCAGAGGGATAGCTTAGTAGTTAGTGCAGCGGATTGTAAAGCAAGAAACACAGGCTTAAATTTCGCTATAATACCTATGGTACCTGAATGTAGAGACCATGCCAATAGGCTTCAGCCTTGCAGTTGATTTATATCAGGGCTGCCCCAAGTCCAGTCCTCGTGATCTACTGGCAGGCCAGGTTTTCAGGATATCCACAATGAATATGCATGAGAGAGATTTGCCTGCACTACCTTCTTGGTATGCAAATCTCTCTCATACATGTTCATTGTGGATATCCTGTATACCTAGCCTGCCAGTAGATCTCGAGGACCCGGACTTGGGCAGCCCTGATTTATATGTTCATGGAGGACATATAATTCATAAAAATACACACACAAAAAAAATAACTAATATAGAATTTGAACTTGGGTCCCTTGGTTTACAGTCACTGTTCCTTCTAAGCTGGGCAGTGTTTCTCAATTTGGTCCTGGAGTACCCCCCTTGCCAGTCAGGTTTTCAGGATATCCACAATGAATATGTATAAACCTGATTTACATACACTGCATCCATTATATGCAATTTCTTTCTTGCATATTCATTGTGGATATCTTGAAAACCTGACTGGCAAGAGGATACTCCAGGACCGAGTTGAGAAACACTGCTCTAACTGCATTGCTGCCAGTAGGGGATGGATGCTTCAATATGTGCTTTCAATTGCTAGGGACAAGCAGGTTTGCTGGATTCATGCAGAGCTTACAGCACCCTCTACTGGCAAGACTATAGGCAGAGGACTCCACTCAGCTTAGAGGGAACAGATCTGTTCAGAATGCTCGTAATATCTGAAGCTGTTGCAGAGCCTGATATTCCTTTCCAGTTTCACTTTCAAGGAAGAGGGAGAAGGGCAGCAATCACTGAAGGATTAAGATTAGAGAATGACACTGGGAAAAAATGTATCACCATTCCCGCCCCGTCCCCGTGAGCTCGTTCCCATCCCTGCCCCGTCCCTGCGAGCTCAGTCCCTGTCCCTGCCCCATCCCCGTGGGCTCAGTCCCCATCCCTGCCCCGCAAGCTCGGTTCCTGTTCCTGCCCTGCAAACTGTCAGATCCCACCCGCACAAACCTCGAATAGTTATGATTTTATATTGAACTTATTTTATTAAAGTATAAAAAGAGACAATTCTGTACATTTGTCATTTTATAAACACAAATAATACAGAGCAAGGATCAATAAAACCCCTGTCTCCCCACCCTTTCACAAATATCCCCTCCATTATTCTGAAAACTGATGAAACCAAATTACTACAGAATGCTACATAGAAAAATCAAGCTAATAGAATACTTCAGTCACACATGGCCGGAATAGTGTTAGGAGAGTGCAACTAGGGCAACTACCCCCTGGTCAGAGAGAGCCCTAAGCCAGCTGGAAGCTAAAGAAGTACAGCCTGGGCTTTGCGGTTCCCAGTTATGTCTAATACCAGCTGTAGCAGGATACATATTTCAAATCTGAAATATTCTAATCACAAAATATAAAAATAAAAAAAATTTCTGCCTTTTGTTGTCTGGTAATTTTATTCTTCAAATGACATTGGTCTCAGGCTTTGGTTTTGGGTTCCTTCTGTCTTCATTGTGGCATGGCTGGCTCCTGAAGGCAAAATAGGCCCAAGAGCAGCTGGGGAGAAGATGCCGAGTCTGACACGGGTGCAATTTTTTTACCACAGGATCAAGACTTTTGACTACTTCCATGGGGCGGTGAAAGGTCTTGTCCCCATTCCCGCGGGGCAGTGAAAAGTCTTGTCTCCATTCCTGCGGTAAACCAGTTGCACATGTCCCCATTACTACGGATTTACTGCGGTGACCACAGTTTACTGCGGTAAACGGTCCCCATGTCATTCTCTAATTAAGATCTTGTTTGCTACCTCAGGCTCCTCTCTGCACTTCTGAAACTATTGAAAACATCTTTGTAAGATATGGTAAAAATTGATGATTAAGTCAAAAATTTTGTAATTCGCTGATTTGTACAGTCCCCCCTTGCTTATGTAAACTGCATCAATCTGGAAGGTTTTGCGGTCTATAAATATACTGTAATGTGTCATGCCTTAATCCCTCCAAAGTTGCCAACTACTCGGAGCACCTTTTTCTGCCCTAGATGTGATTGAAACAGATCTAAGGATGGTTTTCTTTTTAGATTTGGATATGTCTTTCCCGGCAGTAATCTCTTGGGCATCCTGATTTTGGGCCCTCACTATTCCCACCCGAAACACCCTCACAATACTCCCCCTTACTATTTGGACATACGGAAGTGTTGGATATCCACATCCTGCCTTTGCAAGCACGTGGATGTCCATTTCAGCATAATGATACATCCATATGCATTGAAAATAAGCACCATAGGCACCTAAGCGTCTTTATAAAATAAGTAAAAAACAGGTGCCTTCTGGCTGTATTAACCTATATGACCTGTTATAAAATTATCCTCCACAAGGGCAAGAAGTATGAGATATTCATATTTCAAGACTGGTTTTCTTTGTAAGGTCTAACATAATTCAGGTACTGTATAGCCTTGTAGCTAGAGCTGCAGGCTATGAACTGACAAAGTTAGGGTTCAGATTCTACTTTTATCACAAATGTTATTTGTGACTTGTAACAAGTCATTACAAAATGTATGTCCCTTTGTAATCACAGTCACCCCATGATTATCTAATGCCCTAGATCAGGGGTGTCCAATGTCGGTCCTCGAGGGCCGCAATCCAGTCGGGTTTTCAGGATTTCCCCAATGAATATGCATTGAAAGCAGTGCATGCAAATAGATCTCATGCATATTCATTGGGAAATCCTGAAAACCCGACTGGACTGCGGCCCTCGAGGACCGACATTGGACACCCCTGCCCTAGATGAACCTTCAGCCATGTGTTCCCCCATCACCATAGGACAGGTCAAGGCTTTATACCATCTCCATCCTTAATCTATCATCTTCCATCTCAGCTTCTCTACCCTCCAACAGTATAGCATCTTCCTCCATCCTTCCTAACCCCACCTCCAGTTCAGCTTCTCCCTTTTCCTTACTACCCACTACATTCAAGCATCTGCCCTTGCTTCCCCTACCACCCATCTGTTCAGCATGTCATCCCCTCTTCTTCTCCCCTTATATCCAGTGTCTAGCATCTTCTTCTTTTCCCCTTCCTCCTACCAGGCTTTCGTTCCTCCTGTTGCTACCTTCCCTCTTTCTGAACTGATAGGCAATAGGATTCAGCCCCAGTGTGGGGCTTTGAAGCACAGACCCATGTCCAAGCAATGTTGAGTCCTGTTATGGTTCAGTGGTGCCATTAGGTCTTTTAATAAAATTTGCATTCTGTACTGCAGTTGTGCTAAGCAGTCATTGCCTCACCAGAATATACCGAATTCTTTTTTTTTTTTTTTTAAATAACAGCTTTTATTGAGATACACCTCAAACATAACATAAACATATAGAATACAGCAGCAAGAAAATAAAATGCAAGCAACCACACTCCAAATAACACCCAAAGTGTAGTCAAGAACAAATACAAATGTAATCCCCCCAATCTAACAATAACAAACTACAAAACCCACCAAAACGCAGTCAAATTCCCCCCCCCACCCACCCTCCAGGGACAAAACACAATTCCCACAACACCCAATTAGGTCGAGAAGCATCCAAAACCAGAAAAAAACCCCAAAAAATGGAATAGGGATATAAATAAAGGTTCCCCCTAGTCTCCGCCATCCCAGTCCAGCCCCATGGTCAACTCAGTGCCCCAATCCACCCCTGCCATTGATCCCCACAGAAGCCCGAAATCTGCGCCAAATATGAGCATAGCCATGGAGTTTACCATGGCGTAGGGCTGTTAAGTGGTAAAGAAGTTGCCAAGTAAGCAAGCAATGCTCCACCATGGCCCACGTGGGAGGGAGCACCTGGTTCCAAAGGGAAGCAATAGCTAATCTAGCAGCAGTGAAGGCCAACTTATAAAACATAGAATCACCCCAAGCTAAATCCAATTGATGCCAGAACAACAAGGCATGTCGCCAATCCACCGGAATGGGGATAACCAGGATCCGAGACTCCCGAGAAAAAATCCCAATCCAGAACCCAGACACCCGCCCACACTGCCACCACATATGGAAATAGGTACCCACCTCCCCACAGCCCCTTCAACAAAGAGCACTTGCACCTCCCTGCCATCGAGCCACCACCTGAGGGGTATAATACCAACGAAAGAGAACCTTGTATCCATTTTCAATCAACAAGGCCGCTATACCCGCCGAAGAAATCTCTGACCAGATATCCCCCCAGGTGTCCCAGGATATATCAGAGCCCCAATCACCCTCCCATGCCCTCATGTAGGAATGTGGGGTCCCCCGACAATTGAGGCATCTATATATAGCAGAGAGAGCTCCCCTTCCTGAGCACCGGTCCTAACAACAGCTCAAAGGGAATCTTACCCCCCCTCAGATCCCTCAAAAGACCCGAGGCCCTGATATAATGAAGCACTTGCAGGTAAGGAAACAATCTCTCACCCCAAAACCAAATCTACCCCGGAGCTCCGTAAAGGGTCGAATACGGCCCAGAACCGTATTCCCACAATTGACCACACACACTAAGCCCCTAGCTTCCCAATCAGCAAACACTCCACCACCCCTTCCCGGTAGAAAATCTGGGTTGTGTCTTAGAGGGGTAAACCAGGAATGGCACCTATCCAGCAATAGACTACCCCGGGTCTGATTCCAAACCTCAAAGAAGTTCCACCGAGGACAGGCCCACCCTCCAGCCGCACCCCTGCCCGGTAACCAAGGCCGATGTAACAAAGGTACCCTCCACTTAAACTTTGCTCTATCTCCACCCACAGTTTCGGCGTCTGCGTCTGCCACTCTTAAAAGGGCACGCAGCTGAGCATCCTGATAGTATTTTACCACATTGGGAACCCCCCAACCCGCCCGTCACCCCTACCAATACATAAGACCGTCCTACTCACCCGAGGTCTCCTTCCAGCCCAAATAAAAGTGAGAGATATGCCGTTGAACTCCCTCCAACCTGTTCCTACCCACCCAGAGTGGCAGAGTACTTGAAATAAAACAAAAGACGAGGCAAAATCATCATTTTCACAACTGCCACCCTACCCAACCAAGAGAAATACTGATCTTTCCAACTAAGCAAATCCTGACGAATGCGTCGAAAGAGCGGGGGGAAATTAAGATCATAGAGATCCACTCCTGGAGGTCCGAAATAAACCCCGAGGTAACGGAGAGAATGCTGAACCCACCGGAACGAAAACCGGTCTCGGAGGTAAGCCACTCGATCATCAGACAAGTTAATGTTAAGGATCTCAGATTTTCCAACATTGACACGAAATCCCGACACCTTACCATAAGCATCCAACTCCCGTAAGATAGCATGCAGGGAACCCTCAGGGTCCTCCACCGTAAACAAGAGATCATCCGCAAACAAAGCTAACTTATAATCGCCACCCGGCACCGTAACCCCCTTGATATCCCGATTCAGCCGCACCCTCTGTGCCAGGGGTTCTATCGTCAAGGCGAAGAGAAGAGGTGAAAGAGGACACTCCTGACGCGTTCCCCTTGCGAGCGAAAAAGTCTCCGAGTAGCCCCCATTTACCTTTATACATCCAATAGGGCAAGTATAAAGGATCTGGATCCAATCCCGCATGCGCGGACCCAAACCTACAGATTCCAAAACCCTGAACAAGAAAGGCCAGGAGACTCTATCGAACGCCTTCTCAGCGTCGACGACAGAAACACCGTTTCCCTCACTCCCCCCCCTTGCCCTTTCAAACAAATTATAAACCCGACGAGTATTGTCGCCCACCTGTCTACCCGTTACAAAACCCGACTGATCCGGACGGGATCAGCCGAGGAATCCAACTCAATCTGTCAGCCAAGATCCGCGTAAATAGCTTAGTGTCAACCCCCAACAAAGAGATCGGCCTATAAGAAGCACACTGCAGGGGATCCTTCCCCTCCTTGGCCAACACCGTCACACCCGCTAATCTCATAAAGTAGGGGAGGGCACTATTCTCTTGCAAGGAGTTAAGAAAACGCAACAAAGGAGGCAGCAAAAGATCCTGAAAGCGTTTATAATATCGAACAGTAAAACCATCCAACCCTGGCGACTTACCAAGGGGCATAGAATGCAGCGCTCCACGAGCCTCAACCAACATGAGAGGACGGTCCAACCGTGCCACATCATCAGGCGCAATCCGGGGCAACTCCGCTGAAGCCAAATAAGCATCTAGGTCTGGTAAGGACCCAGAAGTTTCCGGTGCATAGAGATGGGAGTAATACTCCACAAAACGTGCCCGAATAGCATCCTCTTTCCGCAACAACTCACCAGAGGCTGCACGTAGCGAGAGAATCTGATTGCGCGTCTGCCTCACTTTCAGACGAATGGCAACCAGTCGACTAGCTTTATTAGAAAAATTCAAAAATAACGCTGTTTTGAGAAGCTGTAAATTGTGGTGTAAACGCTCCAGGTCTAAAGCCTGAAGATCCCGGCGGGCTTGAAACAAGCGTTTCCCGTAATGCAACATCCCAAGGGCTACGCTTGTGCAAGCCCTCCAACCGACCAATCAAAATCAGCAAAGCCGCCGCCTCTTCCCGTTTACGTTGCCGGCCAAGGCCAGGGCTATCACTCTGCCCCTAAGGGTAGCTTTAATACCCCTCCCAAATCGCTTCCAACGAAGCGCCTCATTCTACATTCACATCTAAATAGTCCTGTATCCACCCTTCAATCTGCGCTCCCACCTCCGGATCATCCAGGAGACTATCATTAAAACGCCAGAATTTGCGTCCCGAGCCACCACCCTCTCCCAGGAACCGCAACCAAACTGGGGCATGATCCGACCATGTTAGGGACTCAATCCCCGCTGATTCCACCCTCCGAAGCAGTCCCCGCTCCAGCAAAAACATAATCAATTCTAGAATAAGAGGAATGGATACCCGAAAAATAAGTATAATCCTAACCGATGGATGGAGCCACCGCCAACAATCCACCACATTCAGAGTAGCTAAGGCCTCCCTCAACAGTTTACGATTCCCGCCTCCCATACTGATCCGCCCTCCCTGAGTTATCCAAATGAGGGGTTACTGTAAGATTAAAAATCCCCACCTAAAAACCAGAGCACCCCCCTTAAACCTGAGAATTCTAGGCACTAACTCTCGAAAAGAAGACCCCCTGACCCTCATTGGGAGCATAAACATTAACCAGGGAGTACAAGACCCCCTCAATCAAAGCCTCCAACATTATATATCTACCCTGAGGATCCCGCACCACCCTCTGCACTTCACAACGAATCCCCTTACGAACAAGAATACCCACCCCAACCCTCTTAGAAGTGCCTACCCTGGAAGCCCAAAAAGGCTGAGGAAACCTAGAATCCCTACTAGAGATTCATGAGACTGGAGTAGATGTGTCTCCCTGGACGAAACATACATCAGCCCGCAATGCGAAGCAGCTCCCTATAGAAAGCTCGTCTCTTATTGGGGAATTTAGACCCCTGATATTATAAGAGACCAACCGGAATCCCTCCATAATCCAATGAGAAGAATAGCAATGCAACCCCCCAACCCCTGCCAACTTGAAACATATCTCCCGCTACCCCCCCCCAGCCACTCCCCAACCACACATACCCCCCTCCCCAAAGTGAGAGTCCACAGATCTCCCTCCAGCATACAAGGAAGTGATCATCCCCATGGCCCCTTACACAAACCCCACAACACAACACTAACTGTCAAATACAGTTACCCACAACAATTCCCAGAATTCCATCGCCAACCCCCAAACCCCCCCGCACCACACTTCTTATTCCCCCTCCCCCACAGTACAACATTCCCCCACAGAACACCAATACTTCTCTCCAACTTCCCCCTTCCCATCCTCCCCCAGAACCAGTCCATGGGCAACCCCCTCACAGTTCCTTTCCAAAACTCAAACCCAGGTACCCAGCTCCAAGGAGGGGTCCATTCACACCCCCCCCCATGCAGATAGGGAAGTATTGAAAAAACTGGAACAATACAAGCACAGTCAGTCAGCCCTCGGGGGGGGGCACTGGATGTAGAAGTGGTAACTGGAAGATGGTGTCCACCTCCTCGGCCGCCCCTCCCGCTCTGGGATCCTCTCTCCACTCCCTGCCATCGGGAGGGGGCGGGAGGCGCCACTCCGTTCAACACCGCTCTCCCAGCAGGAACAGCCTCCTCCGGGATCTCAATACCCACTTGCTGCAACAGACCACGAGCCTCCCGCACTGTAGTGACTTTTGTATGAACTCCATTGATGGGTAATCACCACCCCAAAAGGGTAAGTCCAGCGGTAGCGCAAATTTACTACGCTGCAATGCTTTGGTCACATCTCTGAACGCCCGACGTTTCTGGAGCGTGCCCGCAGCCAGGTCTTGATAGAACTCCCAACCGATGGCCTTCCCACGTAACTGTGCCCATCTCCCGGCTCTGCGGAAGATCTGGTTCTTTAAGGGTAAAGCTCAGGAGCAGAGTACAATATCTTTAGGTTGATCGGATGTCCGAGGTCCCAGAGCCCGATGTGCCCGCTCAAGTCCCGGCTCCAGGGTATCATCTTGTAAAAGCCACCTGATCAGCTTAATAGTAATAGCACGCACATCTTTAAACTCTGGTAAGTCCGGTAGGCCCCGCACCCTCAAATTATTACACCGGGTGCGGTTCTCCAGGTCCTCAACTTTGTCCAGGAGGATTTGATAATCAGCAGAGGCAGTTTCCAAGGATCTTTGCACCCCGGTCACATTCTCCTCGCAGCTATCCAGCCGCATCTCCACAACCTCCACCCTGGTGCCCACCTCCACCAAATCAGTTCGCAGCTCTTGCACCGCTTCCCGGACCTGCACAGCCACAGCCTAAATTTCAGATTTCACCTCAGTAATCCAACGCTGCATGTCCTCTTTAGTAAGCGGTTCCGGCGGGGCATCCACCTGCACGGGCTCAACCAGCATGTCAGCGACCGCAGCGATAGCACCACTCAATCGCGCCGCTTCCCCGCTGCTGGTCTCCGGGCCCGCACCGCCACGTGCTACCCGGCCCAGCGCCTGCTCCATCGTGCGCTGGCCGGGTTTGTCACCGGGTAATTTTTTGAGCGCTTGCCATGGGGTTCCCCGATCCTTCACACACCTCACCAACCACTCGGGGAGTGGAAAAATGCGCCGTTTTCACAACTTTAATCAGTTAGATCGCCGGGCCCGAACGGAGCTTTCAGTTTAAGCTCCCATCCGCGGCGATGACATCACTTCCTTTTTCATACCAAATTCTTTACATCCTATGCACCTCACCTAAAGGCTAACCTTGGCACAGGTGGCATAGGAGGCAACATGCTTGACTCTAAAGAAAGATTCATTGATGCATTTCCCACGCCAGCCCCAACTGTCATTTGAAGATAATTTATCAAAAGATGTATTCTGTGTTTCCCTGTCTTATAGTTTGATATGTGGCAGGAACCTTTACAATAATTTTATCTCCTGTCAAAAGAAAGAAGCTGAATGAATTTTAAATTATAAATTATTGTTAATACATTTCGGCGAGAAAAACGAGGTCATCTAACTATAACTCATTCAATTAGAGCTATCTAAGATCCAGCCAGGAAGACAAAATGTTTGCTTTTTAGCCTATTCATTGATAGCCAGAGATTCCTTCATTAAACTTAATCAGCTTCTCCCTATTACTGCTGTGGGATATGAACAATAGCATAGCATACTCTCTTAGTCTTCACTTCAAGTTCTGGAGGGCCCCTTAATGAATATGCATGAAGGAGATTTATATGCCTACTGTTTAATTCAAACATCCAATGCAGTTCTTTCAAAGTTAAGGCACGTTCTATGCTACCATCCTCCCACCCAATTCTGTTTGAATTAAACAGTATGTACCCGGAGGGGTTAAATGAGACATTAGCAGAATAGGTTTCAGGTTTAGGACTTGCATTATGACGGGGACCCTCTGTGATTCTGATTGGTTATTGGGCTTGGGCACGTCAAAGGGGTTTCTCTTAATTTTAGTGCTGATAAGAACGCCGTGACCATAATGAGTGCCTCGGCAGCAGATTTAAAAAGGTCAAGGTTAGGCTTGTTGATCTGGTAAGAATTTGTTATAGGTTCTTAACTTTAAGACTTCTTAGTGCTTAGTATTTATTATTATTGTGGTTGTTTGTTGCAGCATTGACAGTAACCCCGATCCTGATGAAGACATGAAACATGTCGATGGGGGCTGGTGCAGCAACTTTAAAAGCTAAGTTGACTTTAAATCTTTACTATTTAGAAGATTACAAATGAAAGCACAGCAAAGCAAAAGTATGAATCATTGAAAGCAGTATCTCTATAATAAAACCCTAAGCCGTGCATGCGCACTTCCACTTGCGTGTTCCGTATGTCCGTGGCCTGAAGAAGAGCGCATGCGCGACTACAACTGCCCCACGCTCGCGACCCTGTGGGGCAGTGGCAGCAACTGAATGGTGGACAGCAGACCTGCTCCGCCCGTTGACCCCTCCACAAACCTCCCGGCTCAAGTGGCGTAGGCAGCACTATAAACACACTGCTTCGCGCCCTTCTACTGCCGATTTCCTCTGCCGCGTCTCTGATGACATCATCGGAGACAGACGCGGGAGAGGAAATCGGCATTAGAAGGCCGCGAAGCAGCGTGTTTAACGTGTCTGCCTACACGGCTGGAGCCCGGAGGTTATGTCAGCGGTGGCAATGGTCCAGGAGCAGGCCAGATCGAGCAGAACAACGGCATAAAAGAAGGGGGGAAGGGCCGAACGGAGCAGCCCAGATCGCGGTAAGAGAAGGGAAAGGGGGGGGGGGGAAAATGCTGCTACTGCTATACAGGGACTTGGAGGGGAAGGGATATACCGCTGCTGCTTCTGCACAGGAAAGGGGGTGATAGGAGGGAAATGCTGTTGCTGCTGCATAGGGAAGTGGGATGGAAATGCTGCTGCACAGGGAAATGGGGAAAAATGACAGACAGACAGCGGGAGGGAGGGAGACAGAAGGAAAGAAAGTCAGAGGGGCAGGGAGAGGGACACAAAGACAGACAAAGGGGGCCAGGGAGAGAGAGAGAGTCAGTGGGAGGGAGACAGACAGACATATATTCTACCACCCGTTAATGTAACGGGCTTAATGACTAGATAATAAAACCCTAAGCGGCGCATGCGCACTGCTACCTGAGTGTTCCGTATGTCCGTGGCCGGAAGGAGTGCGCATGCATGCGCCTACAACTGCCCCACACTCGCGAAGGGAGAAGATACAGAAACAAAGAAAGACTGACAGACAGCCAGGGAGAGAGACAGTAAGACAGGGGGCCAGGGAAGAGACAGAGATACACAGGGGGACAGAGACAGAAAGAAAGAGGGGCAGGGAGAGATATAAAAAACATAAAGTAAGAAAGAAAGAAACGCCTCAGCGACCCATTGTGCTAAAAGTCTACACATCTATTCTAGCACCCATTAATGTAACGGGCTTAAATACTAGTATAGTATAAAGTATGAATGAAAGTAGTTGAGAACGATATATTTAAACATACATCACACACGATATTATGGGAGCCAGTGAGGAGTGTTACCACACTGTGTATAATTACCAGGGTGGCATTCTGAGAATCCCTAAGTGTGGAAAATATGAACATATATTCAGCTTGATTTGGTAATATGGAACAGTGATTGTGATAATTGCTAGTGCCGATTCTTTGAATGACTGGTCAGTATAATGGCACAAACACAATCTTCAGTAAATGAAATGTAAGCTAGCAAAATACTGGCCTACATTTCAAAAGTTAAAAGTAGACGCAGTAGCAAAGAACATAAGAATAGCCTTCCTGGGTCAGACCAATCCATTAAGCCCAGTAGCCCGTTCTCACGGTGGCCAATCCAAGTCCCTAGCACCTGGCCAAACCCAAGGAGTAGCAACATTCAATGCTACTGATCTAGGGCAAGCAGTGGCTTCCCCATGTCTTTCTCAATAACAGACTATGGACTTTTCCTCCAAGATTTTGTCCAAAAATTACTTAAGACCCGCTATGCTATCCGCTCTTACCACATTCTCTGGCAATGAGTTCCAGAGCTTAACTATTCTCTGAGTGAAAAAATAAATTTCCTCCTATTGGTTTTAAAAGTATTTCCCTGTAACTTCATTGAGGGTCTTAGACTTTGTAGGTTTGGGACCTCGTATGCAGGAATGGATTCAGATCCTTTACACTCATCCTGTTGGCTGTATTAAAGTGAATGGGGGTTATTCTGATACCTTTTCTCTGGGCCGGGGAACACGGCAGGGGTGCCCCCTTTCCCCGCTCCTTTTTGCGCTGACAGTGGAACCTTTAGCACAGCGGGTGCGGATGAATCGGGATATCAGGGGGGTTGAGGTTCCGGGCCGTAACGATAAGTTGTCTCTGTTTGCGGATGACCTTCTTTTCACGGTGGAGGATCCCGAGAGTTCCTTGTCGGCCATTTTGAGGGAGCTAGAGGAGTTTGGTCGGGTATCGGGGTTTCGTGTTAATGTTGGGAAATCTGAGCTCCTTAATGTTAATCTACCTCCGGACAGAATGAATCTTCTTCGGGCTCGGTTTCCGTTTCGGTGGGTGCAGCACTCCATGCGCTATCTTGGGGTCTATTTTGGTCCTCCGGGAACGAACCTTTATGATCTTAATTTTCCCCCACTTTTCCGTCGTATCCAACGAGATCTGGCAAGTTGGAAAGATCAGTTTTTCTCCTGGTTGGGTAGGGTGGAAATAGTGAAGATGATGATTTTGCCGCACCTTCTATTCTTATTTCAAGTGTTACCGCTCTGGGTGGGTAGGCATGCATTGGAGGGGGTGCAGCGACACATTTTTTATTTTATTTGGGCCGGTAGGAGGCCTTGCGTGAGTAGGTTGGTTATGTGCTTGGGTCGGAGTGATGGGGGGTTAGCTGTTCTCAATGTGGTGAAGTATTATCAGGCTGCCCAGTTGCGAGCCCTGTTGGAATGGCAAGCGCAAGTCCCGAAGCCGTGGGTGGAGCTTGAACAACGCTTATCCACTGGGGTGCCCCTGTTGCATCGGCCCTGGGTGCCTGGGAGGTTACAGCCTGAGCGAGTATTGTCGTCGGTAGACACAGCCTTGCGGATCTGGAATATGACCCGGCGTAGTTTGTTGTTGGGCAGGCACCATTCTTGGTATACGCCGTTGCGCCATAATGTGGCCTTTGAGCCTGGTCGGGGAGAGGGTGTGTTTACTAGGTGGGAGTCTCATGGATTGGTGTGTGTGAGTCAACTGTGGGATCCGCTCTCCGGCAGTATTAGGTCTTTTGCTGAACTTCAGGACCATTATGATCTTTTGGCTCGGGATTTGTTTCCCTACTTGCAGGCTGTTCACTACTTGCGGGCCTCAGGGGCCCTACGGGACGTACGGGCGGGTAATACGCCCTTTGAGTTGTTGTTGGGCCCGACTCTCCGGAAGGGTGCCCTATCTGCTATCTATCGGTGCCTTAATGGTCGGGGGGTTCGGCCCTTGCCTTATATGTTAGCTTGGGAAGGGGATTGGACATCTGCTATCTCTCTGGATACTTGGGAGGACATTTGGAGAGAAGTTGCTTCGGCGGGCATTGCAGCATTGGTGGTTGAAAATGGGTATAAAGTTTTATTCAGGTGGTACTATACTCCTCAGGTTCTGGCTCGTTAGTGCGGGGGGGCGAGTGCTCTTTGTTGGAGGGGTTGTGGGGAGGTTGGTACCTACTTGCATATGTGGTGGCATTGTGGGCGGGTGCATGGGTTCTGGACTGAGGTATTCTCTCGAGTTTCCTGGATTCTCGCTTTGCAGGTTCCAGTGGACTGGAGACATGCCCTGTTGTTTTGGCACCAATTGGATCTCGATTGGGGAGACTCTCTATTCTGCAAGTTAGCTTTTACTGCTGCCAGGTTGGCCCTTGCATCTTTGTGGAATCAGGGACGACCTCCCACTTGGCATATGGTAGAACAGCGCTTAACTAACTGGCAGCTTCTTTATCAGTTGACGGCTTTAAGACATGGCAAACACCATGGCTATGCTCACGTATGGCGTCGGTTTCGGGCTTCTATAGGGATTAGTGGGAGGGGGGAGTGGGGGGTTGGATTGGATGTTTAATTGGGAATCTGGGCCTGGAAGGGACCTTTATCATGCCTGTTTTTCTTGGTGGGGTCAGGAGATCTTTTACCCTAAGGGGTGGTGTGGACATTGTGCTTTATCCCTGGGGGGGTGGGGGGGGGTTGTTGTGGTTTTGATGGATTTGTGGTTGGGTTTTTGAAATGTTGGGGTTATAACTACTGTTTCAGTTGCTGACAGCAATGTTGATCCTTTCCTTTGTGCTTTGCTGTTGCTGTGTGTCATTGCTGTATACTTTTGTGTTTTTCAATAAAAGCTTTTATTTAAAAAAAGAAAAGAAAAGATAAAGAGCAACTATAACAAATCTATAAAAGACATTAATGGACCCAAACCAATTTGAATATCTTATTATGCCCCAGCAAGTCAGCATTCATTTTCTCATACTTATAAGTTAAGCATAAGCTCGCCCACTGAGCAAGACTAATTTGTGTTTTACAGTTTAACAGAAGCACATCACGTCTGGAAGTCTGCCAGGGAGAGAGACCTGGATTAGAAGGAAGACTTGTATCTCTTTTCTTACTGGTTCTTTTACTCCTAAAACAGAACATACAGTTTTGAAAATACAATACATTTTTTCATACCCTGCTCCTTGCCTTCTCTGGGAATGCTTCTGGAGCAACAGAGCTACTTTTATGTGCACATATGATGGTCAGATTCCAGGAGCCCATTCCCTCAGGTAAACATTGTTTGACCTGATATAAAGGTTTTGAAAGTTACCCTCCATGCATCATATTCTATATAGATTTTCAAAGATAAAGAATGCATTGGCTTTTCTTACTGAAAATAACCATGCACAGCGCATATATGTTAATTGATGTCACTTGCTATTCATGCATGTAGTCAGGTAGAGGCAAATTAACTCATGTACATTTCAAAATTCAATATACACATGCCATTTCCCTTTCCTGATCTGAATACACCCACAGGAATACTTTTTTTTTTTTTACACAGCTGACAGTATATATGCTATGGGCAGCCCATGCATATTTTTAGCTGCTCTGAGGAAAACAATTTCAACCAAATAATTTTGCCCAATTTAATGGCTCTGAAATTGCAATATAAATTTACCTAACATGAGCATTTGTAGTGTGCCTTACAAATACAGTTCAAAGTGGATATCATCAATAGTCTAGTTACAATTAACCTGCATTATACGAGAGTAAATCAAAAAGTAAAGAGAAAATACATTTAACAGCTTTAATAGAAGTAACTGTGAGCGACTGAATATATCACTTTTCCAATAGTCCCCATACAAGATGATGCATTCGTTAGATCATTCAACTGGCTTCTGCATTCCTGCAGATAAGAAGTTTTTTGGTTGCTCCCAAAGCTAGGTTAGCACCGCTTTCTTTACTTCATTCTGCTTTGTCTTTTACTCTCCGGGTCATAGTGATGATCCCATGTCTCATCGCCGGTGACAACTCTCTCCATAATACTCAGATCTTCTTCATATCATCTCAGGGACTGGGTCGCAACCTCCAGTTGCTTGTGCAGATCAGTAAGCTGTTTAGGAACCCATCCTGCGCAGTCTTTCCTGTATCCTAAGTAATTGTGCATTATGGCAAATGCAGATCCATAGCTGATATCTAAATTTGCAGCCAACTCAAACACCATTATCTTCAGAATGGCAGGCCTTAGGGCCTGATTGGCCCAGTCGCCTCAAGCTCCACCCACAGGTGGGGCCTGAGATGATGACTGGCCCAACCCAGCCCATGTGCCTAAGGCCCAGCCCATAGGAGGGGCCTAGGGCAACTGGGCCTATTCCGGTTGGCCCAAGCACCTCAGGCCCCACCTGTGGGTGGGGCTTGAGACAACTGGGCCAATAAGGACCTACGGCCTGCCATTGTTAAGGGAGTTTCTGGGGGTGTCGCAGGGTGGGGTGTCTGTGGGGTTCAAGGGGGCTGAGCGTTCATGGGGTTTGGGGGGTGATCATGGGGGGTGCGACAAGGGGGTGGGGGGTAGGGGGTTTCACTGAGGCAGGAAGGCTTGGGCTCCCTCCTGCCCCGATCGTGTCGGGAGGGTTGCAGCTTGCCCGGGCAGGAGGGCATGGGCTCCCTCCTGCCCGATCCGATCGAGGGGGGGGGTGGATCGCAGCAGGAGAGATTGGATATCTCTCCTAACGTGATCATTGCTGGGGGGGAGGTAGATTCTGTAACCGGTGTTCTTTTTAACAGACACAGAATCCAGCTTTTAGGTGAAGGACTGGCCCGTCCTTCACCTAAAAGGTCTGGTTCTGGGCGTTTGGACTTAGGCTTTTTTTTTGTTTGATAATGTGTTGCAAGTGTAGATGTAGTGGTGGTCTGGGTGTTTAAACAGCTGAATGTAGAGGTAGGCCATTATTAAAAAACTCCTTTTGGATGTTTTTTTTTTTGAGAATGGACATTTTCCTGCTTCTACTTTCAACGTTTAGGGCCTAGGCCAAAAGATATCTTAGACTTTTTTTTTATTTTTTTATTATGCCCCTCCACTTGTTTGTAAAATTTTTGCACTTTGTACTTGAATTGAAAACCAATAAAGAATTTAAAAAAAGAAGCACAAGTAATTTAAACTCAGTCCTAGTTCTCACTTTAGTCAATGGAGTCTGAATTAAACACAGGGTTACATGATCTTACTGTTGATTTTCCTCATAAGATCAGTTTTGTAGATGCATTTTGTAAACTTGGAGTCTGTGTTGTTGTCTTTCCAGAAGACTGAACAATACAATATTGCAATAATCCAGGTGTGACAATACTGCAGCTTGGATAATTAACTGTAAGTGCTGTGCTTCCAGGAAAGGTTTAATTCTACAAATCATCCTTAAATTGTAAAAAAAACAAAAACAAAAAAAAACCTCCTTTATCAACACACTCATAAAACTTCAGATTTTAGAGTCTACAGTCACCTTTACGATCTTTATTACAAATTGCAGGGGAATGTCAACACCCTCTAGCACTGGGGAAGTATGAGGGGCCTCAATAGCTCAGCCTGCTACCCAGAATATGCTTGTCTTTGCAGGGTTTATTTTCATGCACTCATGTATCTCATCAAAGACTGCACTCATAAAATTGCACATTTCCCGAAGGGTGTTGTGTTAAGAAAAAACAGTAAAATATTATCCATATAAGAATTGTGTAAAACATCAAACATTTTCAAAAGTGAGCCCAAACTACTTAAATAAAGGAGAATAAAAAAAGGGGAAAAAGTTTATCCCTGTGGCACTTCCTGGTCTATAAACTACTCTGCAGATAATTGTTTTTTGCCAAGTTACCTGAAAAACTTTCTCAGAAAGCCAGTAAAATGTTCCAATGTAGCACCCACTATTCCAACCTCACTTAATCGATATAACAATATATCGTGCACCATTAAATCAAATGCTGCTGAGAGATTTAATTGCTTGAGAAAAACTTGCCTCCCAGCCTCTACAAAAGTTCTCAGTTCTGTTATGAGCCAAGCCTAAAATGCTTCTGTACTAAATGTGACAAAGAATTTGGATTGGAATGGATCATGTAAGTCAGACAGGGGAAGGTGTTACTGTAGATGCATCACTGAATCCACAGCCACCTCATCTAGTCAGCTTCCATCTCATCATCATAGAGGGCAATCCTGATTGTGTTGCTGGCAGACTGAATACCGGTAATCTATAAATCTAGCTCACCCTGCACCTAATGACTCAGAATAAGCCAGTACATTTCTCCATCAGAGTAAGTGCAGTGCGTGAGAGTGCAGTGCAGTGTAAGTGAAGTGCAGATTCAGAGTAAGTGCAGTGCATTCCTCCATCTCTCCAGCCAGGTTTACAGGACTAACCTTTTGGCATTTTTTTTTTTTTTTTAACTTTAGTTTTTAATGCCAACAAAAAGTTTTATATACAAATAATAATAAATCAAGCACTTATAATCAATCAGTATCTATACAAAAGATTTAAAAAAATCCCTCCCCCATCCATCATTATCATCAGGAATAATACCAAAACAAAAGAAAAAACCCACTCCCACCTCCTCTGGATGTGCGGGTAAAAAACAACGGAAAATAAAGATAAAGGACAATTATAGCAAATCTACAAAAGACGTCAATGGACCCCAAACTAGTTTGAATATCTTATTATGCCCCAGCATGTCAGCATTCATTTTCTCATACTTATAAATTAAACATAAGCTCACCCACCAAAAAGGAAAACTAAGGTGATCCTAATTCTTCCAATTGTGAGTAATCATTTGCATGGCTATCCCGGTCATAATTAGGAAAAGCCGGCATTTATAGCGGTTCATGGGGTTCTTAATATGCAATAACGTTTTGCATATATCTATCTCATACATCAGTGGAATTGATCCCTCCATTATGGTATTAATCTGTCCTCATATTGACTTCCAAAAGCTAAGTATCAAAGGACAATAGAACAGCAGATGATCCAGACCCTTTGGCATTTTCATTATATTTATAAAAAGTACAAATCTATCTTCATTTCTGTTCATGCATCCTCTTCTCTTATTCTCACTCACTACATTTAAAATGCAGTTTTCATAACAGATTTAAACTTCCTCCTCCACAGCACCTGTGGTTTCCTGCCTGCCACGTCACACTTCTGAATGCTCATTCCCTAAAAGTATGTTTATGTTTTTCCAGATCAAAGTGGCATTAAAGTAGATAGTGGAACTACTTAGGTTAAATTGCTTCTGAGTAGTGTTTCATGTCAAACATAGGATGCCTTTGGCTTGCTTGTAAGAAGATCAAAAAGAAGCCCAATATTTAAACATTGTGCTCTGGTTTTATGAAATGCCAGGCACATCATTTAATTTATTCATGGATATTCTTCATCGCTATCCAAATAGTGAATGGTGCTGAATATACATACAGTGATGTGATTGTCTATTACTCTATTGGGTCAATTGGGGAGACTCATTATAAAAGGACACAGACAACAGCAATTTCATTTGCAGGTCTACGATTGTGGAACTAGTTGCCAGGTCATTTGAGGTTATGTAGGGAGTTAAAATCATTAAAAATGTAATTGAAAATTTACTTATTTGTATGAGCTTTTTTCTAGAGCGAAATGTTGTGAAATGTTCCTTTTTGATTGAAATGTCTTTGTGAGATTTTATATTTTAAATTTTAGAAGAAAGAACGATGTACTAGGGTTATGTGTGGCAGTTTGTCTTGTGAAGATTTTGTGCAATATCCTGTGTGTTTTATTGTAATCCGCCTAGGTTGTAGGTGGAAAATACATTTTTAAAATAAATACAGAGGGTCTGCACATTTCACTATTCAGATAGCAGCAATATTCATTTTGCTATCCAGGTAGATTTTTGCTGTCCTACTGGAAGTGTAAAAAGGTTAGGGCTCTTCAGCTTGGAAAAGGGGCGATAGGATTGAAGTCTACAAAATCCTGAGTGGAGTAGAACGGGTATAAGTGGATCGATTTTTCACTCAGTCAAAAATGACAAAGACTAAGGGCTCCTTTTATCAAGCCGCGCTAGCGGGGTTAACGCACGCGATGTTTCATCATGCACTAACTACCGCGCTGGCCAAAAACTACCGCCTGCTCAAGAGGAGGCGGTAGCAGCTAGCGCGGCCGGCAGTTTAACTCACGCTATTACGTGCATTAAACCACCAGCGCGGCTTGATAAAAGGAGCCCTAAGGGACACTGCAGGGAAATACTTTTAAACCTAATAGGAGGAAATATTTTTTTCACTTAGAGAAGCTCTGCAACATGTTGCCAGAGGATGTGGTAAAAGTGGATAATGTAGCTGGTTTTAAGAAAGGTTTGGACAAGTTCCTGGAGGAAAAGTCCATAGTCTGTCATTAAGACATGGTGGAAGCCTCTGCTTGCCCTGGATCAGTAGCATGGAATGTTGCTACTCTTTGGGTTTTGGCCAGGTACTAATGACCTGGATTGGCCTCCACGAGAATGGGCTATTGGGCTTGATGGACCATTGGTCTGACCCAGTAAGGCTATTCTTATGTTCTTAAGTGTATCCAGGTAGCTACCTGGAGAGCAGACTGCTGATCTCTGGGTAATTGAATAGAATGTACATCCTCCACATTCACACTATCCAAATAGTGCTGAGATGGTCTGTAATGGTGACTTGCAGTACTAGCTCTATGAATCTGCTGAATATCAACAGATGTAACTGTGGGCACCTGATATCCGGTGGAAACCAAGCCCTTCCTCTCATTCGCTGTTTAGTTCAGCGTTTCATGCATCTCCTGAAAGACTTTGGGCTCCTATTACCAAGGCGTGCTAGCGTTTTTAGCGCACGCAGGAAATTACCATGCTATGCTTCTAGAACTAACGCCAGCTCAATGCTGGCGTTAAGGTCTAGCGCATGTGGCAATGTAGCGCGCGCTGTTCAGCGTGTTAAAGCCCTAGGCGCACCTTAGTAAAAGGAGCCTTTTGTCTCTGCTTTATGTGATATTTCACTCTTGCAGCACGCGGAGGTTCCTGACGAAGTGTACAGTCCAAAACTGAAGTTCAGTAGAATCGGGGCTGCTTTTCCAAATACGGGCAGATGAACAAACTGAAGACAGCTAAATATAGCTTTGAAATCAGGACGACAGACGCTTTTTACTATTTTTTTCAGCACAAGATAAGTCCTTTCATTGCCTTAACTATTTATAGGGCTTTGCAGTGAGATTTTACATTATATTATATTAGTGACTTTTATTCCGCCGTTACCTTGCGGTTCTAGGTGGATTACATAAGAGGTTATCCGGACAATTCCAGAAGAGATTACAAAGTTGAGTGGGATTACTTCAGAGGATTGAGATGCTTCTTACGGAGTTAGTTTATCTTGATAGATTTCTTGAATAGCTGGGGTTTTATTTCTTTTCTGAAAGTTTTGTACTCTGGTGTCGTGATCAGTAGATTGGATAGTTGTTGGTCAAGCTTTGCTGCTTGCGTGGCCAGTAGGCCATCGTACATTTTTTTTTCGTTTGACGCCTCTGATTGGTGGGTGCGTGAATGGTGTCTGGGCTCTCCTTTGCCTGGTTGTGGCAGTTTGGATAAGGCAGTTGTTCAAGTAGGCTGGGCTGTCTTCATTCATTGCTTTAAATAGTAGACAGTAAAATTTGAATTGTATTCTTGCTTGTATTGGGAGCCAGTATGAGTTGAGGTATGCGGCGGTGATGTGGTCGTATTTCTTCAACGAATAGATCAGTCTCAGGGCTGTGTTTTGTACTGTTTGTAGTTGTTTTATCTTGACTGCGGGGCAGGGGAGATAGAGGATGTTGCAGTAGTCTAGAAGTCCTAGGACTAGGGATTGGAGCACGAGCTGGGACTGTTTTCTGTGAGTTTGGGTTTCCCCTTTATTTATATTTATTTTTTGTGTGTTTATACTTATGTACATTATAATGCATGTGGGAAGATCCTATGATGGTGTGTTGCACTGAACTTTATGTTCATGGACGGGTTGAAGTAGTGAACGCTTTGCATTTATCTGAGGCCCTCTTTTACAAATGTACTAACTGATTAGCGTGCGCTAATCACATTAGCGTGCACTAAGCGTTAACATGTGCAAGTTAGTTTTAGCGCACCTTAGTAAAAGAGTGGATGAGTTATGCAATCCACACTGAGGTCTAAAAAATTAATTATTTATGTCATATTAGTTGTTTTGATGTGGAACCCTTTCTCCCAAACACTATTTCTAAGAGCTAATATTTTGTTAGAATTTTGAGGTGTTCATTTTTTTTTTTATTTTTTTTTTTGGAGGGGGGGTTGTGACTTGAATATCAACAGAAAGCAGCATGAAATCTATTTTTCTTTTTTGGGGAATCCAACCAGGTACTTCTGATCTGGATTGGCACTATTGAAAACAGATTGCTGGGCATGATGGATGTTCAAGTTTGTCCCAGGGGCAATTTCTCCAAATTGGTTTGTTTTGTGCAGACCATGATAAGAATGAACTTCATTCCTAAGTCACAGTATGTGGAATATGATGCCAGTCTCTCAAATTTACTGTTAATACTTGTCATAGTACTTGCATTGTGCCAAAGAGAGCTTCCTGCTGGAATTCATAAGATGTAGGCAACTTATCCAGGTGTACATGAAGTTCTTTTTGATCAAGTCTATGACATCAAACAAATGGGAAATATTGCTGTATCTCTGTTCCATGTTTTATTCTTTATTTGTATTTGCTAAACCACTATAACTGACATGCAGAACTAAGCAGTGTACAGACTTAAAAGGAAGAAAGGAACTACAGTTTATTGGATAGAGAAAAGCAAAACCCAGGTGTACTAACAGGGCTACATGGAAAGAAGGGGGGAAGGGACATGGGAAGGATTAAGGAGACATAGGACTAGACAAGAAAGGAAGGAGGCAAAAATACAATCATGGACCACATCACAGGAGAGGCCTAAAGGCTCGAGTGAACAACTAAGTTTGAAAAGAATATTTAAATCTGGTCAAGATCATTTCACTGTAGATTTCAAGGGCAATACTGTTCCAGAGGGCCAGGGCTGTAAGAAAGAAAGCACAGTGCCTAGTTTATTTATGTTGGACCTCTCTTGGGCTTGGTAGAATTAGTCAATAGTTGTTTCATGAATGAAGGGAGTAGAAATGTAAGGAATGTAAGGAGCAGGAGTGTTAGGAATTGTTAAAGAGGTAAGGTAAGGGGAGTGATTCAAATTAGAGAATGACACGGGGACAAATTTTTCCCCATCCCCATATAAACTCATTTTCCTGTACCATTTCCGCGAGTTCTTTTCCTGTCCCTGCCCCATCCCTGCAAGCTCCATCCTCATCTTTGAAATCATAAGTGTCCGAGGCTTGTGCGGTTAAGGCAGAGCTTACAGGAATGAGTCAGGGACAGTGACAAAACTCATGGGGATGGGATGGGAAAATCAAGTTCCTGAGGCTATGGGGACAAATTTGTCCCTGTGTCATTCTCTAATTCAAATCAAAGAGTTTTTAAAGTCAACAGAAGAATTTTGCACTGGCTATAATAGGGAAGCAGGGGCTAGTAATAACATTTAAATAGTGGTAAAAACATCATCAAATTTCTTAGTGTGATATAAAAGTCATGTGGAGGAGCATTTTCAATAGGACATCTAAGTCTGAGTTAGGACATTTTGAGAAAGATGTCCAGAAATCCAGTTGAGAAAATATTCATTTTCAAAACTGCAAGATGTCTTCTTTTTTTATTAAATGACTTATATACTGTTCTGGCCCTTAGTATGCCTATCTTTTTTGACTATTCTCGAATATAAAAATATCCAATAGAAAAACATACAAAAGCAAGCTTTTTGTACTTTCAAGCAGCCAGCATTCTTGGCAAACTGTTCACAGATAGCTCAGCACAGCAGAGGGGCACTCTAAGAGGTACTGTTACCAAATATCATATAAAAAGTCCAAGGTACACATGTCACTATAACCTGCTTATATTGTATGGGAGCCCTCCAAAACCCACCCAAAACTTACTATACCCATCAGTACACCAAAACAATAGCCCTTATGCCTGCAAGTGCCATTTTTAAGTAGGTATAGTAGGTTTTGGAGGATTCATCATACAATATAAGCTAGTTATCATGATATTCACTGCAGTAACCCTTAGAGTGCCCTTCTTCTCTACTGTGAAGTTGTATTTGAGCCATATAAATCTGTAAACAGCCTGGAAATTACTGTTTTTATTTTTTACATATTTGGGTGGTGGGAGGGGGGTTAGTGACCACTGGGGGATTAAGAGGGGGGGGGGGTCATGCTTTAATCCATCCAGTGGTCATCTGGTCAGTTTGGGCCTTATTTGTTTTTAAAACAGGTCTAGCCCCAAACATCTAAATGATGCCCTGGATGTTTTGTTAAAAGTTTGATTCCCTGCAGAGCATCCAAGCCATAAGCCCTCCCTAAGCCTGCCCAATACACATCGCTAACATACCCCCTTAAGATTTAGATGCACTGGAGAGAATGTGACCAGACAGATGTCTAGAAAGTCTGTTTTGAGAATGCCCACTTGGACATTTTGACTAGTAAGACATCCAAGTGCTGGTTTATGCTGTCTTTTGGATATCTATCTTTTTTGAAAATGAGCTCCTCCACTGTATTATGCAACAATTGAAGTTTCTTAAGTGAGAACTGAAAAACACCAGAACAGATGGTGTTACAGTAGTCAAGTCTGGAAATCAGGAGAGATAAAATAAGACCATAAAAGGAATCATGGCTAAATTATGGTCTGATAGCATTAAGTTGTGCAAGGATACAGAAACCAGATTTTACAAGTGATGATATATGTGGGATAAAGGTGAGGTGAGGTAAGAACTGAGAGTTACCTTGAGCTAATGAAATGATTTCACTGGTGTGTTAGAGGCACCAAAAAGAGCAAGAGGCTGAGTTGGAGTAGTGGGATGTACTGTGATCTAACAAGTCATGGTTTTGTCTGCATTGAGAACAAGGCAATGTGATGAGAGCCATTGTGCAACTGAATAAAGATAGTCCTGAAGGTATGTCAGGGTCAGTGTAGTAAAAAAGAATGTTGTCTGTGCAAATGTAGGTTGATATTGCAAATTCTTGTCTAAAGCTAATAGACTAAGAAAGAGGTTAAAGAGAAGAGGAAAGAGAATAGACCCTTGGAGAGACTGAAGATCAAATGAAGAGGAAGGGGTTATAATGTTGAAGGATCTACCAGTGAGGAAAGAAGAAAACCATTGAAGAACTATACCGGGTAGTACAAGGGAAGAGAGATGAGATAGCAAATCAAATAGGTGGCAGACAAATGAAGAAAAATAGCTAGTGCATGGAGATCCTTATCAAGATGTGAATGAATTTCACTAAGGACGTTCATCAAAACTATTTCTGTACTGTAATGCACTCTAAAACCAGATCATCTAAGATGGAGGGCAGATGTTTTTCATACAAAGGATAAAAACTGAATGAAAACTACTTTTTCCAGAACTTTGCAAATGAGGCAGAGATTAGAGACTGGGCAGTAATGGGCTGGGACTGAAGGATCTGGGTTGAGTTTTTTAATAATAGGATGGGCCACTGAAGTTTTCCAGAGACACGGAATTTGGCCCATAGATAAACCAGTGATAAAACTGAAGAAAATAATCCAAGATATAGGTATTTTAACCAAGAGGATGGTAAGGGATCAAGTATACAGGTAGATGGCTTCTTTTGGGATAACAGACTAGAGAGAGAGAGTCTGGAAAATGTGGTGAAATCAGTTAACTTAGCGGGGTTTAAAAAAGGCTTGGATAATTTCCTAAAAGAGAAGTTCATAGGCCATTATTGAGATGGCTTGGGGAAAATCCACTGCTTATTACTAGGATAAGCAGCATAAAATCTGTTTTACTACTCGGGATCTAGCTAAGTATTTGGGACCTGGATTGGCCACTATTAGAAACAGGATACTGGATTTGATGGACCTTCGGTCTGTCCCAGTATGGCAATTCTTATGTTATCTCATCCTGCTGTTAAAATAGGCTTCTTTGGCTTTCTTGAGGTAATTTATGTCTCTCTGATGGGCCTGGAAGGCCTGCAGGAGATTTTTTTTTCTTCCTCCAAAAGTACTCAGCCCTCCATGGTACCATTTTCGTAGTCTTCAGACTGCATTTCTTGGGATTTGAGGATCTTTCTTCTCCCCACATGATTCACAGAGTAATCGCTTGGGAATGATACCTATTTGATTAATGCTGCCCTAGTGTTTTTCTCTTTTTCTACTATGTCTTGTTATATGTATTTATGTACTTATGGAACTAGGATAGTTATTCAGATTTTATTAAACTTGAATATTGTAGCCAAGGTTTCTAGTCCCTTGCTAATCCTTGCTGATTGGAAAAAAAAATGGACTCCTAAAGAGTCTCTACTGAACACCTAAGAGCATAAGAATAGCCTTACTGGGTCAGACCAATGGTCCATCTAGCCCAGTATCCCGTCTTCATGGAGGCCAATCCAAGTCACATTTACCTGACAAAAACCCAAATAGTAGCAACATTCCATGCCACCAATCCAGGGAAAGCAGCGGCTTCCCCCCATGTCTGTCTAGCCCATGGTTCTCAGCCAGTCCTTGGGACACACCTAGTTAGTTAGATTATCAGGATATCCGCAATGAATAAGCAGGAAAAAAACTTGTATGCACTACCTTCATTCTATGCAAATCAATCTTATGTATATTTATTAGCGTTATCCTAAAGATCTGACTTGCTGGAGTTGAGAATCATTGATCTAGCCCCTTCTTCAAGTCTCTTTCCATACTGTTAAAATATCTACCTTCACCTTCTGAACTTTAAACACATCTCTCCTGAAACAACTCAGTTTCTATTGTTAGGATGATTTGTTCCTAGGCTAGGCACTGAAAAACATTAAAGGGCAAATTTTATAAGATGCGCCCAAAAGTTAGGCACCTTCTTAGGCACTGTTCAGAGCGATTCAAGTAAAATTGGGTGCTGTTTAGTGAATCGCGCTGAGCGGCACCTATTTGGGCACCTATTTTGGAGGCGTCCAATAAATAGGCCAGCTCTAGGCACAACTAAAAGTTAGGTGCCCATGCGAGCGCTTAAGCACGCTTAAGAGCAGCGATTCTGTAAGAAGGCGCCTAATACGTAGCCACGTCCATGTCTAACATGCATAGCGCCTATTTTTTTGAAGGCCACTTAAATTTTTAGAGGCGCCTTGTTACAGAATTGCGCTTTCTTGATAGGCGCCTATGTTTCAATCATTGCTCATTAGAAAGCCTAATTGAGCTTCTTATTAAATTTAGATAGGCGCCTATCTAGGTGGGCGCCTCCGAAATAGGTGCCTAACTTTAGGCACTGGTTACAGAATTTGGGCCTTAGTTTCATTTTGTTTGCATGCCATGCCCATTTTTTCCTTGTTTTTGTTTTGCTGTCAATAGCGCACACTGTTCTTTAACATCATGCTCTGTCCTATTGATGACATAATAAAAACCTGACATTTAAGCTTTGTTCTAGTGAAATATAATTTCCTATATTGATTCAAATGAATGCAGATCTTTGTTGACCACAGGACCAGCTTAAGAGATTGTGGCATCCTAAGCCAACATTTGCAAATGCATAGAAACATAGAAACATGATGGCAGATAAAAGTCAAATGGCCCATCTAGTCTGCCCATCCGCAGTAACCATTATCTCTTTCTCTCTTTGAGAGATATCATGTGCCTATCCCAGGCCCTTTTGAATTCAGACACAGTCTCTGTCTCCACCACCTCTTCTGGGAGACTGTTTCATGCATCTACCACCCTTTCTGTAAAAAGTATTTCCTTAGATTACTCCAGAGCCTATCATCATTTAACTTCATCCTATGCTCTCTCATTGCAGAGTTTCATTTCAAATTAAAGAGACTCGACTCATACACATTTGCATTACGTAGGTATTTAAAGGTCTCTATCATATCTCCCCTCTCCTGCCTTTCCTCCAAAGTATACAGATTGAGATCTTTAAGTCTGTCCCCATATGCCTTATGATGAAGACCACATACCATTTTAGTAGCCTTCCTCTGGACTGACTCCATCCTTTTTATATTTTTTGAAGGTGCAGCCCCAGAATTGTACACAATATTCTAAATGAGGTCTCACCAAAGTCTTATACAGGGGCATCAATACCTTCTTTTTCCTACTGGCCATACCTCTCCCTATGCAACCTAGCATTCTTCTAGCTTTCGCCGTCATCTTTTCAACCTGTTTGGCCACCTTAAGATCATCACATACAATCACACCCAAGTCTCGCTCTTCTGTCATGCACATAAATTTTTCACCTCCTAAACTGTACCGTTCCCTCGGGTTTTTGCAGCCCAAATGCATGACCTTGCATTTCTTAGCATTAAATTTTAGCTGCCAAATTTAGATCATTCTTCAAGCTTCGCTAGGTCTTTCTTCATGTTATTCACACGATCCATCATGTCTACTCTATTGCAGATTTTGGTATCATCCACAAAGAGGCAAATCTTACCCGACAACCCTTCAGCAATATTGTTTATAAAAATATTAAAAAGAACAGGCCCAAGAACAGAACCTTGAGGCACACCACTGGTAACATCCCTTTCCTCAAAGCAATCTCCATTGATCACTACCCTCTGTCGCCTTCCACTCAACCAGTTCTTGACCCAACCCGTCATTTTGGGACCTATCCCAAGGGCACTCAGTTTATTTATTAGACGTCTGTGTGGAACACTGTCAAAAGCTTTGCTAAAATCTAAATACACCACTATCCAATTCTCTGGTCACCCAGTCAAAGAAATTGATCAGATTTATCTGACAAGACCTATCTCTAGTGAATCCATGTTGCCTCTGGTCCAGTAATCCGCAAGATTCCAGAAACCAATAAGACAGGTCTTCGCATTCCTTAAGCCAGTCTGGTTAGCCATCCTATTTGAACAGTTTAGTTTGGAACACAGAACTGCCAATGGTAAAGTAGGGAAATCCCAGAAAGATGTCTTTGTATTATTATTTTTAGATTTTTTTTTTTTTAATCTTTGGCTATACAATTCTCTTTGATTGCAACTTCTTAGGTTTATATGAACGACATAAACAAAGAATCTAATTGCGAAGAAAGAACTGAAGAGGTCACAGGAACATTGTCATGTACAGATATCTACCTAGGTATTTCTTCTATGGTGAGAACTGCAATATCATAATTATACCAGCTTGCAATTTATATTCATGATCATAGGGCAGGATAGAAGAATGAAATCTATTATTTGTAGCAGTGACTGTTACCATGGAGAAAGGGCAGAGAAGAGTAAAGAAATTGCTTTGATTTTATTCTGTGCTGAAGTTCAGGACATCACCACCTCCTCCTTCTGCTCCTAGTCTAGAGTCCCAAAATTTTATTTGGATATCCTTTCATAAGTAATGAGATTTTTTTCCTTGTAAACTGCAGGGGGCAATGATTTCCTCTGAAAATGTTTTCTTGCATGGTGAGGTTGCTTCCTCTTTTTGAACTCCAAGGGAGTAACTGGCATATTCCCTTGATCTATTTATTTATTTATTAATGTATTCATTCATTTAATTGAACAATATAACATGACAAGCTCTTTCAGCAGGGGGTGTCTAGCTCCTGTTCAGATTTCTTTTCCATTGCTCTTGATGTCACATGTTGGGCATGATAGGAAAGCTGCAGAAAATTGAAGGGACATAAAGAATAATGGCTAACGATGAGTTCAGTGAAATAAAGAGTAAAATCATAGACTAAAGCAAGAGTATCTTGTACAAAATTCAGCAGCCCGGATTCTAATGGGGAAATCCCGTGTTGAACATATCACTCCAATCTTAAAGAAACTTCACTGGTTACCGGTATATCACCGAGTACAGTTTAAAATTTTGAAGATAGTCCAGCAAGGAATTTATGGTACTTTACCAGGGTACTTCACCAAGGGCTCCTTTTACAAAGGTGTGCTAGCATTTTTAGCGCATGTACCAGATTAGTGCACGCTATAGCGTGCGCTACCTGAAAAACTAACGCCTGGTCAAGAGGAGGCGGTAGCAGCTAGCACGCACAGAATTTTAGCGCATGATATTCCGCACATTAAGGCCCTAATGCACCTTTGTAAAAGGAGCCCCAAATGTTTGGCCTTCTACAGACCCGTTAGGCCATTAAGATCAGAAAATGGCATGATATTAGACATATGAAAAAGAGATGAGCTAAAAAAAATGTTAATACCATAAAATCCTCTTTTTCTGTTGCAGGACCACTTTTGTGGAACGGTATATATATCAGGAATAATTAGAGTATGCGATAATATGTTACAATTTAGGAAACTACTTAAAACGCATGTCTCTTTTACAGCATTTACCTAAAGTAAAATTGCCAGTTCAAGAATATTTTAAGAGCTATCTGTGTCAGTTGATTTTATTGATTTTGTAGATTCACCCCCCCCCCTTTTTTTTTTTTTTTTTTTTTACAAAACCGCAGAAGCAGTTTTTAGCACAGCCTGGAACACTGAATGCTCTGCGCTGCTCCCAATGCTCATAGGAACTCTATAAGTGTCAGGAGCAGCGCAGAACATTCAGCATACCAGCCTGTGCTAAAACCCACTTTTATAGTTTTGTAAAAGGTGGGCTATATTTGTTTTTATTATTATGTATGTTTTATTGGGAGCCACTTAGGCTTTTAAGTGAATTATACATTTAAAAAAAAAAAAAAAATAAGAACAGCCATGTTGAGTTAGAACAATGTTTAAAGGTCCAACATCCTGCCCCTAACAGGATCACAAAAACTTTACAATTCCCCCAAGATAGATATATTTCTTATAGGTCATTTCGTTGCATAAGCAATGGCTTTTCCAAGCATATGTAGCTAATAATTTCCATGTACTTTCCTCCAGCGGCGGCGAAAAGGGCGAACAGAATGCTAGGAATGATTAAGAAGGGGATCATGAACAGATCAGAGAGGGTTATCATGCCGCTGTACCGGGCCATGGTACGCCATCACCTGGAGTACTACGTCCAGCACTGGTTGCTGTACATGAAGAAGGACACAGTGCTACTCGAAAGGGTCCAGAGAAGAGCGACCAAAATGGTTAAGGGGCTGGAGAAGTTGCTGTAGAGTGAGAGGTTAGAGAAACTGGGCCTCTTCTCCCTTGAAAAGAGAAGACTGAGCGGGGACATGATCGAAACGTCCAAGATAAAGACAGGTTGTTCACCTTCTCCAAGGTAGAGAGAACGAGAGTGCACTCTCTAAAGTTAACAGGGGATAGTTTCCGTACAAACGTAAGGAAGTTCTTCTTCACCCAGAGAGTGGTAGAAAACTGGAACGCTCTTCCGGAGGCTGTTATAGGGAAAAACACCCTCCAGGGAGTCAAGATAAAATTAGACAAGTTCCTGCTGATCCAGAACGTACGTAGGTAAGGCTAGTCTCAGTTAGGGTACTGGTCTTTGACCTAAGGGCCACCGTGTGAGCGGACTGCTGGGCATAATGGACCACTGGTCTGACCTAGCAGTGGCAATTCTTATGTCCTTATAAGTTCATACATTTGTCTTTTCTCCAAGCTGAAACACCCGAACCTAGCTGTGGGGATGAAAGGATGTGACAGAAAATTCAATTATTTGACAGCTTTAATAAAGTATGAGAATGTGAAATCTTCCAAAGAAAAGGAGATTTGAAGGGGTCATGATATGAAATTGCAAGAAGAAAGCTATCAAAATATGAATATATATATATATTTATATATATTTTGCTAAGCAATAGCTCAACCAAAATCATAATACAATTTAAACATGCTTGTAATAGATAGTCCACACTGGAAAGGTAAAAGTTAATACTGTATAAGAGTGTATGTGGGGGGTGGGGGGGGAGGTTTGGTGAGAAGAAGAAAAACTGAAAAAAATGGGACTTGAGTGGTTTCTAAAAGAGGAAGGCCAGTGGTCAGAAAGTAAAGGTCCAACTGTATCAGACTTGATTAAACTCTAACAGCAGCAATAGGCTGCCATGGTTAAATCCCTAGCTTCCTCACATATCCTGCACAGAGTAATGGTTACAGCCCTCACAACAATAGTAAAAAATGCTTCAGACTTAAGGAGGCCTGTTCAGTATGCTAGTTGCATCTATATCAGCAATGGGGTGGCCACATTTGTTTTCCAGGAAAGCTGGAGAAACTTCAGGGTGGGACCATGGTTAGAACTAACATGAGGAGACAAGATCTTTCTAAGGAACTTCTTTGTTAATTTTGGTGGTGATATAGATATTACCTACTTCAGTGATAATAGAAGAGGCTATGCTAATCGGTTAGCATGTGAGCATTGCCACATGCTAACTGATTAGCACAGGATTAGTGCATGAGTCCTTACTACCTACATAATAAGTGTCGGTAATTGCTCAGAAATAGGAACATTGACCATGTACCGGCAATGCTAAAAGTAGCCTTGGTGCGTGGGAAAGACCCGCACTGGGGATAGCACAGGTCATCGTTTGACTCTGCTTTGTAAAAGGGCCCCTAAATTAACTGTAGAAAAAACAAAGTTTGGTTTGTATCTCATGATGTTGCTTTTATATATCTTAAGTTGGTGATATATAAGACGAGTGACCAAATCTAGCATGGGAGAATGGAGCCTGATGCAAGAAAGACTTGTACGGTTTCTGTCCCACATGTGGTGATAGACAGGTGAAGGTTCTACAAATCCTGTATGTTGATCATTTTATTGTCGCATACTGTGAGTAGGGGAATTGTGCAGCTTAGAAGGAAGGTGAAGGAATCTTGACTGGTAAGTTGAATGCTGTCAGCAATGCACCTTACATATCCCCATCATGTTTGGCTGCCTATATGGTTGGCATGGTGGTAACCTCACAACCAGCATTTAAACGTGGATGACCTGGGCCTACATAGAGTGGTGGGTGAGGCTCTGGTCACCCTGTAGGGCAGACTGGATGGACCGTGAAGGTCTTTTTCTGCCATCATTCACTGCATTAATGTGTTTCAAGTCTGGTTAAGTCTGAGGTCATTTACTTGGATATAGTTTTGAATCAGAACTTTATTCTGAACTAGCTGATGCCACGGCGTTGCACGGGTATTTAATTATAGCAATAACACTGTAAATGGATTCAAAAAAAGATACTTTATAGTGGTGAAATAAATTATTTTTTTACAGCTTTATAAAAAGTACAATATTCAAATAATAATGTGAAATATTACTAACACAAAACTTGATTATAAACAACATTTTTAGTTTCACCTCCAGGAGCAAGAACATATACATTCTTGGGTGAACCCACCCTTGAGCAAGCAACATAGAGTTGTCCATGGGAAAAACAGGGGGATCTTAAATCCACTCCACAGTATGTAATAGTCTGTCCTTGTGATTTGTTGATTTTGATAGAGAATGCAAGTCTCACTGGAATTTGCAATCTCTTAAACTGAAAAGGAATATCTGTTGGAATAAGTGGTATCCGCGGGATAAATATGGTTTCACCTTGTCCCTTTCCGGTTAAGATAGTCGCTTCAATTACATTGGACAGTAACCTCTTTACACAAAGCCTTGTGCCATTGCAAAGTTTTGGTGGGTCAAGGTTGCTAAGTAAAATAACTGGAGATCCCACAGCTTTTTACATTTTTTCCATTGACATGAATGGGTGAAATATGATTTTATGTTTGTAGCTCCGCCCACGTGTGCAGGTGGGCCGCGAGACCCCCAGAACATATCACCCCAGGTAGTGAGGGATCTGCATATCAAGTTTCGTTCAAATCGGTCCCACAGCTTTTTACATTTTTCCCATTGACTTGAATGGGTGAAATCTGATTTTCTGTTTGTAGCTCTGCCCATGTGTGCAGGTGGGCAGCGAGACCCCCAGAACATATCACCCCAGGTAGTGAGGGATCTGCATACCAAGTTTCGTTCAAATCGGTCCCACAGCTATTTACATTTTTTCCATTGAAGTGAATGGGTGAAATCTGATTTTCTGTTTGTAGCTCCGCCCACGTGTGCAGGTGGGCCGCGAGACCCCCAGAACATATCACCCCAAGTAGTGAGGGATCTGCATACCAATTTGCGTTCAAATCGGTCCCAGAGCTTTTTACATTTTTTGCATTGACTTGAATGGGTGAAATATGATTTTCTGTTTGTAGCTCCGCCCATGTGTGCAGGTGGGCCGCGAGACCCCCAGAACATATCACCCCAGGTAGTGAGGGATCTGCATACCAAGTTTAGTTCAAATCGGTCCCACAGCTTTTTACATTTTTTCCATTGACTTGAATGGGTGAAATCTGATTTTCTGTTTGTAGCTCCGCCTATGTGTGCAGGTGGGCAGCGAGACCCCCAGAACATATCACCCCAGGTAGTGAGGGATCTGCATACCAATTTGCGTTCAAATCGGTCCCACAGCTTTTTATATTTTTTGCATTGACTTGAATGGGTGAAATATGATTTTCTGTTTGTAGCTCCGCCCACATGTGCAGGTGGACCGCGAGACCCCCAGAACATATCACCCCAGGTAGTGAGGGATCTGCAGACCAAGTTTCGTTCAAATCGGTCCCACAGCTTTTTACATTTTTTCCATTGACTTGAATGGGTGAAATCAGATTTTCTGTTTGTAGCTCCACCCACATGTGCAGGTAGGCCGCAAGATCCACAGAACATATCACCCCAGGTAGTGAGGGATCAGCATACCAAGTTTCGTTCAAATCGGGCAAGACGTTTTTGCGTTGCATATAAAGTGAGTTACAGTCTCTTCCTGGTTTGTTTGTTTGTTTTTTTTATAATGGTGCTTCTTGTTACAGCCTGATTATGCAGATTTTGGCAATTGGTTCACTGAAAATTCACTCTGGTCTGATTGGTTCTTAAGAATGCATTCACTCTGATTGGCTCCTTACACCTATTTTTCCCCTGAAGCTCCCATCTTACCTTATTCTTGAATAGATTTCACTTGCAAGCTCCCAATGCTGTATGATAACTAAGTAAATGTAACTAGTTACTGTATAATACAAATTTTGTTACTTTTACTTGTAAAGAAACACAGGATAGCTTGGAAAAGAGACAGCTGAGGGGAGATATGATTGAAGTCTACAAAATCCTGAGTGGTATAGAATGGGTACAAGTGAATCGATTTTTAATTCCATCAAAAATTGCAAAAACTAGGAGACACTTGATGAAGTTATAGGAAGAATATATATACCATATATTTTCACTCAGAGAATAGTTAAGATCTGGAACACCTTGCCAGAGGATGTAGTAACAACGGTTAATGTACATGAGTTTAAAAAAAGGTTTGGACAAGTTCCTGAAGGAAAAGTCAGTAGTCTGCTATTGAAACAGATGTGGAGGAAACCAATGTTTGTCCTCTGATGGGTAATAAGGAATGTTGCTATTTAGGTTTGGTGTTGTTTTTTTTTGCCAGATACTTGAGACCTAGATTGGCCACTGCAGAAACAGGATACTGGGCTAAATGGACCATTGGTCTGACCCAGTATGGCTATTCTTATTTCTTACTTTTACTGAAGCCCTCCTGCCCTCCAAGCCCTCCTGCCCCGTGGCCCCTCCCCCCCCCCCCCCCCGAAACTCTGATTATGTTCGGGGCAGGAGGGAGCCCAAGCCATCCTGTCCCGCGGTCCCCCTGATTACGTTTCTTGCCCCGATCTTCATTGGGGGTTCGCGGGTGCCGCGGGGCAAGAGGGCTTGGACTCCCTCTTGCCCCGATGTCGTGGGGGGGGGGGGTGGATTCTGTAACCGGTGTTGTTTTTGACAGACACCGGTTACAGAATCCAGCTTTTAGGCGAAGGACTGGCTCCTCCTTTGCCTAAGAGCTCTTGTTTTGGATGTTTGGGGCTTAGGCTTTTTTTAGGTTGATTATAGGGTATAAGTTTAGACATTGTGGTGGTCTGGGCGTTTAAACAGCTGAACGTAGAGGCAGGCCATTATCAAAAAAAACCTCCTTTTGGACGTTTTTTTTGATTATGGACATTTTCCCTGCTTCTACTTTCAACGTTTAAGGCCTTAGGCCAAAAGGGGACTTAGACTTTTTTTTAAAATTTTGCCCCTCCACGTCTCCTCTTTTATTAATTTAAATCCTTAAAAACTTATCAAATTTAAACTACAAAAACTATTTTGGTATGGGATATATATTACTTAAAATAGATCAGCAATTACTTAAGTAGTAAATCTAATTAATAAGTTGGATTATAGAAGTAGTGTCCATTTTTTATATTGTGCAAATGGTTTTCAATAGTTTCATATTTTGTGCATATAATGCCATTTGAAGTTTGTATTGCTTTTTCTATGTAGTCATCTCCTATGTTTTACTTTTTTAGCCCAAGAAGGGTGCTTCATTAGCACACCCTCTTTCAGTTTATCAATACAGTAACAATTCCTATTCAATAATTTTTTTTGTTTCACAATGCTGGCTCATTACAGTGTACCACTATTCCCTAATTCATTCTTGTTCGTACACTGCAGTATTTAACCATGTAATTCAATTCATTATCAAACTGTAAATCCAGTGTTTCTTTGTACATCTGCCTTCAGTAATTCTTCTGTTGTTCAACTTCCTGCCCATATGATAAGTTTAAAAGAGAGCTGATTTTCTCTGAGCTTACCTAATAAATATTTAAACATATGCTGGTGCCTACAGCAATTGCCAAAAATATCTTCATTGCCGTGCCACTAAAATAACTTATTCCTCCACCTGCACAGGCAGCAAAACTCGTAGACACAGTACAGAACAGATTCTATCAAAACAGGCCTAGAAAAATCCACATGACCCCAAAACATTTCAACAATGAAAGGAGAGCACAGGGGACCCATTGTTTTGCAAAATCTCTTCCAAGAAGATTGAGACTTTTTTGTAACTAAAAGTTGCTGTATGAACAGAGCCGTCAGATCATAAAGCAAGTTCTAATTTTTCAACTTCCTCCGGTGGGGCTTGATTATTTTCCATGGCCTTTTGTGCTCTTAAAGTTTATGAAAAATCAATACTTTAATATAGAAAAAGAATCCAAGGGCTCTCTCCTTAGAGCTGCATTATTGCCAGCACTGACTCCACTGCTGCATCAGTCTCCAGCTTAGAGACATGTCTGCAGCCTTATGAGGTCCTCTTCATTCGCTCAGTATGAGAGAGCTCTGCATAACTCTTTATCTTGAGCGCTTACAGTTAAACCTTAAAGCTTTTCTGTCCCTTTTCCTAGAGCTTAAGTATACAATTATGTTACCTCTTGTCTGCATGGCCAACAAAAGCAGTTCCTGTTTTGAACTTTTTTCTCAATTTATGGGGACCGTTATTGGTTTGCTTCACATATTCATTCTTTATGCATACACTCTAGGTGTGCAGGAACATTTTAATAGACATTGATTGCACATGCATTAATCTGTAGATATACAAGTGATTTGCGCACATTAATCATTTTTTGATAACCAAAATGAATGTATATTCACAGATGCATAGCCCTACTATCTGATTCTCCCTTTTCCCTCACAATATGATTACTGTGTTAGTTTCAAAGGGTCTGTTTGAATCAGTCCAATAAGAACCAAAACTTATAAATCCCCATTCTGTAATAAGACCATGTTGGTTTTTGATACTGTTTTGCAATATGACTTAGACTGAGATTTGGATGAAATTATCTAATTCAGTACTGGTGCAATGGCGCTGTCCAGATAATTTTATTTGGAATTGGACATAGGTGTGTTAAGAGAGGGGAGGTATTTTTAATATTTAGAGAATCTCTAATGATGAAAAAGGTTTGTTCAGAGCAGGTGAGAGACATTGATGTGTTGGTTATGAAAAATTCTTATTTCACAGTATGTGTGCTTTGCTGTCCACCTTTGGTTCTTCGGCAGGATTGTTCTAAGTTGGTGAGTTTCCTTTATAACTTACCCACAGATTTGGAAAGAGCTTTTTATTATGAGGCTTTTAGCGTGTGTGGAGAAAGAGACGAAAGGCGTCCAGGGTAGATGGACAATTTGGATCAGTGGAACAGAACACACAGCTAAGTTTGGAGCTTTTTATCTGTTGAATTTCACTTCAAGGACATGCAGTGTTGGTTGAAGAGTGACAGTGTTGCCTGCATGTTTGATTTATAAGTTATGAATTGCGGAAGGGGACTTCTTTAATGTGTATGGAATGATTACAACTTTTGTTTATATGATAAATACTTCGGCTCACTTTCAAGGATTGCTTTAAAGTCTTTACAAGTATGGAGCTGTGAAATGGTGAATTTGATTTAAAGACAGTGCAAGCACATATTACGATTTACGATTTATTACGATTTTTTTTTATATACCGCCTATCAAGGTTATCTAAGCGGTTTTTACAATCAGGTACTCAAGCATTTTTCCCTCTCTGTCCCGGTGGGCTCACAATCTATCTAACGTACCTGGGGCTATGGAGGATTGAGTGACTTGCCCAGGGTCACAAGGAGCAGCGCGGGGTTTGAACCCACAACCCCAGGGTGCTGAGGCTGTAGATCCAACCACTGCGCCACACACTCCTCCTCATAGCTGAAGATTTGGGCTGAGTTTTTGTGGACATCCTTTTCTAATAACCCACAAGAGCAAAGTGGATTTTTTTTTGACCCATAAAGATGAACTGAGGTCCTTTTTCCGCTTCTTTATATTTTTCTTGGACAGGTGTCCTGGCTTTTGGGAAATGATGTTAGTCTTCCATATTGTTGCCTAAATACATTTTTTGTTTCTTATTTTTGGTTTTGTTAAATGTACTTTCTCTGAGATTATAGTGGAAGGATTTTAATTTGCCCATCATTGTTCCTGGCTCTGAAAGTTTACATCCTCTGTTCCATGCTTTGTCAGCATTACATTTAGTACAGGTTGTGAAAGGTGCTACACATTCTTCTGGACATACAGTATATTCAGGGCAGGATTAACCAATAGGCCAAGTAGGCACATGCCTAGGGCCCGAAATGGTCAGGGGGGCCCGATGAAGGAGGGCATCAACATTGTTTTTTCCAAATGTCGATGGGCTCATCCAGCATCGATCGGCAATGCGAGCCCCACCCCGATTGGCAACACGGCTCCCCCCATCGACGGAAAGTAAGACAAGCAAGCAACGTGGGTAAGAAAGGCAACGGGAACTGTAATTTTGCAAGTGGTGCTGCTTTCCCAAAGCTTCCCTCTGACGCAGCTTCCTGTTTCTGCCTGGGCGCATGGTGGGATGGGGCGGGGCAGGGGGCCCAGTGTACTTGTGTGCCTAGGGACCCTCGACGAATTAATCCTGCCCTGAGTATATTAGATCTTGTTTTCTGCCTGAGAATAATTCTAGGGGGGGGGGGGGTCTTTGTTGATATTTATTCTTTGCTGTGGACAGATCATAAGTTTTTGTTCAGGGTTAATGTATTGAAACAGGCAGTAGATTGTAATTGTGCTAGGGTGATGTACAGTGTGAGGAAAGATTGATATGTACGAACTGGAGAAGGTTTGGTCATTATCATTATTAGGTGATGTTAGCCGACAGCTAGTGAAGTAATGAATCATTGGGATAGCACTTTTAAAACAGGCCCTGGATCAAGTTGTACCAGAATATTCTGTTGTGGTTAAGGGGAAGACATACCCCCTCTTTTACAAAGGTGCACTTTGCTTTTTAGTGCAAGGTAAATATTAGCGCACGCTAATCACATGCTAAATGCTAATGCGTGCATATACTATGCACGCATTATGGACATGTTGGACATGTTAGCAACTATGGACATGTTAGCAGTTAGCACATGCGTTGATTTAGTGCTCACTAAACGCGTGCTAAAACCCTTAGCGCACCTTTGTAAAAGAGGGCCATAATATATTTCTCAGAAGAGTTTCAGATGCTTTGGCACCAGTTATGCATAAAAAGTTGGATAGGTCAATATATGATAATTATCATCATAAGTTCCAGGAATATAAATTGTCCATTGTGAAAGAGAGGGGGGGTTATGCTGCAAAAAGTGGGTAGAGGAGGCTATCAATCATCCTAAGGAGCTTTTCTCGGTAGTTCGTTCTTTAGAGTAAATAGGACCGCCTTCAAACCATCTTATTGTTTTTTTATCAGATGAATTTGCTGATTTTATTGAACATAAAATTTCAACTGTTCTGAATGAGGTAAATTGTGAACTTTCTTCCATACTGTGTTAGGAAAAGTTACGTGATGTAGATGAAAAGTCGGTGAAATGACGCTTGGATTTATGTTAACCAACTGGTACTGTTGTCGATGTCTATAGCCCAGTGATACAAAGAACCATGCTTGCAGAGTTCTCCCTTTATTAACTAATGTTATCAATACATCTTTGCAGGAGAGGAAGGTTCCAGAACAATTAAAGATTTGTACAGTGAGCCCTAAGATTAAAAATTCAGCTCTGGGACATAAAATTCTCAAAAACTTTTACCTGGTGGCCTCATTGCCAGTTGTTGCAAAATACTTGAGTAGGTGGTATTTAGACAGTTGGAGGGACATGTGGCAGAGTTGATGTGTCTTGATCCATTTCAGTACAACTTTCAAAAAACCCATAAAACCCATAAAAGTGCTGGCAGCCACTCTAGATGAGCTTTTCCGTGGCTTGCACCATTCTTTAAATTGATGTATTAGTAAAGAATGTTTTGTTAGGAGCATCATGCTGGAGTGGCTTGCTTCATATCTTCTTGATAGAAAGATTCAAGTACATATAGGTAATAATGTTTCTATGATATGTCCAACAACTGCAGGAGAATGTCAGAGATTGGTGTTATCAGGCATTCTATTTAATGTGTATTTAGCACCAGTGTATAAGTTTTTGAAATTGTTTGGAGTCTCACATTACATCTATGCTGATGTTATACAGATTTTGATGCTAGTCACTGGACCTGCCTTTGAAATTCTCCTGCAGTTCCTTCCTAACTCCTGGCAAGCCCTGAAGGTCATAGTTAACTGGTGCTGACAGTGGAGTTTAGTAGAGTAGCCAGGCTGATCAGGGAGGACTGGTGCAGTGGAAAACAGAAGCCTGGTGGTGGGAGGGGCCACAGGGACCTACACACCGGCAGAGAGATCTGGCCCTGTAGGGAAGCCCAGTGGTGGGATGGCCCATGGGGATCTATACACTGGCAGGAAAGAGTTAAGAAGAGTTGTTGGAGGGCCCGGTAGAGTCTGGAGTCGAGGAAGTGGCTCAGGCTTGAAGACCAATGGTGGGACTGGTGAAGAAGAATCCAGGCAGTAGAGACTCGAGAGGCCATGGAGTGAGGGACTGGTGGTAGCCCCATAAGGAGAGCCTTCAGTGTGTGTGTCTGTGAAAAGATGACTGAAGGGCTGAGAGAGCCCTCCATATATGCATGTAGGATAAGACAACTGAGAGACGGGAAGAGTCCAAGGCTGAGAGGGAAAGACTGATAGCTGTCTGGAGGAGGGACCAGCTGAGCATGGTGACTGGTGGAGAGACCGGTAATATCACCGGTAGCAGTCAATGGATCCCTAGAAGGCAGCTTGGTAGACCCCGGGAATATTGGCCAGAGTTCTAAGGAACTGCTGAAGACCAGGAGGGCCAATGGAGAGTCAGAAAAGGACTCAAGAGAGGACCTGGAGAGATGTAGTTCAGGGAGAACCCAGAGAATAACCATGAGGAGCTGGAAGAACCTGGTCACATGCTTTAAGAGTGTGTTGGAATAACTGTTTAACCCTGTTGTGTTATGTTTAACAGAAACCAGGAGAAGACCAGAGAGTACCTGGGAGTGGAGATATGTGACAGGTATAACGTTCAGCCCAGTCACATGATGACAACGACAAAGATAGCAGCATGGAATCCTTATGGATAGAAATTCCATGTGTGAAGAGAAGGAGTATTTAGGTAGGGCTGTACTACTGTCCCCCCAGGACAGAATGAACAGACAAACATGAATGGCATGAAGAAATGTTTACAGAGATTAGGGAAGCTGGCAAATTGGGCAAAAGTATAATAAGTGTGATTTCAGTTACTTCAATAAATCAGTATCCAATGTAGAGAGCCACCAATTTTTATGACATTCAATAAAATGGAGAAAAAAAGCCTTGGTTATAAAGGATAACAGTCCTGTTAAATCAAGGTCTAATTCATTCAGTCATCGGCTTAAAAATATTCCACTTCTATCAAACATTCATTGTACATTTTAGTAACAAAAATAATTTATTTGTCATTCATTCTTCTTCTGAACAGCAAAAAGTATCTAAATCATATTGTAGCTCTTTTCATCAAGTCAATAGTATAACAATTCCATTCTCTCATGAATAGTGTCCTATTGCTGCATTTCACATTATCATAGTCTCAGACTTTGTCCAAAGCAAGCACAATGACTCATGAAAATATTAAATGTACTTATCTTCCAAGGACACTGTGATGAAAATCCTAACAGGAGCTCTGTTTCATGATCAAAAATCGCTGCTTCAGGGGAAGATTGAAGCAGAAAACAGGACAGTGGTTCATAGTGATAAAACTTAATTACCCCAATATTGATTAGATAAATGTTACATCAGGGAGTGCTAAGGAGGTCAAATTTTGAGACATAAGTGACTGTTTCTTGGACCAACTGGTCCAGAAACTGATAAGAGGGGAAGAAATTTTAGGTTTAGTCCTTATTGGAATGTATGAGAGGTAATAGTATTGGGTCCACTGGGAAACAGGGGGTCATAACATCTTCAAATTTAAGCTGATATTTGGAGTATAGTCACTAAAGATATCTACTGTTCTAGCATTTAATTTTTGAAAGGGCAACTATGATAAAATGAGCAAAATGATTAAAAGAAGCTAAAAGGATCAGTGGCAAAGGTTAGGATTTTAAATCAGGCATGGACATAATTTAAAAATACCATTATAGAAGCCCAGACCAGATATATTTCACATATTAAGAAATGTGGAAAGAAGAACAAACAGCAGCCAACAAGGGAGGTCTTGCCTCACTAATTTTCTGACTTCTTTTAAGGTGTGAATAAACATGTGGATTAAGGTGAGCCAGCTGATGTACTGTATCTAGATTTTTAGAAAGTTTTTCACAAAGTTCCTCATGAGAGACTCATAAGAAAATTAAAGAGTCATGGGATAGAAGGCAATGATTAGTTGTGAATTAAGAACTTGTTATCAGACAGAAAACATAGGATAAGGTTAAACAGGAGAAGAATAAAAAGTGGAGGGTCACAGGGATCTATACTTGGACCAGTACTTTTTAACATATTTATAAATGACCTGGAAATTATAACAAGTGAGGTAATTAACCCCTCTTTTACAAAAGCCAGCAGTGGGGGCTGACATGGTAAATGCTCTGACACCCATAGGAATTGAATGGGGGTTACAACATTTGCCTTGTGGCATTCGGCTATACGGCTTTGTAAAAGGGGGGTCTACGTTTATTAATGATACTAAACTATTCAAAGTTGACAAAAAAACATGAAGTCTGTGGAAAATTGCAAAAAGACCTTAGGAAATTGGAAGACTGGGCATCCAAATGTCAGATGAAATTTAATGTGGACAAATGCAAAGTGATGCACATCAGGAAGAATAATCCAAATTATAGTTACATTATGCTAAGGTCCACCTTAGGAGCCAGTATGCAAGTGTCAATGTAGACACTGCAATGAAATCTGCCCAATCTGCAACTGTGTTAAGGGTGAAAACAGGGACTTATGTATAAATGCTAGTCAGTAAAATGGCTATAATGATGAATAGGAGACTGACTGTAATGGCGATAATTACCAGTGAGGAGAAAGCGACTGACACTTTGAAAAAATGCTCAGAAAAGTGAAACTCTGAAGAGGGGGTGAAAACCTCCTCTTAAGGAAAGAGTTTACCGTCCAGTCATTGCATTGATATATGAAACATCACTTTCAGACCACTGGTAAAAAGTTAAATTGTACTTGCAAGCTCAACATGAAATATTCAAAATTTCTTATGCAAAAAAATCTCTCTCAATGGAAAAAATGATGCAATGCACTTATCTGTACAATATTCATAAGAATCTTAAGGCTCTCAGGGGTCCCAACGCGGCCCCGTTTCGAGTTCTGCTTCAGGAGACCCAAAATCACGTTTTAAACCCTCTGTGCAATCATAATGCTATTCCACGAGATAATCGTTCACTGAATTTTGAAGTACACCTGGAAGAATATAAAAAGGGCTGAAAAATCCTGCCAAAGTAATGTCCTGTTCCAGGTTGGCTGAATCAGTGGCGTACCTAGGGGGGGGCGGGGGGGGCGGGCCGCCCCGGGTACCAGCTCTTTAGGGGTGCTCGAGCCTTGGAGTCATGGCCCGGGAACTTCCCTGCTATGGCCCGACTCCAAGGCTTCCGCGAGTCCCCGAAGTGATCCTGCCTGAGCCCTCTCTCAAATTCCATTCACCCACGGCCACACCCCCCGTCGCCGTCGGAGCTTGATCAGCAACTTCCGGTTTCCGGCTGGGTGGAAGCAAGAAAGAGAGCCCGAGCCGCGTGGGACACTGCAATTAAGGCAGGAACTGAGGGTGAGTATCGCTGGGCTGCTTGGTGGTGGTTTTATTGTTATTTTATTTCTGCCCGAATCAATTTTTTAAAAAGCCCAAAATCGGCCTCCCGAATCATCAACTGACCCTCCCCCCCTAAAGCAGGATCGGCAATTTCCTCTTGCTAGCCTGCTCCTGCTTTAGAGGGCAAGGGGGGAGGGTCAGTTGGGAATTGCTGCAATGTCCTGCTTCCCCTCTGGCCTCCTGACCCGTACCTAATTGCATTAGACAGTACTAGATGGGGGGTGTAGGCCTGAAGGGGTGGGGTGTAGGCCTTAAGAGGGAGGTGTAGGCCTTAAGGGGGGGGGGACAGACCTTTGGGTGGGAGGTAAAGACCTTCGGGGGGGTGTAGGCTTTCAGGGGGGGACAGATCTTCGGGTGGGGGGGTGCAGGCCTTCAGGGGGGGGTGCAGGCCTTCAGGGGGGGGTGCAGGCCTCCAGGGGGGTGCAGGCCTTCAGGAGGTACAGACCTTCAGGGGGGGTGCAGGCCTCCAGGGGGGTGCAGGCCTTCAGGGGGGTGCAGACCTTCAGGAGGTACAGACCTTCGGGGGGGGTGTAGGCTTTCAGGGGGGGGACAGATCTTCGGGTGGGGGGTGAAGGCCTTCAGGGGGGGTGCAGGCCTTCAGGGGGGTGCAGGCCTTCAGTGGGGTGCAGGCCTTCAGGAGGTACAGACCTTCGGGGGGGTGCAGGCCTTCAGGGGGGGGTGCAGGCCTTCAGGGGGGTGCAGGCCTTCAGGAGGTACAGACCTTCAGGGGGAGGGGTGCAGGCCTCCAGGGGGGTGCAGGCCTTCAGGGGGGTGCAGGCCTTCAGGAGGTACAGACCTTCGGGGAGGGTGCAGGCCTTCAGGGGTGGGGTTTAGGCCTTCAGAGGGGGACAGACCTTTGGGTGGGAGGTAAAGTCCTTCGGGGGGGGGGGGTGCAGGCCTTCAGGGGTGGGGTGTAGCCCTTCGGAGGGGGGACAGACCTTCGGGGGGGGGGGGGTCCTGGTGTAAAAGTACACAGAGGGAGAGAGGGAAGGGGGGGTTCAAAGATACGTGCATATGCCAGACTTTGTGGGTTAGAAATAATGGGTCTAAAAACAGAGGAGTGGGAGAGAGATGATGCATAATGGGATTTAGGGAGGGAAGGAACAGAAAGGGAGAGAACTTGGAAACAGGGGATGGTGTGGAGGGGGGATAGAGATACTGGATAGGAGGATAGTTGGGAACAGAAAGGGAGAGATGGTGGATCCTGGGGTGGTGGGGAGTTGAGAAAAGGTGAATCTGTGGATCGAGACAAAAAAAGGAAAGATGCCAGATCTCTGGGAGAGGGAAGGGAAACGGAAGGGGAGGACAGAGATGGCAGACGGATGGTTAGCACGGAGAAAGGAGACCCTGGCAAGCAAGACAACAAGAGCCTGGGACCAACAAGATTTGAATATTGACCAGAGAACAAAAGGTAGAAAAAATAATTTTATTTTCTGTTTTGTGATTACAATATGTTAGATTTGAAAAGTGTACATGAGACAGCTTGAAATGGGAACTTTTCTATTTTTGTGAATGGCAAGGCTGAGTTCAGTTAAAATATATGCTTTATAAGAAAATATAATAATGTGTTTTATAAAGTTTATAAGCATTGCTGGCATACTCGGTGAGGTGTTCCTAGTGTTGGTGGTGGTGGTAGCATGTCAGTGTGTTGAGAGGAAGAGGTAGTCTGGGAAATTCTGCTGAGCAAACTCTGGGCCCATTTCCACCCCCAGTTAGTCCACTCCACTCAACTGGTTCACACACTGAGTGGGTCTTTGGGTGTTATTTCTGGGTAGTTGTTTTAGAATCTCTTCCAATGGTTTGTCAGTATCTCCTTCTGGTCCAAGGAAGGAAACTTTGTCAACCTTAGCATTGACCTTCAGAATATGTTTGTAACAGCGCTGCTTGTGTGGCATTAGGCTATGTAGTGATCGAAAGAAAAAAACAGACCTTTGCACATTTTTGCACTATATGGTGGGTGTATGAGGAGATTCATTTCCTGCACAGTTAAGTCCGTGTGAAGTTACCTTGTGCTGTAGTTGACATCTAGCAAGGTCTCTGTTTGGAAGGAAAGATCTAAGCTTAAAAATGAAGTGGCCAGAAGTTATGTTAAAAGTAGATAGCGTAGCTGGTTTTAAGAAAGGTTTGGACAAATTCCTGGAGGAAAAGTCCATTGTCTGTTATTAAGACATGGGGGAAGCGTCTGCTTGCCCTGGATTGGTGCACTCAGCAGCAACAAATACTAGTTTTGGCTGGCTCTTTCCCCGCATTTCTCCTCTCTTCCCCACGATTTAATATCCAGTTCAGGCAGTAAGTAAATACATCAGCAGGGGGGGGTCTGGTAAGTCTTGGGGGCTGGGGATGGAAGGTGAGAATTAGTTCTGTAGGCTATCAGAAAAAAGCAGTAAAGTCAATAGATTCTCTGAGTGGGAACAACCTGTTTGATCTTGCACTCTTGTGATTGACCAATTGTTTATCACTGTTTAATTTATCACATTGATTAATTTGAGCACACGTGAGGTGTCCTATGATGCAGGCAGAGGGTGATTAACCTGTGCCTTATTGTGTAAAGCGCTGGAGAATTCTCTCCTCTCGCTTACCTCTCACGCTGAGGACACCCTGCTTCAGTATAATCATTTATATGATTTATCTTATAAACATTATTACGTAGTCTTTTCCTCAAGTGCTGAGACATCAGGTTGTTCCCACTTGGAGAACCAATTGACTTTTACTGCTTTTCTGTGTGGCTTTAACATTTTTGCTATTCAGTATACCTAAACTATTATTCAGTAGAAAAATTTGGTTTGTTCAATCAAATCCTGTGTGGACATTGGACTTCTATGAGTGAATGAATTGCTTTAATGGAAAAATGTGATTTCTTTTTTAAGTACTTTGTGAAATTTATTGTTGTTGTGAAATTTATTGTTGTACTTTGTTTAAACTTAAAAAGCGGTGTCATTAACAGTGAATCGAATCGAGAAATCGATTCAACAGGGTGAATCGAATCAAATGAAATATTTTTCTCTGAATCGGGCAGCACTATTGGCTACCATGAGAATGGGCTACTGGGCATGATGGACCAGTTAGGCTATTCTTATGTTATGTTCTCATCTGTAGGGGCCTTTGTTTTCACTTCTTATTTTAATGTATTTTTTTCCTGGGAACTTATCAGTGTTTTTTTATAATGGGAACAAAAATGGAAGAGAATTCTAAGTTGCTTTTAAGTTTGTTGTTTTAACCTTCTTACTCAGTCTCCAGATATGCTCCACTATCCCTACTAACCAGAATGGCCACTGCCTTGATCTTGTCAACTTCTCCAACTGTTCACTCTAATTTTTCCTCCTTTACTTCTTCCCCCCTCTGATCATCTAATAACTTTAACACTTAATCAGCCCCCGCCCCTCCCCATTCCTGTTCAGCCTTTACCAATTCATTTAGCAATGTTCAGGCTATTTGATCCTTGTACTCTCCACCACTGCTTCATCTCTTCTCATACACTATGTTAACCAACTCTGTCAATTAAGTGATTTCTTCTTAACATACATTATGGATTTTCCCCCCTTTCTTTGACAGTGCTGCTGAACACCACTGCAGGAACTTGCAGAGTCACAGTCATTTGGATTATTGTGAAGCCAGCAACTGACGTACAGACTCTGTACTAACATGAAACGACATCGACCTAGTGGAGCTCAACAAAGAAAAATTAAAAAAGCAAAAGGGGAGGCGATTGAATCAATATCTGGATCTATGTTGAAATATGTAATGCTTTCAGCATCGCATAAAGGTAATGAAGAAGATTCTGAAGAAGTGCAAGCTGGCACATCCGAAATACCTGTAATAGAAATGCAAGATTCAGATGACCCTGAACTGAAAGAAGACAGTGAATCGTCATCTATAAGCACTGACACTGAGGAAGAGAATCTAATTGATAGCAAGAGTCAACACCAACAGCATAAAAATAACAGTGGAGAAGAAAGGGATGCTAGTAAAGACCAAGAGTTTGAAGAAATAGCGCATGAAATTTTACTTTATTGCGATATCGCTGCTTGGCCAGTACCAGTTCCAGATGACTTGAGAGTTAACCTGGTTAAGAAGGGAAGTGAACCTTTTCAAAATAAAAATGGACCTTTCTCTGCTAGTCAGCGAGAAGGAAAAAAGAGCAAAGGATTCAGTCGACACTTAACAACCTCATGGTTCTATAAATCTTTACCAAAGGGTGAAAAAGTTTTGAGAACCTGGATGGTTTATTCAAAATCAAAAAACTGCTTGTTTTGTTTTTGCTGCAGACTGTTTGCAGATAGTGAGACAAAAGCTGGAACATCTGTCTTTGTAACTGGCTTTAAAAACTGGTGGAAATTAAATCCTAAAGTCCCTGAACATGAGCGATCAGAACAACATCTCTTCTGCTTAGAACAATGGAAGACCTTGGCAAGGGGACTGGAACTCCAAAAAAATATTGATAGAATTCATGAAGTGGAAATGGATAAAGAGAGAAAATACTGGAGAGACATTTTACATCGTGTTTTGGATGTAATTATGTTTTTGGCTAAACAAAACCTTCCTTTCCATGGTCACAGAGAGGATATGTTATCAACAAACAAAGGAAATTTTTTGGAGTTGATAGAATTACTATCAAATTATGACCCAATTTTGAAGGAACATTTTGTAAAAATCAAACATGCTATTCCTTCTGAAAGCAGATTGAGTTCATACTTATCTCCAAAAATTCAAAATGAATTCATTCATCTTCTGGGAAATTATGTCAAAGAAAAAATTGTGGCAGATATTAAAAAAGCAAAATACTTTGGCATTCTTTTTGATAGCACCCCTGATGTTTCACACACTGATCAAATGTGTGAAGTGATCAGATATGTCTATATTGAAGATGATAACGTTGAAATAAAGGAATCATTCTTGGGCTTCTTTCCTATTTCTGGAAAGTCTGCTGCTGAACTCACGGAACAGATCTTGAAACAACTGGATAGTGATGGACTGGATATAAACCTCTGTCGTGGTCAAGGCTATGACAACGCTGCAACTATGGCTGGCATTCATGGTGGTGTTCAGGCAAAAATCAAAGAAATTAATCCCAAGGCTTTATTTGTGCCTTGTGCAAATCATTCTCTGAACCTTTGTGGAGTTCATTCTTTTGGAAGTGTTTCTTCATGTGTGACTTTTTTTGGAGCTTTGGAAAAAGTGTATTCATTCTTTTCAGTCTCAACTCATCGATGGGAAATGCTGCAGAATGTAGGTATAACAGTGAAAAGACTTTCCCAGACAAGATGGAGTGCTCATTATGAAGCAGTGCATGCCATAAAGACAAATTTTGAAAAGTTAATTTCAACCCTTGAAGCACTGTGTGATTCAAAAGAAAATGTGGATACAAGAGGATCAGCTCAGATTTTGCTCTCTGCTGTATGTGATTTTTCTTTTCTGTGTTATCTCTTTTTCTGGTGTGAAGTTTTGCATGAGGTTAATCAGACACAAAAATATTTGCAAACAGCCGGGATCAGCCTTGAACAATGTACAGTGAAACTGCAAGCTTTAAAATTGTTCCTTGAAGACCAGCGCACAGAAATTGTGGAGAAGGCCATTAACTATGGAACAACAAAATGTAAGGACATGGACATTGGCATAGAAAAAAGAATCAAGTTTCGAAGAAGAATGCCTGGAGAAACAACAAAAGATGCTGGTCTTACTTTGACAGAAGAAACCACAAGGGCTATGTTTGAATGTCTTGATCGTTTTCACCAAGAACTGGAGACTCGTTCTAAAGCAATGGATCAGATAATGTCAATGTTTGCTATCATTCAGCCATTTTCTCTAATTTTTGCAGAAGAAGAAAACCTTCGCAAGATTTTACCAAATATAACTGAAATTTATGATGAATTTTCTGGTGAAGATATCATACTGGAAATTTTTCGACTGCGGAGACATTTAAAAGCTGCTGGAATGAATCCCAAAGAAACAAAGGCATGGACAGTTTTGCAATTTCTAGAATTTATTGTGAAATGGGATTTTTATGAATCTGTGCCAAACTTATCCTTATGTTTAAGACTTTTCCTAACTATTTGTGTATCTGTTGCTTCATGTGAAAGAAACTTTTCAAAATTAAAATTAATAAAAAGTGTTCTTCGATCAACTATGAGCAATGATAGATTGACGAATCTAGCTATACTGTCCATTGAATATGAATATGCAAAGAAGATCAATTTTGATGAAATCATTGACAAATTTGCTGAAGCTAAGACTCGAAAACAGAAACTGTAATATTCATTACTGTGAAAGACCAATATGAATGTATGGGTTTTCCCTGTATTTTTCAAAAAATACATGGATTAAAAAGTATTAATCCTATTACATTTTCCCTTTTTTTGTATAAACCAAAACCAGAATCCATAGAAAATCTGACAAATGGTTCGACAATGAACTACTCCTACTGAAAAGACAATGCAGACAACTAGAAAGAAAATGGAAGAAAAACAGTCAAGATTCCACAACCATGATAAAACAACTACAAACAATACTGGTCTACTCACTGAAGAAATTCGACCACATCACAGAGGTATACCACAACTCACATTGGCTCCCAATACAAGCGAGAATACACTTCCAATTTTCCTGCCTACTATTTAAAGCAATAAACGGAGACAGCCCAGCCTATTGGAACAATCAACTAATTAAATCCACCTCAACTAGACATAGGAGAACTCACGCACCATTCACACACCCTCCAACCAAAAACTGTTCAACAACCTCCTAGCCATTCGAGCTGCAACTCTCGACCTCCAACTCTACAACCTATTGACTTCGACCGCAGACTACAAAACTTTCAAAAAATAAATAAAAACCCTTCTATTCAAAAAACACATAAAACCGAACTAACACAATCAGAACTGTCCCAAGCATCACCTGCAACTACTCCATATGTACTTCTAATGTCATGACAATTTAGACATAATTTATGTTATGTTATGTTTGGAATAATGGTTACATATATGAGGTTCAATAAAAGAAAATTTTCACTGCCTGTTTCTATTCTGACCATTTATTCCATTTCATGGTTATTGCAAAAAAATAAAAATAAAAAAATTTTACATGGGGGGGGGGGGGTGTCAAAAAATGATGGGCCCCGGGTGCCACATACCCTAGGTACGCCACTGGGCTGAATAGCCTATAAATCAAAAAGCTCTGCCTTGGGGTGGGCAAGAGGGAATTAAATTAACACCAAAGCCTTTCCTCAACTATTTGTGCCCAAATCTGATATTATGCCCTGAAATACAACTTAAAACACTAATCTAGGCTAAAACACTATTTTGTATTAAACCAAACAGACACTCGTGAATTATAGAGTGATTGGCCTGATTCAACAGTTTTCCAGGAATCTCTCTCCCACTAACTATTCTCTAAAGTCTCAAAAAGGGCCTAAACAGATCCAAAGAAGACTTTTGGTTAACAGCTCTCTCCTCAAGCAAATACTGTATATGCAAATTATATATGTAGTTCACAGGTTACTGCGAAAACTAGCTTTAATGCTGAGCCTCTAGAACCAGGCTTACTTGAGGGTTAGTCACTAGGCCAGCATTCCTCTATGAGTGTCGGGAGCAGAACGGAGCATTCAGCGTGGTTCCCTGAGCTAATAACCCCTATAGCAGTTTAGTAAAAGGGGGTGGGAGTGGGGGTGGGGGGAGTGTATTAGTGTACTAACTGGCTAAAATTAAATTAACACAGGAGTATTTAAAGGCTCCTAAATAAGAGGTGGAAAATGTTCCCACATTATTTTTATTTATTTATTTATTGCAAATCATAGAGGCTCATGGAAATATTTGTGGGGGACCTGCAAAAAACTGAATAAATATAGAAGATCAAATCTGGGTTTAGCACTTGGGAAAGTTCCACATTAAGAGGTGCTAAGCCCAGATTATAACACCTTTAAATAAAAGAAACCTTATGTTTGTACGTGAACTTAAAAAAAAAAAAAAAAAGAAAAGAAAGAGAATTGGTGGGATTTCATTTCATTCCATTGGCGGGTTGCATATAGAAAAAAATCTAATTGAAGCCAAAGTAAAACTATTGCTGCAGAATTCCATTGGTTTTCTATGGGACACTTTAAAGGACTTCATGTTATACGAGCAGCACTGATGGTTTATAATTCCTCCAGACCCTATAGATCAGTGGTTCCCAAACCTGTCCTGGGGGACCCCCAGCCAGTCAGGTTTTCAAGATATCCCTAATGAATATGCATGAGAGAGATTTGCATACCTGTCACTTCCATTATATGCAAATCTCTCTCATGCATATTCATTAGGGATATCTTGAAAACCTGACTGGTTGGGGGTCCCCCAGGACAGGTTTGGGAACCACTGCTATAGATAAAGGCACCAAAGTATGCCAAGTTACCCTAGCTGAAGTGGAAGATTGTGGTCTCTTCCTGCCAAGCATTCCTGACTTTGCAGCCCTGTTCTCTCCTACCTTTTTATTTATTATTTGTATAGCTGACACAATGTACAAAGGCAGAGTCATAAGACCTAATGAGAACTAACAAAAAATCAAATATAACACAGAAGCTCAAATTATTGCCCACATCATGGAGAGAGAGTGCATGAAAATCTCATTAATGACAAAAGCCCGCCTCAGACATTTAAAATGGATCCCAACCTCCTCCTTCTCCCCTCCCACACACAGGTATCTCAAAGCTATGAATGTGACTCAACATTTGAATTACATCTTTTGTTTTCTTAATAGAAAGAAAACATTTGAAAGTTCCCTAGCAGAGACTGATATCAGAATTATTTTCAAAAGAAGAATGGAGTCAATAAGCACCAGCTCAGTTTCCAGTCTTAACTGGGCTTACGAAGCTTACTTTTGCCTGGGTTTCAAAGTAGCACATGATGCGATGCAGAGAAATGCCACAAAATGGTAGAGCTCCTCAACTCCAACACAGATATAAAAAGAAACCTTAATAAAGGTCCTTACTATCCAGCCAGACAAAATTCAATAACAACCTTGCACTGAGACACCGAGCTCCATATAACACATTTACTTCTCATTTTGATTTTTATATATAAATTAAAGACCATGCATAAAGGAAAACAGACCTAATATACTGAAAACTGTAAACCTGATCAATGGGTTTTTATTAAAAAAAAAAATTTTTCTATTGATTTCAAAAAGATGGTGGTAATTATTCCTTAAGAGCCATTAGGCCTGAGGAACAACACAGTGTGGGAAATTTTATCGGTTAGCACAGGAGGGGTATGCTTAAATCTACAGGGTGCCAGGAAAATTATGTCAACACTAGTATTTTAGCCTGTTACATTAATGGGTGCTAGCTGTCTGTCTTTCTTCCCCCCCCCTACTTCCCTGTGCAGCAGCCACAGCAGCATTCCCTCCCCCTCCATGTCCCTGTGCAGCAGCATTTCCCCCCCACCCTACTTCCTTGTACAGAAGCATTTCGATCCCCCCCCACTTCCCTGTGCAGCAGCAGCAGCATTCCCTCCCCCCACACCACTTCCCTGTGCAGCAGTAGCATTTCCCTTACCCCCACTTCCCTTCGCGCAGTCCCGACAAACCTGCTGATTCCAGCAGCGTGTGCAGTACTCTACACATGCTGCTTTGGGGCCTTCTACTGCCCTGATTTACTCTGGCACGTCCCTGATGAACGAGCTCCCGGTGCAGGTGATCGAGGCAAACAGCGTGCAAGAATTTAAGAGCAAATGGGATGCCCATGTGGGATCCCTTAGAGGGTTAAGCCAAGGGAACCTGCCACCGGGAGTGGGATCCCTAGGATAGTAGACTTGGGGGTGGGTCAGTAGAGTGGGCAGACCTGATGGGCTATGGCCCTTATCTGCCGACATCTTCTATTTTCTATGTTTCTATGTGTAGAGTGCTGCACACACTGCTTGAATAGGCAGTTTTGGAGTCGGGACCACAAAGAATGTAGCGGCTGGAGTGTTTTTTTGGCACTTCCCTTTCCGCGAGATGTCCCTGCAGCTCCTCTCGATCCACGCCAGCGTCGGAAGCCTTCTCCGCCGCTGGTGCCGCTGGTGAGAGGAGCTGAATATTGTGGAGAGCAGGGAGTCCAGCACTGGTGGCCAGTCCTGTCGGCAGTGTGGGTAGGTGCTGGGAAGAAGGCTGGGTACTCGTGCATGCGCATTCCTGCAGCCACAGACCTACGGATCATGGAAGCACACAGTTAAGAGTGCGCATGCGCGGCTAGGGTTTTATTATATAGATGCTTCCTGTTTCTGCTATCTCAAGTACAACTAAGGTCTTGATTTACCAATTTCTATCAATGGGTTAATATAAACAAATTTATATCTAGCATGCATAAACATATTTAACATTATAGGGCCATTAAAAATAATGGATCATGTGTCAAATAATGAGCATTAAGGGCTCCTTTTACAAAGATGCACTAGCTGAAAAATTACCGCCTGCTTTAAAGGAGGCAGTAGTGGCTAGTGCACGCGGCATTTTAGCGCGCGGTAAGTGTGCACTAAAACCGCTAGTGCACCTTTGTAAAAGGAACCCTAAATCTTATTAAAGTAGATTAAAGTGCAATAATGTGTGTTAATATTAAAGTAAATAAATAAATAGTCTTTAGATTGGAAACCCTTTGAAGACAATACAATACTTACTGTACCTCAATATAATACAATTTGGCCCTCTTTTACAAAGGTACACTAAGAGGTTCATAATAATAAAAAAAAAATGTCTAAAAAGTGTCGTAAATAGCTTCTTGGACGACCAAAAAGCCTGATCGTCCAAGTACCCATAACCAAAGCTGGTTTTTAGATGTATCTAAAAACAGCTTAGGCCTTTCCCCTGCCTCTAGATGCACAGAGAGAAAAGAGGCGTGTTTAGAGGAGGGGAAAGGGCGAACAGTGGGCGGGAGGTGGGCCGACCTACACCTAGGCGTACAACAGATATAACCAAAACATTTGACAGATTGCTTAGTTGGCATTTAGACCTTTTTGACTTAGACGAAGTCAAAACAGGTCTAAGTGCCGAAAAAGGGGCCGCTGAGCTGATGGCCACTGGCGCGATCAGTTCAGCGGCCCGGCAACCTACCCACCACAACCATAGCGGCAGGAGAGATGCCTCATCTCCCCTACCACAATGTGATCACTCATCTAACCGAACTGCCGTGACCCGCGGCAGGAGAGATGTCCAATCTCTCCTGCCGCAGGTTGTGGTAGTTCGGGTACAGGAGTGATGGCATTGCGGCAGGGGAGAAGGCCAATCTCTCCTGCCGCGATACATCACCCCCTCCCCGACAATATCAGGGCAAGAGGGAGCCCAAGCCCTCTTGCCCCGCGGCACCCCAACTGCCCGATTATGTTCGGGGCAAGAGGGAACCCAAGCCCTCTTGCCCTGCCGACTCCCCGACTCCTCGACAGCATCGGAGCAAGAGGGAGCCCAAGCCCTCTTGCCCCGTCGAACCGCGACCCCCTCCCGACAACATCGGGGCAAGAGGGAGCTCAAACCCTCCTGCCCCGCGGCAGCTGCGGAACCCCAATGATATTGGGGCAAGAGGGAGCTCAAGCCCTCTTGCCCCGGCGATCGTGCCCCCACCCCGCCGAGTATGAGCAGGCCAGGAGGGAGCCCAAGCCCACCTAGCCCTGGCGACCCCCATCCAACATGAAAGTGCCAGGAGGGAGCCCAATCCCCCTGGCCCCGGCGACCCCCCCTCCGACATGAAGGGGCCAGGAGAGAGCTCAAGCCCTCCTGGCCCCAGTGACCCTGTTTCCGACATGAAGGGGCCAGGAGGGAGCCCAAGCCCTCCTGGCCCGGCGACCACCCAACCCGGCCCATGTGCCTAAAGCCCCGCCCATAGGAGGGGCCTAAGGCTCCCGGGCCTATTCTGATTGGCCCAGACGCCTCATGCCCCACCTGTGGGCGGGGTTTCTGCCGCCTGGGCCAATCCGGCCCCATTCTGGACCTGGCTGGCCTGCCGGATGTGCAAGCTTGGCACCCGTCCGTCTGGCCAACTTAACAGGTACAGGAAGGGTGGTAGAGGGGTGGGGGGTCTTGGGGTCAGCGGAGGGCCAATCTAGGGTTCTGGGGGGTGGTCATTGGGGGAGGGGGGTTGTGTCGAGGGCAGGAGGGCTTGGGCTCCCTCCTGGCCCCTTCGTGTCAGAAAGGGGGTCGCCGGGGCCAGGAGGGGTTAGGGCTCCAAACTGGCCTGCTCGTACTCATCGAGGGGGGGCATGATCAATGGGGCAAGAGGGCTTGAGCTCCCTCTTGCCCTGATATCGTTGGGGGTGCCGCGGCTGCCGTGGGGCAGGAGGGCTTGAACTCCCTCTTGCCCCGATGTTGTCGGTGGGGGGAGGTAGCAGTTTGACGGGGCAGGAGGGCTTGGGCTCCCTCTTGCCCTGATGTTGTCGGGGGGGGGGGTCGCGGTTCGACGGGGCAAGAGGGCTTGGGCTCCCTCTTCCCACGATGTTGTCGGGGGGGTCGCGGTTCGACATGGCAGGAGGGCTTGGGCACCCTCCTGCCTGGATCATTGGGAGGGGGGAGATTCTGTAACCGGTGTTGTTTTTGACAGACACCGGTTACAGTATCCAGCTTTTAGGCGAAGGACTGGCTCCTCCTTCGCCTAAAAGCTGGATACTGTAACCGGTGTCTGTCAAAAACAACACCGGTTACAGAATCTCCCCCCTCCCAACGATCCAGGCAGCAGGGTGCCCAAGCCCTCCTGCCATGTCGAACCGCGACCCCTTTCCCCGACAACATCGGGGACGTTTGGGGCTTAGGCGTTTTTTTGGTTCATTATGGCCAAAAAGTGTAGACGTCGTGGGGGTGTACTTTTAAACGTAGTGGTGATCTGGGCGTTTAGTAGAGGCAGGCCATAATCAAAACAAGGATGTTTGTTTTGGTTATGAACACTTTCCCTGCTTCTGCTTTGAACGTTTAAGGACTTAGGCCAAAAAGGGACTTAGACGTTTTTTTTTTAATATGCCCCTTCACGCATTTTAACGTGCGTTTAGTGCATGCTAAATCAATGCATGCGCTAACCGCTAACGCATCCATAGGATAACACGCATGTGCTAGCATTTAACACGTGTTTAGCGCATGTTAAAAAGCATAGCGCAGGGGGGGGCACTAGAGAGCCCGAGCAAGATGGAGGCTTGAGTCGCGAGCTCCCGCCACCAACTCTGCTATTTTAGACATATCACTGATTTAATCTACAAAATTCAACAGATTTTTCGGCTATAGTGATGCCTCTTCCTAAGCAAGGCAAGATCGAGGCTGCCTTTGCCGGCACTTCGGGTGCCAAACGACAAAAACAGGATCCCCCGACACCCACGAAGAGCGAGTCGGGCAGACCACGTGGCGATCCGGAGCTAACTATCTCTGATCAATTGCAGCAGATTTCAAATATGATGTCGGAAAGTAAAGATGACATAAAAGACATCAAATACGAGATTATGAATCTGACTGAAAAAATATCAGCGATGGATGCCAAAATGTTAAAACTCGAACGGAAAACTCTACTCATCGAAGAAGTGGCTACTAATCAAAAAATGGATCGAAGAGCCATTCATGCCCTGGAAGTACAACTTGAGGATCTGGGCAATCGGGGACGTCGTCAGAACCTGCGCATCAGTGGCCTACATGAGGGAATCGAGGGTACTGATGCCTGTAAATTCTTTGAAGAATGGCTTCCCAAGGTGCTATCCCTTACATTTACCAGGCCTTTAGAGGTGGAAAGAGCCCACAGGGTACCAACAAAATCTCACCATGCTTCTCAGAGGCCGAGACCGATCGTACTGAAGCTGCTTCGATCTCCCCACGTGGTGATGATCCTGGAAAAGATGCGTTCACTGCATAAAATCGACTGGCAGGGTCAGAATGTTTACATCTCAGCGGATTTCACCAAAGCCACGGCCGACAAGCGACGCAAATTTCTTGCTTTACGTCCTCGATTGCGGGCGCTGGAAGCTCGATTCGGTCTCCTTTCTCCGGCTCGCTTCAAGATCACTTATCAAAATAAAACTAAGACCTATACCGAGCCGGATGAAGTGGAGCTTTTTCTCAAGGAGCAAGAAGCACTGCTTCCCATGGAAACGTGACTATATAATCCTGCTTCTTCCCCTATTGAGGTTTAATATACCTATAAGCTTTAGCATAAGTTGTATGTGATGTGTTTCCTACGTTACAATTTCTGTGTTTTCAACAAGTTCTATATGCGGGGTTGGTGGGGGAGTGAGACAACTCGAGGCCTCCATGTTGTGGTGTCTCCTCTCCTCCGCAGGCCCTCGGGGCGCCATTTGGGCGGGATGATTGCAAGGCCTTTGTCTTGCAGGACGGGGGGAGTTTGGTTAACTGTTGGGAGGGTGGGGGGATGTATGTTTGTGTGCGAGTATGGGTTATGGTTATTTTTGTTATTCTTACAGAACAAAGCACTTCTATTATGGATCTCTTTAGGCAGTACAGGATGTGATATATGCATACGATGCTTTCTGCTCCTTTTGTCAGTGTTTTCCTCCCAGTTCCATGATGGCTATGTGTAATCTGCTATCTTTGAATATTAGGGGGTTAAATCATCCTATCAAACGAAAAAAGACTCTTCTGAATTGTAAACATCATTCAGCTCAGGTAGTATTTCTGCAAGAAACTAAACTGAATTCAATTGAATCTGCTAAATTGAAACGAGACTGGGTCTCTCAGTGCTTCTTTTCTCCCGCAGTGGCCTCTAAAGGTGGGGTAGCTATATTATTATCCAAAACTCTAACATATTCTGTTTTACACTCTTCCCATGACTCATAAGGTCGCTGGGTTACTGTCACACTGGAAATTAATACCACCCGATATACCTTTATCACAGTCTATGGTCCAAATGTTCCTAACACTGAATTTTTTAGGTCATTAGTTAGGGAACTGGCCTCTATAACTACTGACTGTTTTGTATTAGGAGGGGACTGGAATCTGGTCCTTGATGCACACTTAGACCGCAGATCTCAATCAACTTATCGCTCTCCTCCAACGCTTCCACTATTATCACACATAATCCATTCCTACAAACTGGTGGATGCTTGGCGTCTCTACCATCCGACTGGACTTGAGTACACTTTTTGGTCTGCGCCTCATGCTTCTGCCATGAGATTGGACTACATTCTTTTGTCTCAATCTTTCTTGTCATCTATACGCTCCACTTCTATTCTCTCCTGCCCTCTTTCTGACCACTCAGCTGTTACTATCACTTTCTCTCTATCCGCTCCACCTTCTCCCACTCCTACTTGGCGTTTAAATACCGCTCTACTAGCAGATAAAGAATTTGTTAGTCAGGTTGAGGATTGGACAACAGAATACTTTGAAAATAATGATACCCAAGACTTAACATTTCAAATTATCTGGGATGCCTATAAGGCTTACTTGCGAGGTAGAATCATAGCTTACTCAGCCCACTTGAATAAACAAAGAAAGAGAGAACTCATTGCATTAGACAATCAGATCAAATCATTAGAGACTGCATATCACCTGTCTCCGTCCGTTCCGCAGTTGACCCTGATTCGTAAACTCAAATTTCAGTATAATTCCATTCTTTCTGAACGAGCCGGGGTTTTACTACTACAAGAAGGGGCTCTTTATTATGAACATCGTAATAAAGCTGGTACACTATTAGCTAATTACCTCAAACATAAAAAGAGAGCTGGACGCATTAAAGCTCTCAAAGTGGCTGATTCTCTTATAACGGATCCCAAGGAAATCACTAATCACTTTAAATCCTTCTATGAACATTTATATTCCTCGGGTGTAGATCCAACTGAATTAGATTTTAATGATTTCTTTAAAGGCATGACCCCTCCAGAACTGCCATCCAAACTGGTAGAAACTCTTAACAAACCTATTTCTGTAGTAGAAATAGGTGAAGCTGTAGATGGTCTGAAATCTGGCAAGGCTCCGGGAGGGGATGGTTTAGCCTTGAGTTTTTACAAGGTTTTTCGAAAGCTAATTCTTCCCAAATTGTTTACACTGTACTCAGATTTCTTGACCAGAGGAACAGGTGGAGGTACTTTTGTTGAAGCAGATATAGTGGTATTTCCTAAACCTGGCCGAGATCCCATGCTTCTGAAAAACTATAGACCTATCTCATTACTCAATTATGATTGCAAAATCTATGCGAAACTTCTTGCAGACAGACTTGCTAAAGCATTACCTTTACTAATCCATCCTACTCAATGTGGTTTTGTGAAAGGCCGACTAACAGCGGATAATTCTAGAGTTTTTTTGCCACGTCCTTCAGGCTGCCCAAACTATTTCCACTCCAACATGCGTGATGTCATTAGACGCGGAAAAAGCATTTGACTATGTGGAGTGGAAATATTTACTCTATACCTTAAATTGGTACCAGCTGGGACAGGCTTTCACGGATATGGTACGCATATTATACTCTAATCCTAGGGCCAGATTGAATGTGGAAGGGTATTTGTCTCCATATTTTTCCCTGTTTAGGGGCACTAGACAGGGTTGCCCATTGTCCCCTCTCCTGTTCAATCTGGCCCTGGAACCTTTACTGCGTAAACTTGATTCTGACTCTGATATTACTGGTATACAAGTGGGTCCGACTGAAGTACGCTTATCGGCTTTTGCCGATGATGTGCTTCTATATGTCTCTAACCCAGATGTTTCCATCCCGGCGATCCTCAGTCTTCTTTCCAGATTTGGACGACTTTCTGGCTATTCCATTAACTGGGATAAGACTGAAGTATTACCCTTAAATGTTTCTTGCACAAAAGATATGATTACACCATATGGCCTTACGTGGTGTTCCACGACCATTAAATATTTAGGAATACATTTTTCCAGCACCTGGCAAGACACGGTGACACATAACATTGAGTTGTTACTCTCCAAACTACGAACACTCTGTCGTCAATGGTCTCCCCTACATTTAACATGGTGGGGTAGATTGGAGACTATTCGAATGATGCTTAGCCCACAAATTCTCTATGTACTTCAAATGTTGCCCTTACCTCTTCCTCCCACTTTGTTAAAACAAATTGACAAGATATTGATAAACTTCTTATGGTTAGGGAAACCATCCCGCATTGCGCTATCTACCCTCAGGAAATCTTGGACTCAGGGAGGAGTTAATTTTCCTCAGTACAACAGATATGCTATAGCGGTGCTGCTACGAGGTGCCAGTAAATGGTTTTTACCTCCTAATTCTATGATTATACCTTATTGGAGTTTATTGGAACGAGCATTAGTGTTGCCATATATCTTAACTGATGCTTGTTACTCCAAATCGGTTCCTTGTTTTACTAACTGGGTGGTGCTACATGTTACCCAGCAGGCAATTCTTGGGCTGGGTCGAACCATGCAACACTATATCTTTTCTACTACTCATTCCCCCATTTGGGGCAACCCTAATATTATTATAGGCTCCCGTATGGTGCATTGGTCGTCCTGGATAAAAGCTGGTGTATGGTATGTGAGGGATATTTTGCACAATCATGCCCTGATGACATTTGACAAGCTGCAGTTAACTTACAACTTACCTTTCCAACAGTTATATAAATATCATCAATTGTGTCACAGTTTGAAAGCAGCCTATGGTCATTCATTAGAACGCCTGAAGAGGGGATCTTTTCGCACGTCTACTTTGCTGACATCTTGGAGTACTAAGCAGCATTTGATGTCTAGAATTTATGATGTTCTACAGGGTACTGACCCGAACAATCTTCTTCCTGTTCAAAAGCAATGGAACCGAGATCTTCAGTGCATAGTTTCTGATCAACAATGGTCTCAGGTATGGGTCCAATGCAATAAACCATTGCACTCAGCATCTCTCAGACAATCTTTGTTTTTTGTCCTCCATAAATCGCTGTGGACTCCTATTAAACAACAACGTGTTTCCCCAACATCGTCAAATAAATGCTGGCGATGCGAGACTTCCTTGGGAACTTTCCAACATATGCTTTTCGATTGTCCACTTGTTTCAGCTTTCTGGACTGAGGTGGGGAATGTAGTAGGACAGGTCCTATCTTCTCCATTGTCACTATCCTATTGTCAGGTGATACTCCGTTCTGCCCTACTGGAACCTCCACTCTCTAGATCATATTCTATTCTTCATGACATTCTCCTGGGTTTAGCCATCAAGACTGTGCTCCTTCATTGGAAAAGCAAAACCCCAGTGCCTATAAATCAATGGTGGAATATGGTACTTATGTGCTACAAATATGAGTTCCGTCTGGCAGAATGTAGAGATTCCCTAGGGGCATTTCATACCATATGGTCTCCTCTGCAACATTACTGTGATTGTATCGTTTGACATATAGATTTCATATATGATGCTATGTATGCTTACATTTATATGTACTGTACTGCTGATATTGACACCCACTGGCTGCTTTGATCTGTACTTCGCCTTTGTTCTTTTTCTTTTTGTTGTATTGCTTTATAATTTTTTCAATAAAATGATATGACTTAAAAAAAAAAAAGCATAACGCACCTTTGTAAAAGAGGGGGTTTGAGTTGCCAATGAAAAGGAAAAATCTAAAAAGTAGAATCTGTAGGGTGTTCGCTCATATGGTCTGCCGATATACAGCAATTGCCACATTATCAGTCAAATTATCAGCATATTTATGGCATGACATGTCATTAATTAGAATAGCAACAGTCATCTGATAGTCCAGATTTCTGATTTATTGACGATGTTTGATGTACAATGCAGTGCTACTTCATCATATCTGATTTTTATATCATTTTATTTCATTGGCAATAATGTGGTGAGCTGGTATAATATGGATGTTAACAATTGGGGTCATAATCTGGGAGAAATCAGGAACATACCACTTCTGTTGTTGTTGTTGTTTTGTTACCTAGAATCTTTCTTCCTGCTCCTGTTCCAGAGCTGGGAGCCTTCTTGCACCATTCTAGAGAATGACACGGTGGCGGTTTACCCGCGGCCACCGCATTTTAGCCACGGGTCACCCGCCGAAACGAGGAACGAAAACTAGCAGTCGCTGCGGCGACGGGGACAAGGCCATTCACCGCCCGTGGGGCGGTGAATGGTCTTGTCCCCGCAGTGAGGCATGAAGGATCGCGCGGTCCCTGCAGCACACACCTGCCTGCCCAATCGATCCTAGTGTTTAGCCAGCTCTCTCCCTTCTCCTCACCTTAGTTTGTAGGTTTTCTTTTTCGGCGACCCGCACGCTATCAGAGAGCCGCGCACCCGCTGCTGCTCAGTTTCGATCTTCTGCTCTGACACAACCGGAAACAGGAAGTTGCAGCAGAGCAGAAGATTGAACACTGAGCAGCCGCGCGTGCGCGGCTCTTTGGGAAAACGTGCATGTCGCCAAAAAACAAAACCTACAAACTAAGGTGAGGAGAAGGGAGAGAGCTGGCTAAACAGTAGGATCGATTGGGCAGGCGGGTGGTGGCTGCGGGGACCGTGCGATCGCTCGTGTTCCCGGCTCAAATTGGAAGGAGGGAGTGAAAGGGAAAAGGATTCTGGGCCAAGGGGATGAAGACGGAAAGAAAAACCCACAGCAGGAAAGAAAGGGAAGGACAGGCAGGTGAGCCAGATGCTAGAAGCAAGGGGAGGGATGGGAAGAAAGAGGAAAAAAAGCTAGATGGGGTTGAAAAGAAGAGACACACTGGTATGGAAGAGGAAGATAGGAGAAATCTGGACACAGGAAGGTAACAGAAAGAGGGGAAATTATGTGCATGGGGCATAGGGACAGTGACATAAAGGGGACATGCCATGGGGATGGCATATGGACACAGGGGGGGGCAATGGCAGATACATAGGGGAGATATTAGAAATGGGGAAAATAGCACAGAAGCGAGATGGTTTGTGGGGATGGGACAGGGACCGAGCTTGCAGGCTCCAGTGGCTTGCACAAATTACATTGTAATGGGCCATGAAAATAAGAGGGAGGAAGGTAGATAGATAGGCCACGCAAGAAGAGCTGAAGGGTAGTAGAAAGGAACAGATGGTAAAGGAGGGAGGGAAGGGTGGTGGTGGAAAGGAATAGGACAGACATTGAAGGAGGGTGGAGAGGAACAGACCCCGAAGGGAAATGTGGAAGACAGAGTGGGAAGAAGACAGATGCCAGACTATGGGGGAGCGGAGGGAAGAAGATGGGTGCTAGACCAATTGGAGGGGGGGGGGTGAAGGGAGAGGCACAGTAACAGCAAGTGGAAGACGCAGAGAGAAGACACACAGTGGATGGAAGGAATTGAATGAGAAGATGTGGAAAGCAGAAACAAGACAACAAAGGTAGAAAAAAAAATTATATTTATTTATTTATTTTTTTGCTTTAGGATAAAATATATTAGTTGTGTTGATAAAAATTTATAAACAAAGCCCTGCCAGCTGAACATCTCTTTCTCTAGTTCAGCAGCAGGAACTTTGATTTATAAGAAAGGAATAAGCTAAATATTACAGTACTAAGGCTTATATGGATGCAGCGGGGACGGTGACGGGGCGATGAATGGGATGGCAGTGGCGGTGATGGGGCGGTGCAGAGGATGGTGGGCCGGTGACGGGGCGGTGACGGGGACAGATTTTTTCCCCGTGTCATTCTCTACACCATTCTTCTCGTTCTATAACAGATCACCTAAATATAAGCACTTTGGCCCTGATCCAAAAGAACATAAGAATTGCCATACTGGGACAGATCTAAAGTCCATCAAGCCCAGCATCTTGTACCAACAGTGGTCAACTCAGGTCCCAACCACCTAGATCCCAAGTAGTAAAACAGATTTTATGCTACTTATCAAATATGCAGTGGATTTCCTTAGGTCATCTCAATAATGGCCTATGGGCTTAACGTTTAGGAAATTATCCAAACTTTTTTAAACCCTACTAAGTTAACTGATTTCACCACATTCTCCGGCAATGAATTCAAGATTTTAATTATATGTTTTGTGAAGAAATATTTTCTCCAGTCTGTTTTAAATCTACCACTTAGTAGCTTCATCACATGCCCCTTAGTTCAAGTATTTTTGGAATGAGTAAACAAGCAATTCACCTCTACCCTTTCCACTCCACTTAGTATTTCATAGACCTCTATCATACCATCCCTGAAGAGCCCTAGCCATTTTAGCCTTTCCTCATAGGGAAGTTGTCCCATCCCTTTTATCATTGTTGTTGCCCTTATCTGTACATTTTCTTATTCAGCTACATTATTTTTTTAGATACAGTGACCAGAATTGCAAACAGTATTTGAGATGCAGCTATACCATAGAGCGATATAAGGATATTATAACCTTTTCAGCTTTATTTTCCATCTTTTTCATGATAATTCCTAAAAATGCTTTCTTAGCTGCTACCACACATTAAGCGTAGGGTTTCAACGTATCCTCAGTGAAGATACCTAGATCCTTTTCCTGGGCAATGACTCCTAACATGGAACCCTATATCACATAGCTATAGTTCGGGTTCTCTTTCCCATATGCATCACATTGCACTTACATTAACCCCCTCTTTTACAAAGGTGTGCTATGCTTTTTAGCGTGCGCTAAACACTTAACGCGTGCATGTTATCCTTAGCGCACCTCTTGCAATGTTTCACAATCCTCTTGCAATTTAACAACTTTGAGCTCCTTTTACGAAGCCGCGTTAGCGGTTTTAGCGCACGCAGCTTTTTAGCACGTGCTAAACCCACGCTGCACAGCTAGAACTAACGCCAGCGTTAGCGTCTAGCATGGCCGGCAGTTTAGCGTATGCTATTACGTGCATTAAACCGCTAACACGGCCTCGTAAAAGGAGCCCTTTGTGTTATTAACAAATTTACCCCATCTTTTAAGAATGCATAACGCAGGTTTTAGCACCAGCAGTGGCGGTAACTGCGCTGACACTCATAGAATTCCTATGAGCATCGGAGCAATTACCACCACTGCCAGTGCTAAAACCCGCCCTATGCGTTTGTAAAAGAGGGGGTTAATTATCTCACTAGTTATTCCCATTTCTAGATCATTGATAAATATGTTAAAAAGCAGCAGTCCCAGTACAGACCCCTGGGGAACCCACTATTTATCCTTCTCCATTGAAAATATTGATCATTTAAACCTACTCTCTTTTTTGCTATTCATATGTTGGGCATTCCACTTTGTAAAATGGCTGTTCATGATGAATATCCTCAGTATACTGATGTCCATCTCACATATTTGCAAATAAAAAATCCTGACATATTTCCTGTTGGAAAATACATGTAAGATAGATGTCCATTTTGAACATTCTGAACTGGGCATTTCTATTCTGACTTGGAGGTCCTTTTGAAAATACCCTCCACCTAACATAACACAACATAACAATATACTTGTATACCACAGCTACCTCTCAGTTCTGTGCAGTTAACAGAATAAAGATACTGGACATCCACATTGAATCAGAATTCATTAGTTGGAAAATTTACTCCCCAAATATGTTGTGAACAATTTTCTGAAAGCTAGATAGGTATTGGAAATTAATATAAAATTACCAAGATGTTTATCCTTTATGCCTACCTGATGGGATAAAATTCTACTAAAGAATCATTTGTAAACACATTCCTTAATGGATGGAAAATCAAACATCTGTGAACCCCATGTAGAGCGTTTCCTATTACTAAATTCAAAATGGTCAAGAAAATAGCTAGCTAAGAGACCATGTAAAGACTTAAAGCATATGTAACCAAACTTAAACAGTATTCCTGCCTCAGTTGGTAACCAATACAATTTGTGATAATATTTTGGCACATGGTCAAATTTTTTCAGACTGAATATCAAGTGAACAGCAGTATTTTGAATGACTTGCAACCTCTTGATGTGTTTTATACAAATTGATAAACAGAGGATATTACAGTAATCTAAAGTGCATCGAATAAGTGATTGTACTAAAAGTCTATAGAAAGGAAGGTCAAAATATGGCCTTATTGTTCTAAGCTTTCATATCAGAAAATAACATTTTCTAACAAGAATATTGATTTTGGTATTAAATGATAAGTTTTGATCAAGGTGGATTCCCAAAATTTTTATGACTGGTATGATGGAATACGTTATCCCATTAAAATCCTCCTTGATCTTATTTGAAAGAGAAGCCAGAAAAATTTTGTTTTGTCCAGACTAAGTTACAGTCTGAAGTTTTTCATCTATGTTTCTACAGCTTATAGAATAGAGAGTATGAATGCTAATGTATCTTATGAGAAAGCTGCAATCGGAACTACTATTGTAATGTCATCTGCATAACTACAAAACACAGAGTAAATGCTGCCAGAAAAAAATCCTTCATGGTCCATCCAGTCTGCCTGACAAAGTGACCAGAGTCAAACCCGCCAATCCATTTAGGCCAGGGTCACCCATATTTAAATGCTTGTTGTGAAGTCTTTACCATGCCAACCATATATTTATTTATTTATTTATTCCATTTGTGCGTCACACATACCTATACAAGCTCTTGGCGACATTACAGAGGAAGGGATTAGAAGAGGGTAGGGAGGACAATGGAGGGCGGGAAGATACAGGAGAAGAAGAGGATACAAGTATATATAAACATATAGTAAATATAGGCAGCCAAACATAATGGGGATGATAAGTTCAATAATGTCAGCAGTATACCACATATGAATCAAGATGCCTCTATCTCCCTCCTAAGCTGAACAGTTACCCCATTTTATGTGATAGTAAAATGATTAACACTCTGGAGTTGTCAGTCCTTCACCTGTCTCTTGCCATGTTCACGACAAGATGTATAAGTCTATTCGTCATCGGCCTCTAATCCCCCATAATGGATGTTTATTTTTTGAAGGAGTGAATAAACTTTTCGAGAAAGGTAAGTCGGTCAACATTGAGCACCTGGATTTTCAAAAAGCAATTAACAAAGTACCTCATGAATAAATCCTGAGGAAATACAATACAGTATAATGCAATACAATTTTTATTTGTATACCGCCAATACCTCTTCAAAGTTCACAGCGGTTTACAAACAATAAAGTATCTAATATTAGGTACTTAGAAAATATCCCTAACTGTCCAATAGGCTCACAATCTGACTAAAGCACCTGTGCTTACATACTAAGAATATAAAAAGAAGATAAAAGGAAAAACAAATAACAAAATTTAATTAAAATAAAACAACAGAGGATTAAAGTTAAATAAAAACAAGACCCTGTCATCTAAAAACTACCTGCATTTTGAATAGATCAGTTTCTAGTTTCTTTTAGACAAGCCACAATAGAGCCAGATGATAGCCACAAATATAAAACAAAAATTAAAAGTTTGCGGTAAACTTGGAAGTGGAACAGCAGTGATATTGTCCCCCAATGAAGGCTGATTGATAGCTGAAACACTCCAAAGGAAGTTGATCGTCGGATAGTTCATAGCCCTCCAATGTTGGTTTTGGCTGGGAAGCCATTAAGATAAGTGTTGCTGTTATTCTTTTAAAAAAATCTATCGATGAGTGGATTTCAAGTTTTGATATAATTATTACAATAAAGATCATAAATTGAACCCGTGGAGGGACATAATAAAAAAAAAGTCTAAGTCCCCTTTTGGCCTAAGGTCTTAAACGTTGAAAGTAGAAGCAGGGAAAATGTCCATTATCAAAAAAAACATCCAAACGGAAGGTTTTTTTGATAATGGCCTGCCTCTACGTTCAGCTGTTTAAACGCCCAGACAACCACTATGTCTAAACACACCATATAATCAACCTACAAAAAGCCTAAGTCCCAAATGCCCAAAACAAGGGCTTTTAGGCGAAGGAGGAGCCAGTCCTTTGCCTAAAAGCTGGATTCTGTAACCAGTGTCTATCAAAAACAACACCGGTTGCAGAATTCCCCCCCCCTTACAACGATCCGGGCAGGAGGGAGCCTAAGCCCTATTGCCCCGCCGACTCACCGACAGCATCGGAGCAAGAGGGAGCCCAAGCCCTCTTGCCCCGTGATCCCCAACCCCCTCTTCCCCACTGAGTCCGATGGGCCAGCTGGAAGCCCAAGCCCTCCTGGCTCGGCGATCTCCAACCCCCCTACCCCCATCACTATCCAGCCAGGAGGGAGCCCAAGCCCTCCTGGCCTGGCGACACCCCCTAACACCCACTAAAATATGGGCAGAAAGGATCCCAGGCCCTTCTACTCTCGATGCACCCCCCTACGACCTCCCCCAAACCCCCAATCGCTCCCCCCGCTGACCCGAGACCCCCCCACCAACCCCACAACCCCCCACCCCCCACCCCCTCCCCATACCTTGAAAATTGTTGGTCGGACAGATGGGTGCCAAGTCCGTCCGACAGGCCAGCCATCTCTAGAATGGCTGGACTTAGGGCCTGATTGGCCCAGATGGCTCAAACCCCACCCACAGGTGGGGCTTGAGGTGCCTGGGCCAACCGGAATCGGCTCAGTTGTCTTAGGCCTCTCCTGTGGGCGGGGCCTTAGGCACATGGGCTGGTTGGGTCCATGTGTGGATTTCCTACAGAAATCAACCCGCGATGTCCATTAGGGTCCACCAGGCCTAAGCAATACCTAATCAATTATCTGCCACGGAAATCTCACTTCAGCTCCTGCACAACTCAGAACGACTGGGAGAAGCAAGGTGTTGCCTGCACTGACACACCCTGACCCTTAGAATTGTTGTCTACAGCTCAGCGTGCAGGAACATACCCCAGGTGCAGGAACATACCTTAGCTAAACAGTGGATATCTCCCCTCGCTTGTTTGGCCGTGCTTGTCCCCGCAGTGCATCCCCACTGATCAGCAGCGGTTTTGTTTTGTTTTTGTTTATTTTTTTGTCATGCCGGCTGTGTTTTTCCCCCTGGCACACGGTGTCCTTTGTTCCCACTGTTCCATCCCTTCTGGCCTGCCGCCCCACTGAGAACGACGAATGCCGCACACTACTACCAATTTGCACGTGCCTAGTCCCACCTGCACACCTCAGTGATCAGCGCCCCCTCCCCCCCCAGCTGCACAGCAGTGACAAAAGAAAAGCACTTTTCAGCTGGTCACCTCTAGCTGCATTACTCAGCCGCCGAAACGTCGAGACATGGCTGCATTGGCGCAGAACACCTTCTGCGCGCCACACCCCCAACACGGACTCCTTCCATTAATCCGCCCCAAGAACCAGGACCTAGCTCTCGCCCGGCAGGCCATATGCTCCATCGCTGTGACGCCACTGCCTTCACATGCACACGTCCCAATCTCCCGCAGCCTGAGCACCAAAGACGCCACAGCAGGGGGAAGAAAATAACAATGTGCACTGCCCACGTGGCCATCCCACACCCAACGCCCCAAATTTCTCCTAGACATGCACCCCGCTAGTAGCTATCGCAAGGATGCCGCCCCAGGCAAGAACAAACCTCTGCCGCCTACCCTGCCATGCCTCGTGCATCTCCATGGGTCCATGGGGTGCACTTCCCACTGGCATGCAGTTCCCTTCCATTCGTGACCCTGCCAGAAACAGAACAAGGATCTTCGCCACTCTGTTGCACCAAAATGATGCCAGGAGGAAGGAAACAAAAACCATCCTTCTAGGCCCACCCGATGCAATGTTGATCCAAGGTGAGCCAAAAATATGGACACCCATACAGGTGGGCCTACGTGGCATCGGGGAGAGAATCATCAAAAACGCCGCAACGCTCCCATGGCGAAGGCCAAACTGCAGCTTCTGCTTCAGTTCAGGCCGCCTCACCCTCACTCGCCCCACCCCCTGTGGCTACTCGCCCCTGCCCCTAATTGGCCCCTCCTGAACCTGTTTATCTCTGCCCCTGATTTCCCCTCCCCTACCTTCCCCATTCCCTTCCCTCCCAGGGCAACGGCCTCGGCCCTTTTGTCGCCGCTGCCCCTTATAAGATGGGGCGCTTGTCCTTTCCACTCATTGAAAATCTAGGATCACGAATTGAGGACTAGAGATTATGTTTGGTGTTTTACTTTATTTATTTATTTTTTTCTGTAATGTTCATTTAATTGTCGTAATCTTTTCTGTACAAGATGTTTAAAATGCTTGTTAAATTTTGAAAACTGATAAATTAAAAACAAATCTATAGAGGAATAATTTTGAAGTGAAAAGAAAATGAAAATAAACTGCTGAAATTCAAAAAGGTTCCAGTTTTGTTTTCAAATGAAACAAAATATTTTTTTCTTTGTTACTTTTCATTTTGTTAGAAAATAAATCACACTTCCTTATGTACCTCTTTCCTCTAGCAAATTCTGATTGGAAGCTGCACTTTCCTCATCTTCTCAGTTTATTAGGGTCATAATTTTGTTACCTACACATCTGCAAGAGCATTTTCAAAGAGAAGTGCCCCACATGGTTTCCCTGTGAAAAATATGAGGCCATCAGGGACTGAAGACTTTCTGCCAGCTTTGTACAAAAAAGTTCCTGCCCCCTCCACCCCCTCTTCAGTTCAGCCCCTTTCTGGCAAAATGAAAAGCACATTTTCTTTTCAAAACAATACTTGTACCTTGTATTGCTGAAAGACAGTTTTCATTTCAGAGAATTTACTCTAGTAATTACTTAATTACCTAGCTGAACTCTTTTGAAAATTACCCTCCTTCATTAGTAACAGGATCCAACAGGGTTGTACTGTACATAAAAGAAACATTGATTTGATACATGACAGATTGTGAAAAAAAGTAAGTTTCATTTTTCCACATCTTCAGTATGATTTAGATTTGCAAATCCTTTTTTTTTTTTTTTTTTAAATCTCTGCACATAATAGATGTTCAAAAGGTGGTGCTTTTCTACTATCACAGAGCCTGAATAGAGGCCTCCGGTTTGGATATGAGAGACTGGGTCACTGAACAAGGTGCTGGGGTATAGTTCAGGAGTGAGGGCCTAGGCCCTAGATGTTTGGAAGGCACAGAATATTGATTAGATTTGAGAGATCTTGCTGGAAAGGTCAGAGTCCGGGTTGTCGTTGATTCTGGGATGTTGGGGGTTCAGTCATTTGGGCTTGGGGTAATCTCGATATGGGGTAGAGAGGTTTGAACCCTGCACTCTATAGTAAGTGACCTTTTTCACGTCAGTTGGAATAGCATGGGGATTTTGAGATACAGCTTTCATTTAAGTTGGGTATTAAACTTCGGTTTTAGCTGGCATTCCGTGATTTGTTGTGGCAAACAGCATTTGTCCTTTGAAAGGTCATTTACATTTAATGTTGCATCATTTTCTTGTAGAGACCCAGTTCTGCATGCATTTTAGAGCCTTTGTTTATTGGATAAAATTAACATGCACACTATACATCCTTGCACATATGTAAAGATTGGACACTGTCTACCTTATATTGATTAATATGTTCGTAAATGAATACAACTAGAAGACTTGTGGTGAAATTGACCATAGGATGCCTCCCCACCATTCAACCTGTTTCTGTATTCTTCCCCAATCCAAAGTTCCTCATTGTCAGTAGCAGACTCCATGATGCTCATTTTCCAAAGCAAATGGATGTCTCAAAGTGCCCTAAAGAAGTCCATCTGATAAAATACATCCAAGTCCTGTTTTCGGAAATTCAGAATATGATGTTTCACGCTGCAATTCATCCAGATTACATGGGGAGTGTGTTGTGGGTATGTTTGCCAACAGAAAGAAACATCCACATCTAAAAAGAAGTACATTTTTATCTAGACCTGTTTCGGTCACATCCAAGTTATAAAAAGGTACTCTGAATGAGCAGCTGACCACTGGAGAAATTAAGGCATGATCTTTCATGAATCCTGCAGTGGTTGTTGTCGTCCCCCTCTCTCTCTCCCCTGAATGTGAATCAGAAAAGGAAAACAAGACCATATGTCAGCTGAAGGTATTATGACCATTCTGAACAAAGCAACAAGTAGGTCAGTGGAGTAACCTAGTGGTTAGAGAGGTAGACTGTAAACCAAGGGACACTGATTCAAATTCCATTGCACTGCTATTATATTTTTTCAGGGTTTCCTGCCAGGAATAGAAAAAATACTTACTGTACCTAAGAAATAGATGTAGGATTCTTGCAAGCCTGAAGACTATTAAAGTGGTGTGCATTCATGTACGAGACAATATTTTTCTGTTTCTGGATTGATCACATTTACAAGAAGAAAAGAGTTACAGTGGGATTTGGGTTTCTTGGTTTGTAGTCTATTCCACTGAGCACTAGGGCCCTGATTCTATAAACCATAGGCATCGTAATGGGGAGACTACAGCGGCCGTGGTCTCCCCAAAAATTGTCACTTACTTACTTTTATCCCTGGTGGTCCTGAGGTACAGCGGGCAGGATCCCCCTGCTAACCCAGCCGGTCACGGCTGGTATATTCTACTGCTGAGTGGCAATAAGCGGGATCGTGCTTTGGCACTCCTGCTCGGCGCTCAGCAGCTTCTTTGATTGGCTCCCGTGAATACTTGGGATTCATGAGAATTTGCTGGAGCCAGTCAAAGAAGCCGCTGAGCGCCAAGCAAAAGTGTCAAAGCACGCTCACGCTCATTGCCACTCAGCGTCAGAAGAAACCAGCTACGATAGGCCAGGTTAGCAGCAGCTGCTCCACCTCTGGACCACCAGGCCACAGGAGGTAGGATGACGGATGCACCTCTGGACCACCAGGCCAGAGGAGGTAGGATGACAGAGCAGGATGCAGAGTGAGCGCGCGAGGGAAGGGGGCTGGGAGCAGAGTCAAACAGAGGGAGTGTGTGTGGCTGGGTACAGAGTCTGGGGAGGAGAGCAAAGTCTGACCGAGGGGGGGGGTGTGGCTGGGTGCAGAGTCAGACATGGGGGGGACTGGGTGCAGAGTCTGACAGGGAGGTGGCTGGGTGCAGAGTCTGATGAGGGGGTGGCTGGGTGCAGAGTCTGATGGGGTGAGGGAGGGAGGGAAGGAAGGGGTCTGGGTGCAGAGTCTGATGAGGGGGTGGCTGAGTGCAGAGTCTGATGGGGTGAGGGAGGGAGGGAAGGAAGGGGCTGGGTCTGATATAGGAGGGGAGCAGAGTCTGGGATGGGAGGGGGTGTCTGTGTCTGGGTGTATAGTCTGGGAGGGGAGGGGCTGAGTTCAAAGTCTGATTGGGGGGAAAGAGGGAGAGGGCTGTGTGCAGAGCCTGGCATGGAGAGGCTGGGTGCAGGGGATAGGGAGTTGGGAAGGCAGGGAGGACAGATGTTCAGTGGGTTGGGAAAGACATATACTGCACATACTGGGAGAGGGTTGGGAAGGACAAATGCATGGGCTGGGGGGTTAGGAAATGAAGAAAAAAGAGATGCTGCACAGGTGGGGAAGGGAGAGAAAGAAATGCTGCTAGTGGGGGAGGGAAAAGAAACGGAGAATTGTTGGACATAGGTGTGTGGCGTGAGAGGAAAAGAGAGATGATGTATATGGGGAAAGGAAGAAAGATGGAGAATTGTTGGACATAATAATGGTGGAGAAGAGGGAGGGAGAAATGTTACATGGGGAGGGAAGAGAGATGTCAGATCACTGAAATGGGAAGGAGAGAGAGAGAGAGAGATGCCAGACCACAGAATGGAAGGGAAGGAGAGCAGAGAGAGATTCCAGACTGAAGAAAGGAGAGGAGAGAGATGTTAGACCTCAGGAAGAGGAAGGGAAGGAGATAGAGATGCCAGACCATGGGACTATGGGAAGGAGAGGAGAAAGATACCAGACCATATGAGGGGGCAAGGGGGTAAGACAGAGATGGATGACCATGGGAGAGGGATGAGATGGTGCATATGGATGGAGGGGATGGTGCACAGCGATGGGTGCGACAGGGAAGAGATAGGAAGACATGCTTCTTATGGATAGATGGGAGTAGGGGAGACGAAAGAGGGAGGAGATGGTACACATGGATAGATGGGAAGGGAAGGCATGGAAAAGTAGAATTTGAGAATAAAGCAGAAAAATGGAAGAAAGTTGAATGTTAAAAGTTAATGTTAAAGACGGATGTATGATGATAGAAACAAACTGACTATAATGAACACCAATTCCAAGAGAGTGAAATTACTTTGAAGTACGCTCAGAGAAGTGAAACTCTGAAGAGAGAGATAATCCCCTCTTGGGACAAGAGTTTACCATCCAGTCATTGCATATTTGATAAATCACTCTCTGAGTAATGGTGGTTTATATCTATTTTTCAAAATGTTAAGTTCAAAAAACATTTCTTTTCTTGTTTTGCACCTTTGTTTGAAACATGTGTCACTGGAGCATTGTCACTTATGGAGCATTGTCACTTATGAGGAAAAAGTCCTGTAGGGTCCCAACACGGCCCCGTTTCGTTATCTGCTTCAGGAGACCCAGCTGTAAAGTTGAAAAGTCTCTCACTCAAAAGATAGAACTGAAATGCTGTTTAAGATGTCCGTGAAACTGATTCTGTAATACAAACAAACTGTTAGAACCACACACAGACCGCAGCGTGTTTAATCTCTCTCACAGACCACTAACATCTGTTGAATTGTCAGTGTTGAATAAAGGCCTCTCGTTTGTACCAACTAGCTCTTATTCATCCTTTGATACCAGGATAGCGCTGTTCAAATTTATCAGGAAATGCAAATTAAGGAAGTTTTTTCGGTTTTTTCATCTCATCAAACTTTATTGTTCAGCAGTAGTTCACCGTCAGCTTATATCAGCAATGTCATGATGTCATCATTTTGCTCCTTACACAAAGCTCCTCCCCTCTCTCTCCGGTTTAAAATTTGGAGTGTTTGGCAGCGTTCTCCGTTGTTGGGAGCCATTGAGAGATTTTTCAAGTGGTATGTAGCTCTATTTGTGCCTTCCTCCTCTCATTATTAGCCAGTAAAGCATGAAGCTTCACCACAGTGCAGTTTAAAGTAATACGCTGCGGTCTGTGTGTGGTTCTAACAGTTTGTTTGTATTACAGAATCAGTTTCACGGACATCTTAAACAGCATTTCAGTTCTATCTTTTGAATGAGAGACTTTTCAACTTTACAGCTGGGTCTCCTGAAGCAGATAACGAAACGGGGCCGCATTGGGAGGGACCCTACAGGACTTTTTCTTCATAAGATAAGTGAGATTATAACAATGCTCCGTGACATATGTTTCAAACAAAGGTGCAAAACAAGAAAAGAAACGTTTTTTGAACTTAAAATTTTGAAAAATAGATATAAACTAGCGTTTACCATTTCTCAGAGAGTGATTTATCAAATATGCAATGACTGGATGGTAAACTCTTGTCCCAAGAGGGGGTTGTCTCTCTCTTCAGAGTTTCACTTCTCTGAGCGTACTTCAAAGTAATTTCACTCTCTTGGAATTGGTGTTCATTATAGTCAGTTTGTTTCTATCATAATTAGACTTTACTGACGTTCTATAAAAGCATATTATTCCTGTTTTTTGTTAGACAAAGACGGATGTATGGCAGAAAGTGAAGGAGAGAAAAACAGCAAATGGATAAGGTGGCCCTGGATATACAGTTAAGAGCACAGACAGAAGGATGTGCAGCCAGAGACTGGGAAAGATGGTTTAACCAAAATCACCAGGCAACAAAGGTAGGGGAAATGATTTTATTTTCAATTCAGTGATTGAATTGTGTCAGTTTTGAGAAATTACATCTGCTGTATTTTGCACTGTTCAGGAAGAAATGCATTTGTTTCTATTTCGCTGGGGGTTGTACTGCATGCAGAGTCTTGCATCTTAGGGTTTTGTTTGTATATATTAGTACTTTTAGTTTGTGGTCCTGTATTTGCATAGGGGTTATCTGCGTTCTGCATGTGTGACCAAGGCCAGGTGTTCTGGTAGGAATGAATGTTGAGAAACATACAGTGTGCTTTGTGTAGTTTAATTTTGTGGTTAACCATTATGTATTGTTAATAAGATTATATTGTGTGTATATATGAAAAATTAATGGAAAAAATGGTATTACAATTAGTATTATTGTGGGGTGTGTGGTCTGGGGGCAGAGCTTGCAGGATCCCCCCAAATAGAACGATACCTAGCCTAGGTGCCTTTAGGTGGACAGCTTGGTGACGCCCAGCTTAATTCTTTGTGGAACTCAAAATTATTTACCCCTTCTTTTACTAAGCTGCGGTAGAGCTTTCTACCACAGCCACTAAATGCTCCAACACTGTTCCGTCACTTTAAGAATTCCTATGAGCATCAGAGAAGCATCGAAGTATATAGCACTCTGCAGCTTAGTAAAAGAGGAGGTTAATTGGTCAATTGCCATGCCATTAAAAGTTAATTTTATAAAGAATAAACTTTGGGCAGCACTTTTTTTTAGTACAGTATTTAGTTGTACTTTCAAAAATGCCCCTCTACACGAAAAAGAGGCTGTGGTTTCTGCAGCTGCCTGGTTTGTGCAGTTCAGACTGCCAGTTCTGATACTGGCAATGTTGGAACCTTCATCCATCCTATGTAGCTCTGCAGTGATTACATCAACCCTACGATGTGTGAACCTCATTGATGTTGACAAATGTTGGAAATAACAGAAATGGCAGAAAGTTAGGGGTATAGCTATGTTCAAAGGGAGATGCCATGGATGAGCTCCTGGGGATGAATATCTTATTTTTCTTAACTATGTGGAAAGGTTCACAAAATATGAATTATCTCCTATATTTGTCTATACAACAGGGGTCCCCAAAGTCCCTCCTTGAGGGCCGAATCCAGTCGGGTTTTCAGGATTTCCTCAATGAATATGCATTGAAAGCAGTGCATGTGCATAGATCTCATGCATATTCATTGGGAAAATCCTGAAAACCCGACTGGATTCGGCCCACAAGAAGGGACTTTGGGGACCCCTGCTATATAGCACTGCATCAGCCTTGTAGTGCTACATAGAGTAAATTATCATAAAAGATGCCATCGTAGATAAATTAGAGAGAGTCAGTTTTCTTTTTCTGATTATGGTTGACTAATTTGGATATTTTTATCTTCTGGTTTGAGAAAAATATATAATTTGGTAGTAGTATACCCCCATGTGCTGCACGTGCATGCAAAGACACAGAGAGAGAAAGAAAGAGAGAGAGAGATTGAGATACATATACACACAAGAATAGTCTTTATGCTTTAGATCAGTGGTTCCCAAACCCTGTCCTGGGGGACCCCCAGCCAGTCAGGTTTTCAAGATATCCCTAATGAATATGCATGAGAGATATTTGCATACCTGTCGCTTCCATTATATGAAAATCTCTCTCATGCATATTCATTAGGGATATCTTGAAAACCTGACTGGCTGGGGGTCCCCCAGGACAAGGTTTGGGAACCACTGCTTTAGATCAAGCCATCATTGAGAGTAGATACAGTGGCTACTCTGTGTGGTCACCAGTGAATTATGCAAGTTTTAACCTGACAGATAGAAACTTAGTTGAAGAAAGGTAAAATTAAAAAAAAATAAAACAAGCAAAATTGGGAGAAAGTGGAGAGTGCATGCAGTCTGACCGTTTCAATTTACACTCGCAGCTCAGTTTCCAGTGGGATTGATATCAGTCTGTCTCTGCGGAGGAATGTGTGTGAGTGCCAATAAATCACCTGCATGGATACAGAAACTCTGATCGTTCGGTGTGAGTAAACCCTTGGTCCCAGGATATTACCAAGAACAGTGGGAAGCACGCAACGACAAATTCATTGATTGCTGAGTTCTTCCTACCTGCTTCTGCAGGAATCAGTGAGGAGAAATGTGCACATACAATTCCCGTCCACAAGAGAATCTGTCCTAGGATTTGAAGTGCCAGGGGTGATACTTTAGCACATTTAGCCCCTCTTTTACGAACGCATAGGAATTCTATGAGTGTCGGAGCAGTTACCGCCGCTGCTGGTGCTAAAACACACACTTTGCGTGGAGGGGAGAGTGTGGCGCAGTGGTTAAAGCTACAGCCTCAGCACCCTAGTGTTGTGGGTTCAAATCCACACTGCACCTTGTGACCCTGGGCTAGTCACTTAATCCCTCCATTGTCCCAGGTACACTAGATAGATTGTGAGCCCACCGGGACAGACAGGGGAAAAATGCTTGAGCACCTAAATAAACTCATGTAAACTGTTCTGAGCTCTCCTGAGAGAACAGTATAGAAAAGTAAATAAATAAAACCCGCACTATGCATTCGTAAAAGAGGGGATTAGTTATAAAAGCTGTATTTGTTATTCTCTGTTCTAGTGCATACAACATTACAATTTAGCGGTATATAAGAAATAAATAACATAACATAATTCATATATGTCCCAAATTCAAGACTTAGGGCTCCTTTTATCAAGGCGCGCTATGGGGGTTAGCACGTTGGACATTTCATCAAGCGCTATCCCCCGCGGCAGCCTAAAATCCTAATGCCTCATCAATGGAGGCGTTAGGTACTAGTGCGGCAGGCGGTTTAATGTGCGGTATTCTGCGCGTTAAACCGCTACTGCGCCTTTGTAAAAGGACCCCTTAGAAAGATGTTTAATATACTAAAAATATTAAAAATATTGCTTAGAGGGATCTACATATTTGTGCAAAGCCATGTAATTGCCCTAGTGTTCAGACTTTTAAACTGAACCTTAAAGCTTATATGTTAGCTACCCTGTGTCCCTGAAAATAAGACCTACCCCGAAAATAAGCCCTAGCATGATTTTTAAAGATGCTCCTAATATAAGCCCTATCCCCAGAATAAGATTGACTCCAGAAGCTCCCCCCTCCCTAATATACCCGACACTCCCTGACTCCATCCCTGACACTAGTGCTGTCTGATTTGCTGAAAAAAAAAAAAATTGGGCTGTTCGATTCAGCAACCCCCCACCCCAGCTGCTTTATGAGGCATCAGAGCAGAGGTATGTCAATCGTACGGTGAGAGGGTCGGTGGGGTTCTGCTGCACAGGGGGATGGGAAGGAGGGGCAGAAAGATGCTGCACAAGGGGATGGGTAAGAGAGGAGGAAAGATGCTGCACATGGGGAGAGGTAGAAAGGAAAGAGGAAGAATTGGGATGGAGGAGAGGAAGGGAGAGATAATTGTTGTACATGAAAAAAATAAGACAACCCAGAAAGTAATCCCTAGTGCATTTTTTGGACACAAAATTAATATAAGACATTTCAGGGGGTGCCTCAAGTTTGTTGGGGGCTTGAGCCCAAAGTTGGGGCCTCTCCATGGCTACATCATTGCTATAAAATTTTGTAGGGGCATTTTGTTTTTATTTTTGAAAGTTTTGTGTGCAATATGATCAGTAAAATGAGACTATGCCATTTTTATTTTTGCAATTTTGGTGTTTTTCACGTTCTACACATACCTAAAGTGGGGTATCTGATTTCTGGAATTAATTACTTTTTTATTGATAAATGTTTCTCTTTTTTAGAAATTTTAAGTTTACAATCCCTTCAAAAAAATCTATGATTCAAGAAAAAAGAAAATACAGTCAAGTAAAAAAAAAAACAAATATAAAATAACAATATATTTTCAAATGCACTTTTTTTATGATCTCTCTTGCGACATGCAGAAGCAGCAGGTATTTTTGGTCTATCATTTCTCATTTTTCAAAGACATAATTAGCCCTTACCTGAGGCTGAAATTGGCAGGATTATGCAGTTGATATCTTTCTATCTTGTGGTATAAATAAGTCACATACCCCACATTTCGTACCTTTGCACAGCGGGTCCCATATTCAACATCACTACATGTATAAACAGTGACATTGAATATATGTGTAATATACTGATTATCAGCAGTTCATATGTATAACTGTGATATTCATCTGCTACCTATTGGTAAGTGCATTACATTAGGACTACTTGAGCAATTGCATAAGGGATTTAGCTGCAATGCTATTGCACTCAATTTGAAGACAGAGATATGATGAGGGAATTTTCAGTCATAATGCATCTCCAAGTTACATGGGGGAACCTTTTCTGGGAAAAAAAAGCCCTCTAGGTTGATTGAAACTCAGTGGGGACAATATTTAATAAGAGTTCCTACAAAGCACAGAAGCGATTTTAGTCTATGAATCATAGTACCAGTTCTCAAAGAGAAGCTGCCAGTGTTGTTTTCGAGGGATGTACATTCATGTGAAATGCAAAACAGCAGAACACAAGTCCTCCATGTGACAAAAATTAACAGCAGAGTGGACAGAAACCAGAAGGCACTATGATATTATTTCATAAAAATGAAAATCAAAACCTCTTATTCCACAATAACAGGATGACTCAACATGAATCATATTTCTGCCAAAATGCCTACCTCAGGAGTCTAAAGGCCAGCAGAAAGTACTCTAACAAATACTGTCAATGCAATCAAGGGAATCGGGGTGAACAGACAAGTAGATCAATTTTTTTTTTTTACTGCATGAAGATTTACAAAGACTAGGGGACACTCGATTAAGTTACAGAGTAATACTTTTAAAACCAATAGGAGGAAATATTTTTTCACTCAAAGAATAGTTAAGCTCTGGAGCGTGTTGCCAGAGGATGTGGTAAGAGTGGTTAATGTAGCTGCTTTTACAAAAGGTTTGGACAAATTCCTGGAGGAAAAGTTTGTAGTCTGCTGTTGAGACAGACATGTGGGAAGCCACTGCTTGCCCTGGATCGTTGGCATGGAATACTGCTACTATATGGTTTTTTTTACCAGGGACTTGTGACTTGGATTGACCTCTGTGAAGACGGGATAATGGGCTTTATAGACCATTGGTCTGACCCAGTAAGGCTATGTTCTTAAATAAAAAATAAATATATATTTTATGCAGGTCATACATCAATGTAGTCATTAGTACGTAGTAACTGCTAGAATTTAATGCAGGAATACTTAGCTACTCCAATGCAGGAGACACTATGGGCTCCTTTTACTAAGGTGTGCTAGCGTTTTTAGCGCACGCAGGAAATTACCACACGTTATGCTTCTAGAACTAGTGCCAGCTCAATGCTGGCATTAAGGTCTAGCGCGCGCTAATCCGTGCGTTAAAGCCCTAACGCAGCTTAGTAAAAGGAGCCCAAAAATGAGCAAAGATTAACTTAACTGTTATCCAACTAGTGTGTATTTCGTAGAACATGCTAGCAGGATATTGTTTCTGTGTCTAAGCCATACCCATGCCATGCCTTCTCCCAGAAAAAAAAAAAAAATCCTTAATGTATATTACCACAGAACGCCATAACACCATCATGCAGTATCCGATGGCCCTTTTCTGCCGTCATATTCTATGTTTCTATCCCTGTTAGTGTGTTATGGGCTCAATGCCCATTAATAGATATACCCCACTGTTAGTAAATATGCCCCATTCAAACCTACATTAATATTAATCTGTGTTAATGACATGCATTGTTAGGAAGATTTTGCCACAGCTTCTGTAATGCTTATCATCCTTAAAAATAATTGATACAATGTGCACAGACATTTTTATGGTCACTGCCCCTCAAACATGGAATCTTCTACCAGCCTATGTTAGAGAAGATTCTATTCTAGAAAGATTCTAGGGCTCCCTGAAGATTTTTCTTCTCCGAGATGCCTTCGCGAACCGATCCACTAATCACCTAATCTTTACGCTGTATAAGTCACTAGACTGAAATTGGCATCTCGGTCTCCAATCAGCTGTTTTTACCCCAAGCCCTATTGGGTTTAGCCCTTTTTATGTTTGTTCTTTCTATAATGATTTTCCAGTTCTATCCCTCCCTGTGCTTCAAGTAAGTAATGTTGATGTCAATTATTTCGTATTGTTGGTTTACCCCTGATTTTATTATTATGTAAATCACTTAGGGCCTGTTTTATAAAGCTGTGCTAGCGGATGCCTTGTGGCAGCAGCCCCGAAGCCCTTTAAATCTCCATGGGCTTTGGGGCTGTTACCGTGCAGCAGCCGCTAGCGTGGCTTTATAAAACAGGCCCTTAGAAATTGTATAAGCGTTGCATCAAATTTTTTTTAATAAATTTGGATGCGTTAGGCAACCACATACAAACTGTCATATCAATGAAGTTTCTGCATTATACCACAAAAATTAATTTTTTATTGAGAGAGAACTGGAAGGAACAGAGGTATCTTGCCGGCATTGACTGCCTGTCAGAGAATATTTGTATGACCAGATGCAGTCTGCTTTCATGGATATAAGGTGATCATTCAAACACTGGATAACAGAATGGTAATTTGAGGGAGCCAACAGAGCAGAAAGCACTTTTCAAAGCCTTTGTCCATTCTTTCCTTTTTTGCTTCCCCAGCACCAAACAGCTCTTCCTGTTATGTTATGTTCCACTTTATATTTTCTTTGTTGTTGTTGCCTGGAAATGTATTTTTTGACAAGAGAATCTCTCACTGTGTGTGACCATGCCATGTGCTGCAGGCCATTAGCTATATTTTCTCTTCTTTACTAATGAGTTCCCTGTGCAAAGAGGACTTTCAATGCAGTAGCTGTGCCTGCAAGCTACTATCTCCAGGGCTGGCTACCCAATTAGGTAAAACCAGACAGCCATCTAGAGCAGCAGCAGCTAGGGGGGGCGCCAAAGAGCAGCTGCAGTCAAAGCAAAATACAGTAACAGGTCCTGACAACCACACAAAGAAATTAGAGACCTGGATATAACCAGTACTAGTGACCTGGATTGGCCACCATGAGAACGGGCTACTGGGCTTGATGGACCATTGGTCTGACCCAGTAAGGCTATTTTTATGTTCTTAAGAAATTTAACCAGTAGAGAGAGTGGGCATCGTGGACAAATAGCTCATTTGCCCAGATTATTCTGGGGGATGGGGGACATTGGGATGATTATGATTGTTGTGGGAAGGCCAAGAAGCCTAAAGATTAAGGAGTGGCACAAGGATCAAGTTTTTTGTATAGGACACCTAGAAGCTCACTTTCAAAGCACTTAAGAGTTTATTTTCAAAGCACTTAGACACACTAAGTACCACAGAAACCTATAGCAGTTTGTGTGTCTTTGAAAATGAGCCCCCTAGTGTACATGCACAAGTCATATCTGTTCTGTTTGCTTTCAGTTGTTGCTCTAATTACTTATTTAATCCTGCAACATAAGATATTTATTTATACGTTTATTATTTATAAATGTTACTAATAATATTTATGTAGTGATTTTGTTTATTTAGTGATTAGGAATGACTTTTAGTGATTTGACACTAAAAAGGCAAACGATTGATCATGTTTCTTTTAATATATATTGCTTAGATTTTGAGTGCATACAGTACACTAGGTTGTTTGTTTCATTTTGATATTGTGATGTTGTCACAGCTTGTGGGTGTTGTCTAAAGGCCCGTTGTGCAATGTAACAAAATTAGAATTGCTATTTTTCATTAATTGTGATTTAATTAAATGAATATTGATTGTTTAAATATATTAAAACTAGTTTTTTAGTCCGTTACATTAATGGGTGCTAGAATAGATGTGTAGACTTAGGCATTTCTTTCTTTCTTTCTTTATCTCTTCCTGCCCCTTTCTTTCTTTCTTTATTTCTGTCTCTCTACCTTCCTTTTACCTCCCTCCTGTCCAGCAGCACCCCTTCCCTGCTTCCCCTGTCAAGCAGTATCCCTTCTCCCTTCCTTTTAACTCCCACCTGTCCAGCAGCACCACTTCCCTGCTTCCCCTGTCCAGCAGCACCCCTTCTCCCTTCCCTGCTCCCCCTGTCCAGCATCCGCTAGGCTGGGCAGCCTTGGGGCTTTTGCTCGGCTGGCTCGGATTGCAATATTGAAGTTGACCAGCCTAGCAAATGGCCCACGGCTGCTTGTTGAAACCGCAGCTGCTGCCACTGCTGCTCTGGGGGTGAGAAAAAGAGGCGTCCCGGCAGCGGCAGCTAGTCAGAAGGCAGTAAGTGAATCGGCATCGGCGATCAGGGCAGGAAATCAGCTGAGGCCGGTGTCGGTGATCAGGGCAGGAAATCAGCTGAGGCAGACACTGCGCATGCGCAGGCACAGCGCCACGGATCATGGACCCACCGAGTTTGAAGTACGCATGCACACTAAGGGTTTTATTAAAGCGGATTACATTGTATGCTAAATTTTGCTGAAGAGACTTGATTGGTCACCTAAAAATAGAGCAACAGCCATAACTTGTTACAGTGACTGAGAGATTGCAGCCAAAATTGGTCAAGGTGTGCAAGTGCTTTGAAGAGACTAGAAGCAACAGAAATAAGGCTGAAGAGGCTGGAAAAAGGTTACAACACCTCAGACTGATAGAAGGATAGTGAAAATAGCTCTATAGAATCAGAAATGAACTGCTGATATCAATGTCACCAGTCGAAACAGGGGTGTTGGCGTCAAGATAGACAGGAGACAGGATGGACATGAGACTGGTGAAAGCAGGCCTGCAATCAAGAATTCCTAGGAAAAGCCCTTCCTCAATGCAACCTGTCAGCTGGACCGCAGAGCAGTGGAAGAAGGTGTAGTGGAGCAATGAGTTGAGCAAATCTCCATATTTGACAGTGACGGTGTCTGCTATGTTCATTGGTGACTGGGTGAGGACTAATTGCCAGAGTGTATAACTGCTACCATGAAGCATCCTCTGAATGTAAAAGTGTGAGGCTGAATGTTCAGAGATGTTGAGGGTCAATTGCAAGTGCTTGTTGGAGTGATAAATACATAAAGGAGGTCCTTAAGTCCAAGGTTCTGCCCTCAGTCAGAGACATCTTTGGTGTCAGCCGACCATTCATTTTTCAGCAGGATGACACCCTATCCCATCCAACCAAGGAACATCTCACCTGGTTCAAACTTAGTCGTACTGCAAGTATAACTGAAAGTTTAATGAGGCTGCCTGGATGGTACTTGCACATAGTGACTTAGGCCATGTAAAACCAGGTCGCAGTGCCAAAAAATGTATCAAAAGTGACCAGATAAGCACTGCAGACCTAAAGTACAGACCCCCCACACACTGCCCCAGTGATCAATGACCCCCACAACACCATAAAAATCAGAATCAAAACATACATACCTGCCTCCAGATCATCAGCACTGGCATAGCAAAACCTAGTAGAGCAGCACAGAGGTGGCTTAAGTAGTGTGGGGGTGGGGGGGTGGGCTAATGAGAGGAGGACCCAGGCCCATAAGCCACTCTAACCACTGCATTTATAGTGTAACATGTGCACCCCCTCCCCCAAATCCTACTGTACTGCCATATAGGTGCCAGCTGCAACTGTGAGGACTATTGGGGTAGTAGACAGGTGGGTCTAGTAGGTTTTGGGGCTGTTTTGGGGGGCCACCATGACCTACAAGGGAGTTATGGTGAGATGTTTATGTGGCACCATTTTTGTAAAGTTTTTAGCAGTGCCCTGTAAGGTGCCCCATTACTCTGTTGCCATGTCTAGGTGTCCAGTCCATTACTTTGCTGGCCCCTCCCACATCCAAAAGGTCCTTTTCTAGGTGTTTTTGACTTGGACAATTTTTTGGATGAGAATGGGGTATAAAGATAGATGACTTAGCAATCTAGGCAATCAAAAACCTAGATGTACAGTTAGATTACTCTAAAAAAAACCAAAATATTTTGGATGTATTTTTCAAGAATAGACTTTAGACACTGCCAACTTTGGGTGACTAGCGACTTAGGCCCAAAATGGACTTAAACGTTTCTTTATGCCCCTCCATGTGTTTCCACAATTTTGGTTTACTTTAAAATAAGAAGGGGTTTGTTTGTCAGATGTATTTCCTAAAATGATCACTGCTATAAATATACCTGTATTAGAAAATCATTTTTTAAGGATCCATCTTTTATGTGTACATGTGAAACCATGCATGTGTCCATGTGCATGCACACGGAAAAAAAATTCAACTCATTGTCAGTTTTTTTGGACTGATTATTTTTTTCAGTTGTTTTCAGAAATCAATCCATATAAAATTTGATTAAATCATGTAGGTGAATTGTATAAATTAAACTTTTCATGCATTAATTTGGAGGTTTTATGCATGCATTATACACACACAAAAAAATTATTTGAACTGAAAATGCAAACAAAAGACACATTTTTAGCATGTATATCTAGTAAGTTTCTCAAAGCAAACAAACAAAAAAGAGAAAAGAGAAGCAATATTGGGTCAGGGCCAGCGACAGCTTTCATCTTCCATTCCAACTCTAATGGGGAAAAGGAAGCAAATTCTAAAAGCTTCCAAGTGGATGATAAAAACTTCTGAGATGGTGAACGGTCATGACCTGGCTGAAAATCCTCACTGTGTATACCAATGATGGAGAAGCCTACTTCTACAGTACAATATTATTAGATATGTGTTTCTTTATGTGAAAGATTCTTAACTCCCAAAAAATTAGAAAATGTTACCAGCCAGCGGTAGAATCACCAAGGAGAGATGCATTAATCAAAAAGTGTGGAGAAAAAGCCTCAAATATAACAATGTAGCAGCAATCAATAATGATGTTAAGTTTTCTTCAACCTGTCATTGGCAAACCCTCCCCCCCCACCAAACTTCACTCTTTAATGGCAATCTCTCATGTCAAAATAAGAGAAAAAGGAAATGCTAGCTGCAAAACAATGACGGCAGCAAACACCTCCCGCTGCCGTTAGATGTCATTGTCCATGTTTAGCTGACTTCCTCCTTCCTTTTTTGGCGTTTGAGTTGTTATTAATTATTTTGAGAGATTCTTAACTCCCATTTGATGTATGTATGAGATAATCTCACCATATATGTGTGCAGAAACTTTTGTCTGTGATTCTGTGCTATTAATGTGTCAGAAAATTCCACTTTTGATCATAGAATCTCAATTTGAGTGACTCTTTATGTTGAAGTCCAATTATGTTTCATAAACCATTTCTAATTTCTTAAAGTAACCTTAGATTCACATACAGCATAAGAAATGCTGAAGTAGCTTTTGTATTATTGGTGAAATGGACATACAGAGAGGAAAGATATTCAGATTCTATCTGTCAAGTACCACTTTCCTCAATGAGAAAATCTTGAATGAATTTTTCATCTACAATATGTCAATCAGAGTTCACATCTAGACTGTATGTTGTCATAAGATTTGTTTCTGTTCCATGTTTTGAATTCTGATATCGTGTATTCTGATGTTTACTATCCTGGACTTAAGTAGAAATGCTCAAAGAGGGTAGTTGTCAACTAGGTTGCTCCCCTTTCTTTTTCTTGTCCTTACTCTCATCTCTACTTCCTCCTCTACCCACCCATCTATCCCTCTCCTTTTGCTCTCCCCTTTTCTATCACATTGAAGCATCACTACTTGCTGTTTTCTTCCGAAAAGGGGAATTTATTGATAAGGCCATAGCAGTTGTATAGAATTTCAACATTAACAATTTTAACAATATCATGAAATATAACACAGACTTTCCATATAGCTTACATAACAATCCAAAATCTGAACCTGCTTCTAAACTAGCTGTGAGACAACTGAGAACCATGTTGACTCTGGGGGGTCGAAGGCCAACTCAATCACTTTGAATGTCAGCTTTGAAATGCCAAAAACCACAAAAAGGTGGTATATATAAGTCTAAACCAAATGATCTCCAATTAAATATTCATTAAACCTAAAAGTTAAGTTTAACCTTAAATTCTCATACACTCAGAATTGTGTAATTCAGCCTAGGACTGAAGTCCCAACAGCCAGATCCACCAACCAGTCGCTGTTTATGGAATATTTTATGAATACTTTATATCATTTAAAAAAATGTTTCAATTTATAAATGAATAAATGTTTTCAAAAAATTTTTTGAAAAATGCTTTTAACTTAACTTGTACAGTCTCACGCGTCCTGACGTGCACCACATTTCATGAAACTTTTTCAAGGAACCTACAAGGGAGTTGAGGTTGTGCTTGACTGCCACAGGCTGATACTTTAAAGTGCGCCGTGCCATTTTATCAACAAAGTAAGAAAAAATACTTAAGAGAAAATTTATATAAAAATGCAAAGAACATTCAAAATACACTTGGAGTTTCAGATAAATACATACAAGGCAACAAAGGGAAGGTACCTATCAGCAAATTCAGCATAGAGGTTCTCAAAACTTCTTGCTGCTTTATGTTGCTTAACAGGAAGGAGCCTACATACTTATAATGCTGTAACTAACGTCACCACGTGGCTTATGGGTGACATATGGAACACAGCTGAGCTTGATGCACTGCCAATCACAAAAAAAGCATTTTAAAAAGAGTCATCATTTAATTCTGGTTACACATTCCATTAGGGAAGATCTGAAGGTTTGGGAAACTTTTCTGTCCTCTTTCAATGAGCGGGCCTTCTGACAAGGCGATCCGGTCTGCAAAGCCAAGTTGCAGCTGTTCACTTATGCTTCCAGGGCTATTGGATTTGGCATATATTTCAGGGGGTCTTGGTGTCATGTGTGCCATGTCATGGTGTCATGGTGTCATGGTGTCATAAGTGATTAAATATAGCAACTGATGCTCCTGGGCCTACTATCTTCACAGCACACAACTATCACCATTAAACATGGGAAAATGACTGTTTATAAATAAATGCAAAAAACAATATTCTTATTACCGCCTTGGGAGAGCTTCTTCATAAAGTGCAGTTAGTAAATCTTAATAGAATAAAGATAATTTAATATATCTCCAAAGAAAATGTGCCCAAGGCCTTGTGAGGCTCTTGTCTTAGGCCTGTTCTCCATGCACATGTTCCCTCCTTCCACGTGTATTCAGCTGGCTGCCCAGCATGCAGAAAGAACAGCATGGAGATCCATGCTCCGGGCACGACAATCATATCCCCCCCCCCTTTTTTTTTTAAACTGCGGTTAAACAGATCTTTTCTAATGCTCCACCATAGGAACAATTCGACACTGAGAACCAGAAGACTCAGTATTTTAACTAGAGATGGAGCTGAAATTTATATAATTCTTCCCCACTCAACTGCTGCCTTATGTGACTAGACCAATTGAAATGACCATTTATCCAGTCAGCCAGCTGCGCACGGGTGAGTGGCTTCAGGGCCACTTCTGCTTAACAATGATGTTGACACACAGCTCCAAGGCTTGATCAAGGGTGATAAACACTGACACTCCACCTCCCGACACTATTGTAGGTGTGCAAGATCCGATAGCCATCCTAGAGCTGGACAGGAGAGCTTTTGGGCCAATTTCTGCTCTCTGCCAATCCTGCCACATGGCTCCAAGGCAGGATCAGGGAAGAGAGGCACAGACACTCCGTCACCTACCCAATGCTGTAGTCCAAGGCTTTAACACAAGTCTTGGACCAGAGCTCACCTTTAGTGGGAAATGTTAAAGTGGGAAATGTGTGCCAGCCACATGCTTGAATTAATGCTACCCTACTATGTGCGCTTGAATTACTGCCCTAACGCACCTTGCAATAGTGTTTGGCACCCGCACCTGCAGATTTAAAATGTGCTGTCATCCTCTCCCTCACCTCGGCCCTCCTGCTTATTGGTTTTCACTGTCCTTGCTTCCCTTATTCCTACAGTCCCTCCTTCTCCTACTCCCCGCACCCTTTTTTCCCTATCCTGGTCCCACCCCTAACTTTTACTGCGCCAAATCCCTCCTTGTGCTGGCCCACTCCAGTATGAGTGTGTCTTGTCTTTCCATGCCTTGGTGGCCACATCAGCAGTTGGTATATTTGGATCTTCCATATAATTCTCTGCCACTGTACCATGCATGCTGGGAAGCTAGATTAGATTGCTGGGAAGCTAGATTAGATTTCTCACACAATAAATACTAGCAAACAAGTGTGTTGATTGGAGGAGGTGTAGGAGTAGGAGTAGAAATTGTAGATGAGGCAAGAACAGCTGCAGTAATGCTCACAGAAGAAGACTGTCTACCACTGGCAAGTTTTATGCCAGTGTGATGTCTCCAAGGAAGACAAGACCATAGCAGAGAGATAAAATTAATTTTTTGCTGAGGTCTTCACTGAGGAAGATGTGTGGGAGTTACCGGTGCCAGAAATGATATTCAATTCTGATGAATCAGAGAAGCTCAAACAAATCGCTGGGTCAATTTAACCAATTGTACAGTAGCTAATTGCCTGGACTGGATGGTATACTGGATGGTTTATCCCAGAGTGCTGATAGAACTGAATAATGAACTTGCAAAACTATTGTTAGTAATTTGTAATTTTTCTCTGAAATCCAGCATAATACCAGAAGACTGGAGGGTGGCCAATGTGACGCCAATTTTTAAAAAGTGTTCCAGAGGTGATCAGGGAAATTAAAGACCAGTGAGTCTGACATTGGTGTTGGGAAAGATGGTAGAGACTATTATAAAGAACAAAATGATAGAACATATACATAAACATGGATTAATGGGAGAAAGCCAACAGGGATTTAGTCATGAGAAATCTTGTCTCACCAATCTATATCATTTCTTTGAAGAGGTGAATGAATAAAGGTGAGCAGGTTGATATCATGTCTTTGGATTTTCAAAAGGCTCCCTTCTGACATCATATCCTGGGCACGGGACCAGGATGTGATGTTGGAAGAGAGCCAAGGTCGGCTCGAGCAGCTGGTGGAATATGCTGCTCATGGCAATGAACATTTCAAGAGGGGGGTGGGTGGTGCTCAAACTGTGGGCAAGAGTGGGGCTGCTCAGCACCACAATTCCAGGTGCCACTGGCCCAACCACCAACATCCCTTGCTACGCCACTGGTAGTAGGAAATAAAGGCATGGTGCTTATAGGGACTTGGCATTTGACAAAGTACCTCATGAAAGACTTTCTGAGAAAATTAGAAAGTCATGGGAAAGGAGGTAATATCCTATTATGAATTAAGAACTGGTTGAAAGACAGAAAACAGAGAGCAGGTTTAAATGGTCAATATTCTCAATGGAGAAGGGTAAATAGTGGGGTTCCCCAGAGGTCTGTGCTGGTACCTCTGCTTTTTAACATATTTATCAATGATTTAGGAATGGGAATAACTAGTGAGATAATTAAATTTGCTGATGACACAAAGTTGTTCAAAGTTGTTAAATCACAAGAGGATTGTGAAAAATTGCAAGAGGACCTTGTGAAATTGGGAGACTGGTGTCAAAATGACAGATGACGTTTAATGTAAGTGCAAAGTGATGCATGTGGGAAATAGGAACCCAAACTATAGCTATGCAATGCATGGTTCCACGTTAGGAGTCATTGCCCAGGAAAAAGATCTAGGTGTTATCATTGAGGATACATTGAAACCCTCAGCTAAATGTGCAGCAGCAGTTTTAAGAAAGCAAATAGAATGTTAGGAATTATCAGGAAAGGAATGGAAAACAAGATGAAAATGTTATAATGCCCTTCTATAGCTCTACAGTATGGTCTGGCTGCAGCTCGAATACTGTGTGCAATTCTGGTCGCCGTATCTCAAAAAAAGATGTAGAGGAATTAGATAAGGTAGAGAGAAGAGCGACAAAAATGATAAAAGGGATGGGAAGATTTCTCTATGAGGAAAGGCTAATGTGGTTAGGGCTCTTCAGCTTGGAGAGGCGATGGCTCAGAGGTGATATGATAGGAGGCTATAAAATACAGAGTGGAGTGGAAAGGGTAAATGTGAATCACTTGTTTACTTTTTCAAAAAATACTAGGACTGGAGGGGGGGTGGAGGATGCCATATAGCTACTAAGTAGTATATTTAAAACAGACCAAAGGAAGTATTTCCTCACACAATATATTAAACTCTGGAATTTGTTGCCAGATAATGTGGTGAAATCAGTTAGCTTAGGATGGTTTAAAAAAGGTTTGGATAATTTCCTAAAAGAGAAGTCCATAGGTCATAATTGAGATAGGCTGGAGAAATCCACTGATTATTCCTAGGACAAGCAGCATAACATCTGTTTTACTACTTGGGATCTAGTTAGGTACTTGGGACCTGGGTTGACCACTGTTGGAAACAGGATGTTGGGCTTGATGGACCTTCAGTGTGTCCCAGTATTGGCAATTCTGATGTTCTTATGCTCTTTCAAAAGGTTTGAAGATGTGTGCGAGGCTGAAAGATTTGTGGTAGTGCTAAAAGTATCTCGAAGCCAGCCCTGAGCAGGAAAGTGAGTTTTCATTTACATATTCACAACACTTGGAACTGTAGCTGTGACAGTCCATCAATCACCTGTAATGAGAGTGATGTGCACTTAGATTAAAGCCTCAAACAGAATTAAATGGGCCTGCTGGTATTAGACGATGACGTTGACAAAGAGAGGACAATAGCTTAAAAGGAAGGAGATTTATGCAAGGTATATTTGGGAGCAAGAGAGAAAATAACCAATGGAGAATGAGAAGGAAGGAGGAAAGGATCAAATGTGAAGGGCACAAATCTGAGTTAGGATGAAATTATGAGTGACTGATAATAGAAGGAATTAAAGAATATGAGAGAAATTAAGGAATGATGATATAAGGAATAAGTTAAATATAGAGCAGGAAAGTAAAGGGAAAGTCAGACACACCCTTATTTAGCTCTTTGATATCTAACAGTAGTTCTGTGAGACTACCATTAAAGGTCAGAGGTACCGTTTTGAGCCCAGGTGCTGATAGGGAAGAAATATCTAGACTTCATTGCTGCTCAGACAGTTTACTTGAAAGTCCTCTATTAAGAAGGGGGGGTTCCCAGGAGCATAAGGGGTCTGAGGAATGTTGGGTGGGATGGCTCTTGTCAGCCTGTGGAAGATTGGATGCTCATATCAGTGGAAGTAGGGAGTGCAGGAGGGTTAGGTATGTCATCTTCAGCCTCTTTTAGAGATAGCTCACCCAACTCAGGCTCCCTATTAGTGTGATGGCAGCCAGGAACTCACAACACCAATTGAAGAGCTTAAAGCATTTTTTTTTGTGGGTCTTCTAAAATAAAATTGCTTCTCTTGCAAGATATGTTGGCAAATACCTTTATGTTTTCAGTGTTCTTTGTTCTCCAGAGCCTTTTGTAAAATACAAAAGGAAATAAGCATATTTTAACCAAAATGTCTACTGCCAACTCCAGACTCCATCCCTTCTATCTTGCTGCCTCATATGCATGGAACAGACTGCCTTAGTCAGTAATTGAAGCTAGGTCTTTGGCAGTATTCGTATCCAAGCTAAAAACCCACTTTTTCTATGCAGCTTTTAACTCAGTTCTAACCTGCTTGTAAAGTATTCACGTCACTCCCTCTGTAGTTCCCTACCTCAGTTGTCCTGTTTGTTTGTCTGTTTGATTATCACAGGTGTCAAAGTCGGTCCTCGAGGGCCAGAATCCAGTCGGGTTTTCTGGATTTCCCCAATGAATCTGCATGAGATCTATTTGCATGCACTGCTTTCAATGCATATTCATTGGGGAAATCCAGAAAACCCGACTGGATTCCGGCCCTCGAGGAGGGACTTTGACACCCCTGGATTAGATTGTAAGCTCTGTCAAGCAGGGATTGTCCCTTCATGGTTAATGTAATGTAAAGTGCTATATGCATCTGCCAATAAGAACATAAGAATTGCCGCTGCTGGGTCAGACCAGTGGTCCATTGTCCCCAGCAGTCCACTCATGTGACAGCCCCTAGGTCAAAGACCATTGCTCTAAATGAGCCCAGCCTCATCTGCTATAGAAATGATAAGTAGTAGTATATTGGGTTCTTGTTTTGGCTGTGAAGAAAATTTTTTTGAATTTTTTAAATTCATTTTTGTACAAAAGGTTTATTGAATGGATGAGGTTAGTTAAGCATGAAATGGCTATAAATTCCAATGATATATAGTAGATAATATAAATATGTGCATGAATGAGGGTGATTTTTGTATTGTATTTTAGAAAATACAACCTTTTTATTGGGATTTGAGAGAGTTACACAATGATATATACATTTTCATTGGCTACCAGTTGAAGCTAGGATCAAATTTACACTACATTTAAGATCCTTCATGAGTTAGCAGTTTTGCTGTAATCGCTGCTAGCTTTCGGCATGGTGTTTTTCAAGAGAACTCATTGCAATAATTGAGCATATGGATCAATATATCTTTCCTATCATGATTTAACAGCAAGACTCCTGAGGCAGGCCTTCTTAGGCTGAAACACGTTTCTGTCGAGTCTGTTATAAAATAAAAGGATTGAGCACCATCTGGTCTCCTTCATTGTCATTTTTGTGCTTCTCACCGATGTGAAGGCAATTTTTCCTGTTTGTTTTTGAGTAATTGGGCCAGGCCATGTATACAATGCTCAGTGTAATTATACTTTTTTATACTTGAGATCAAATTTGGCTGATTTTATATTTCTGTAATCTGCAGGGCTAGCAGTGGCTTCCCCCATGTCTGTCTTAATAACAAGACTATGGACTTTTACTCCAGGAAATTGTCCAAACCTTTCTTAAAGCCAGCTATGTTAACCACTCTTACCACAACCTATGGCAATGCGTTCCAGAGCTTAACTATTCTCTGACTGAAAAAATATATATATTTCCTCCTATTGATTTTAAAAGTATTTCCCTGTAACTTCATCAAGTGTTCCCTAGTCTTTGTAATTTTTGATGGAGTAAAAAATTGATCCACTTGTATCCATTCTACAACACTCAGGATTTTGTAGAGTTCAATCAACTTTCCCCTTAGTTGTCTCCTACCACTAACCTACTCCTTCACTCCAAATCTTTTACAGGTGAACATTTAGATCAACGATAAGTGTTCTATACACTGGCCCAATCTCTAAATCAACTAAATCTGATGTGTTTAAGAGGAGGGGCCTCAGATCCCCATGCGCTGCCAGCAATTAGCTTATCAGCCGCACTAGAAAGGGAAACAACCTCATCGGCCTCCCTCCTCCTCCTGCCTAGATTTTTCTAACGTCCAACAATAGATAGATAGATAGTCAAAGGAACTCTCAAAACTTAGCTCTGGCAGGGTGTGTTCAAAAGGATTAAATCCGCGGAAGCGGACCAGTGAAGACAGCAAACCCTTAAAATGATTTAATCCTTTGAACACACTCTGCCAGAGCTAAGTTTTGAGAGTTCCTTTGACTATCTATCTATCTATTGTTGGACGTTAGCAAAATCTAGGCAGGAGGAGGAGGGAGGCCGATGAGGTCGTTTCCCTTTCGAGTGCGGCTGATAAGCTAATTGCTGGCAGCACCTGGGGATCTGAGGCCCCTCCTCTTAAACACATCAGACTTAGTTGATTTAGAGACTGGGCCAGTGTATAGAACACTTATCGCTGGTTCATACTTTAACCAATAGAGTGCATGACAGAGAGTTATCATATATAGTTGCAGATTGTTCTCTCTGGTTCCTACATAGCATATTTGAACATTTAGATCAACCCATCCATGATAATAACGAGACATAATCAGAAATCAGAAACCCAAAATATAGCTCCAGTAGGATGCATCTCAAGCCTTACCCAGATATTTTTTTTTCCTAGATTTCCCAAAAGATTGGCACTGTGTGCTAGATTTCAGTGTAGTACAGAGTCACACAATGTTCTCTTTTTACCTGAATGTGAGTGACATTTGTGATTATTTTGCAGGACAAGGAACAGCACTTTGATCATATGGCGTAGCCTTCTGCCCCAGCTCTTATACAACATTCCTCTGGCTCTGCTGCACACTGATTCAGGATAGGTATTCTTTCAGGAAAGGAGAGAAATCCTAGGGCAGGGGGTCTTCTGAGGACAGCCATCGTTCCATTGCATGCTGGGGTTGCTGTTAAGAAGAATCAACTGAACACTAAACAATAGAGGCTGTTTCTAACTGGAATTTCAAGAGATTAAGAGCCAATGTTACTAAAGATTCAGGGGCAGTTTAATAAAGTGGCCATATATGAATTGTTCACAAGTACACAATTTGATTATAAAATACTTCAATGTGTGTATTTGTGAAATTTATCTGTAAATATTTGCACCTGCTCTTAAGAATGATTTCTACTACATATGATGGTGATGGTAGCGGTTGGCCGTTTGAGGCAGCTGATGCACCAGGATGATAATGGCGGTTGTCCGGCTGATGGGGAGTGCATCTGATCTAAATGACATGCCTGATTTTGGCATTGCCTTGACTCTGATCCCAATGTCTAGCCTGCATTCAAACTTCTTTTTTTTTTTTTGTAAATCATGTTTATTGAGGTCAACCAAACATCAGATCCTATTCTCTGAATGGAATTTACTTTATTTTCTATATTTTATTTTTTAATTCTAATTTTTATTTTATTTTAATTTAATTTACTCACTGAATACTTGTTGGGATGTATATCTCTTATCTCTATCTCTATCTTTCCTATCTGAATATGTTTAATGGATTTTATTTTTATTATTTGAATTATTATATCTTTACTATTTTATAATTGTTTTCTCAGGTACTTTAGCTAGATTGTGAGCCTTCGGGACAGTTAGGGAATTTCCAAGTACGTGGAGGGGCATAATCAAAAAAAGTCTAAGTCCCCTTTTGGCCTAAGTCCTTAAACGTTCAAAGCAGAAGCAGGGAAAGTGTCCATAACCAAAACAAACGTCCTTGTTTTGATTATGGCCTGCCTCTACTAAACGCCCAGATCACCACTATGTCTAAAAGTACACCCCCAGGACGTCTACACTTTTTGGCCATAATGAACCAAAAAAACGCCTAAGCCCCAAACGTCCAACAGAAGGGCTTTTAGGTGAAGGAGGAGCCAGTCCTTCATCTAAAAGCTGGATTCTGTAACCGGTGTCTGTCAAAAACAACACCGGTTACAGAAACCCCCCCCCCCCCAATGATCCAGGCAGGAGGGTGCCCAAGCCCTCCTGCCATGTCGAACCGCGACCCCCCCCCCCCGACAACATCGGGCCAAGAGGAAGCTCAAGCCCTCTTGCCCCGCCAACTCTCTGACTCCCCGCCAATATCGGGGCGAGAGGGAGCCCAAGCCCTCTTGCCCCACCGATTAACATCGGGCCAGGAGAGAGCCCAAACTCTCCTGGCCCCAGCGACCCCCCCCCGCGATGGATTGTGCCAGGAGGGAGCCCAAGCCCTCCTGGCCCCGGCGATTAACATCGAGCCAGGAGAGAGCCCAAGCTCTCCTGGCCCCAGCGATCACCCCCCCCGCGATGGATTGGGCCAGGAGGGAGCCCAAGCCCTCCTGGCCCCAGCGATCCCCTACCCCCCACCCCCCACTACATTACGGGCAGGAGGGATCCCAGGCCCTCCTGCCCTCGATGCAACCCCCCTCCTCCCAATGATCGCCCCCCCCCAGAACCCCCAATTGTCCCCCCCCGCAAACCCACGACCCCCCCGGCCGACCCCACGCCCCCCCCACCCCCACCCCCCTTCCCCGTACCTTTTAAAGTACGACACCAGAATGGGCCCAGATTGGCCCAGCTGTCCCAAAGCCCTGCCCACAGGTGGGGCCTAAGGCGCCTGAGCCAATCAGAATAGGCCCGGGAGCCTTAGGCCCCTCCTGTGGGCGTGGCCTTAGGCACATGGGCACATAGGTGCCTATGGGGCTCATTTTCAAAAAAAGATAAGACATCCAAAAGACATTATAAATCAGCAGTTGGACATCTTACTAGTCACAACATCCAAGTGGGCATTCTCAAAACAGACTTTCTAGATGTCTTTCTGGCCGTTTTGTCTCCAGTGTGTCCAAACTTAAGGGAGGCATATTAGATGTGTGTTTTGGGTGAGCTTAGGACTTGGATGCTTGTCAGGCATAATCAAACCTATGTCCTGAGCTTTGTTAAGATGTTTGGAGCTAGACCTGTTTTAAAAGCATCAGAATGCTAAAAAGTTGCCCAAACTGACCAGATGACCACTGGAGAGATCAAGACATGCCCCCCTTTTCCTCCAGTGGTCACCAATCCCTCCTACCACCAAAAGATGTGAACCCCCCCCCCCCCACACACACACACACACACACACACACCACCACCAGTACATTCTAGCCTGTATTATAAGGGGATGTTGAAAAATTCTCAGCCCAAGCAACCAACTTTCTAAATTTTGAGCATTATTTTGCCACTATAGCTAAAGAGTGTTATCTTATTTCATCAAGGGCTAGATTCACTAAGGCCATGGATCGGATACGATCCGTGAGTGATCCGATCCATGGCCAGGGGGCTGATTCAAGAAATGCCCTCATGCAAATCAGGGCGATTGGAATCACGCCCCCAACCGACTGCACGGATCGCTCTCCAGCGATCCCAACGATGGTCTGTGCATGCGCTGTGCCCGGCAGCAGGAAACAAAACTTTTTTTAAACTTTAGGAAACACTTTTTCACAAGCCCATGGTTTTAACCCGCTTTAAACCCATGGATTAAAGCCATGGGCTTGCACTGCAGGGAAGGGCAGGAGAGTCGGGGAGAATTGAGCAGGAAAATTGTGGCAGAGAGTCGGGGCAGAGAGCAGGAGATTCGGGGGAAGAGAGTCGGTGAAGAGAGCAGGAGATTCGGGGCAGAGCAGGACATCAGGAGAATCATGGCAGAGAGTCGGGGCAGAGAGCTGGAGAATCAGAGCAGATAGTTGGAGATGCAGTCAGAAAGGATATGAGCGACTGGTCCCGAGCAGTCGCTTGTTTCTTGATCAGCAAGCCCAGTCGGTGTTCCAGTTTTGGTTTAGTGAATCGTTGCTTGCCTACTTTGCATGCCGTTTCTCCTTATTTGCATGCGCGGATAAGATCAGAGGATGATTTGCCATGAGGTTAGTGAATCGGGTCGGAGGAAAATCAGGTCATAAAGGCATCACAAGCCGATCGGTACACGATTGGTTTGCTTAGTGACTCTAGCCCTAAGTGCCAATTTGCTGGATCAAAATTCTATGTTTTAACATCGTTTCAGATCATTGATTGAACCATATCCACATTCCATTCTCGGTTGGGTTGAGAACTTTTCAGCACTTATTCCTACAGCTTCAGATTTTCACACAGACATCATTCTGAGCCCAAGAAAGCAGAGGAGCACTCTATGGGTTACTTATTTAAGTAAGCACATCTGTTTGCCTTTTCTGCAGTCTGTCCAAAGGATTAAAAGGCACCCATACTTGTGAAAATGTCATTATCCCTCAGATTCTAAATAAGGTGTCCAAATCTACATGCCCAGATACGTGCACAGATCCAAGATACATGCACAAATTAACTGAACAATGAGGTCTGAACCATTAATAATTGGGTGCTACCAACCAATTATTGATGCTAATTGGCACCCATTAAAATTTGAAAACGCATATGGCTGCATCCTATTCTATACTCCCATTGCCCATATATCAAAAGGGGGCATGTCAGAGGCATTCAAATATGCCATTGCACATATTTATGAATACTGGGTCAGCTCGGCCAATTTGGGCATCAGGTTTCATCAAGCATATGGGACCCCCCTGAAACATGCCTCTGCTGTGACTGGCTATGTCCATGTGCAATGTGCATTGTTATACTGCATGCATATCTATTTGGTGAATGGCACTGAAGAAGGGGTGTGTGCTTGAGCTAGAGGAGGGGAACCCATCAGGGCAAAAGGTCATTTTATCAAGCTGTGGCACCATGTGATGGATGTGTCCTCTCCGCTCTGACCACAACCTCTGGCAACGCATTCCAGAGCTTAACTACACTCTGAGCAAAAAAAAATTATTTCCTCCTTCTTGGTTTTAAAAGTATTTCCCTGTAACCTAATCGGTTAAGTGCTGTGGTCTTCCTACATTTAATATCATAATTTAACCAAACCTATCCTCATAATGTTTGTGCACTCTTGTGGTTGTATCTAGGCGCCTTATTATGTAGGGAATTCATGTCCGGTTCTTTCTCAACTATCATTCATAAATATATGGAAAACTGGCACCCGGTTGTTAACGGATTTGAAGATTTTTGACTTGCAGTTCCTTTCACTGCATCTATGCGTAATGGTCTTACTGTCCGCGTAATGATCTTACTGTCCGCTGTCACTTTGTCTTGATCTCTAAATAACAGTAAAAAATATGTCTATAAAATTCCCCTTTCATATTTTTACTTTTATGTGCTCTTTGTACTAGCATCACACTGTGGAATAGCTTGTGCCCCCATTGATGCCACCCCTGGCTCGTGTTGCATGTGCATTATTCCTCACACTGCACATATCCTGAGGAGGGTAAGGGAGGGGCCTGAATGTAAGTCATCACTTTAGTCCCTTTTTCCTTAAATGACTAAATTGTTTGCTGTATAATACTTGCTAATGAAAGTTCATCGTTTGGAGTGTCACCATGGCTCTATTACAGTGTGATCAGGAGCATGAATATGTGGAGGTACTGTTCTACTCACCCGTGCCGTGTTACTGATCACCTGAGCAGTTGCAGTCAGTGGTACAGTAAGGGGACAGGGGTGCGGCCCACCCTGGGCGCCGGCAACTCACCTCCTCTCCACCCCCCTCGTGTACCTCTTGAAATGTTCACTGGCATGAGTAGCATCTTCCACTTGCCGCTTGCACTGGCTTTGGCTCCCTTCTGACATCACATCCTGGTCACGGGACCCGGATGTGATGTTGGAAGAAAGTCTAAGCCGACTCGAGCAGCTGGTGGAATATGCTGCTCATGGCAATGAACATTTCAAGAGAGGGGTGCTTAAACTGTGGGGAAGAGTGGGGGTACTCGGCACCCAAATCCAGGTGCCAATGACCCAAGCACCAACATCCCTCGCTAGGCCACTGGCCCAAGCACCAACATCCCAAGCTAAGAAAGAAAGGCCTGGTACTTGAAGGGACTTGTGTCAACACAGGGAATGGAGCTGTAGGAGTCTCTGAAGGCTGTGCTGATACATTGTGCAGCGTTTGTATTACCATAGCAGTTCCAAGTCTACCAATTTATTGATGTAATTCCTTGATAAGGGCATGCATGTCTAGTTGCTCTGACATCTCCTCTGGCCCAGACCATACACCAATGACTGTCAATTGGAGCTCTTCGTTCTGTTAGCCAGTGTCTTCCTGGCTTGCACACCTAATCTCTCTTTTGTCCCCTTTTTTGTGTTCCTTGATGGAGGCATCCTGCAAAAATATGCTAATGTAACATAGATTTTTTATATATATCCCTGCCCATATTATTTATTTATTAAAAAATTATATACCGCATACAACTATGCGGGTTCCATAGCACATACATAAAATATTATTTCTCTACAATTACCACATATAACATAGACATGTCTAAACAACATTATAGAATGCAAATTCAATCCATTCAGAAATACATGCAGGCATTACATCATACATTGCTGTCAAAAAATTCTGAAAGGCGATTATCAACTAAAATATATCTTAGCATAGGAAAGCATTGGGAAATAATTGAGTTTTCAACATTTTTAAAAAATTCATCCTCCCCGTATAGAACCGCAAGATACCAAGCAAGGCATTCCATAATTCTACACCAGCCACAGATATCATTAGCTCTTTTTATCTGATCCTCCCATCTGTATGTTTCTTTACTCTTTTTTTTTTTTTTTTTACTAATTCTTTGTTGCATAAGAATATAGCATAACAGCCTCACCCACAGCATGGAATCTGCCTTACGAAAATTAACCACTAGTACCCACCATTGACTTGCCATAAATGATCATAACTAATTTTAAGCATGTGCCTGCGAGAAACCCAAATAATAGCAACATTTCATGCTACCAATTCCAGTGCAAGCAGTGGCTTTCCCCATGTCTGACTCAATAGCAGATTATGGGCTTTTCTTCCAAGAACCTGTCCAAACCTTTTTTTTTTAAACCTAGCTATGTTAATTGCTGTTACCATATCCTCTGGCAGCGAGCTCCAGAGCTTAACTATTCTTTGAGTGAAAAATAAATATTTCCTCCTATTAGTTTTAAAAGTATTTTCCTATAACTTCATTGATGGAGTAAAAAAATCAATTCACTTGTACCCTTTCTATACCACTCAGAATTTTGTAGAATTCAATCTAAGAGTATTCTATGAGAGCTTCTTGGCATACAGAGACCATTATGGAACTGGGGTTCAGCATATATATTTTCCTATAACTTCATTGATGGAGTAAAAAAATCAATTCACTTGTACCCTTTCTATACCACTCAGAATTTTGTAGAATTCAATCTAAGAGTATTCTATGAGAGCTTCTTGGCATACAGAGACCATTATGGAACTGGGGTTCAGCATATAGATTTGGCACACTTAACCGGATACACCCAGTTACAGAATTGCCCGTGTAATCTCCCAAATCTAGCAATAAAAGGGACACAGCGGTACATGATGACTACTGAGAAAGGAAATCAGCAGAAGCGGTAAAGTTGTTCTAATATTAGAAAACAGTATACAAATGTACTATGTGCAAGCTAAATTATGTACCTATAGATTGCCTTTTATTTCTCAGTTTTACCATAAACAATAGAACACATACTTAGAGCAGTAAAAGCAATGACATACTTTCAGATGTGTCAATTGGAGTCTTATATCCCTATTCTCTAATGGGCTCCAGCTTTCAATACTTATTTTATCTGCCAGCTTCCTTTAGTCATTAAATCGACTTGATTGTTCTGACCTTTCATATCTGAGCCTCACAAATGCAATTCTTCACAGATCAGCTTAGAGCAGCAGCTTTCAACCCAGTTCTTGGGAACACTCTCTCACTTGGCTTTTCAGGCTGTCCGTGATGGCTCTGCGTGAATTATGTTTGCATCGTCAGTCCGGGTATTAGGCTTGACTTATGTAAATGTATATTGGGACCGATATTGAGCTGGTGATAGCTGTTTTAAAGTAACTTTTTGTCACAGCCCAAACTGAGCCTGGATATTCAATACTGGGCCCATCCAGTTTCTGGAATTGAATATCCGGTCATCTGCAGTCACCCAGAAGTTAGCCAGGTCATGGTTAATATTCAGACTGGAGCCCAGTTAACTCAGTGGATAAAGTTAGGACAGCCTTGTCGCTGTCCTAACTTTGGGCTCCTTTTACTAAGCAGTATAAGAGCATTTTACTGTGGGCTGGTGAGACAAATGTTCCAATGCTCACTGAATTCCTATGAACGTCAGAGCATTGATCTTGTCAGCTGCGGTAAAATGCTCATATGTTGTTTAGTAAAACCCAACTTTTATTTGCTTACTTAGCCAATTAGTTAGGTGCCATCGACTTGTGTTCGAGTCCTAGTGACTTAGTGGACTGAATATTGCTGCTAATCAGTTTAATAGCAGCTTCTCTCAGATTTTGCCCCTGGACCACCCTTAACCTAGCTGATTTGCACATGGCCAGTTAGAACTGATTCAGTGGCAGTAGCTGGTTAAGTACTGCTGAATATCGGCTCCGAGCCAGCTCAGCAGGGTTTAGGTCGGAACTTCTGCACAGTTAAACTCCTTTGAATACTGACCCCATTCTGCATATTCATCATGAACAGCCTAAAAAATCAGGCTAGGTAGGTTGCTCCTTGGCTGGTTTGACAAACCCTGACTTAGTGATTGAGAACAAAATGGAAGATAGGACGCTGCGCATTTCAGTATTTCCCAACCCAGTCTTGAGGATTATTTTGCCAATCTGTTTTTCAGGACATCCAAAAAGAATATGCATGACATCAGTGCTTTCTCTAAGCCAGGGGTGTCAAAGTCCCTCCTCGAGGGCCGCAATCCAGTCGGATTTTCAGGATTTCCCCAATGAATATGCATAAGATTTATTAGCATACAATGAAAGCAGTGCATACAAATAGATCTCATGCATATTCATTGGGGAAATCATGAAAACCCGACTGGATTGCGGCCCTCGAGGAGGGACATTGATACCCCTGCTCTAAGCTGAGCAAACATGTGTATACACACAGATTTTATGAATCCTGTACACCTAGCAAAATGTAGAATGAACAACATTGAAACATTTTATCTTTCAAACATTTTTATTGATGACAACTGGTTACCACAGAACAGCAATTTCGACATACAAGGTGAAATCTAACCAAACAAAAGTCACAGGACAAATAAGAAACGTCTAGTAATCAAACATTTTATAATTGGTTCCCAACTCCCCACCACCCACCCCCTTCCCTGCATCTCGATCCTCACATACCATCAGGTAAAAGAGAAAATCACTGTCAGGCCTCCAACAAACAAGTAATCCAGAGACCTGGTTCCTTATAGTCCCCAAACAAGGCCAAAAGATGCAACTAGGAAAAGAAATTTAGACAAAGGCAACTAGAGCAATACGGAACATAAATGGGCATCAATAAATTATACCATTAAACCTTCTCCCCATCTACCCACCTCCTCCATCCAACCCCAATCCCACCCCACCCAACAGATAACACAGAGGAAGGAATAGAGAGGGTCCCCACAGCAAAGGACAGCAGGGGTCAGAGGTGGTCACAGCACAGAGAAACTAAGGGCCCACTATTCAGACCACTGGAGGCAGTCTGTCTAAGTCCTATAGTCGTCAGTGAGCCCTGATATGCAACTCTGGGACATTTCCAGTGACTGGCATTTGAATATCTGGGGGGGGGGAGGAGTTTGGCCAGCAATAACATAACTTGATAAGTCACTATTCAGTTATAACAGGCAAAGATAGGACTGCTATTTTGATGGTCCGATTTGTCCACTAATCATAGTCACTCAGGGCCTGATTCTATAAATGGTACCCAACCATACCTAACTTTTAAGAACTGGCCTCTGCATGGTTGTCAATCAACCACCAGGTATCCTTTATAGAATCATGCCTATTTGGCACCTAAGTAGACTTAGGCATTGCAAGGCATCCTAGAGGTAGGTTGCCGGTATATCAGGTTAGGTTTTACCTGATCTAATTTACTGGTGGCTTTGTTGGATGCCCTAGCGATGCCTAAGTCTACCACGCCTATTCTCTGCCTCTAACCATTGACTACTTTTCAGGTTGGCATTTGTTATGTGTCAAGCATTAGGCGTTAAGCGTTACTAGGCGTTGTGCGGAATTCAGCTTTGATTGTTTTATTTATTTATTTTAATTAAAGATCAATGCATGGTCAATTACCATGCCAATTAAACTTGTTAAATCATTTGGGTTACATGTGGAATTAGGGCACCTATCGGCACCTAACTTAGGCGCTGTTTATAGAATCTGACCCTCAGTGCTCATTACTGCTGGTTATTGCATGTTAACTTTTAGCCATTAATGTTTAATGGAGATAACCAATTATCTTGCACTGAATATTTTTGGTTAGCCAGTTAAATGCTATTTCACTGGTTCACACCATTTCTGGCTAGTTAAATAGCTTTGAATATTGGAGGGTAAGTTATTTTCATCTGCCTCATCTTAGCAGCTGAGCGATTATTTAGTTTAAATTGGCGCTCTGCTAGGCCAGCTGTTATAGGCCCATCCATAGGATGGTGCTGTAATATTAACTATAGATTGCTAGTGACACCGTAGATAAGAACATAAGCATTGCCATACTGAAACAGACTGATGGCCCATCAAGTTCAGTGACCAATCCGGGTGATAAATACCTGGCAAGATCCCAAAGAGTAAAACTGATTTTATGCTTATCACAGAAATAAGTAGTGGATTTTCAAATGTCCATCTTAATAATGGCTTTTGGACTTTTAGGAACTTGTCTAAACCTTTTCTAAACCTTGCTAAGCTAGTTGCATTTACTACATTCTCCGGCAATGAATTACAGAGTTTAATTACATGTTGAATCACAAAACATTTTCTCTGAACTGTTTTAAATTTACTACTTAGTAACTCTTAGAGCTCCTTTTACAAAGGTGCGCTAGGGCCTTAATGCGCGGAATAGCGCATGCTAAAATGCAGTAGATTTTTGGCTAGCGTGTGCTATAGAGCGCGCTAATCTGGTGCGTGCAGTAAAACCCGTAGCGCACCTTCAGAAAAGGAGCCCTTAGTAACATCATTGTATGTTCCTGAGTCCATTTAGCATAGTTTATTTTAAGCTGCACAATTCTGTTTTAAAAAGTTCTGTTGTTATCAGGGATTGAGGAAGTAGTGGGTTGTATTACAACTATATGGTTCTGACTTCACGTTTCATCACAAGTCTGAAATGCCTTCCTTTACTGTGGTTTGAATTCATATTAAGCAAGACATAAAGAGGGGCATTTTCAGAATGATGTCTAAGTCTGAGTTTATATATTCCTTGTGTCTTTATAGAAATCAAATAAAGGGACTAGCCACATATGTTATCATTTAAATTTTGTTATCACTTAAAGAGCAAAAATGGATATCTAGATTAAAATCCCTGGCTCCTATGGGATTGAATGAGGAGACTGAATGGCTATCGATCCTGTGAGAGTTTTCAACTTTTAGCCCTGACTCCTCTGGGTCTGAGCCTCGCACTGGTATGATGATGATGTCATACGTTTGTCAGTGTGCGTTAGGCCAGCTGTATTTAACGTTCTTAATTACAAACCGTGGCCATGATACACTGTCCGATGTAGCTCCGTTAAATGGTAAGTGCTTGGTTTTCTCTGTGTTGCAGTATTTTAATGTGTAGTAGAGGCTTTGCTGTTGTTATATTGTGCTTGATTTATGAAAAAATAAGGACAGACACGGTGTGTTTCATTGTAGTTTCCCTCGACCCTGAAGAAAAGTTTCAATCTGAAACATGCATGTCGGGAGAGGTGAATGCAAGATATAGGGCAAGATCACTATAAGCTAAGTGACAGTCTTTTTTAAAAAAAGTTTATACTTATAAAAATTTCAAGAAAAAAATCACAAAATGAGTCTTATATGAATAAACTAATAAAGGCTGGATCGACGAAGAGCAGTAGCAACCGGGTGTACATTGCCCGGGTGCCATCTGAAGGTCCATATAAAATTTAAGTGATAACAAAATTTAAGTGATAACATCTGTGGCTAGTCCCTTTTTTTGATTTCTATAAAGACACAAGGAATATATGATCTGATTGAATTCAACAGTGGCTCTTTAATGATTGTGTTGTAAGTCTGAGTTTAGACATTTTCGGAAGTGTGCCCAAATAACGGGTAGAGAAAATGGCCATTTTTGAAACTGCAAAATGTTCTTGTTTTTGAAAATGACCTTTCTAGACATGTTCACCTTTAATGTGTCTTATCTTTTTTTTTATCATTTTCGGAAAAATAAAATAAAAATATCCAACAGAAAAAAATGCATAAACAAGTCATTGGGATGTAGGAGGGTTTAGCATTTCTAGTAGACTGTCCACACATACCTCCCAACAAAGCAGTGGGGTACTTTAGGGGGCACTGCAGTGAACATCACATAAAAGATACCAGGTACACGTCTCACCATAACCCCCTTACAGGCACTGACAGGAAAGTAAGGTTGCAACTGCTCAGACTCTGGCAAAAATTATGGCTGTAAAAAGTGGGCAAACATTTTAGAGCATTACAAATAGTGCTCATTATAATACTAATGAGCTCTTTGTAATAAAGAAGAACACCAGATTCATCTGGTGTGATATAACATTAGCTGAGCTGATGTCACCGGCTGGTTATATTTATTGAATGATGGGGGGAGGAGGGACAGAGGGTAAGGGGAATATATGAGGTGTTATCAAGGGTCTGTAGAATAAGGATTGACAATTTTATAAGAGGAAGTAAGAAAGGGTTAATAGACAGAGCTTGTAAGAAAGAAAAATGATTAGGGAGGTTGCTAAGTTGATGGGGTGGAGCAGTCACGTGATTGGTTGGATGTTGTGGCAGGCTGGAGTGAACTCTGTGAGGAAAGGGGAACAGTAGAGTAGTCTATTCAGGAAAAGATTATCCCTCCCTCCCTCCCATTTGTGCTGGTGTTAAGTTTTGTGTTAGTGTTGTGGGGTGGGGTTGGGGATGTACATGTTATATGTCGACTTGGGTGGATTTGGTGGAGCTTTTGGGGTTGGGGGGAGGTGGTCGCAGCTTTGGGTAGGGCAGAAAATGGGGTTTGGCCCAGTTGGATCTGGGAGATGAGCAGTTAATAAATAAATAAATGTAACACTCGTATGCGATACCGCTGAGAGGGGAAGCATGGCCTTGCATCACCGTGGATCATGTTTGGGGGGAGGGAAGCATGACCTTGCGTCACCGTGGGTCATGTTTGGGGGGAGGGGAAGCATGACCTTGCGTCACCGTGGGTCATGTTTGGGGGAGGGGAGGGGAAGCATGGCCTTGCGTCACCGTGGGCCATATTTGGGGGAATGTTATAAATTTAAAGACTTAACGGGAGCTAGTTTCGACACCGAATAGCTCCCTGGGGATGTGTGAAATATGCATTGGGGGGTTGTTGGTTTTTGGACACAGATTGTATTGTAAGTAAAGATAATATTCAGATAGATAATAAAGCTGCGGCCAAATATTTATTCCAATAAAACTGAGTTGTGTGATTATTGATTGATAGTGATTAGCTTTCAGTTGCAGGTGACGGGAATGCGAATGCTAATGTTATGCATTTGCATAGGTTTCTTGGTGGCTGCTACAATGATTGCTACCAGCCATGGAGAACCCTTTTGAGCATCAGGAGGAGAGTTTCCTTGCAAGTAAGACTGGTTATAATTAGTCTTCCTTGCAAGGAAAACTTTTGTGCATCGGGGCCTTAGAGGCCAGAAGAGTAGAATATTGAGGCTCATAGAAAATGTAGTGAACCCCCTAATATTTAAGTAAACATTTATAAGGATACTGCAGGAAAATGCACCTAACTTCAACATGGCAGGTTTTAATAGTAAAAACTGGCACCTTCTTTTCTTGGTGTACTTGGAATCATTGGGAAAAGATGAGTTTTGGCATTCATAAAAATAGTATCCTTAGCACGGAAAAACATTTTAAGGAGACAGGGATACAAAACACAGGTTACTAATAACTTTGGAACCAAAGGGTCCATATCAGATCTCAGAAGAAATCCATTTCTAAGGAAGGACTTGCATCTTCTTTCTTCTTCACCTATGGGAGATAGTAAGCTCTTTACCCAGGAGGTATTGATTTAGTTGGTACCTTCAAAACAGTTAAAACAAATTTTTTATACATATCTAAAGTTGACATTGCTGGGATGAATATCAATTAATAAATCTCAGGTCCTTACGTCTATTAGCATTGTGCAAAATCTCTAGTTTTCTATGTATTACTGTATTATCTTTAATGAGTGCCAATTTCCTTTGCTGTCATCTTGAACAGTAAGTACATTGTTGCGGAATAATTATCTCTATTTTTGAAGTAAGTTTCCCATATGGCCTAACAGAGACATTTCCAAATGTAAAATACCATCCCCAAAAGTCTCTAAAGAAATATTTTTAGGACTCACCAATGTTGAAGCCAAAGTGCTGAACCTTCGGGTTTCTGCCATTTGAATTGAGGAAATTGAAGTTTCTTCTGCTATCAAGGCTCCGGGTTCCACACTATGATGCCTTCATCTATCAGTTGCCGTGAGGATTTTCTCCTACTCCATCACATCTGCAGTTAGAACCCCTACTGGAGTCTTCCATTTTCATGGTCCTCAGGTAGACTCCTTTGTGGCTTCAGCAGGAGTAACCATAACTCTGGAGAAACAGAGACTTCTGGCTCTGACAAAGAAGTCATGCTTTCTCCCACTGATGTGATCTCATTCAAGACACCTGAGCTGCTGACCTGTCACCTCGGCACAAAGAATAAAACTGTCCATTGGGCTGGTAATTGCCAAAGTCAGTATAGAAGTTTCCAAGAAACGCCGCTGAGTGCACTTACATTTTTTACCCACAAGGTAAGCAGGAAAAATCCAAAAATTTAAGAAAAACACAAGCTGTATGCTGGAATCTGCCACTATTTGTCAGCCATCTTGTATCTCCCAAACCACATTATTTCAAATTTCACAGTTTGCTATGATTACAAATTTTAATCAAGATCTTTTTGATGTGCAAAATTGCACATGAACTGAATATTTTCCATACAAGCCATTACTTCTTAGAGGGTACCTTGCATGACATATATTTTCATTGAATTGGGACAATGCATGCAAAAGTAGCTCACAAATTAAGGAGAGCATGAAAAATGAGAACTCTTAAAACTGAAACCAGTCTCCAAGCATTTCTGACTAAATATTTCTATTCTGTGCAAGGCCAAGCCTTTCCTTCTCTTAATGCCTCTCTAACAAAAGCAAAATATTTGATTCAAAATAATGTCTGTGAAAATTGATTTTAAAATGAGGGGGGAAACACTGAAAGGACTCCAAAATTTCTCATTTTTTAGACCAGAGTAATACTGCCTGCCCTGGGCACTACTTTGGATTCTGGACAGAGCGATGAATGAACACTTTCCAGTGCTATAAATATTTTATGAATTTCTAGCCACTTATTTTAATGGCAGATTGTAAAAGCATTTAACCATATTACACCCCATCTCTCATGCCCGATGCATTATTCACAGAGAACTCTTTTATTGCCTGGCAGAGCTGTCAGGGCTTTGTAAAATAAATAAATAAAGGTGGAAAACATTTCTAAAAGTAAATTCAATGTAGAGGGTTTGTCACTGCATCAACTAGAAGGCCAATTTCAAAGCTATTTAATTATGGGGCCCTTTTACTAAGATGCGCTAGCATTTTTAGCGCGTGCTACATTGCCATACACGCTAACCCCGTGCTACGTGCCAGAAACTAACGCCAGCTCAATGGTGGTATTAGCGTCTAGCGTGCATGGCAATGCAGCGTGCGCTAAGCATGCGTTAAAACGCTTGTGCAGCTTAGTAAAAGGAGCCCTAAGTGGTGGTAAACACTAACATGTGTTTACTGTTGCATGTGGGGAAACCCACATGCTAAAAACAGCGCCAGCCACTTTTTAGCATGGTTTAGTAAGAGGACCCCTAAGTTAAATAGATTTTTAGCTGGATAATGTGGCAGAGCTGAAAAAAAAGGTTAAGCTTGAACATAGCTCTAAGTCCATACAGGTGCCATGGTGCATTTTTACACACCTTTTAAGGAACAAAAAAGAATGCATATATTTGATTTTTCAAATGCATCTCCTCTATTTTCTCGCTTCTCCCTTTATCTCCCTTGCAGAAACAACAGGTATAAAGTCTGCATACTTTTTTGACTTACTTGCCAATTTTCCAAGCTAAGCAAAGTGGACAGTTTCACTTTAAGTATGCATCTTAAAAATACCCACATAGAGATGGGGGGAGGGTAATTCTATAAAGTGGACACTGACATGCATGCACTCTATTACATCTATATATGATTAGAATAATGACATATACTGTACACATGCCAGTGTGCACCTGTGTGTGAATGCCAAAATTCTGTAAATACATACAGTACTTATCTTTCACATCATATATGTTACAGGTAGGTCTATAGGCAGAGCCTGGGCAGAACATGGGTATGATTCTTATGTGTGTAACTTACAGGGGTCTACTTTCCTTTCCAGCAGTGGTGGGCAATCTTGGTCCTCAAAGACTGCAACCCAGTCGGGTTTTCAGGATTTCCCCAATTAATATGCATAGAAATATGATTTATTTTTATTTTTTTATTTGATTTTCTATACCTTTCTCCCAGGGGAGCTTAGAACAATTTTACATTAATTCATTCAAGTACTCCTCGAGCATTTTTCCCTGTCTGTCCCAGCAGGTTCACAGTTAAATCCAAATGGCCCATCCAGTCTCTCCATCCACAGCATCCAGTATCTCCATCTTTCCCTAACAAATCCCACATGCTTGCCCCACATCTTCTTGAACTCAGACAGTCTTTGTCTCCATCACCTATACCAGGAGACCATTCCATACATCTATCACCCTATGCACTTCCTATTTATAACTGAATTGTTATAAAATTACCCCATAGTTTGCAACTATGTAAGCTGTTTGAAAATTATATCCCACCATCCCATTTGGTTTGACTGCATGTACTGTATAATAAATAACCAAAGAAAAATAAAACAAGACCCCCTGTTTTATGGACTTAAGCATGGAATCTGGTATCATACATCATGGCAGGGAATTCAGCTGCCAAAATCTGGCATACTTAGGTTTCACCAACAAGTTTCAAGTTTATTTAAAAATGTATTATACCGCCTAATCAGGCTTCTAGGCAGTGTACATCAATCAATAAAAACAGTCAAGTTAGCAAACATATTTGGGGGAACAATAACATTGGGACTCGTACATCAGCCACACTGCTCATATATATCTCATATTCACCCCACCCCTTTTACAAATAATTAAAATACGCTCTTTAATTGGCAAAAAGTTGGCTTCAGCTTTATTTAACATCATCGTCAATACTCAATTTATTATAACATTTAACATGCAACCAATTCTCAATCAATTTCCCAAATTTTTCTTGCATCAATTCCTGGTCGTCAAGCCACCTTAACTCGTGGCGGTGCCGCCCACCAGGACATAATTAAACTCCCATCTCATATATATTAATTTTCAAACCATTTGTAATAAAATGCACTCCTCTAGGCCCATCCCCCAGCTGCGACCCCTAACAGGCCCCCAAACACCAGGCTCCACAACATACACCTCTTCCCCAATTCTCCTACCCAACTAGGTAGGAGGGAGGGGAATGCCGACTCCTCCCACACCGCCCTCTTCTTCCCCTCTCTCACAAAAATAATTTTACCCACCCAAACTCAACTTCTAATCCCTTTCTTTTTCCCTCCTCACCTCTCTTTTAGGCAATCCCGATCTCATCACTCCCTCCAATCCTATTCCTTCCCTTTCCGCATCTATCCTTCTCCTTCTCCTTCTCCCCTGCCCCCACCCAATCTTTTCTCTTTGGGCTTTGACTTCACACAATGTTATTAGCCACCCAGTTTAAACTGGGTGGCCCCTTTTAACCAAACAGACAGACTTGTACAAAAGGGAAAAAGGGGTTGAACTACAATCTTATAGAAGAGAAACACTGAAGGAAAGAACAAGAGGTAAGGAAAGGTTATAAGAAAGGAAGTCAAATTGTCCTTAGAAGGGTAGTTGCTATTAAACAGCATCTTTAAAAGAGTAGGTACTACTTGAAGTCGCCTTTAAATAAGATTTTTAATTTGGATTTAAATTGGTTTAAATTTGTTTCCTCTCTTATGTAATTGGGTATGGAGTTCCAGAGGGAGGGCGCAGTGGCCAAAAAGATGTTTAAGCACATGGTATTAATATTTTTCAGAGAGGGGATATTAAGAAGATGTTGTGTAGCAGAGCGGAGTGATCTGAGGGGGGCATAGGGTATAAGAAGTCTGTTAATGAATTCCAGTTGGTTACAAGTTCTAGTTTTGAATGTAAGTAAAATAATTTTATAAGTGATTCTATGTTCGATGGGGAGCCAGTATGCTTTGGGGCCATCTTTAAGACATGATCATTTGATATACTGTCTTCCCAGATCTCTTCCAGCTCATTAAGCTAACCACCTCCATGTTTTAAATCAGAGAAAAAATTCCAAAAAATTGACAGGTCAATATTCAGTCATGGCAGTCAGAGGCTCTTTTAAAATGCTAGTCTTGTATATTCTGTTCCACTATCTAGATAGTCAGATGTTCTGGACTATAATTATAAACTACTAACCATTGGCAGCTATATAGCAGTGATAGCTGCTATTTAAACAGCTCAGTGATTTAATTTAGGAGTACATTTTGCTGTTCTAAATTATACTACTTAGCTACATGGATAAAAGCTTATTATTTCTGCTTGGCAGGGGAAGCCTTTTAATAAACAGTACACACCACATCAAGTTCAAGACAGGTTTAATCTTCAGAAGGTTCACAATATATGGAGTTAAATTTATACAGCTCTATGGTTCTGTGGTCAAGTTCCCTTCTCTCACCTTTTACAGGAGTCCATAGGTAGGCAAAGAGCATGATGCATAATCCATAGGCAGGATCACTGACAAGTCATCCTGGGATACGTTTAAACTGAGAATATGAGAGTGTGAGCAGAAGCAGAGATTATGGCCAGCTGGAAACAGCTGGATGGATAAGAACCAAGAAACACTAGTATCACAGATAAGGACCCAGTATTGGTCCAGCTCTGAAGGAAGTACAATTGCTTGTGTGCTATGTACTGGGGCCTGCAAAATGGACCTGTGTGGTGTCTACCCTGTGTGCTCAATGCAGGACAGATGTTAGGCATATCCCCTAAATTTGCCACAAAGTAACAGGAGATGCTACCTTCCTGAGGTAGAAAGGCAAGAAAAACAGCAAAGGTTACCTGTGGTGCTCAATTTCTTTATTACATCGAAGAAGAAGCTTCTGTAAAAGAGGAAAGTTCAAGTTTAGTTGTTGCATTTTGCTATTTTCATTTTTATTTCTTATTTTACCCAAAGAAAAACAGCAAGAAGGCCAGCTACATAGATAGTTTTAATTTCTTTTATACGGTCACGATTCGGACTCAAAAAAGTTGATTTTCAACATGAATTTGAATACTGCCAGAGACGGAGTCTGACATACTGAGTCAGACAGTTTGTTCCAAGCATACAGTGCAGCAAAGTAGAAGGAACAGAGTCAGGAATTAGCTGCAGAGGAGAAGGGTACAGACAAGAATGGAGTTCCTGGGGAGGAGTATAGGAAGAGATAAGAGAGGAGAGATAATGAGGAGCTGCAGATTGAATACACTTGTTAGACAATTAGAGGAGTTTGAACTGTATGTAGAAATGCAGAGGGATAGTGTGAGCATAACAATACTGGCAGAATATGAGGCATGCCACAGAATTCTGAACAGATTGAAGGGGAGAGATAGCTTGGTGGAAGACCTGTGAGAAGCAAGTTGCAGTAGTCCTGGTGAGAGGTGATGAGAGAATGGATAAGGGTTTTCAAGGGTGATGAAGACATCTAGGTGAAACTGGAAGAAACATAGAAACATAGAAATAGACGGCAGATAAGGGCCACGGCCCATCTAGTCTGCCCACCCTAGTGACCCTCCCCTACCTTTGCTTAGCGAATAGAACCCACGTGTCGATCCCATTTGGCCTTAAAATCAGGCACGCTGCTGGCCTCAATCACCTGCAGTGGAAGACTATTCCAACGATCAACCACCCTTTCAGATGTACTAAGCCAAATTGAAAAGTTAAAAAGTGATAAATTACCTGAACTGGATGATATAAATCCCAAGGTACTAAAAGAACTGAAACATGAAATTGCTGATCTGCTGTTAGTGATCTGTAACCTGTCACTAAAATCATTTGTAATACCTGAAGATTGGAGGGGGGCCAATGTTACACCAATTTTTAAAAAGGGTTCCAGGGGAGATATGAGAAATTCCAGATCTGTAAGCCTGACTTCAATGCTGGACAAAATAGTGGAAACAATTATAAATAATAAAATTGTGGTACACGTAGACAAACATGTTTTAATGAGACAGAGTCAGCATGGATTCAGCCGAGGGAGATCTTGCCTCACCAATTTCTTTGACTTCTTTGAAGGTGTTCATAAACATGTGAATAAAGGAGAGCCGGTTGATATATGTGTACCTAGATTTTCAGAAAGCTTTTGATTAAGTTCCTCATTCATGAGAGGCTCCTAAGAAAATTAAAGAGTCATGGGATAGGTGGCAAAGTTCAGCTGTGGATTAGAAATTGGTTATTGGTGCTATTATTTATATAAATGATCTGGAAATTGGAACGATGAGTGAGGTGATTAAATTTGCAGATGACACTAAACTGTTCAAAGTTGTTAAAATGCATGTGGATTGTGAAAAATTACAGACAGACTTTAGGAAACTGGAAGCCAGATTTTGGCTATTTGTTGAATATGTGAAGAGAAGGAAAGAGATGAGTCAAAGATGACCCTGAGGTTGCAAGCTGAAGAGACAGAGAAAAAGAAAGTATTATCCACATAAATAGAGAACAGAGGAAGAGGAGAGATGGATTTAGGAGGAAAGATATGGAGTTCAGTCGTGGCTATGTTTAATTTTAGATGGTGGTGAGACATCCAGATAGCAATGTTACACAGGTAGGCTGAGGCTTGGACCTGGATTCCTATAGAAATTTCAGATGTACTGTAGAGAGGTAGATCTGTGAGTCATCAGCATAGAGGTGATACTGGAAGCCATGGGAAGAGCTTAGAGCACCAAGGGAAGAAGTATGGATGGAGAAAAGAAAAGGTCCCAGGACAGAGCCCTGAGGTACACCAACTGATAGCAGAATGGCAGCAGAAGAGGATCCTCCAGAGCTTATGCTAAAAGTGTGATGGGAAAGATGAGAAGAAAATCATGAGAACAGAGCCTTGAAACCCAAGCGAGGACAGTGTATCAATGAGTAGGCAGTGATCTACAATGCCAAAAGACACAGTATATCAAGAAGGGTGAGAACAGAATAAAAGCCTCAGGAACAGGTCATTGGAGACTCTAGCAAAAGCAGTTTCTGTAAAATGAAGAGGTAACTCAACACAAAAGAAAGTCAAGACATTGGCGATGGGTAGCACGGTCAAGTAGCTTGGATAAGAAGGGGAGGAGGGAGATGGGGCAATAGCTTGGGGACCAGGTAGGGTCCAGTGAGGGTTTTTTGAGTAGTAGTATAACAACAGCATGTTTAAAGGCTTTGGACACAGCCACACTGGAGAGAAATAGGTTGAGAATATAGCAGTTAGAAGGGATGACAGTAGGAGAGATGGTGATCGTTAGATGAGTGAGGATGGGATCAGAGAAACAGATAGTGAGCTTGGAGGAGGAAAAAAATGTGCATTTTCCTCTTCATTGATTTCAGAGAAGGAAGAAAAGGTGGCAGGTGTCAATGGAAGGTTGGTATAGCAGACCTGAGGAGGTAGAGGTGGAGGCAATTTGATCTTTAGAATCTTGTCATGGAAGTACTCAACCATGGTCTGGGGAGAAGGAAAAGGAGGGGTTGGAGGTGAGGCACTTTGAGTAGAGAGTTGAGTGTGGGAAAGAGATGGCAAGGGTTGGATTCAAGAGAATTAGTCGTGGGTGTAGTAGTCTTGTTTTGCAAGTGAAAGGCAGATTGGGAATAGGTCAGGCATAAGTAGTGGATCTAAGAGGTTAACCAAGGGCTGGGATTTGGCACATCTTACAGAACATGAAATGGGAGGAGTGAGGGTATCAAGAGCTGAGGAGAGAATAGTATCATTGACAGACGTACATAGTGTAGTGTTTTAGAAGAGGGGGAGACAGTGGTGGAGAGAGTGCATGGGTCAATAGGCTGAAGATTCTTGAAAGTATTGGTGAGGATTGGTCATGTCTGAGGGGAGGATGATGAGTTGTTAAGGTTATAAGATGATGAGAAGGGAAGAACTGAGGTGGAGAAATTAGCAATTGAGCAATTGGATAAGAGGACAAGATCAAGGCAGTGGCCATTCTGGTAGTGGTTGTACTGGAGCACAGCTAAAGACTGAATGAAGATATTAGAGCAAGAAACTTTGAGGTTTATGTGTATGAATGTTAAAATCGCCAAGGATGAGGAAAGGTTTGAGAAAGACAGAAAACCAGAAATCATTGAGAAAAGAAGATAAGGATTTGTCATGGGAGGTTGATAAACGACCACTATACAGAGAGGTAGAGGAGCGAATAAATGGATAGAGTGGACTTCAAAGGAGGAGAAGCAGTGAGACTGAGATATGAGAAGAGGTTGAAATCTAGAGGAGGGTGAGAGTAAAAGCCCAACCCCTTCTCCGCAACCAATTGGATGAGGCATATTGGAAAAAGGTAACCTCTATTACATTGGGCAGTGACTGAAACAGAGTCTTCAGGGAAGAGTCAGGTCTCAGCTAGTGGAAGCAGGTGGAAATAATGAGAGATAAAGAGATTATGGAGCAAGTTGGAGATAGAGTGGGAATTCCACAGGATATCCTTCCATCCAGCATCTAGCCATTCTCCCTACCCTTCCATCCAGTTGTTCCCAATCCCCCTTTACCCTTCCTGGGTTACCTTGGATTCAATCTGTTTCTTCCTGCTGCTGCTTCCAATCTGTAGTAGTAGCAGTAAGAAAAAATATGCTTGGGGCTGTTTTGCTCAAACTCGTGTATTGGCTGTGCCAGTCCTCTGTCCTGGAACAGAAAATGACATCAGAGGGGCCAGAGGATTGGCACAGCCAACAGCACATACCTGAGCAGAATGGCCCTGCATGTGTTACTTCTTTCCACTGAAAGTGAGTGACACTCACAAAAAGTATGAGCAATCACTCACACGCTCACCTTAGTAGCCTATGCTACTTTTTTTTGTATCTGGTTAATGTTTTTTTTTCCATAATTGACATTATGTCTGTGGCCCTGGTTAATTGAAGTCTATGCTTTGGCTTTGAACACTACCTTGATGGTGTTTTGATGAAGGACAGTCTATCAAATACTGAAAATAAACAAATCTGTAATTTGGCTGCAGTCATGACGAGATTTAGATCCATCCTGTACACTTTAACCTAACAAAGACATTGCTACAGCCAAGAATTAAGACATGGTCTGAATAAAATAAGGAAGTTCAACTGTATACCATTATAGGATCGTCACAATATTTTTACCATAATGCAAGGTGTGATATGCATTTAAGGAAATTCAGAGTAACAAATAGAACAGAAACCAGAAAATAATTTACACACCAATCCACTCTCTGGCTGCTTGGAGATTCACTCATACTGTCACTTTGTGCCAAGATCAAGTTGGCCTCTCCCGTAATGTAGTTTGTTCATTTGTTTACTGTTATTCATAGAACTTTAACAGACCATTCAGATGTTAACTAACATTGCTGGATTAATTATTTAACAAACTGACAGGAAGATGTATGAATACCCACTTTTCTAAAGACTGTCAGGGAATCTATTTTAAACTCCATATGAGTTTGGAAAAAAAGGTTGTTCAAAGGATTTAGATTTTACGTACCTCACAAGGTGTTAAATATAAGCAATGGTTAAATAATGTGTGTAACTTCAGGAGTCCTGGCCATCAATCATTGACATAATCTGTCACAAAGAAATAAGACATTGAATGCCACATGGTGCTTTTGTGTTATACAGTTTCTTCTGCAACCATGGAGGTAGGGAAGAGAGGTGGGATAAGAAGGTGCTAGGGGATGGTGAGAAAGGGACAGGGAAATATAGCCTGATGAGAGTGGGAAGAGGGAGGAAGATTCTGGAAATGATGGAGCCATGTGGAAGAGGTTGCGAGGGGGATGACAAGAAGATGAGTAAGAAATGAGTGGTAGAAATGTGGTAATAGAGAGTAGATAGAAGGAAATGAGGCTGGGAAAGGAGTGAGATGGGAAATGAGGGAGATGGAAATTTGGTAGGTAACTGAAAAGTAAAAAGAAGGGTTACATTTGAGTGGATGGAGAGGCAGAAAAGGAAAAAAAAAAGGTGGGGAGAGCTAAAAAGGAAAGATTAGTATATCAAAGACAACTGTAGAGAATGAATGAAACAAGACAGGAGCGAAGAGGAAAGACATATGGACAGCAACCACTAGAAAGAGAATTTCAGAAGACATAGGAAAGCAGAAGTGACAAAATGGGACCTATATGATGGAAAAATAGAATGGCCAGACAACAAAGGTAGAAAAAGTGTTTTATTTTTAAATTGGAATATGTTTATTACAGATCTTTGTAGTGTGTTTAGTGGTTTAGCAGACAGCTGATGGGGGGAGAGGGAAGATGGGCAGTGGCTCTAAGCCCAAAATGAGTGAACACCAAATTTCCTTCCTGCTCTCCCCCATGACCCTTGCATAAATGCAAAATATAAATAACAGCTGATGGGAAATCCCAAAGCTCTTTCATCTGAAGACCTTTTCCTCCAGTCAATTAGTCAGAACTCTCCAAGCTCAGGGAGAGTTCTGCTAACTGAAGAGCTTAGAGAGTTCTGGCTGCCAGACTAGAGGAGGTAGATTTTAACTGGCAGGGCTTTGGGATCTCCACCAGCAAGGTAGGTTGCTAATTGTAGGAGATCTTGGGCCCTGGACCTCTATGTGTTCAGTACAAAAAGTACATATCTGTTTTTATTTTTCTTGCTGAGTTTAATTTCTTGGGGTTTCCAGTTCTGTATTTGGTAAAGATTTGTCTGCGTTTTGTGTGTGAAGAAGTAATTTTAAATGGTAGTAATGGCAGGAGGTAAGATTGGAAGAGAGGAGATCAGGGCCCTCCTCCTTCATTTCTGCCCTGGGCCCCAGGATGTCTAAAATTGGCCCTGCCCGAATATCTGCCTCTACCAATCCACTTGGCAAGAAAACAGCAGCAGGAGTCCCTCTAGAAGAGACAGATAAATCAGAGGGCAGTTGCATTACGCTGCACCATGCTTCCTGGGTCAATTATAAGATTTTTTTCTGACTTGCTACGAGTGACCCAAGTTAGAAGAAAGCTTTTAGGCCTTTAGTCCAAAGGTTTTGGCTCTGCCTGGGACATTTATTTTGACATTTTCTCCATGCTCTTTTATTGAGTCTAATTCAAATTTATTTTTGGAGCCGAAACAACTTCTGGAATTTATGCAGTATTTTCTAATGCTTAACCATAGGACCTTCACCTGCTGTTCTAAACCATTGTGCAACTCTTTATAAAGGTTACACTTTATTTTCCTTTATTTTTGTGTAATCTTGACTCTCCAATTGTGGGCTAAAGTACAAAGAATGTTTAATATTTCCTTTTCATCTTTAATACAGTATATTTCATATTACTTACTGTTCAGGCATTTCACTGAATGTATGTGATAAAAGTTTTATAAATTAAAAAAAAGGAAAATCAAATACTAGTAAACAAACAAAATGTGAATTAACAGACTGAAATTCAAGCGCTCCCAGATGCAAAAAAAAAAAAAGTATGATTCAGGCACATAAATTGAAGATGCAACTTTGAGCTTCGGGATGATAATGCTGTGGAGGCAACAGCCTTCTAGGGATCTGCTGATCACTACCATAAGAATATAAGAATTGCCGCTACTGGGTCAAACCAGTAGGCCATCGTGCCACTCACGTGGAAGCCCTCTGGTCAAAGACCAATGCCCTAACTGAGACTAGCCCTACCTGCGTACGTTCTGGTTCAGCAGGAACTTGTCTAACTTTGTCTTGAATCCCTGGAGGGTGTTTTCCCCTATAACAGACTCCGGAAGAGCGTTTCAGTTTTCTACCACTCTCTGGGTGAAGAAGAACTTCCTTACGTTTGTACAGAATCTATCCCCTTTCAACTTTAGAGAGTGCCCTCTCATTCTCCCTTCCTTGGAGAGAGTGAACAACCTGTCTTTATCTACTAAGTCTATTTCCTTCATTATCTTGAATGTTTCGATCATGTCCCCTCTGTCTCCTCTTTTCAAGGGAGAAGAGGCCCAGTTTCTCTAATCTCTCACTGTACGGCAACTCCTCCAGTTCCTTAACCATTTTAGTCGCTCTTCTCTGGACCCTTTCTACTAGTATTGTATCCTTCTTAATGTATGGAAACCAGTGCTGGACACAGTATTCCAGTGCCATTACCAGTGCCATTACCTGTCCTTCCCCCTCAGCCTTGGACTCTTCCAACTTTTCTGTTGCTCAGTTGTCTTATCTTACATGCAAGCACACACTAAGGGCTCTCCCAGCCCCTCAGTCATATTATTGCAGACACACACACACTGAGGACTCTCCTTGTGGGGGCCACCCTAACTCGCTCACTTCCTGATCTATTGGGTCTCCACCACCTGGTTCCTTCTTCACCAGTCCCACCATAGGTTGTCAAGCCTGAGCCACTTCCTCGATGTCAGGCTCTACCAGGATGTCCAGCTACTTCTAGTACTTTCCTGCCTGTGTATAGGTCCCCTTGGATCCTCCCACCACCAGGCTTCACTACAGGACCAGATCTCTCTCCCCGATCTCTCGCCTAGTGATTAGGTCTCCATGGACCCTCCCACCACTGGGCTTCCATTCTCCACTGCACCAGTCCCCCCTGTCAGAACTGGTCAGCCTAGCCACTCTACGCTGCTGCACTGGGCCCCCCATCAATGCCAGTCAACAGTGGCCTTAAGGGCTTACTGAGAGGCCAGAGACCAGGATTCCTCCTCCCAAGGGTTGTCAACTCACAAAGGAGTTTCTTGCCTTCTGAGCTCTCTGTGCCGGGAGCTGTTCTTTTTAGCACCAGAATCCACTCGGACAGCTCCCAGCAGCATTTGCAGCTCTTATGCAATTCAGCTCTCCTCTCAGGCTCAATGAGCTGCACTGCTCGGACTCCCTCCACCCTGTCTTACCAGACTATAACTCCACCCTGTCATACTCTATCCTGTCATAGTCTGGTACTCCACCCTGTCATACCAGACTATAACTTTAAATATCAAATCAATCATGCTTGGTGCACTTTAAGAATCCTAGAGATAAGTTACAGATTGCCATTCTAGCCAGACATGTATTTGTACCCTGAAAAATCCCAGAAAGCCAAGCTTTGTATTTGAGAGCGAAACATAAAAATAAAACAAAACAAAAAATTAAAGGCATGAGAATAGAGCTCAGCATGTCATCAAGCAAAACTCAAAAACTCACCACCTTAAATACTTGCAGTAAAACTAAACACTTTGAGCTCCTTTTACTAAGGTGTGCTAGCATTTTTAGCGCGTGCACAATGCCACGCACGCTAACCCCACGCTACATGGAAAATACTAATGCAAGCTCTATGGAGGCACTAGCATGTAGCGTGCGGGGCAATGTAGCACGTGCTAAGTGCTCACTAAAACCGCTAGCACACCTTAGTAAAAGGAGCCCTTTATCTAGTTGACAAATGATTAAAATAATCTCAGACCGAAGGTATTCAAAAGGAAGCAAATGTACTGGCAACTAAACATAATATCTGGAATTATGCCAGATTGCTAAAAGACACCAACTGAAAGTGTATAAAAACCAAGTTACTCTCTAAATTAGAGCATTTGACAATGTATAAGAAGACGTGTGAAAAAGTGAACTTGTTTTTGTGACACAATTCATTTTATATCACTACACAGTGTATCTAGATTACCCTTAACCATGTCACTTTATGTCTCTCATAAGGAGATGCACATCTAACTTATCCTTAAATCCTAGAACGGTGGATTCCACAATTACATCCTCTGGGAGAGCATTCCAAGTGTCCACCACTTGTTGCGTGAAGCAGAACTTCCTAATATTTGTTCTGAACTTGTCCCCCCTTAGCTTCAGTCCATGTCCTCTTGTCCGTGTCACATTGGACATTGTAAATAATGTTTTATCCTGCTCTATTTTGTCGATTCCTTTCAGTATTTTGAAAGTCTCGATCATATCCCCTCGCAGTCTCCTCTTCTCAAGGGAGAACAATCCCAGTCTCTTAAGTCGTTCCTCATATCCCAAGTTCTCCAAGGTTTCAGCTGATGTAAATCCTCATACCTAAAATTAGGCATGGTACCTGGTGCCAAATGCTATTCTATAAATAGCACCAAACTTTGTGAATGGGTGGATAAGGGGCATGGACATATTAACCAGCTAGTGTATTTATATTAGCTTGTTCTAATTGGCTAATGTTGAGTTAACACAGAAGTGCCTTAGTGCTGTTACATTTTTGCAAGTCTTACGCACAAATGGAAAAAATTAGTATGGGACCTACAAAAAACTAAAGCTAAAAAACCCCCTAAATACTGCCACACTGAATCTGAGCATAGCACACAGGGAAGCTTGGCTTTAAGATGTTCTATGCGCAGAATCTAATGTCGTTTAGTAAAAGGGTCCCAAAGTAATGTAATAAAGACAGAACCCATTGTCATGGGCTCAGTGAAAACCCCCTGTGGGATGTGGTGCACAGAATGGAGTTTTCCACTTCTGTTTCTTGTTAATAACCTGTTTTCTTTAAAACAATGATGAAGAATAATAATAACAGTTTATATACTGCAGGACCATGAAGTTCTATGCGGTTTACAAAGATTAAAAGATGGTACAAATAGATTGAACTTAACAGGGTGGAAGCTAGTGATTAACAGCTCAAGGGATCAGTTATTGAGGAGAAAGAGTTGTACGGGTCAGCTGCCTAGATATTTCAGGAACAGATATGTTTTTAGGCGTTTCTTGAATTCCCGATAAGTAGTAGGCGTAAGCAATTGTTCTAGATCTTTATCCCATAATGCTGCCTGATGTGAGAAAAGGTGTTGATGGTGTCTTTTGAGTTTACATCTTCTAACTGGAGGGGAAACAAAGTTCAAATGTGAACTTCTCTTATGTCTGTTGGCTGAGAAGGAGAAAAGGTCAGTTACATATTTAGGGGCTACACTATATAATACTTTAAAGCAGAAACAGGCGAACTTAAACTTTACGCGTGCTTCCATTGGTAGCCAATGCAGCTGTTGGTAGTAAGGTGTCACATGATCAAACTTCTTCAGCCCGAAAATCAGTTTGCCTGCTGCATTTTGCACTAATTGTAATCATCACATATTCTTTTGGGAAATTGCTAAATAGGCGATGTTACAATAATCAAGTTGACTCAGTACAAGGGATTGTACCAGGATTCTAAATGCTGGCATATCAAAATATGCTCTAATGGATCGAAGTTTCCAGAGAGTGAAAAAACCCTTTCTGATTAAGGAGTCTACCTGGTCCTTCATGGTTAAGCACTGATCTAGTGTTACACCCAATACCTTCATAGTAGACTGAATAGGATAACTAAGTTTATTGATGCATAGTGGTGTTTTGGTGTCAAGCGGGTGTGGCGAAGCTACAAAATTTTTGTTTTTTTCTGAATTAAGTTTCAGTTTGAATTCAGTCATCCATTGCTCCATCAAATTTAGTGCTTCTGATGCCTTGGGAGTAATTTCCAAGAGAGAGTTAGTAAATGGAATGATGATCGTAAAGTCATCTGCGTAACTGAATAATTTTATCCCCAGCTGGGTCAATTGTGCACCTAGTGAGGACATGTAGACATTGAAAAGCAATGGGGATAGTGGTGATCCTTGCGGTATGCCAGATGGATTGCTCCAGGTATCGGAGAGATCGTAATTGAAACGTACTTGATAGGTACGGGACATAAGGAAGCCTCGAAACCAATCCAACACCTCTTCCCTAATACCAATTGCATCTAGGCATTGTAGCATTTTCCCATGGTCAACTATGTCAAAGGACTTGGAGCTCAACCATTTTTATTTTGTTTAGTTTCCCATGCTATTTATGGGAATTTTTCTTTTTTATTTATGGAGGCAATGCAGCAAATAGTGCACAAATGTTTTGTAAAAGTGCACAATTCGATAGAAAACCAGTCAAACCCAAAATGAGGGAGAGAAAACAAATATTCACTGAGAAAAAAATCTCCCTACACCCCAAGAAAAATAAAGGGTGAGGGGGAGTACTTCCAGTTGATAGTTTTTCCATCTTTTAAGCATCGCTGAATGTGGACGTTGTTTTTTGGCCCCCTGGATGAGGGGCAGAGACAGCCCTAGCGACTTTTTGAGTGTGTTTCATTTATTGTTTTCACCTTTATCACATTTGTGTATTGGTTTATCGCTAAATTTCACACAAAGGGTGCCCGGGGATGTTTCACAGTTAACACCCTTTTGGGTGTAAGCCAGTGACAGCCGGAAGCTTCAGGGGTTTCCCCTTTGCAGGCTGTGTGACTGAGGGCTCCCTTTTATTATTATTATTATTAATTATTTTCTCTTGTGGTAGTGATAGGGTGTTGGTTTGGGCTGTCTCTCCCCCTCACCCTTTATTTTTCTTGGGGTGTAGAGATATTTTTTTCTCAGTTGTAAAAGTGCACAACATTGCTCAATAGTGCAAGTGTGCACATATTATTAATAGTGCACAGTCTCTCTGGAGTGGTGCACCATTTATGACACATGAAAAATACCAAAAGTTCAGGTTTTATCCTACCCTTCAGGCTAAAAACAACATGAAACAATATAGGAAATATTCTTTTAAATAATGCATGTCTTCAATAAATATATTTCAGTCCAGATTCTATCTGCAAATCAGTGACATTTCCCATTAGACCTACAAATCCTCATACACACAAGAAAATAAAAAAAATCCTCTCTCTTCTTGTAGACTGGCTTTTGAAGCTGGATTTTTCTTAGATTAAACTGTCTCTCCAGAGCTCTGCATGTGTTTTAATAAAAGATTAATCATTTTACAAAACTCAGTTTGGCAATGCAATTATTGCAGCTGGACATTCTGTACAGAAATTTACAATCAACCTCTGGGGGGTTAATAAGGAGAACACCATATCAATGGCATGATTACAAGAGACTGATTGGATCTGCAGGCCCAAGGAACCACTCAAGGAACAGATCAGAACCGGAAGACACCAGAAAGCAAGAGACACATTATGCAGAACTATGGGAGAAGGAAAAGTCAAGCAGCACATGCATATTTTAATGTACTAGGACCAGAAGGTGAGCGTTGTCGTGAAGAATGAATGGTCCAGCCAAGAGCAACTGAGGTCTGGTTTTGTGCATTTTTCTGTGCATTTTTTGCAAAAAATCATGATAATACACTGCTGTGATACTTCTTCCACATGGAACTTTGTTTGAAATGATGATGCCTTCATGATCATAAGCAAAAATCATTATTTGTTTGATTTTTGATTGAGTTTGTCAAAATTTTTTTGGCCATGAGGAAGATGGAGCTCTCCATTCGTCATTGAAAAACTACACAAATACGGCTAGGAGGTGTTACCTCATGCTCCCTACAATCAAGACATGAGTCCACCAGACTTCGACCTTTTTCAAAGTTGAAACAACCTATGTGAGGACATCATTTTGCATCTCTGGAAGAGCTTTTTCCGCCGGTACCCGAGCCATTCGGCAACTGAACAAAAATGGTATCTTAGATGGAATAATGAAGCTTCCCAGATGTTGGGACTCGGTCATTGCAAAGCAGGGAGACTATATTGAAGGATTGTAAAGAAATACTTGAAAAAAAAAAAACATGTAAATTTGAAAAAAATATTGTGCATTATTTATGAAATGACCCTCGTAAATCAGCTTCTTGCACCAGAAAACCTTAGATTCACCCTATTTTATCAAAATCCTTAGGGCTGTTTTCCTCATTCAAGTCAGTGACAAACATTCACTAGAGGTGGGTCTTGTGATAAATTTGATCAATTACTTTGACTGGGTGACCAGAGAATTGGATACAGGAAGTGTGCTAGATATGGTGTATTTAGATTTTAGCAAAGCCTTTAAAAATGTACCACACAGATGGCTAATAAATAAACTGAGTGCTCTTGGGATGGGCCTCAAAGTGATAGACTGGGTCAAGAACTGGTTAAGAGGAAGGTGACAGAGGGTAGCGGTCAATAGTAATCGTTCTGAGGAAAGGGATGTTACCAGTGGTGTACCTTAAGTTTCTGTTCTTGGCCTGGTTTTTTTTAACATTTTTATAAGCGATATTGCAGAAGGACTGTCGGGTAACACTTGCCTCATTGCAGATGAAACTAAAATCTGCAACCAGGGTGGTGTGAATGACATAATGAAAGACCTAGTGAAGCTTGAAGAATGGTCTGAAATCTGACCGCTAAAATTTAATGCTAAGAAATGCAAGGTCATGCATTTGGGCTGCAAAAGCTCGAAGAAACGTCACATTTTAGGGGATGAAGAACTTTTGTGCACAACACAAGAGCGGGACTTGGATGTGATTGTATGTGATGATCTTAAGGTGGCCAAACAGGTTGAAAAGGTGACAGCGAAAGCTAGAAGGAGGCTAGGGTGCATAGGAAGAGGTATGGCCAGTAGGAAAAAGGAGGTATTGATGCCCCTGTATAAGACTCTGGTAAGACCTCATTTAGAATATTGTGTACAATTCTGGAGACCACATCTTCAAAAAGATATAAAAAGGATAGAGTTGGTCCAGAGGAAGACTGCTAATATGGTGTGTGGTCTTCATCATAAGACGTATAGGGACAGACTTAAAGATCTCAATATGTATTCTTTAGAGGAGGGGCGGGAGAGTGATGATAGAGATGTTTAAATACCTGCGTGGCATAAGTGTGCATGAGTCAAGTCTTTTTCAATTGAGAGGAAGCTCTGGAATGAGAAGGTATAGGATGATGATAGGCTCCAGAGTAATCAAAGGAAATACTTTTTTACAGAAAGGGTGGTAGATGCATGGAATAATCTCCCAGAAGAAGTGGTGGAGATAGAGACTGTGTCTGAATTCAAGAAGGCGTGGGATAGGCACATGGGATCTCTCAGAGAGAGAAAGAGATAATGATTACTGCGGATGGGCAGACTAGATGGGCCATTTGGCTTTTATCTGCCATCATGTTTCTATTCAAACAAACAATCATTCCTTTCTTTATAGTATAGGATATCTCTTCCCTTAGCTACACTGCAGGTTTTCTTCCTTAGGCAGCCAATAAGCTGTAGAAGAGACAGGAGCAATAGGTTATAACATATCATCCTTTGCTTGACAACCTTCATTTCTATTTTTCCCTGCAGCCTATTGGGTGGCTAAGCTTCTTTAGGAATGCCTGTCCAATGTGGTGCAGTTATGTTTGTATCAGTTTCCATACCTCCCCTGGCTTGTATTAACTTTGGCTGTGTTCTTCCTTTTACATTCCTTTGCCTCTGTTTCCCTCAGAGCTCCTTAGCTACACTGCAGGTTTCCTTTCTTAAGCAGCCAACAAGCTGCAGAGGAGACAGGAACAATAGGTTATGACACATCATACTTTGCATAGAACCCTTCAGTACTGTTTTTCTCTGCAGCCTATTAGTTGGCTAAGCTTCCTTAAGAATGTCTGACCAATGGACTGTAGGGAGAGGTGGGAGCTGTAGGTACAGAGTGTCTTAGCAACCTGCTTAGCAACTTTCAGTTGGATTGACTTAGGCACTGCTATTTTAGGCCAAGAAACCCCTGGCTTAATATACTGGTGCCTAAATTGTTCACACCTAGGTTAAGTTTGGAACCACTAGGCAAAGTTCTATGAATAACAAAATGGAGACTGACTCACTCATTAAGTACGAAAAGTAATTGCATTCAGGTTGTACAGAAAGTGTGAAGATGTACTTAGCTTGTAATCAAAAAATGTACTTTCAGGGTCCCGATGCGGCCCCGTTTCGGCGTCTGCTTCAGGAGACCCCGCCACACAAAAAATGACTACTTGCAAAAAATCACACTGGTGTAAATATTCAAACGTGGTCTGACATACAAAAACCAAAAACAAATAGAATGCATCAGATACAGGTGCAGAAACTCCAAAAGCTACTGTACCTGTGCATAATTCTTAAATATTAACAGCTGTCACGAATGAGAAGCACATTAAAGATACGTATCGGTCATAAGACTGAAAAGTTCCATGCAACGAGGAACGCCGCCACCCGCTCCGATTTTAAAAGCAGGAGGGGGAGGGGTGCCCCGTGCGTGCGAACGTGATGACATCATTAATCCACAACATAGAAAAAAGAAAACATCACTAGCAGAAAAGTGTAACAAGCAAGAGTATGCTGCACAATCGAAAGTTGTCAAAGAAATGCTGCCCATTCAATTTCGCCATTGAGGCCGTGTGGATGCAAAGTGTTCAAATTGAAGATCCACTTTTGTTCTCTCCTCCACAAATTACGAGAGATGTCACCACCCCTAGGGCACTCTATACAGTCCAAAACTGTAAAAGTAAGATCTTCCAATGTATGATGTGCTTGTTGCCAGTGCTGAACCAGGGGGGCCTCCTGCACCCCTGTTCGAATGCGATTCATGTGCTCCCCAATCCGAAGTTTCACATGGCGAGTGGTACATCCGACGTACACCAACTGACACGGGCATGAAATGGCGTACACTACATGATGTGAATTACAGTCAGTACTAAGATGAGTGTACTTCAGATGAGGAGGAAGTGTCATTTGTTGTACTGAAACACTGAAAGGACACAACTTGCAATGCCCACACGGAGAATGTTGTCCCAGTGGGGGTGGCTGAGAAGGTAGACTCAAAAATTGAGAGTGGGTCAATCTCTGTTTAAGATTCGAGGTTTTAGAAAAAGCAAACATAGGAACCTCATGAAAAGCTTCGTGGTACTGCATGATGGGCCAATGTCTTTTGATGATTTTCTTAATGTGGAAAGCATGAATAGAATATGGTAAAACACACACCAAAGAACGAGATCGAGGTACGACTTGTGGTTGTAAAAGCAAGGAACGGTTGGCATATAAGCCTCTCTTATAGGCTTTCTTAAGAACTGCTGGTGGATAGCCCTTCAGTAAAAATCTGTTCCTGACTTCTTCTGACTTATGCACATATTCTTCCACTGTTGAGCACAATCTCCTAAGACGTAAGAACTGTCCAGTAGGGATGTTGTCTCTTAAATGTTTGGGATGGAAACTATCATACTGAAGTAGGTTGTTTCTATCCGTGGGTTTACGGTAAATAGATGTCTGAAAAGTACCCTGATGCAAAACAACATTAATATCCAAAAAAGAAACCTGATGACAATCCTTGGTCATAGTGAACTGAAGATTGGAGTCACACCTATTGAGCCAATCAAAAAATGCCCGCAGCTCGGGCTCTGTACCAATCCAAACGGCAAAAACATCATCAATATATCTTTTCCAGAATAAAAAATGCTGCCAGTACTCAGAAGGATACAAAAAACGTTGTTCAAACTGTGACACATATAGGCATGCTATAGAGGGAGCCATTTTGGACCCCATAGCTGTACCTTTAACCTGTTTATAAAATTGCTGATCAAATTGAAAATAATTCAGGCTAAGTGCCACATGTGCCACGTCAAGCAGAAACTGAATCCTAGATGTTGAAAAATCCAACTGCTGTAACTCTGCTCGTATAACTTCAATGGCTTCACGCTGTGGGATATTGGTGTAAAGTGCAGCTATGTCAAAGGTAAGTAAAATGGCGTCATGGGGTACATCCTGAAGAGATGACAAAAACTGGTCTTATGACCGGTACGTATCTTTAATGTGCTTCTCATTCGTGACAGCTGTTAATATTTAAGAATTATGCACAGGTACAGTAGCTTTTGGAGTTTCTGCACCTGTATCTGATGCATTCTATTTGTTTTTGGTTTTTGTATTTCAGACCACGTTTGAATATTTATACCAGTGTGATTTTTTGCAAGTAGTCATTTTTTGTGTGGCGGGGTCTCCTGAAGCAGACGCCGAAACGGGGCCGCGTCGGGACCCTGAAAGTACATTTTTTGATTACAAGCTAAGTACATCTTCACACTTTCTGTACAACCTGAATGCAATTACTTTTCGTACTTAATGAGTGAGTCAGTCTCCATTTTGTTATCTTACATTTTTTCTGACTCTGTTTGTTATTTTGTCCCTGTTGTTTTGGAAACAAAGTTCTATGAATGGCAACTAATTTTGATTGATATGTGGTAGTTGCTGCTTTCCTAGGCGCCTACCAAGTTAGGCACTGTTTATAGAATCTGACCCATGTTGCTTTCTGTTGTACAATCAAAGCAGTTTACATATTGTATTCAGGGACTTTCCCTGTCTTTAGTGGGCTCACAATCTAAAAGATCCTCTTATTAAACTGCATTAAGTGCTAATGCATGTGGGGAAAAAAGGCTTACCACAAAATACATTAAAGCAATTTATTTATTTGTTCAAAAATTTATATATTGCATAAATACTATGCGGTTTACAAAATTGCATGCATACATATTAAAAATACTACTCTTGAAGAATACTTGGTTCTCATAGACTATAATACCATAAGATAATTTAATTTATTTAATGTGATGTATTATATGCATATGGCCCCCGGGCCACGAGTTTGAGACCACCGCTCTAGTTGAAGTTGTTGTTCGCTATGGTCAACAATGTGCTCTTCACGATCCCGTAGGCTCTCCCAATGATGTCACTTCCGGGTGCTGTGCATGGGAAGTGGTGTCAGAAGGAGAGACGAAGGGGTCACGAGAAGCACCTTGTTGACCACCACGAACAACAACTTCAACTAGAGGTACAAGGGAAGGGGAAGGGGTGGTGCGCATGGTAGGCGGGATCAGGGAAGGAGCGGGGGGCTGAGATGAGGATTGGGGAGGAGCGCCACCACTCCGTGTGCATCTCACCCTTGCTACGCCACTGATTGTCTCTTCTGCTTCACTGCAACGTAGTGGGTGGAATGGGAGCACTAGAGGGCATGTCACACAAGATGTGTTTCTGGCTTGGGACACTCCTGGTTACTTGCACAATTGGAGGATGAAATGGACTATGTCTAATGGTGTCCTGTTACCTTGCAGAAACCAAAAGAAACTCTGTGGAATGACGATGTTCCTTAAATGGACTTTATTTGAAAAATGTCAAAGTTCCAAAGGTACAATAAATCATCCACATAAAATAAAATCATCCACATAAAAGTAAAATAATCCACATGAAAACCTTAAAGGACCTAGTTCACTAGGGACGCAGGACCCAACACGGTCTGTGTTTCGACAAAGAGTCTTCTTCAGGGGTCCCTGAAGGTTCTATAATGGTGAATACATGGAGATGCTAATATATGGTGAACCGCAAGTAAGACGCTGCTTGCATCCAAAGTGAACCAATCCTCTTTGGTTTTCATCCTGTTACCTTGCACCTGCATTGCTTCATGTGATGACGCCATCAAATTCTGTTCCATAACACAAACACAAACATTTGTCCTTTTTATGATTGGCAAGATGAGAGTCTGCCAAAAAAGTCAATTGAAGTGCCAATATACATCAAGGCTTCTCCCTGACTCCATAACACTCCAAGACATTGTCTTCCAGCAAAAACTTTTAAGTCTGTTATTCTTCATCCTAGACAGAAAGCTTTTCCTCTCCTGACAGCCTCCTGTCAAAGCCAAGGACTCGCAACTGCTTTCTGACATGTCAACTGAGCTAAAGATTCAGGAATTGTCTTGTACACTGACTTTGTAGCACAAAAACAAGTCAAGGACACTAGAAAAATCTGAAATCATTCATCATATAGTTTATCATAGCTTCCTAACGTACATGTTTGGTTTACTAGAAGAACTAGGAACATTAGCATTACAAGTACCAGTTAAAGCTAAAACATGGCTTTTCCATATTATTATGCCCTAATATGTATATATTTTTCACATTTTTGAATAGCTCATACTATATATAATATTGCAAAGTGCCTAATAGGTCACACTTTAATATGAAACCAGCATAAATATAATTTGATGATAAGTGGCATCATGTTTTAGTAGTATTTTATACAATCTAGTTGCTTTGGTACTCTTGAAGAAAACTTGGTTATCATAGACTATCATACCATAAGATAATTTAATTTATTTAATGTGATATATTATATGCTGCTAAATTTCCCAAAGGATTTGAAGCAGTTTACAAAACAATGAAATTGACTTATTTACTTAAAAAATTTATATATCGCCTAAAATCTAGACAGTTTACAAACCAACATACATGGAGGGGCATAATAAAAAAAAAAAGTCAAAATCCCCTTTTGGCCTAAGGCTCTAAACGCTGAAAGTAGCAGCAAGGCAATTGTCCATTCTCAAAAAAAAGATCCAAAATGAGGTTTTTTTTGAGAATGGCCTACCTCTGCGTTCAGCAGTTTAAACGCCCAGACCACCACTACGTCTAAACTTACAACACATTATCAACCAAAAAATAGCCTAAGTCCCAAAGGCCCAAGGCAAAGGAGAGGCCAGTCCTTCACCTATAAGCTGGATTCTGTAACTGGTGTCTGTCAAAAACAACACTGGTTATAGAATCCACCCCCCACCACTGCAACGATCGTGGCAGGAGAGATGGCTCATCTCCCTTGCCGCGATCACCCCGCCGCTCCAAACTGCCGCAACCCACGGCAGGAGAGATGCCCAATCTCTCTTGCTGCGGTTCATGGCACTTCGGGGGAGAGGTTATCGTGATCACGACAGTAGAGAGATGGCCAATCTCTCCTGCCGTGATCGCGATCCACCCCATACCCCCAAACCAATGCCAGCAGGAGGGAGCCCAACCCCTCCTGCTGAGACGCGAGCCCCACAATCCTCCACCCCCTTAAAATATGGGCAGGATGGAGCCCAACCCCTCCTGCCAACGGCGATCCCCCATCCCCCTAAAATACAGGCAGGAGGGATCCCAGGCTCTCCTACCCATGACCGCTACCCCTGAACCCCCAATCGCCACCCCCAAACCCCGTGAACCCCGGAACACCCCACCCTCACCCCAACACTCCCCTTTCCTCACAGTAAGTTGGCCGGATGGACAGGTCCCAAGCCTGTCTGCCCAGAAGGCCCATCATCCTCTGAATGGCGGGCCTTAGGACCTGATTGGGCCAGGCACCTAAGGCCCCACCCACAGGAGGGGCCTTAGGCACCTGGGCCAACTGGAATTGGCCCAGTTGCCTTAGGCCCCTCCTGTGGGTGAGTCCTTAGGCACATGGGCTGGTTTGGCCCCATATGCCTAAGGCCCCGGCCACAGGAGGGGCCTAAGACAACTGGGCCAATTCTGGTTGGCCCAGGTGCCTAAGGCCCCTCCTGTGGCCGGGGCCTTAGGTCCCTGGCCCAATCAAGCCCTAAGGCCTGCCATTCAGAGGATGGCAGGCCTGCTGGGCATACGGGCTTGGAACCCATCCATCTGACCAACTTACTGTGAGTAAAGGGGGGGTGTCAGGGTGGGGGTGGTCAGGGTATCTTGGGGTACAGGGTGGTGATTGGGGGTTCGGGGGTGATCAGGGGTTCGGGGGTGGTCATGGAGTGGTGTGTCATGAGCAGGAGGGCCTGGGATCTCTCCTGCCTGTATTTAAGGGGGTGAGAGGTCATGCGGCTCACATCTTGGCAGGAGGGGTTGGGCTTCCTCCTGCCGGTATTGTGTCAGGGGAGGTGGATCGCGATTGCGATCCCCTAAACTGCTGTGAACCACGGCAGTTTGGGGGGAGGATCGCGATCGTGGCATGGGAGATGAGCCATCTCTCCTGCTCTGATCGTTGCGTTGGGGGGTGGGCAGGTTGCCAGGGCCACTGAGCTGATTGCAGCAGCCGCGATCAGCTCAGTGGCCCCTTTTTGGAACTTATACCAGTTTTGAATTGGTCTAAGTCAAAATGTATAAGTTCCGAATAGGCAACCTGGTAAAGGTTTTGGTTATACTTGCTGTACGACTAAGTCTAGGTCGGCCCACTTCCCGCCCACCTCCTGCCCTTTCCCCTCCTCTAAAATCACCTCTTTTTACTCTAGGCATTTACTCTAGGCAGGTTGAAAGGCCTAAGCTGGTTTTAGATATGTCTAAAACCAGCTTTGATTATCAGTACTTGGACGATCTGGCTTTTTGATCATCCAAGTACTGATTTAGGCTACTCTTTAGACGTTGGTTTTTTTTAATTATTTTGAGCCCCATAATAAATAATAACAATACAACATATACTCATAGACTCTCCTATATCCTCTACTACGAACATGCACATTTTGTTTCACATAAATGCGTTGTCCTATAATTAAATCTTCATGAGTTTTTAAAAGTATCAACGAAAATGTATTTTTGAATACATTGACAAATAGCTGTGTCTTCAAAAGTTTCTTTAAAGTATTTTATATAATCATAACTGACCTATCAATGAGTTCCAAAATTTCACCCCTACTATTGTATCACATTTCTCTCTTTCATCAATGACAATCTCATATTCCTGTGCAGATCTTAATTCCCTTCTTGGAGAATACAACTCCAACAAATTTCAAAAACATCCAGGGGCTATATGGTATAAGACCTGATATACAGTCGAGAGCACTTTATATTGTACTTTCTGTTGTATGGGAAACCAATGTAACTGCTTCAGAATTGGCGTAATATGTGAAATTCATGAAGCGCCCACAATCAATCTTGCAGCAGAGTCTATCAAAACTTGTAATGCCCTATTTTTTGTTTTCACCATCTTCAAATAAAGTGCATTACAATAATCTAACCATCCTAGTATTATTAATGCTTGCACCAATGTACGAAAGTCATCAGGCATTAACATTGGCAAAAAATCTAATCAGGTACTTTGAATTTCCCTCTATGTCCCAAAGGGCTCACAATCTAACTACCTCCCCCTTTTACAAAACCATAGCATGTTTTTTAGTGCCAGTCACAGTGGTAACAGCTCCGATGCTCATAGGAATTCCATGCACATCGAAACTGTTACCATGCAGCTGACAGTAAAACCCGTGCAACGTTTTTGTAAAAAAGGAGGGGGGGTATAGTACTTATGAAAGAAATAATGACTTACATTTATCTATATAAAGAGAAGGAAGAGAGAAAATATAATACAATAAATTCAATACTATAGGTGCGTAAAAGGCACAATAGAAAGGAAAACTTCAATATCAAAGAACTCCAAAGATTGAAATGTAGGCCAGCATTTCAATGACCTACATTTCAGGTGCCTTTCGTGGCCCTAGGGAGACGTCTAGGGCTGCTTAAGCTCACCCAAGGCCACTTTCAGGTGAAACCACACCCACAACTACCCTTGGGCGAGCTTAAGCATCCCCTACACTTCTCCCTTAGCCGCAACAGGTGCCTACAATGTAGGCAGCCTGCCTTGCCTTGTGATTGCCTGGTTAGACAGCGGTAGGCCGCCTACCACCGCCTACAATCGGTATGCCATTTATATTATTTGGCCTTTTGTGTTTGCTAATTTTTCAAAGAGAATTCTCCCTGCTCTACTCTTTCTACAACTAGGGTTCATCTTTCTGCTGATGACCTTGTTACCTTTTCTTCTGGGAAAGTAGATAAAGAGGGGCATTTTCAATATGATGTCTAACTCAAAGTTTAGACGTTTTGAAAAAAAATATCCATGATAAGATAAAATGCCCATTTTCATTTTTTTTTTTTTTTTTTTTTTGCAGCTTAGAGGCTTTTAATAAATCAAGTCATGGGTGCAAGTATTAGTTAGAAATTCTTTTTTTAGGCTTTTGTCCATTTTTTTGTCACATTTAGATGATTGAAGTGGTCCACTGCATATCTGTGTGCTGGAAAGTTTGATTTCTGAAGGTTTTTCAAAGCTTCCCAATCTGCAATCCGTCGTTCTCTTGCATGGTCATGTTCCTGTTCTTTTGTCATGTACGGTCTGCTCAGCCAGTATTCATTCTCTGCTTCAATTTCCAGCCTTCGGATCATACCACGCTTCATCCCCCATGTCACCTGACGTGGCCGTCTGTACTTCCCAATCCATTGTTTACCAGGTATTCCTTTCCGGAGAAGGGCTACTGTCAGGAACATGACTTAAGATACCTTCCAAACTGTCTTGGAACACTCCCGCAATTCCGTTTCTCCAGCAGCGCGAGCCCGCCACTGAGAGGTTACGTCGGAGGGGGGCGGGGCGCCGGAAAAGGAAATCGGCGGCCTATTTCAGGCGAGAGTTTGACGCTTGGAGGTGGGGGGTGGATATCGTAGATCCCAGTCTTCAACGCGTGTAACGTCGTATTTCTGGTCATTAAAGGACTCCGCTCCGTTACTGGTTCAAATCAGAAAAATGTCTATCTTTTTTCAAAAATGGCCATTTCCCAGATTGTTTGCCCTCAATGTGCCTATTTTGTTGAACTATTGTTGAATAAAACAACAATATCCAAATGAAAAATGCACAAGAATTAGACACTGGGACAAAGGAGAGATCAGCATTTTTAGTAGATTGCCCTCACAGACATACCAGCAAAGCAGTGAGGCACCCTACAGGGCACTGCAGTGAACTTCACATAAAAGGCCCCAGATACACATCTCACTATAATCCTCTTATATTGTACGGTGAGTCCTCCTAAACTCAAACAAAACCTACTGTACCCAACAGAGTACTACCCCAATAGCTCTTATGCCTGCAGGTATCATCGAAAAATCATGGGGTTATTTTACCATCTGAGAGCATCGAACCGTGCAAAGCCACGGCCCTGATGTTCCCAGACTCAACCCCCCTGGTGGCTATTTGTATTGTCCAAAGGGGGCTCCAGTGGGGTCCAGAGAGGTGGCCAGAAGCAACACCCCATTGCTCCTGGCCTCTCTGGTGTTGTTAACGAAATGGTGCACCTGGCGGCTGTCTCGCAAGACTTCCGCTAGAGTTGATATTTCCCAGGGAAGGTGGTGGGAGGATACAGTGTTATTCCAATACTGGGATATCACAAGTTGATGAATCCCATGGGGCATCAAGGTACGTTAAAGTTTAAACTTTTATCACACCTTGATGAATCCCCCTCCCCCCTTTAATCTACTGTAGGAATTGTGGTTTAGTTTTAGAAATTATTACAGCACAGAAGCACTCTTACTAGCTTTAACATCTGAACTTAGAAATATGTTATCCAGCGGTAAAGAGATGGTATTGCTTCAGTTCAATATATCGGATGCCTTTGATACAGTTAATCACAATTTGTTACTTGCTAAATTATCTGAGCTTGGTTTCAATAACACAGTGTTTAATTGGTTTAAGTCATTTTTGAGACAAAGACTTTATTTTGTGGCCTTTTCTTGGAGATTGCCCTGTGGTGTCACACAGGGCTCAACAATATCTTTGTTTCTCTATAATATGAGTATTTACATAAGCTTACTTGGTTCTGTTAGCTTGGAATCAGACAAAAAAAGATATTCTCTTATGCAGACAATATGGTTATACTAATCCCAACATACCGGAACCTGAACAAATATTCAATGGAAATCAAGCAGAAAAATTAACATCCATGGAAGTGAGCCTTGATGATGTACACAGGCAGATAGAAAAACTTAAAACTGACAAATCCCCGGGTCCGGACGGAATCCATCCCAGGGTTCTGAAGGAATTAAAGGAGGAGATAGCGGAACTACTGCAGCAAATTTGCAACCTATCCTTGAAAACAGGCATGATCCCGGAGGATTGGAAGATAGCCAATGTCACGCCCATCTTTAAAAAGGGATCAAGAGGTGACCCGGGAAACTACAGACCAGTGAGTTTGACTTCGGTTCCGGGGAAACTGACGGAAGCACTGATTAAAGAACACATCGATGAACATCTGGAAAGAAACGAACTTTTGAAAACAACCCAACATGGTTTCTGCAGGGGGAGATCGTGCCTAACGAACTTATTGCACTTCTTCGAAGGAATTAACAAACGGATGGACAGAGGAGACCCCATAGACATCATATACCTTGATTTCCAAAAAGCCTTTGACAAGGTGCCTCACGAACGTCTACTCCGGAAACTGAAGAACCATGGAGTGGACGGAGACGTACATAGATGGATCAGAAACTGGTTGGCGGGTAGGAAACAGAGGGTAGGGGTGAAGGGCCACTACTCGGACTGGATGGGGGTCACGAGTGGTGTTCCGCAGGGCTCAGTGCTCGGGCCGCTGCTATTTAATATATTCATAAATGATCTAGAAACAGGCACGAAGTGTGAGATAATAAAATTTGCGGACGATACAAAACTATTTAGTGGAGCTGGGACTAAAGAGGAATGCGAAGAATTGCAAAGGGACTTGAACAAATTGGGGGAATGGGCGGCGAGATGGCAGATGAAGTTCAACGTTGAGAAATGTAAAGTATTGCATGTTGGAAACAGAAACCCGAGGTACAACTATACGATGGGAGGGATATTATTGAATGAGAGCAACCAAGAAAGGGACTTGGGGGTAATGGTGGACATGACAATGAAGCCGACGGCACAGTGCGCAACAGCCGCTAAGAAAGCAAATAGAATGCTAGGCATAATCAAGAAGGGTATTACAACAAGGACAAAAGAAGTTATCCTGCCATTGTATCGGGCGATGGTGCGCCCGCATCTGGAATACTGCGTCCAATATTGGTCTCCGTACCTTAGGAAGGATATGGCGTTACTCGAGAGGGTTCAGAGGAGAGCGACACGCTTGATAAAAGGGATGGAAAACCTCTCATACGCTGAGAGATTGGAGAAACTGGGTCTCTTTTCCCTGGAGAAGAGGAGACTTAGAGGGGATATGATAGAGACTTATAAGATCATGAAGGGCATAGAGAGAGTAGAGAAGGACAGATTCTTCAAACTTTCGAAAAATAAAAGAACAAGAGGACACTTGGAAAAGTTGAAAGGGGACAGATTTAAAACGAATGCTAGGAAGTTCTTCTTTACCCAACGAGTGGTGGACACCTGGAATGCGCTTCCAGAGGGAGTAATAGGGCAGAGTACAGTACAGGGGTTTAAGAAAGGATTGGACAATTTCCTGCTGGAAAAGGGGATAGAGGGGTATAAATAGAGGATTACTGCACAGGTCCTGGACCTGTTGGGCCGCCGCGTGAGCGGACTGCTGGGCATGATGGACCTCAGGTCTGACCCAGCAGAGGCATTGCTTATGTTCTTATGTTCTTATCTTATAATGAAAATTAGCTCATGGGCTAAATCTTTTTGCCTGAAACTCAATTCGGATAAAACTAAGGTTCTTTGTTTCAGTTTAAATATTGATACTATTCGAGCTTATGTCGACATCCGCACACTTCCAGATGTCTTCTGTCCGGGGCATCGGGTTTAGTGTGCCTTGGTACCAAAATGTTTGTGGGACACTCTTCTAGATAGTTGATGTCATATTAGATTCAGCTCTGAGAATGAAATTTCAAATTAAGCAACTTCCTCAGAAAACTTTTTTTTGTTTGTTTTAAATAAAGCAACGATGTCTAATACAGCGTTTTTCAACCTTTTTACACCTATGGACCGGCAGAAATAAAAGAATTATTCTGCGGACCGGCATTGGTCCGTGGACCGGCAGTTGAAGAACACTGGCCTAAGTCGTGGACCAGACCCCCGCCCATCTCTACCCAATCTCCACCCCAGACCCCGCCCCCATAATAGTACTAATTGCACCTTGCACGTCCCGTGCCTCATTTGGAAGTCTTCCCTCTGACATTGCAACGTCAGAGAGAAGGCTTCCGGTTCAGGCGCAGGATGCCCGTAGGAGCCATTGCCCGTGGCTTTGTGCACTGAATCAGTGAGGAAGAGGGAGCTGGCTCGAAGATAACGCCACATTGATCGCAGGGTGGACCTGCGTTTGAAGAACACTGTTTTGGGCCTGATGCACATGCTGGCCCTGTGGAGCGGCAGGAAATTTCTGTGGACCAGCACTGGTCCATGGACCGGTGGTTGAAGAACACTGGTCTAATACATAATTATTTTCTTCTAAACCATAACCATTTTAAGATTTTGGTCCAGTTATTCATTATGTCAGAGTTGTATTATTGTAGATCATTGTATGCAATGGCGTAGTAAGGGGGTACGCCTTAGGTGCTTGCATCATGGGGGCACCAGCACATCTTTGCCCCCCCCATGCCACGCTCGCACTCTACCTTCCCCACCCCCATACCTCTTTAAATTTTCACCAGCGCAAGCAACTACTCTGGCTTGCTGCTTGCACTGGCCTGGCTCCCTCTGAAATCACTTCCTGGTCATGAGGCCAGGAAGTGACATCAGAGGGAAAGCTAACACCAGCATGAGCAGCAGGCCAGAGAAGCTGCTTGTGCTGGTGAAGATTTAAAGAGGTGTGGGGGATGGGAGGGCATGAGTGTGGCATGGGTGGTGAGGAGGGCGTGGGGAATGTCACTGCCATGGCACCTCCTACCCTCGCTATGCCACTGATTGTATGTAGGTATACAAGTTCAGCTTACTAGGCTACATCTTATCCAAAATACTGCTGCCAAAATGATCTTTTGCAGGTCAAAATTTGATCAAGTTTCTCCTCTACATGTTAACCTTCAGTGGCTCCCTGGTAGAGCACAAAATGTTTTAAAATTTTCAAATCTTGGAGGGCACTGGTCCAGCTGAGCCAAAAATTATTGTACATGTATTAAGGAGTCATAATTAAAATTATGTTGCCTTGCAATATCCCGCTCTTAAGGGGGACAAAAGTTATCTCTAATTTTTTTAAAAAAAAAACTGGATATGCATTGATTAAATGTTGGAATAAATTACCAGTAAATATTCAGATGTGTTTGAATTATTTTCTGTTTCACAAGGGGGTGTAACATTATGGGCCCAATAATGAACTGCAGGAGGCAGCCCAGCAGAGATCCCAGATATTCAATGCCAGGGTCATTGGCATTGAAAATCCAGGGCAAAAGTTGGCAACTGGCCAGCTAAGGATAAAGACCACAGGAGGGTCTATCTGGCCACATGCCCTAGTTAGCCAACCATTGAAAACTGAGTGGTGGCTGGCTATGTCACATAACACAGATGGTCACTGGACTGGACTGCGAGCCTGATATTCAGTGGAAGATATTCAGTCTTTCTCCTGCTGAATACTGGCAGATAGCTGGTTAAATGGGACTTAGCTGGTTAAGTCCTGCTGACTATCTGGGGGTATCTGTTTTCTATATTTTTATTATGAATTGGTTTTGCTTCTTGAGTATATGTTAGCTAATTTTGTTCAGCTTCCCGATTAATATAGCAGCTTCTTTATACTTACATCCACCTCAAATCTTGTTTCAAGGCAGAGTACAGGAGTGGTTTGCCATTGCCTTCCTCCATGCAGTGTGTGGCTCCACTATGTTGCTGCTGCCCAACATAGATAGGGTTACCAGATTTTTCCATCTGGTAAAAAAAAAGGACACATGACCCTGCCCTGGGTCTGCCCCATTCCACCCCTGGGTCTGTGCTGTTCTGCCCCCCCAAGCCCAGTCTCTTTGGGCTGGGGCACTATACACAGATGCACTCTAGCCTTGGCCCTGATCTCACTAGATTTCTAAAACCTGGACATAGTGCTGGGTTTTGAAAAGCTGTCTAGGCAAATCTGGATGTGTGGTAACTCTAAACATAGGGCTTTACAGCCTATGGTACTCCCCAGTGGTCTCCCATCCAGGTCTGATCCTGCTTAGCTTCCAATGGCCCTGAGTCACGAATACCTGATAGAAATCCAAACAGTAACAACATTCCATGCTACTGATCCAGGGCAAGCAGTGGATTCCCCTATGTCTGTCTCATTAGCAAACTATGGACTTTTCCTCTAGGATCTTGTCCAAACCTTTTTTTAAAACCCAGCTATGCTAACTGCTATTACCAACATCCTCTAGCAATGAGTTCCAGAGCTTAACTATTCATTAAGCGAAAAAATATTTCCCCTATTAGGTTTAAAGGTATTTTCATTTAACTTCCTCGAGTGTCCTTTCAAAAGCATTAAAAATTTATTCACTTTTATTCATTCCATACCACTCATGACTTAGACCCAGATTCTGTAAACGGCTGGTATTGGTGGCTGTCTAAAAACATCTACTGAACGTGTGTCAATCATTCATTAGCGCTGTTTTTAAAACAGGCGCTTTTAATGTAGGACAGCATTTTACAGGCCTACATTTAAGACACCTGTCTTGTGCTTGCAGAAGCACCTAAGGTCACCTAAGGATGCCTAAGGCTACTTACAGCATAAACCACACCGACACTGACCTCAGGCATCCTTAGGTGTGCCTAGGCTTTTCCATAGGTGTGCGAACAGTGTCTTCAATGTTGCCATGAACGTGCATCACAATTGGTTAGTTAGACAGTGGTAGGACACTTACTGCCCCCTAACTTAAGGCCGCCAGTAGTGACCATAAATATAAAATGATACCTTATCCTAGTCCCTTTGCAACACCCCAGAGCACCACATCATGGCCTTCCTTCTCTAGGTAGCTCCAGAGAGAGCAGGACCACCTAGGGATTATGACCCCTCCTTCACCCCCGCTCACCCCCCCCACACACACACACACACTGTAGGTGCCAAAGTGTCCTCAAGGGGTCAGTCCAGATTATGTGTTTCTGGAGGGTCATAGGAAAAAATTAGGTTGAGATGTAAAGTTTTAAGGGGTGAAAGGAGATAGGTTATAATGTGGTGCTTTTAAGGGTGATCAAGTGAGGTATTTTCTTTTGCATAGGGCTGCGGTATATGCAGCCAGCGCTGAGGTTGCACCTCTTGAGGTGGCATTAATTGCAACCAGTGGTATCTATAGCCCTGACAGCTAGCGTGTGGCAATGTCCTGTGCATAAACAATCAGAGCCGACCATTACCTAAATCTACTCATGAGCACCCTGGATCCAACCCTACCAGCACTAAGCAGCTATTATGAGAATTTTACTGCACTGTTTGGTTTTAGTATAAAATAGTTGTCAGTCTGGGTCCATACTAGTGGCTTCCGCATACAAACACCTGCACACCATGTTTAGTGTGATTTAGGGCTCCTTTAAGAAGGTGCGCTAGCGATTTTAGTGCGTGCTTAGCGCGTGCTATATTGCCGCGTGCGCTACACGCTAACGCCTCCATAGCACTTGCACTAGGGATCCTTTTACGAAGGTGCGCTAGCAATTTTAGCGTGCGCTTAGCACATGCTATACTGCCACACATGCTACACGCTAACGCCTCCATAGCACTTGCACTAGGGATCCTTTTACGAAGGTGCGCTAGCGATTTTAGCGTGCGCTTAGCACATGCTATACTGCCACACATGCTACACGCTAACGCCTCCATAGCACTTGCATTAGGGATCCTTTTACGAAGGTGCGCTAGCAATTTTAGCGTGCGCTTAGCACATGCTATACTGCCACACATGCTACACGCTAACGCCTCCATAGCACTTGCATTAGGGATCCTTTTACGAAGGTGCGCTAGCGATTTTAGCGCATGCTTAGCGCGTGCTATATTGCCGCGTGCGCTACACGCTAACCCCTCCATAGCACTTGCACTAGGGATCCTTTTACGAAGGTGCGCTAGCAATTTTAGCGTGCGCTTAGCACATGCTATACTGCCACACATGCTACACGCTAACGCCTCCATAGCACTTGCATTAGGGATCCTTTTACGAAGGTGCGCTAGCGATTTTAGCGCATGCTTAGCGCGTGCTATATTGCCGCGTGCGCTACACGCTAACGCCTCCATAGCACTTGCACTAGGGATCCTTTTACGAAGGTGCGCTAGCGATTTTAGCGCATGCTTAGCGCGTGCTATATTGCCGCGTGCGCTACACGCTAACGCCTCCATAGCACTTGCACTAGGGATCCTTTTACGAAGGTGCGCTAGCGATTTTAGCACATGCTTAGCGCGTGCTATATTGCCGCGTGCGCTACACGCTAACGCCTCCATAGCACTTGCACTAGGGATCCTTTTACGAAGGTGCGCTAGCAATTTTAGCGTGCGCTTAGCACATGCTATACTGCCACACATGCTACACGCTAACGCCTCCATAGCACTTGCATTAGGGATCCTTTTACGAAGGTGCGCTAGCGATTTTAGCGCATGCTTAGCGCGTGCTATATTGCCGCGTGCGCTACACGCTAACGCCTCCATAGCACTTGCACTAGGGATCCTTTTACGAAGGTGCGCTAGCAATTTTAGCGTGCGCTTAGCACATGCTATACTGCCACACATGCTACACGCTAACGCCTCCATAGCACTTGCATTAGGGATCCTTTTACGAAGGTGCGCTAGCGATTTTAGCGCATGCTTAGCGCGTGCTATATTGCCGCGTGCGCTACACGCTAACGCCTCCATAGCACTTGCACTAGGGATCCTTTTACGAAGGTGCGCTAGCAATTTTAGCGTGCGCTTAGCACATGCTATACTGCCACACATGCTACACGCTAACGCCTCCATAGCACTTGCACTAGGGATCCTTTTACGAAGGTGCGCTAGCAATTTTAGCGTGCGCTTAGCACATGCTATACTGCCACACATGCTACACGCTAACGCCTCCATAGCACTTGCATTAGGGATCCTTTTACGAAGGTGCGCTAGCGATTTTAGCGCATGCTTAGCGCGTGCTATATTGCCGCGTGCGCTACACGCTAACGCCTCCATAGCACTTGCACTAGGGATCCTTTTACGAAGGTGCGCTAGCAATTTTAGCGTGCGCTTAGCACATGCTATACTGCCACACATGCTACACGCTAACGCCTCCATAGCACTTGCATTAGGGATCCTTTTACGAAGGTGCGCTAGCGATTTTAGCGCATGCTTAGCGCGTGCTATATTGCCGCGTGCGCTACACGCTAACGCCTCCATAGCACTTGCACTAGGGATCCTTTTACGAAGGTGCGCTAGCAATTTTAGCGTGCGCTTAGCACATGCTATACTGCCACACATGCTACACGCTAACGCCTCCATAGCACTTGCACTAGGGATCCTTTTACGAAGGTGCGCTAGCAATTTTAGCGTGCGCTTAGCACATGCTATACTGCCACACATGCTACACGCTAACGCCTCCATAGCACTTGCATTAGGGATCCTTTTACGAAGGTGCGCTAGCGATTTTAGCGCATGCTTAGCGCGTGCTATATTGCCGCGTGCGCTACACGCTAACGCCTCCATAGCACTTGCACTAGGGATCCTTTTACGAAGGTGCGCTAGCAATTTTAGCGTGCGCTTAGCACATGCTATACTGCCACACATGCTACACGCTAACGCCTCCATAGCACTTGCATTAGGGATCCTTTTACGAAGGTGCGCTAGCGATTTTAGCGCATGCTTAGCGCGTGCTATATTGCCGCGTGCGCTACACGCTAACGCCTCCATAGCACTTGCACTAGGGATCCTTTTACGAAGGTGCGCTAGCAATTTTAGCGTGCACTACAATGCTGCGCGCTAACCCCGCGCTACACGGAAAATACTAACGCCAGCTCTATGGAGGCGCTAGTGTGTAGCACGCATGGCAATGTGGCGCATGCTAAAACCACCAGTGCACCTTCGTAAAAGGAGCCCTAAGTATTTTTCGTGTAGCACAGGGTTAACGCGCGCTAATCCTCAGTGCGTGCAAAAACTGCTAGCGCACCTTTGTAAAAGGAGCCCTTAGTATAAATTTTTTTTATTTTTTATTTTATTTATTCAATTTTTTCTATACCGTTCTCCCAGTGGAGTTCAGAACGGTTTACATGAATTTATTCAGGTACTCAAGCATTTTCCCTGTCTGTCCCGGCGGGCTCACAATCTACCTAATGTACCTGGGGCAAATGGCCAATTAGCATACAAAAATTGATTTAGCATGCGTTAAATCTACAAATTCATACATGTTCAATAGGTTTACATGCATTAAAAAAATCTAATGAATTTTTATCTCTTTTTTTTTTTTTTTAGTTTTGTTAAACTGAATATGTGAAACAAGCTGTATAAAAAAAAACCAAAACTGAGATTTCTGAAAATTCCCCAAATAACTACCCCTCCCCCTTTTATGTATTTTATCGCCAGCTGTGGCAATATTAGCTCAGATTAGAGGTCTATCCGGGGACGGGGATCGCGGGAATCCCCCCTAACCTACGGGACTCCCACAGGGATCCCCCTCTGGCCCACGGGACTCTCACGGGGACTCCCCTCTGGCCCACGGGACTCCCACAGGGACCCCCCTCTAGCCAACGGGACTCCAACGGGGATGGAAGGCTTTGGAAGCAGGGTTCGTCCATATAATATAATAGACACGTCAGCCTTAGTAAAAGAGGGGGTTTATAAGTTAATTACCTGAACAGAAAACAAAAAAAGGGTTCCACCAAAGAGATTCAACAAGGAAAACAGCAGCGCAAACAGAAAAGAAACTGTGGAATTGATGATCCTGTCAGAAGTAATTGCTGCTTTTTATGGGGACGGGCGGGGATGGAGGTAATTCCTTGCGGGGATGGGTGGCGATGGAGAGGATCCTGACGGGGACGGGTGGGGACAGAGAGGATCCTGACGGGGACAGGTGGGAACAAAGAGGATCCTGGCGGGCACGGGTGGGGATGGGTGGGATTTCTGTTCCCGTGGAACTCTCTAGCACAGATGCTTATAGGAATTCTATGAGTGGTGGAGTTAATTCCGCTGTGGCTGGTGATATCGTAAAAAAGGGGGGGGGTATATTTTGGCCACTCACATCACTACTTTCTGATTTTCAGTACGTTTCCAAGTCATCACATTCACAAATATCGGATTGTTTGTAAAGTTCTTTTGTTGATTTTTAAAGTGATACACTTTTATATTCCATGGTATCTGACTCAGGTGCTGGAAATGTATCAACCAGGTTGAGCCCTGAGGGCAGAGGGGACACTAGTTAGTGAAGAGCTGACATTACACAAAAAATGAGGGCTTCAGTCATCTCAGTGGCAGGGGTGTCACAAGGTCACTTGGGATGCTCTCTGACATTCAGAGATTTAAAAAGATGTTTAAAACGACTTTTCCCCCTCTTTTACAAAGGTCCGCGAAACACACGCTAAACGCTAATGCATGCATATTATCCTATGGACGCATTAGCGGCTAGCGCGCTAAATCCGTGCTAAAAATCTTAGCGTGCCTTTGTAAAAGAGGGCCTTTATTTATAGAGGTCTTTTCTTGAAAGCTGCTCAGTCTAATAATACTGTTGGAGAGGTTTTTTTAAAAATATTGTTGTATTGTTTTTAAAAAATTGTGTATGCATCTTGTGAACTGCTTAGGTTTAAGCAGGATATAAGTTTTTAAATAAAATAAACAAATTTTAAGTCCAGTTGTTTGCATTCACTATGGCAATTACTTCCCCAGTTACCTTTAACCCTTTCAGGACCATAAGGATCGTAGGCCAATTTTTGTGGTTTTGACGACATTTTTATGGTAAAAAGAGCTTGCAGATGCCAAAAAATTGATTTTTTTTGTGAAATATCATTATTTTTATTTAAAAAAATCACACTTCTGGCTTATGGACAGTGTGGCAAGTGAATCTTCTCGTCAATCTAGCAACGACGCTAATGAACGAATGTCGGAACCAGTTTGTTTACATAAAGGTAGTATCATATGGAATCCGTACATATCAAATTTAGAACTGTAGACTATCCCAATCAAAATTGATAGGATTTTAAAGTTATGGGACAAATATGTCCCTTGGTCCTGAAAGGGTTAAATGAAGACGCCTCATAGTTTGTATAACACACACGTTCTTATGTTCTTCGCCTTCTAATGATGGCAAAGAGTATGCTATCTAGGAAATAATGTCTTGTTTTATTGCTGTAGTCCTCATAATGCAGACAATAAATCAGTGAGGGGTTTTTTTTTTTTTATTAATGACTTGCAGACAGCACCGTTAGATGCCAAGCAAAGGAATAAGAAACATTTTGTTTTATCCCAGAAAAAAAAAAAAGAGAGAGACAGGAACTTGCGCAATGATTGATTACATCTGTCGAGAATTGTTTGCTGTTTAGTACTTATAGAGGTGTTGGGCTTTGGGCCCAAGGTGGATAATCCCTCACTCTCTAAATCATTTACTGTAAGCATAATCTGTGCGCAGCAAAGTCCTTGTTGGGCACTTGACTGCAATCTGAGACTGAAGCTTGTCAAGTGATTTCTCTGCTTGGCTGCTGAAATTTTGCATGTCAATGTACATTTTGCAAAATGCCAGAAGATAGTATGGTCTGAGGTTCCAGCACAGAATATAAAAAATGACAGCAGAAAAAGACCATCTGACCTACGTATTCTTTCCATTCAAACCATCAGTTCATCTCTGCAATCCCTCCCCTTCTCTGAGAGACTCTGTCGATCACCTCCACTTAGAGGCTGTTTCATTATCCACTACCCTTTTTTGTAAATATGTCCTTGGATTATGCCTGAGTCTACTCTCTTTTACCTTCATCTTATGATCTGTATGGAGTAAAACCCTAGGACCTCTACAGTTAAAAATGGAAAATTATGAAGTAGAAATTGATTTTCTCCCTTCTCAACACACATTCTTTCAAAGACCAATACTTTAAAAAATATTGCAACTCGTATCCATGTGTCTGTACATTCTTCTTAGCTGCTACTCTTTTTTGTGGATTAAAAAAAGAAATGTAATAAAAAGTAGGCCTGTTATTGAGTACCCTTTCATATTTATTCCATATTTTTATTTATGTATGTTTTTTTATGTACTGTATTTATTAAAATGTTTAAGCAGGCTTTTACTGAACGGCGGTAGAACTTCTTACCATGGGTAGGCGAGGTAAATACAGCTCTCCCTCCGTATTCGCGGGTGTTAGGTGCATAGCCAGCCTTCGAATAGTGAAAAATTGCGAATAAGTTTTTGGGCTGGCTCTGACCTACCCATGCCTCTCTCCTGCATCCCCAGACCTTACCTGGTGGTCTAGCGGTGACGCGGGGCAGAAGCGATCTTTCCTATGCTCCTGTCTCTTGCAGAGCCGTCAAGACTACAACGGGAACTCACGGCAGCCATTTTCATGATGGCTCTGCACGGGGCAGGAGCATAGGAAAGATCGCTCCTGCCCCGCGTCACCACTTGACCACCAGGTAAGGGCCGGGGAGTTTCGGACAGCCTAAAAATAGAAAAAAAATTGGATGAAAATAATTTGCAAATAATCAAATTTGCAAATATGGAAACCGCAAATCCAGAGGGAGAGCTGTACTCCGACGCTTATAGGAATTTAATGAGCATCAGAGCATTTTACCTCACCGACCCACGGTAAGAAGCTCTATCGTGGTTTACTAAAACGAGCCCTTAATATACCACATATTATCATCAGCAGTTTACAAAATGAAAACGAGCATCTGGTCTACAGCCTTATACAGTGCATTTTTTTCTCTCTCTCTTTAGTCTCATACATTCAAGACCTTTCATTAAGGAACAATTTCTTTTTCATTCCTCCTAATCACTGCCCAGCTATTTCTCAGCTGCATAAGTCATCTATCCATGGTTTCCTGAAATAAGCTTGCCTAATTTTCCTGAAGAATGCAGAGGAGGTTGCTTTGAAGTTAGACTTGAAGAAGAGTTCATATAGGTTCAGGAAAGATCTTGAAAAAGTTGGACAATCCTAAAGGCTATCAATGGAGATATTCTAGAGTAAGGGTCAAAGTAATGAAAAGCTGTACAGCCTTCTTTGGTGACAGTATGCTATGTGTTTCATTCTCAAAAAGACTTTTGCTGTGTTCACAGATACATTTCTCAATACTTTTCCCCTAAAAAAGGTCCTCTTATACTTCAGAGAGTCCTTTCTCTTTCTGTTTTGGCAATTAGCTCTGGGAACATCTGGACTTCCCAATTTCTACAGTGCACGTCCTATTTTTCTGCTTTCCTAATTATGTGTTTTCTATCCTGGAAGTATAGCAGGCAGACAGACAGGAGCAAATTTTCAACCAGTTCCAGGCAATGCGCTGTTCACCTGACGCTGGTGTGCGCCCCAGATATTCATTGCTGGGTCATTTCTGGCAACTGGCGTTCACTATCTGGTTTTAGTTTTAGTTGCATCCTCCCCCTTCCCTCAGCTTAAGCCTTCCCCAACACAAATCCTGCCTATCCCCCTTAATATGAAACCCCCACTTCCTCTTCCCCCACTCACAGGTGGTCCTTGCCCTATTATAAGGCTAACTTGATTTCTTTGGTGGCTCAGGGAAGTTCCAGGGGGTCTTTGGTCAGTCACTTCTATGCAGTCCAGTGGCACATCCAAAATGGTTCTGCTAGCAGTAGTCTTGTGTGAGTACTTTTAAGGGTCATATTTCCATATGACCCATAGCAGTAGTAGTCATTTTGGATGCAGTGTAGGACTGGGCATCACTCCTGTCCAAAGATCCTCCTGGACTCCCCTGGACCACAAAGAATATCAAGGTAGCCCTTTGAGATGGCAAGGGCTGCCTATGAGGTGAGAGAGAGGAAGTGGGGGGGCTTGATCTGAGAGGAATGAGCAGGACTTGTGTCAGGGGGCTTAAGTCAGGGGAAGGACTGGGAACTAGAGAACCATGCTCTTAGCATCTCAGGAGCATCTGGACATGGCTTTTTAGCTCAACACTCATGAGTGGTGAAATAACCCCAATAAAAAGCTGGGGTTAATTTACCATGATTTTTGGGTCATAGTGGGACTTTCAGTGTATCACAAGTCATTTTAAGGTATTTGCATAATAATGATATGCAAATCATGCACTTAAATATCACCACTGTATTTTATGCCAAACAGCATTAGGGCATCTTCTTCTTGTCTGGAACAACAACAAGGATCTTGTGCATAAAGAGCCCTCTGGTAGGCTCTTAGATCACTCAACCCAGGTAGCCCCTTTCCTCAAATCTCTGCCAAATATCTTGCAGCTATTGTATGTGTTTTACCATATACCTACCAAGCCTTTGACATTAAGAGCTCCTTTTATCAAGCCGCAAAAAATCACGTGCTAACCCCCACACTGGCCAAAAAACTACCGCCTGCCCAAGGCAGGCGTTAGCGGCTAGCACGGCCGGCGGTTTAATGCGCACTATTACACGCGTTAAACCGCTAGCACGGCTTGATAAAAGGAGCCCTAAGTGCATAATTAAAAAGTTTTTTCAATAAATTAGACTCAAAGGCACCCAACTCATATAACTTCTTAAAGAAAAAGGCAATAGTAATTCACAGCCTCAATATATAAGGGATTACAAACCTTATATACTTAAACCTTTTTCAATTGCAAAATCTCTCACATGATCCTCAGCGAGGCCACCTCCCCACTCAATAAATCTTCATAGTAGGTGGCTTTACACCTCCTCTCGTCATCGGATCCTTATATTTTCTTAAACTTTTTTTGTGCTTGTATTCTTTATAATTTTTTTATATATAATTTAATGTTTAAATACTTAAATAGTTCATAAATAGTGGCTAAAATAAATTTACTTAGCTTTAGATCATCTCAATTTCTGGTCTCAGTTCATAGAACGGGGGGATATCCAGAAATTGAGCTGATCTAAAGTTAAGTAAATTTATTTTAGCCACTATTTATGAACTATTTAAGTATTTAAACATTAAATTATATATAAAAAATTATAAAGAATACAAGCACAAAAAAGTTTAAGAAAATTAAGAAAATATAAGGATCTGATGACGAGAGGAGGTGTAAAGCCACCTACTATGAAGATTTATTGAGTGGGGAGGTGGCCTCGCTGAGGATCATGTGAGAGAATTTGCAATTGAAAAAGGTTTAAGTATATAAGGTTTGTAATCCCTTATATATTGAGGCTGGTAATTAAAAAGTTTTGGCATATTTTACAATATCATGAGGTGTTTGGACAAGTGCCTTGGTTTGCTTTTTCATGGGGGAAAAATATTGCGTGAACAGTAGTCTATTTCACACTTTTCTAGTCATCAGCCCAAGGACACCTTTGAATCAGGAGGTCACAGCATGTGTTGACATTGTTTTGTTTACAGTCATGCAATGGTAATGAATTCTTTCACTCATCCACGATTACAGAAGACTTACAAGCCAAGGGTTAGGACAGACTGTGAGGTGTGTAAGAACTGAAATAGTGGAACACCTCAGCAAAATTTGCAGTGGTAATGTCACGGCCCCTCTGGAATGAGCAAGCACATGACATTACAGCACTGAGATTCACAGTGTTGGAGGCTCCCATTCAATCACGTAGAAGCATTTGCCTGCATTATTATGGACACAGGAACAGCAGTGGATTTATGGCTGGCAGATAGGGACCCCGCTCGGTCTCAATCTGGAGATCGAATGGTGGTCATTTTTACATTAACTTTCAGGGAGTTTTTTTTCCCTCAATTTTTTTAGCTTTTTACTCTTTTAATTTTCCATCAGTTTTTCAAGTGTCCCACATAATTTTGATTCACTAATAGCACAATCAAATTTTCACAAGGGTCCTTAATCAAAACTATTTCACATATGGTAGTATAGTTATTCCACCATTTAAATACCCTTATGGTTTTTCTATTTTTCCATACAGTTTTAAAGGATCCTCAGCAGCACCACTTGGAACTCAATACTATTTCATTGTGCCAAGCTTTACGTGTCAACTCGTCATCGGATCCCAATTGTTCTAATCAATTTTAACATATAGTCTTCACTTCTGCATATTTATTACACTTTGGAATTCAAATATTTTTGTAATTTTATAAGCTTCACTTAGCTTTTAGATGTGGTCTCCGGCTAGGGGAATGTCATACCGACATGTTTCGCTAGAAATAGCTTTATCAAGGAATTTTCCCCCAATAATAAACCATCAGCCCTTATGGGGGAAAATTCCTTGATAAAGCTATTTCTAGCGAAACATGTCGGTATGACATTCCCCTAGCCGGAGACCACATCTAAAAGCTAAGTGAAGCTTATAAAATTACAAAAATATTTGAATTCCAAAGTGTAATAAATATGCAGAAGTGAAGACTATATGTTAAAATTGATTAGAACAATTGGGATCCGATGACGAGTTGACACGTAAAGCTTGGCACAATGAAATAGTATTGAGTTCCAAGTGGTGCCGCTGAGGATCCTTTAAAACTGTATGGAAAAATAGAAAAACCATAAGGGTATTTAAATGGTGGAATAACTATACTACCACATAATTTTGATGTCATTTCTGGTTTGTGGAAGAACAAGTATGGGCAGGGCTTGTGGGCGGTCAGAAGAAAAAGCTGTACAAAGAGTAAGGTACTCTCCAGAACTGCCAGAAGCATGATGACACTATACGTATTATGACTTTTAGTGCTTCTTTGCTAAATGTTTTTTCTTGTTTTTTACAGACCATAGATTTTGTAAACCCATTTCGGATACGGGTCTTCTGAAGCAGCTTCAGTGAAATGCATCAGAACCCAGCATTTGTGGAACAGATAAGTACATACAGCTCAGTGTGAATAGTGACAAGTTTTTGAGTTTTTGATTGGGGTGATTATTAAATGTTCTATTATTAAGACGAAGTAGTAGTTGGAGCATAAGTTCGAACTACTACTTCTTAATAATAGAACATTTAATAATGCACTACTAGGTTATTGGAAGATTATATGCATTGGTATTTTTGTTTAATTAAGGGGGGAAATGAGCTTTTGAATATTTGTAAGTTCAAAGTGCTTTTCTTGATTGTTATATGTTCAGTTACATGTGTATTTCACTGTCAATTTTTGAAAATCAATAAAGATTTACAGTGGTACCTCGGTTTACGAGTGCATCGTTCTCTCCGATGTGAACTCGCAGGCCTTGAGCATGCACAGATGCTCAAGGCCCAGCAAGAAGAGGAGGCAGATCTTCAGGCACCAGCACCAACGCACAGGACATGCCGGTGCCGGTGCCCAGGCCCAGATAATGGTAAGAAGTGGCGGGGGGTGCCCAATAGCGGGGGGTGGGTGTACCCGATCACGGCGGAGGGGTGCCGAATCGCGGGAGGGGGGTGCCAGATCACGGGGGAGGGATGGTGCAGGATCGCAGGGGGGAGGGTGCCTGATCGCAGGGGTGGCCTTCGGGGGAGCAATGCCGGTTCTCGTGGGGGGGGGAATATATCAAAGCGAGTTTCTATTATTTCCTATGGGGAAACTCGCTTTGATAAACGAGCATTTTGGATTACGAGCATGCTCCTGGAACGGATTATGCTCGTAATCCAAGGTACCACTTCTTCATTCGCCCATTCAAAGAATATTTTTTAAAATTTTTTTAATAGTTTTAATAATTTTTATCTGTTTTTCTTTATTTTAATTCCTTTTCTTTTATAAAGTGCATAGTGCTCTCATAAATATTTGCAATAAAAAATTTTTTAATAAAAAATTTTTGCAATAAAAAATTTTTTCAATAAAAAAATTTTTTTTAATAAAAAATTTTTGCAATAAATTTTTATTGCAAATATTTATGAGAGCACTATGTACTTTATAAAAGAAAAGGAATTAAAATAAAGAAAAACAGATAAAAATTATTAAAACTATTAAAAAAATTTTAAAAAATATTCTTTGAATGGGCGAATGAAGAAGCCACAGCCATAGCCACTAAGATCATTTTGTATCGCCGAGAAAAACAAGTGAACAATAATGGCATGTCTGAAGCCCTAAACAGCCAATTATACAGTAGTTGATGAGATAGTAGTGACATTAGTCCTTTGATATTGAATCTAGATTATACCTTCATGCCCATTTCCAGCATGACATACCCCTTCCCCAAAATATTTTTATAAAAAGTAAAAAAAAACACCCACAAATAAATAAATAATTTAGCGCACACAAACTGGCAAATTACTGCAAAATCGTTTCTGCAGTAAACCTTTTTTCATGTGCTAAATGCACATTAGGCTTAATGCCCTTAATTAAAGAGTCCTCCCGACTTATCATAAAATTATTACAAATTGTACAGAAACAGCAGCTAGACCAGTGGTCTCAAACACGCTGCCCGGGGGGGCCACATGCGGCCCGCCAGGTACTATTTTGAGGCCCTCGGTATGTTTATCATAATCACAAAAGTAAAATAAAACAGTTTCTTGATCAAATGTCTCTTTAGCTACAAGTTACAATATTATTATTAAGACTTAGACAAAAGTAAAGATTTAAAAACTATAAAGAGTTTTACCTCATACAAAATTGTCAATTCTTTAATAAGACATGAACTATTTTTTCAGAGGCCCTGCAAGTACCTACAAATCCAAAATGTGGCCCTACAAAGGGTTTGAGTTTGAGACCACTGAGCTAGACTGAAGCCAAAGCACCCAATCAATATTTGTGCATGTACAGAAAGAAAAAGAAATGTCTCTGGGAAAGGAAGGACGCTCTACATCTCACTGCACCTTGTTATATCTGGTAGTGCCAGACACAGGAAATACCAAGAGGCTTAGCATGTGCTGACTGGGAAACTATGCAACAAAAGTATTTCTGTAAAAATTTTCTAATAGGAAAATATGGAGCTTTATATGTGGCATAAAGAAGCATTAGGTGTGATATTTAAACAGTGTCAGGCAGCGCTTTTGCTGTCTGCTGCCAGTGCTAAACCCAGATAAGAACATAAGAATAGCCCTACTGGGTCAGATGAATGGCCCGTCTAGTCTAGTATCCTGTTTCCACAGTGGCCAATCCAGGTCACAAGTACCTGGTAAAAACTCAAATAGTAGCAACATCCCATGCTACTAAACCCAGGCTAAACAGTGGCTTCCCCTTTGTAAATCTCAATAGCAGACTATGGACTTTTCCTCCAGGAAATTGTCCAAACCTTTTTTTTTATAACCAGCTATATTAGCCCAATGTACTTGGGTGCCTAGAGCCTAGCGAAAAATTAATCCTGCTCTACCGTAAATTGATGGGACAATGAAATTGATATTGTCAATGAAAAAGAAGAAGCCAGAATTTTATGGAACTTGGGATACAGAATGGCAAATATTTCATTTCATGTCATTTCATTATTTTTTTCATTTATTAAAATTGTATAGACCATGTTTTTCCAAAGCAGTGTACAAAAATACATGCATACCAATAAAACAAACAATCTAATAGATAACCATTTAGAGTTCAGGTCATAAATATCTTACATGTGTCTCAAATAAACAAATATCACTTTAACAACTATATAAACTGACTCGAATTTGGTTGACATTGAAGTCCTGTTGGGAACATATTTTAGACTACAGGGCCTGCTGCAGAATAACTTTGTCTCAAGACGTAATTATTCTGAATAGTCAGAATTACTAGCTGGCATGCAGTTTCAGAATAGAGAGAACTCCAATTAATACACCCCTTCAAATAGTAACATGATTTTTTATGCAAATATTTATGCACTGTCATCAGCATTTTAAATTGAATCTTATGCACAATAGTCAACCATTGCAGCTTTCTATAAAAAGAAATACAGTAGACCAATGGTTCCCAACCCTGTCCTGGAGGACCCTCAGACCAGTCGGGTTTTCAGGATAGCCCTAATAAATATGCATGGAGCACCTCTATTATATGCAGATCTCTCTCATGCATATTCAGGGCTATCTTGAAAACCTGACTGGCCTGGGGGTCTTCCAGGCCAGGGCTGGGAACCACTGCAGTAGACTGTCAGTTAACCGGCACCCATGGGGATTGGTAGATGCCAGATAAATGTAGTTTCTGGTTGCTTGAGAGTTACTATTAAAAATAGGCCTAATTAATACTATATCCCATTCTATGCCATACCATAAACTGTTCTAGACAAACTACCGGACCTGTGGTAGGCAAAGTGTGGGCATACTCAGGTGTGGCATGCCAAGTTTACATTTAAATTTCCACCAGAAATTGATTTTATTTTCATTTTTATTTAAAGTATTACAGTATTATTTATTGCTGGTTGCTTGAGAGTTCTGGTTGCTTGAGTTCCGGTTACTGTTATATGTTCATGTTTAATAAGTCCAAAAATTGACCACACAGCAGAATTTTGTATTACCTGTAAATATTGTATTAAAGAAACAAGCAGTCTTGCATAAATGATATAACAATAATGAACTTCACTCAAAATTAGGCTCTGAAGAACCTTGCTAAAGTCTGCTTGTGAAAACATTGGTTTCAATTTACTCAAAAGCTGTAATTAAAAAAATGAACTCTTGATAACCGAACACACCTGCCTCTGAAATGACAGACCAGAGACCAAAATAATTCCCAAATATTTTATGATAACACAATTAATGTTCCTTGTGATAATTTCACTGTAGTTGCAAACAAATCAGTCGAACTTAAGGAAGCATACAGTACATCAGCTTTGTTTTCTCAACATTCAGGGCTCCTTTAACTAAGCTGCGTCAGGGCATTAACGCGCGGATTAGCGTGCGCTGCAACGTTGCCCGCGCTATATGCTAATGCCAGCATCGAGCCTCCATTAGCTCTAGCCATGTAGCGTGGGGTTAGCACGCACTAATTTGCTGCGTGCACTAAAAACGCTAGCGCACCTTAGTAAAAGGAGCCCTCAATGTCAAATGTATTACCTGTATAATTAATAGTGCAATGTATGGAGTATTTGTTGCTCTCTTGTTTGTATTGCACTGTCATCGTTTGAAAATCAATAAAGATTTAAAAAAAAAAAAAAAAAAAAAAGATTTTCAAACATCCAGGAACAGATCGAATTAAATAATTCCTGTAGATGGTTAGGAACCCTGGGGACATCTTCAGGCACAGGTAATACCAACTGAATATCAACACCATAAATGGAGTATGAAATTCCAAAATATTTGAACAATGTACCTGAAAGAGTTGACCCCTGAGGTACTCCTGCAGACACAGGACACATTGTAGAAGTCCCTACGGTAGTACGAACTTGAAATTTTCTGTAACAGAGGTATGATTTGAACCATTCCAATATAGCATTTTTTAGACCACATTATTTCAATCTACGTAACAAAACATGGTAATTAATCATATGAAACACTGTTGATATACAGAGAAACAACAAATATGCATGATAGCTATCCAACGTGTTCTCCACAAACAGTACTTCATAACATGTTCATTTATCATTTTTACTTATTCATTGGTCTTCAGAAGTGCCAGTATTAGCCAATTGGTTTGAGTGGCTAAATACTATGTGGCACTAGCCTCCTCATCAGACCATTATGTTTTATATAAAGTGTTTTAGTGCTTTAGTGCATTAGTGCTTTAGTGGCTATCCAAGCCACACTATAACTCATCTAACATTGCTACATAATATCCCCAGTATCATTCTGGTTGAAAAGAAACAGGTATCGTAGGTATGACAAGACCAGGAGACAGGCTGTTGACGACACAGGGCTCCTTTTACAAAGCCGCGCTAGGGCCTTAACGTGCGAAATAGCACGTGCTAAATTGCTGTGCGCACTAGCCGCTACCGCCTCCTTTTGAGCAGGTGGTAGATTTTTGGCTAGCGCGTGCTATAGCGTGCGCTAATCACGTGTGTGCGCTAAAACCGTTAGCGGACCTTCGTAAAAGGAGCCCACAGTTTAGAAGATCATGAAATATTAAGACTTGAACATTTTAGTTAAGCAACTGGTGAAAACCCAGTACTTGTGGAAACTGTAGTAATTGGTGCCCTTGGAGCAATGTCAAAAGACCTGGAGCTACATCTGAAGACACTGGGCATTGACAAAGCCTCCATCTGTCAGTTACAGAAAGCTGCACTACTTGAAACTGCTCATATTCTGTCTTGATGCCTCTGAATGTCTTGGGAAGGGCTTGACATTTAGAGTTGCCAAACCATGATTGAAAATTATCCTTCCTTGTTCAAGTAAAAAGCAAAGATGTCAAGTTAATTCTTGGAATTTTTCTGAATTTTTCTCCGTTTTTCAGTTCTTAATGTGTGTTAGAACTTTTCATCTGCACACCGAATATTTGTGAATCCCTGTTAATATGCATTAAATCAGTTCTGTACAAAATTTCAAACATATCACTCCAAAACAAAAGCACCACACAAGCCAAGAAAGCTAGCTTATTACTTAAGCGAAAGAAAAGCCTCAGAGAAACGATCGTCGGCCTGGTCTGTTTGTGTTCAGTGGTTTTTACCATTAATCATTCTGGGCTATTTTTTTGCTCCTACCTGCTAACTTTAAACTTGTGCGACAGTTTTTTGCCTAAGATGCTTTGGTGGAAGAGTGTGGGTATACCTCTCCGTTTGTCTGAGGCTTTTCTTTCGCTTAAGTCAGGGGTGTCCAATGTCGGTCCTCGAGGGCCGCAATCCAGTCGGGTTTTCAGGATTTCCCCAATGAATATGCATGAGATCTATTTGCATGCACTGCTTTCAATGCATATTCATTGGGGAAATCCTGAAAACCCGACTGGATTGCGGCCCTCGAGGACCGACATTGGACACCCCTGGCTTAAGTAATGTGATGCTTTTGTTTTGGATTGATATTTTTGAATTTTTGTACTATACTTCCCTCCATTCCTCCCTGTTTAAATCAGTTCTGTACACAATACATTTTTAAAAGCTTGCAAATATACCAAATGAATACAAACAAAAGCACTTTTACTACCATATTGAGCACATCATGCATAAAAACTGGAATATAGGAAGAAGAATACACTTATCTGGCACCTCGCTTTCCTGGGTCCTTCCCTTTACTCATCACTACCCCAGTGTCACGGTGTTTTGCCTAACTCCGTTCTACTTACCAGAACTCTTATTCCTCTTGCTCCCTTTCTCTGGTTACCCTTTTCATTCTCCGGCAGATCTCCTTTTTATTGGTCACTCTGCCCTGGGGATCATTCTTCCACTTTCTTTAAGGGTGCTATGACTCATTTGTACCAGCTTCTTCCCAATCCCCTGCCTTTTTCATCTTTCTGTGGTCATTACCATTGGAATTCTGCTCCTCACTGCTCCTAAGGTGACTGCTTGCTGTGAGGAATAAAATCCTAATCAGTAGGGGAAAGATAGTCTTTAAAATTTTTTGTTACCTTTAGCTAAGAAGGCAGATACTGTGATCTATACAGGAAATGTATCTTTCCTTGCTGTTTCTTTTTCTTTGGTCTTGATTGGATGTGGAGGAAAGGATTTCGACAAGATTTTGCTTTATCTTTTTTTTTTTCCTTCAGAAAGTTTATTGATTTTTAAGGCAATTGCAACATATCAAGGATCATAAAAAAAACAAAACAATAAAATGTAAACAAACTAACTATATAACAGTATCAGAGACACAGATTTATATTGCTTATAAAAGAAATCATAAAGTAATAAAGCAAATATTTTTTGCAATTGACCATTATTCAATTATATTACAAGTAGATTACACTTATTGACTTCTATTCTGCCTTGGCCTTGCAGTTCTAGGTGGATTACAGTAAAGATAAAACTGGATATTTCAAGGAATTACAAATAATAAACATTACAGTTTAAGTAAATTACAATAAAAATTTTAAAAACACATCACAGATAATAAACATTACAGTTAAATAACCCTTAGTTTAACACAAGTTAACATATTTCTGAAATAACATTGTTTTTATTTCCCTCTGGAAAACTCTATAATCTGGATTTTTTAAAAGTACATTAACATCTGCATCCAGTTTTGCTGCTTGAAATGCCAATAATCCTTCTAACAACTTCAATCTCTTTGTTCCCTTAATTGGGGGATTAGTAAAAAAAAAAAAAAAGTTCTGAATTCTCCTTGATCTGACCAATTCAGTCCAAACAAGTCTAACACACAGGTGAATAGGTGCAGATGCATATAGAACTTTATGCAATAAACAGCAATAAATAGGAAGCCAATGTACTTTGAACTAAACTGATGATACAAGGGGTGCGGAATATTTCTCAGCCCAACCAAGACGAAAATGACATGGATATGGTTCAATCAAAGATCTGAAATACATTACATTACATTAGTGACTTTTATTCCGCCACTTCCTTGCGGTTCAAGTTGGATTACATAAGAGGTTATCTGGACATTTCAGGAAGTGTTACAGAGTAGAGTGGGTTGCTTCAGGGGATTGAAATGCTTCCTGCGGTGTTAGTTTGTCTTAATGGATTTCTTGAATAGCAGGGTTTTTATTTCTTTTCCGAAAGTTTTGTAGTCTAGTGTCGTGATCAGTAGGTTGTAGAGTTGGTGACCTAGTTTCGCTGCCTGTGTGGCCAGACCACCAACTTTCCAAATAATGTCAAAACACAGAATTTTATTTCTGCAAATTGGCACTTAGGCCTGGCTTCTCTAACCAGCACAATTGCCGGTGACCGCCTTAAAAATGACTGCCGCCCAGAGTTTTTTCTCTGGGGCAGAAGCCAAAGAAAATCCGGCTATTATTCTCCCCCTCAAGCCTCTGGTGAGACCACAGGCACAAACGCCAGGAAGTTCTTTTTCACCCAGAGGGTGGTGGATACATGGAACGCGTTACCGGAGGATGTAATAAGCAGAGGCACGCTACAGGGCTTCAAAGAAGGTTTGGATAGGTACCTGGAAGACAAAGGGATTGAAGGGTACAGATAGGAGTAGAGGTAGGTTATAGGGATAAGATTAGAGGATTAGAGGCAGTTACAAAATTAGTCAGGGACACTGTTCAGGCAATTAGGCCTGATGGGCCGCCGCGGGAGCAGAGCGCTGGGCAAGATGGACCTCTGGTCTGCCTCAGCGGAGGCAACTTCTTATGTTCTTATGCACTAACTTCGTTTCCATTACTTTAAATTCTACCTCTAGGATAAGTTCTGTAGAGACTTCTGTTCAACAACGACAGGTGGTTTGAAAAACTTAGAGAAAGTTACAACCGAGGCCAAGAATTTGCTTACCAAACAAATGACCGATAAAATGATGATTTTAAGGAAGATTGAAAAGCTAGAAAACCAACAGAAAAACTTAAATTTAAGGATTCTCAATTTTCCGATTGTCAAGTTTATGTCTCCACAGGAACTCTTTAAGAACTTTATGCTGACAGTCTTAAAGATATCAGAAACAAGCCTCCCCCCAATACAGAAAATTTATTATTTAAAACAAATGCAAAAAGAAAAAGCTGTAAGTGTTGAAAATGCACAATTGGATATTTCTGCTATTTTGCAATCCTCTAATATTAAAATTCAGGGTCGGGTGACTTTATTGGTCTCACTTGTATTTTTACAAGATAAAGAAATGTTAGAATTATACTTTAATTTAAAACAGGTCACCTTTTTAGGTGAAAGGGTATATATGTTTCCAGACGTGTCAAAATGGACACAATCCAGGAGGAAAGAATTTTTAATATTTCAACCAAAAGTAATTGCTTTGGGGGCAATGTTCCAATTGAGATTTCCCTGTAAATGTTTTGTTTCTTATCAAGGGAGTAAATATATTTTCTTTGAACCTGCCCAATTAGGTTTTATCTTAGAGGGTAAAGGAGTCTCGACCCACCCAGAATGAAACAGGTTACTAAGGCGGCAATTAATTAATGGATAAGTTAATATCTTAATATTGTTCTATGTCTCTTTTCTCTTTTTCATATTATATTAATCCCCTTTTCCCAAGGGGGTTCTCTCATTTTGCCTCCCCTCTTCAGATTGTGGACTGTATTAGATAAATATTTCATTGTGTTATTTTCTGGTGCTTAGTCTCTACAACTAAGTGAGTTTTTATCTTGTATTGCCTTAGACATCAATGTATATTGGATTTTTTGAAATAAATAAAAATATATAGTAAAAAAAAAATGACTGCTGATTGCATGTCAATCATGCAATGGCACTGGTCAGAGAATTGTGCCTCTGGCAAAGGTAAGCCCCAGAAATGTAGGCCATGAAATTGCACCTCCATAGGCACTTTATGACATCTAATGCCACTTCTGGCATTAGCTATGCCTACAGTGGCATTAAGCACAGTAAAGCGCATTTGAAGGCAAAGTTCTGGTGCTGATATTTTTAGGTGTCAGTAGGCACCTTGAAAAACAATGAAAACAGTGTTTAAACAGAATTTTTCACTGAGCTTGGGTGGCTACTGTTTAGAGCAGTGTTCTTCAACCACCGGTCCATGGACCAGTGCTGGTCCACAGAAATTTCCTGCCGGTCCACAGGGCCAGCACGTGCATCAGGCCCAAAACAGTGTTCTTCAACTGCCAGTCCACGGTGCGATTGATGTGGCGTTATCTTCGAGCCAGCTCCCTCTTCCTAACTGATTCAGTACACAAAGCCATGGGCAGTGCATCCTACGGGCATCCTGCGCCTGAACCAGAAGCCTTCTCTCTGACGTTGCAACGTCAGAGGGAAGGCTTCCAGATGAGGCACAGGACGTGCAAGGTGCAATTAGTACTATTATGGGGGCGGGGTCTGGGGTGGAGATTGGGTAGAGATGGGCAGGGTCTGGCCCACGACTTAGCCCCGTGTTCTTCAACCGCCGGTCCACGGACCGATGCCGGTCCACAGAATAATTATTTTATTTCTGCCGGTCCATAGGTGTAAAAAGGTTGAAAAACACTGGTTTAGAGAATCCAGGCCTTAATAAAATAAGTTATATTCTTTTCAGCTACAGTGGCAAAATAACGTTTCAGAATTTAGGAAGTCGGTTGGTTGGGCTGAGAACCTTTCAGCACCCCTATATGATCAAATTTTTTCAGAGAAATAAAAAAATCAATCATAAAGCCATGTTTTGTATAATCTGTAGCTGTTTTATCATAGATGCCAAACATGGTAAGTACAAGATATTGCAATAAACCAACATTCCCAGAATCAGTGCCTGAACAAAGAGATGAAATTGAGCCACTTCAAAATATTTACAAACAGCTCTTAAGTTTCACATCATCAAAAAATGATTTTTGAAACAATTTATTACCTTGCAATCGAAAGGTGCAACATCTATCCATTATGACCCCCCAGTAATTTTAAGGAAGAAACTAAAGGGTCGGTTAGTTACAGCATTGATCACAAGACTATCTTCAGAAGGTAGTTTATCTCCTCCCATCGATAACATTTGTGTTTTATCTGTATAAAGTTTTAATTTGTGGGTTTTCATCTAATTTTCAGGTATTTCAAAGACCTCTTCCTCCCTCCCCCTTTTTTACAAAACCATAGCACGGTTTAGATTTTTGCACCAGAGGTGGCGATAATAATTCTATGAGTGTTGGAGCTATTACCAACGTGGCCAGTACTAAAAAAACGTGCTAAGGTTTTGTAAAAAAAAAAAAGGGGGGGTTAATGTTTTAGGGCTCCTTTTACAAAGGCACGCTAGCGGTTTAACGCGCGTAATACCGCACACTAAACTGCCGGCCACGCTAGCCTCTACTGCCTCCGCTTGAGTAGGCGGTAGTTTTTAGGCCAGCACGGGGTTAGCGCATGATGAAAAGTCGCGCACGTTAACCCTGCTAGCGCGGCTTAATAAAAGGAGCCCTTAGTTATAGTATCTAAGGGTTGCTCAACTAACAATAGGAGAATAATGCCATCATTAAACCTGAAACCTTAATAGCAGTGTTATTAAGGTATGATTCAAGAGAAAATCCAAATAAAGTTTACTCATATTAAGATGGGGTGCTGAAAAGTTCTCAGCCCAACCAACCAACTTCCTAAATTCTGAGCGTCATTTTTCCACTGTAGCTGAAAAGAGTGTTATTTCGTTAAGTGCCAATTTGTAGAAACAAATTCTATGTTTTGACATTTTTTCAGATCATTGATCGAACCATTGAACTGAGAACTTTCCAGCACCTCCTCGTAGAACCCTTTAGTCAATCACTGACCTTGTACAATGGCAACATCACCATAAAATTAATTTCAGTAGAGAACAAACTATGGCCAGTGGGCCACATGTGACTCACCTTGCTAATTTTTCCTGGCCTCAGTAGCAATGTGCATACATTAGTGCACTCCCAGTTTATTAAAATGCCTTTAAAGGTGTGGAGTGGCATAATCAAAAGAAACGTCTAAGGGCTAGATTCATTTAAGCCACGGATCGGATCGGATCCGATCTGTGGCTGGGGGGCTGATTCATGAATCACCCTCATTCAAATGAAGATGATCGGAAACACACCACAACTGACCGCATGGATCGCTCTCCAGCGATCCCGACACATGCGCAGACCATCTGCATTTTTTTGTTTTTTACTTTTTCGCAATCCCGTGGTCTTAACCTCGCACTGCGGGGAAGGCAAGGAGAGTCAAGGCAGAAGCAGGCGGCGATTGGGGAAGAGAGCAGGAGAGTCAGGGCAGAGAGCAAAAAGTAAAGGCAGAGAGCAGGAGAGCAGGGGAGTTGGGGCAGAGAACAAAATGTCGGGGCAGAAGCAAAGTTGGGGCAGAGAGCAAGAGATGCAATAGGAAAAGATATGAGTGACTGATCCCCAGCAATCACTTGTTTCTTGATTGGCCAGCCCAGTTGGAGTTCCAGTGTTTTGTTAGTGATTTGCTGCCTGCCTACTTTACATGCCATTTCCTCTCATTTGCATGCGTGGATCAGATCGGATCGGAGGATGATCGGCCACAAGGTTAGTGAATCAGGTCAGAGGAAAATTGGGTCGCAAAGTGGTCGGGATACGATCGATGTCCTTAGTGAATCTAGCCCTAAAGCCAATTTAGACGTATGGTGCTAGACACCCAAAGTTGGCAGAAGAAAAATGCCTATTCTCAAAAAATTGTCTATCTGGACGTCCAGGCCATTGATCATCCAGACCACCAGTATGTCTCTCTTTATACCACATTTTTTACCCAAAATTTAGCTAAGCTCCAAATGTCCATAACAAGACCATTTGGACATGGGAGGGGCCAGAATTGTGATGGACTGGCCACCCAGACATGGCAACAGAGCAGTGGGGCACCTTACTGGGCACTGATGTGAACTTCACAAAAAGGGTGCCACATAAACATCTCACCAGAACTCCCTTATAGGATATGGTGAGCCCCCCAAAACCCACTATATCCACCTGCCTATAACCCCAATAGCCCTTATGGCTGCAGGTGCCACCTATATGGCAGTACTTAGGGTTTGTGGTTTTTTTGGTGGACTCACATTTTCTACCATGAATGCTTCAAAAACTAAATTACTTTGGATTGGGCCTAGATTAGAAATTCTTCCTGCTGTTGTTTTACTGAAGTCAGGTATGTCATTACAACTAGACTTCCCCTCCAGAGTTTTGGGCATTATATTGGACTCCTCCCTTACTTTTAACGATCAGATAAATTCCTTGGCAAAGAAATGTTTTTTCAGTTTACGTATGTTGAAGAAAGTTATCCAGAACACTATACATTATTGGTACAGTACACTGTGCTTGCTCAGCTGGATTACTGTAATTCTGTATACAGGTATTTGTGTATTAAACAGGGCAGCCTAGATTGACTGCAGCTAATATAGACTACAGCGGCCAAACTTATTTTTGGAAAGAGAAAGTACGATCATGTGTCCCCGTTGTTGAGAAAGCTTCATTGGCTCCCAGTTTGTTATAGGATACAGTTCAAGTGTGCATGTGTCATTTTTAAATTCTTTTATGGAATATTTGATCCTTCAATACCTCTATGCTGGAATGCTATTAGATCCTGTCATTCAAGGATTACAACAATTTATAAATGATAATTTCCATCTTCTAGAGGACTTAAATGTTCCAAGAAACTTAGCAAAACTTTGTCATTTAAATTGGTGGAAATTTGGAATAAACTGCCAGACTTTCTGGCCCCGATTCTGCAAACTACGCCTAACTTTAGATGTCCATGCTGCGCAAGTCATGCTCAGCGTCACTTAGTCATCTGGAACGCATCTCCAATAATATAATTTTTTTTTTACTTGTAGATGCCAGGTAGACGTCCCTACAATGTATTTAGTTATATGTAAAAATGTGTTTTTTACTGATTCTGTTCCATTATTTCAGGATTGTAAGCTTTAACATAAAAACACAGTATACCATCCTTAAAAGAATATTTATAATATATTATTTTCAATGGGAGTTTAACTGGGATTTGGAATATCAGTGTGTATCTTGAAAAAATGTGACATGCTTACACACTAACCTTCATTCTAATCCACTGTGCTAGACAATGAGTCATACAATAATTGCAATTCTGGTTTTATTATACTGTTCCAAATAGGCAGTTAATTCTGCTAGGATAGATGCCAAGAGACAACACAAGCTGGATTTCACTGCCCTGTCATATTCTTTTTTCTTCATTATGTCAGGATTGTAAGGTTTAACATAATAAAAACAAAAAGAAGTAGCACACTATGCCATCTTTAAAAGGATATTTATAACATTTTATTTTCAGTGTGAAGTACTGACTGGGAGTTGAACTGGGAACATCAGTGTAGAAAGGTGTAACTTTAAGCTGTGTGCCACATTTGAAGTTACATAGTAATTGTGAAAGTAGGTGCACTATAAAGAATAGCTGTTTGAGTATTGTTTGGGCTTTAGATAGACATGGTTTGGGCTTCAGAAAGACGTTGGTTGGATACATGCTATTTAGGCAGCCTTGTAGGTCATCTGTTGAGCTTTGTTTGGGCTTTAGATAGACGTTTCTCTGAATGGGATTTAGGCAGATTTTGGACGTTTCCAAAATGATCTTCTAAATACAGTTCAGGGATTTTATTCTGTGATTCAGCAAGCACATAAACAGGACACATCCATACAAGAATATTGAATTTAAAACTTACTCATTTCCTGGCTAAAGAAGCAATGTTATTAGCTAATTACAGCACATGAAAATCACAGCTTTAGGCTTCTTACTCCAAATAACACTTTCTTTCTCACTAAACATTGCCGCAATCAGCTCATTCTTCAAAGCAAACAAAGCCCATAACTTTATTTGGGAAAGCTTAAAAACAGAATAAAACACATAATAGACCCAAATGCAGCTTCTAGTTCATTGCAAATGGAGGTATGCAGCTGCACAATGTTATAATAATAATAATAATAACTTTATTTTTCTATACCGCCATAGTCAGGCGACTTCTAGATGGTTAACATGGTAAGAAGGCTGGACATTCAGCAAATTACAAGAGGTCTTAATGCAATACAATAATTCCGCATACAGTACAATACAATGAGTCTGAATACAGTACAATACAATACAATGAGTCTAAATACAATATAATACAATGAGTCTAAGTACAATACCATACAATGAGTCTAAATATTTTACAATAATCTAAATGGGAAACTTATGTTCTAATTGGATTTCTATGGGTTATGAATACCTGAATACTTTAGTACTAACATATTAATTGGAGCTCTATGGGTAGAGAATACCTAATACGTGGAAGGGAACTTCTTGAGAGAAAGAAAGGTGATTACAGGGGGGAAGTTCTAGGGAGGGAAGGGACTGTTTCAGTCAATGAATTTGGCGAAAAGGGCGGTTTTGATCGATTTTCGGAATGCACTGTACGTCAGATTGGGTTCGTTTATGTAGTTTTTTAGCCAAACTTGCTGTCTGTTCGCTTGGAACTTAAAGGTTCTGTCCAGGAATGATTTGTATCTGCAGCCTGTAATTTTTGGGTAAGTAAAGAAGTTTTTGTTTCTGGTTGCTCGCGTGGGGTTATGTAGGATGAAGTGAGTTTGCAGGTAAGAAGGTGCTAGTCCCCAGACTTGCCTGAAACAGGTGCAAGCAAATTTGAATAATATCCGCGCTTCTATTGGCAGCCAATGCAGCTTTTTATAGTAGGGGCTGATGTGGTCATTTTTTCTTAGTCCGAAAATTAGACGAACGGCGGTGTTTTGTATTAATCTCAGTTTTTTTTATTGTTTTTTGTGGGATGCCAAGTAGATGATGTTGCAGTAGTCAAGAATGGATAGGATCAGCGCCTGTACCAGCAACCTGAAAGATGTTGGGTCAAAGTATTTTTTTATGGTCCTTAGTTTCCATAGCGTGTAAAAACATTTTTTCACTATCAAGTTTCTTGTGGTCAGTCATAGTTAGGTGTGTGTCTAGAGTTGACCTCATTGTGAAATCATCAAGGTGCACTTGCAAGTTACAATGCCACTGTTAAAAGATGGGCTGGGAGGTGAACTCACAACCTCTGCAAGGTCAGCGCAGAGCTTTTACACATTGAGCTACACCATCTTCCACTCCAGGTTCTCTGACTCCCCTGTCATATCATAGCTTAGTGATCTACTAAGGTATCATTTGCTTAGCTATCATATCACAGTTAGCTGAGACAAAATACTGTTAGCGCAATGGCTTAAAACATCTCAAGTGTGGTTGAATAAATGTGACATGGAGTCAAATACTGCTGTTTATATCAATTGCAGAATCCTCTTTTGGAACTTTTTGCTTCTAGTATTGCTAATGTGCTGTTTGAGATGAAAATGAGATTTGATTGGTCTGTAGCTTGAAATTTTTTAAATATTCTTTATTATTTTAAAAAAGCCAATACAAAATGCAACAGATAAACAACTGATACAATAAACAGCACTCATTACCATCAAATGATAAAATAAGTACATATCACCCCACCCTCCATCCTACCCTCTCTTCCTGGATGTGTATAACATTAAATCAGAAATCAAAGGGTAATACTAATAATCAAGTTTCACAAAATTTTGTTAATGTATCCAAAATTTCTTTGAATTTATTACATTGTCCCAATTGTATCAAATTCATACGTTCAAACTTATAAACTTGACATAAGATTTCCCACCAAAAGTTATAATTTATTCTTTCCCAATTTTTCCAGTTTTTAGTAATATCCTCTCATAGAAGAAACATAGAAACATAGAAAGATGACGGCAGAAAAGGGCTACAGCCCACCAAGTCTGCCCACTCTACTGACCCACCCCATTTAAGCCCGAGTGCTAATGACCCAGCTCCTTAACTTAACCCTCGCAGGGATCCCACGTGGACGTCCCATTTATTCTTAAAGTCGAGCACGCTGGTGGCTCTGATCACCTGCTCCGGAAGTTTGTTCCACTGATCCACCACCCTTTCTGTGAAGAAATACTTCCTGGTGTCACCACTAAATTTCCCTCCTCTAAGTTTGAGCGGGTGTCCCCTTGTGACCGAGGGTCCCTTGGGAAAGAATATGTCATTTTCCACCTCGACACGACCTGTGACGTACTTAAATGTCTCTATCATGTCACCCCTTTCCCTGCGCTCTTCTAGAGTATAGAGCTGCAATTTGCCCAGTCTTTCTTCGTATGAGAGACCCTTGAGTCCGGAGACCATCCTAGTGGCCATTCGCTGGACTGACTCAGCTCGAAGCACATCTTTACGGTAATGTGGCCTCCAGAATTGCACACAGTATTCCAGATGAGGTCTCACCATGGTTCTGTAAAGTGGCATAATGACTTCAGGTTTGCGGCTAATGAAGCTTCTATTGATACATCCCATCATTTGCCTTGCCTTGGATGAGGCCTTCTCTACTTGTTTGGCAGCCTTCATGTCTGCACTGATGATTACTCCCAAGTCCCGTTCTTCTGAAGTCCTAGCTAGTGTTTCTCCATTCAAGGTGTATGTTCTGCATGGATTTCTGCTGCCGAGATGCATGACCTTACACTTCTTAGCATTGAAGCCCAGCTGCCATATCGCGGACCAGTTTTCCAATGTGATCAGATCATGCATCATGCTATCCTTGAGATTGCTTTCGCTTACTGTATTACATAGTTTGGCATCGTCGGCAAACAGTGCTACTTTTCCCTGAAGCCCTCGGGTCAAGTCCCTTATGAATATGTTGAAAAGGGATGGTCCCAGGACTGAGCCCTGCGGCACTCCGCTGGTCACCTCCGAAGTCTCAGAGAGGGTGCCGTTGACCATCATCCTCTGAAGTCTTCCACTCAGCCAATCATTGACCCATGCAGTTAGTTTCTCACCTAACCCCATTGATTTCATCTTGTTTAATAGTCTACGGTGTGGGACACTGTTAAAAGCTTTACTGAAATCCAAGTACACTATGTCCAGAGACTCTCCCGAGTCTAGCTTTCCTGTCACCCAATCAAAGAAGCTGATAAGATTGGATTGGCATGACCTGCCCCTAGTGAATCCATGTTGGCAGGGATCCCTCAGATTCCCCTCATCCAATATCATGTCTAATTTACCTTTAAGTAGAGTTTCCATGAGTTTACACACTATTGATGTGAGACTCACCGGTCTGTAATTCGCAGGCTCTGCTCTGCAACCCTTTTTGTGCAGAGGAACGACGTTAGCTGTTTTCCAGTCCAGGGGGACTCTCCCCGTACTTAGGGAGAGATTGAAGAGCATGGCAAACGGTTTTGCCAGAACATCGCATAGCTCTCTGAGCACTCTTGGGTGCAAATTGTCCGGTCCCATGGCTTTGTTCACCTTGAGTCTTGACAGTTCTCTGTAAACATCAGCAGTTGTGAACTCAAAATCCTGAAATGGGTCTTCCATGCTTTGCTTTGTTTCCAGCCGTGGCCCGTGCCCTGGTGCCTCACAGGTAAAGACTGAACAGAAGTAATCATTCAGTAGTTTGGCTTTATCGGAGTCTGTTTCCACATAATCCCCGTCTGGCGTTCTAAGGCGTGTTATCCCGTTTGTGTTCTTTTTTCTGTCGCTAATGTACCTGAAGAAGGATTTGTCCCCTTTCTTAATGTTCTTCACTAGAGTTTCTTCCATTTGAAGCTTGGCCTTCCTGACTGCTGTTTTGACCGCTGTAGACTTTGTCCTGTATTCAATGTTTGCTTCCTTTTCCCCGGTGCGTTTGTATGAGAGAAATGAGAAGCAATCTATTCTTATTTGCATTGATTGGACTCTTGGGCATTAATAATATTCCAAACAACACTATATCATATGAGAATGATAATGGGACCTCCAATATCATAATGATTTGACCCCCATATGGATCTCCAAAATTTAAGTATCAAGGGACAATAGAACAGCAGATGATCCAGTGTCCCTATATCAAGATGACAGTGCCAGCATCTATTAGACTTAGAACTATCTAACTTTTGCAAATGAACAGGGATCCAGAAAATTCTATATAACAGAAAAAACAAGTCTGTCTCATAGATGCTGATGCTGTACATCTCATCCTCCAAGTCCAAATCCGTTGCCATTGAGTAGCAGATATTTGCTGCTTTATCTCAATGCTCCAAATGTCTTTTAAACTTTTACAAAGGTGCGCTAAATGGATGCATGCGCTAACCACTAACACATCCATAGGATGTGCGTGGTAAGTGTTAATGCGTGCATGCTATCCTATGGACGCATTAGTGGTTAATACATGCGTTGATTTAGTGCCTCCTTGTAAAAGAGAGCCTAAAATTCACCAATTTACTGTTCTCTCAGAAAATCATCAAAAAGTACACCCTTCTGAAGGAAAAAAGTGTGAAACATGTTAGTATTGTGAAAATGTATATAATTCATCACAATGGCTATTCAGGGAAGAGGTATAGTTATTACAGTGCAGATAGTAAGCAAAATTGGATTGGATAGTAAGCCTGGATTGGCCTCCGCGAGTGCGAGTTGCAGGACTGGATGGACCTAGGGTCTGATCCGGCGAAGCCATTTCTTATGTTCTTATTAGCCACTCTGGGGACCTGAAATTAGGAGAAAAGCGGGAATATGTTAGAAAGACATCTGTGGCAAAAGTAAAAAGCAGAAGTTGTCGGAGAATATGTCACAGCATAGTCTGAAAATAACACCTAGAATGAACAGAAGTGCAAACACTGTTGAAATCCTAAAAAGAAGAGGCAGCTGCATCTGAACCCTATTTATAATAAGGATGCCTAACAACTAGGCACCCAGGACACACATGATCAATAGTTATCCCACTGACAATAGTTATCAAATGAGTTCTGACACTGAATATGACAATAAAAAGAATTACCTTTAGCTCTATGAGTAAAAGCTTCCATCTTCCCAACATCATAGGTTCCACATATTCATGTAACTTGCATATCCATTTTACTGGCACGAAAGTTTCAAACAGCATGGGTGTTTTTTTCAGCAAACACACCTGGAACCAATTTTTATCATCACTAATTCTCAGACCTGCTAATGGCCCTGTAGAATGGAGAGAGTTGAGGCAGATAGCAGGGGGACACAAAGTTAAAATAGAATCACCATAAGCAATAACACAGAATAGGAGTCTAAAAGAAGAAATCAGTTCTGCCTGAGCTTTTATCTAATAAAGACACCTAAGTAGCTAGCAATATATCATTCTTACCTGGATTTGGTATCTGAGCTGCTAGCAAGGAGTTCCTTGCATAGGTGCAGCATATTCACCTCTGAAAAGATGAGAAATTTTAGAAAGACATCAATTGCAAATTACTATAGCTGCTAATATTAGGTCTTGTGAAATGAAGAGTTGTGGCAGATAGAGAAAATAAAATTTTTAAAGATAATCAGGAAAGGTGAGGTCTCAGAAATCAGCATAAGCAATAACACAGAGTGGAAGTCCTAGAAGATAAAACTCTGCTCTGATGGACCTTCTTATACTAAGCATGCCTAAGTGGCATATGACATCATAGGCAACATTAGGACTTCCCGCCAGAAAATGTTCAAAATTGATTGGGTGTGCTTTGGGTGTAGAGAGCTAATAGGAAGCTGTTAGGAAGTTGTAAAAATTAGTAAAGATGAGGGTGGGATTTGAACTGGTAAGCTGGAAAGGATAGAGGAGGTGTATTAACTTGGTAAGCCACAAAAGCTTTCTTTGTGGTAATTGTGATATCATTCCTAGACAGGTCAATAAATTATGACATGAAAGGGAAGTGATATCCACCTGATTAGAAGTTGATGTAGCTCAATATGTTAAATTCCTGTGCTGATCATACTGAGATTGTGAGTTCAACACCCAGTGCATTCTTTAATTGAGGTATTATACCTTGCAGGTGCACCTTGATGATCTCACAATGAGGTCAGCATTGTGCAGCTGCACACCTCCATTTTCAATGAAGGAAAATGCATGTTAAGGTCTATATCTGTTTTTTCTATTTTTAAGCTTTGAGAAATGAAGTAATGTGTGCAATATTTATATATTTTTTCATGTTATTTCTTTGTTCTCAAGAAAGAGCTGATTGCAGCACTGTTTGGTGAGAAAAAAAGGGTTTTTTTTTAAGCAGGAAAGCCAAAGGTGATGTAATTAGTAAACCATATTGCTGTTTGGGAAGAAAAGTACTATGTTTTCCATGCAATATGTTTGTTTTGATGTGCCCTATTGATATGGTGACTTATTAAATCTAATAGGAGGGGAAAAAAGAGGAAAAAAACATATTCCTGAACTCTATGTAAAATATATCATTGCGGAAGCCCAAAGCACACCTAAGTTTCACCAACAGAAAGTCGCGTTCAGGCCATGCAGAAACCACACATAGACCAGCTTTTCATTTGCCTACAATTTCTGCGATGTTTAGATGCGGTCTGCCGCCTAACTAGCATCTATCTGAAGCCTATCCCTAACTACACCCACATTACGCCAACGTCTACATACTTAGATGTGACTTTTGTTGAGAATGCCTACAAATATGGAGACGTGTCCAAAAACTTGTGTCTACATTCTAAGGATGCCTAGCTAACGCCTACCTCAGTCTAAGTCCCAATTAACGCTTGTTAAGACCCTTAAATCACTCATTAACCACTTAAATCGGATGCCTAAATGGCAGGAGTCACTTAGGTGCCGTTAGGCGTACTTTGCAGAATCGGGGCCTTCAAGACTGTTATGTCAGTTACAGCAATTTTGGAAAGATCTAAAAACTTGGTTGTTTATGCAATAGTTATTCAGACCAGTTCCTCCAACTATTTAAATATCTATCTAATCCTAACTAATAGTACTCTTTCCATTCGATCTACTAGATGTTATCTCATTTTTAAAATTAATTGTAAACCGAATAGAGCTACTTCGGGAAATGATTTGGTATATAAATTGAAGACTAGATTAGATTAGATTAGAGTGGTTTATGGGCCTGGGTTGTCCTCTCTATGGTTCACTAGCCCACCCACCCCCAGGCTTCTTAAGAGACCTCTGTACAGCTCTACTAGGCTTTTCTATTTCAGGTGCTGATGTTCCGGAGACAGGTATGTACATTTTTATTCTGATTTTTATGGCAGTTTTAGGGAATCAGTGATCATTAGAGGAGTGTGTGAGGGTCTGTACTTTGTGACTGCAGTGGTTATCTGGTCACTTTGGATACCTTCTGGACACTTAGACCTGGTTTTAGATCACTTAAGTCACAGCCTATAAGTTTCATCCAGACAGCCTCATAAAACTTTTGATTATCCCTGCAGTATGACTAAGTCTGGGTAAACCCATGTGCCACCCAAATCCCACCCTCACCACTCCTCCAAAAATGCCCCTTTCAGCTCTGGGTGCACAGCGGCTTTCAAAGACCTAAAAAGTCCCTGGATACATCTAGAAAGTCGGTTTGATTATCAGAACTTGTACGACCTGTCTTTTAGGCCATCCAAGTGCCTACTTGGGTGGGTTTTTAGACATGTTTAAGTTTCGATTTTGAACCCCATAGTGTACACAAAATTGAATTAATACTCATTAACCTACATATTAATGCTTGTTAACCTACAAATTAATAACTGATTTCTGTACATTAAAAAGTTTTAGTATAGTTTAAGTCACAAAAATGTAATGATAATCAGGGAATAAACTCCAAATTTACTGAACTTGAACCAAGAATTTATTGTTGGTGCACATCCTTTACCTCTCAATTTAATTCAAGTTTTAGATTAGGGTCATTAAATTGTTATGTGGATTTATCTCACACCTTTTGCAATTAGGTCCGGATTCTGTAAACGGTGCTGTTATTGGCATCCACCTAAAAAATGGCCGTCAATCGCATGTTAATCATTCATTGGCACTGTTTGCAGGATCACAACTCTGTGAAATGTAGGCCCCAGAAATGTAGGCCAGGGTTTTAAAGGCCTACATTTCTGGTGCCTGCCTTTCACAAGAATTGTGCCTTATGATACCTAACACCGCTTCTGGCATTAACCATCAGGCTCATTAAAAACATAAACATCCAAAAAAACAACCTAAATCAGCACTTAGAAGTCCTAATCGCCAGGACATCCAGGTGCCAATAATCAAACCTATCTTTCATCTAGTAAGGTGTTCCAGCCTCCGTACATTCAGAGCACGAGAAAGGTGTAGTGGATGCATGTTATGGCGGGTTTGGGGTGGTTTCGGTGGTCAAGACATCTAAGTAGATTTTTTTTAAAAATTGTATTTGGATGTCCAGCAGTTTGCCATTTGAAAATAGCCATTTTTGTACTTCCAACTTTGGATTTTCAGCTGGAAATGTCCAAGTTGGACTTAGACTTTTTTTTATGCACCTCCATGCTTACAGTGTCATTAGATGTTGTAAGGTATCTCCATTGGTGGGATCCTGGTGGTCTTTTTGGAGGCATCCTCAAGCGCCTCCATTTTTATTGTTTTTTTAATTAGTGCAGCCAGTTATGGTGCTAATTAAACCAATTCAGTTAGGTAGCGATAGGGCATGGTTTATAGAATCGGGCCCTTATAGCACAAGGCAAGTTACATTCAGGTACTGAAAATATTTGACCTTCTCTCTGAAGGGTTTACTAACTAAAGGCTTTTTTTACTAAACTGCATTAGAAGTTTCTCCCGCGGGCCAGTAAGCTAAATGCTCCGACGCTCATAGGAATTCCATGAGCATCAGTGCATTTACCACACTGTCCTGTGGTAGAAACATCTGATGCAGTTTAGTAACAGCTGGAGTAAGGTTGGGTTTTTTTTTTAACTAAACCATAGCAAAATCTCATCCAGCAGAGATCAGTGTTTTAAATGCTGACCAAAGTCAGCTAAATTAGCCCCAGATATTCAGTGCTAGACCATGTGCTAACACTAACACTGAGTATTTAGTGCTAACTTAAGTAATAAGACAGTGTCCTAGTACATTAAAAAAAAGCAGTTTCCTCTGCTACCCACCCCTCCAATGTGACTCATAGCCCACCCCCCCCCCCAACCCACAGCTTAATAGAGATGATCCCCTCCCCCACAGGTCCATACCACATTCCATTCACAACCCCACCCCCAAACCAGGATAACCCCATTCTTCCCCCCCTCTGGCCTACCTAAGGTCCCTGGTAGTCTAGCAGGGGCTTCTCCTGCCTGTTTAATCATCCAGACTTTGTTCTGGTGTCGATCATATGATTGCTGCTGTATAAGACTGAGATCAGTAGAAAGTGCTGGCATTCAAACAGGTGTGTCACAAGGTTTATGGTATTTTTGACAATAGTGGACCTTAATGGGGTAAGACCACTGTTGCCAAAAATACCATACATCTTGTGACATGATGCTCACACTATACCTGTTTGAATTCTTCTTCCCCTCCCCCTCAGTATGGCCAATCTCAAGATCTTATGCTGTTCTGTACAGTCCTGTGCTGTCCTAAAGAGGGGTGGATGGGTGAGAGAGAGGGAGATAATAGGTATATCTGTGTGTATGTAGGAGAGTGTGTGTCACTTGACTACTGAGACACTGAACACCAGTGACTATATTTTTATGTATAATAATTGAACATTTATGAGATTCTAGCTTTGTCCCACCTCCTCCTCCCACACCAGCTCCTGGGATCAGCTCTGTAATTTTGATGTGACCCATGAGTTAAAAGTTTGCTGACTCCTGTTCTTATCACTGTTTCAGCATCATTCCGTCACAATGTCTGTAGGACAGAACATGGAGTGATTAGTGTTGCATATACACAGTGTATATGCAACAAGAGATATCTAGCAAAGACTTTCAACAGCACCAGTAAAAGATGGGAGTAAAACAGTGGCCTATAAGCACTAGTGACCTAACATATCAATTTGTCACTTACCTTTCAATCAGATTCTCAAGGAAAGGTATAATAAACTATAAAAATACTGACCTGAGCATGCCATGTGCCTTTCAGTCAAGATTATTGGGGGCTGGTCTAAGGAATTTTGGATTTCACATAGACCTTTTTCACTAATTGCTCAGGGTGAACTGCATTCAGGTACAGTAGGTATTTTCATGTCCCCAGAAAATTGCAATCTAACAGGTAAATATTCAGCTGGTGGTGGTCAGTGGTTTTTAAAGCACTGACAACTGCTGCTAAATTAGACCTAGATATTTAAAGCCAGGTCATATCTGGGTCTTTGATGAACCTGGAAGTTATGCAGCTGCTAGCCAATATTCAGCTAAGTAGGCAAAGATAGCCTTGCATTTTATGTGGTCCAATCTGCCCAGTTAAGTATGTGGGCATCTGTGCTGAATATTGGCATTGCATGTATAATTTCCAAATCATCCCCAACTCTCCCCCCAGACCACTCTGGCACTGCCTGGATTGTGCCAGGGTAGGGTTACCATATGGCTCCTGGAAAAAAAAAAATGACGGATTGAGACATCTAGGTTTTACTTCCACTGAAAGCAATGGAAGTGAGGAAGACAGATTGAGACATCTGAGTTTAACTTCTGATGAAAGCAATGGAAGTAAAACCTGGATGTCTCAATCCATCCTCTTTTTTTCTGGAGCCATATGGTAACCCTATGCCAGGGCAGTCAGGGCTAATAATCAGCAGCATTGTTCAGTTAAGTGCCATTGAATATCAGCAGCTGGTCAGCCTCTGCTGCCCTCTTAAATCATGTTGAATCGATCCATAAGTTTATACCTGAAGAAATGGAGGATAAAATGATTGCTCAGGTTTACAAAGATCATCAGTTGGATCTGAATCATGGCTTCCCTGATTATCAGCCTGCCTACTTGGATACTCCTCCACTAATAAACACATGGTAAGTATCTATTAACAGCATCAGATGGTGATTCATCTATGTAATAGAATGGGATATTTTGCTTGAGCAAAAGATAAGACAAGAAACATTAAAAGCAATGAATTTGTCCTGTAGACATGGGCATACCATGGCATTTTCAGGATTCACATAGTACATAAGAACATAATAATTGCCATCTCTGGATCAGACCCTGGGTCCATCAAGTCCGGTGATCCTCACACGTAGAGGCCCCGCCAGGTGTACCCTGGCATAGTTTTAGTCCCCATATCACTGTATGCTTCATAAGGAAGATGTGCATCTAATATACTCTTACCCGTATCATTCTATGCCACTCTTAAGGAGATGCAAATATATCAAAGGAACTGGATTAGAATGTAGTAGGGTATGAATTTTACCCCATTCATATACCTTCAAAAGGACACCTCAACCCCACCACATGTGATCTTTCACATACACCTTACTTGTGAGTCGAATGATGGCGGCGACCTTGGGAGACCCTTGAGACAGCACTAGTTGTGCGAAACATGTTGGGTCAGACTCCCAGGTTTGGCTGTGATTAAGTTAAGTACTAAAGCACTTTAATATTTAATATTTTACATCCATATCTATACTATTTATGTATTTAAATCTATAAAGTATGAAAAAGGATTAAACAGTGTATTATCAATACTACATTCAAGATGGACAGCCAATGATGAGGCACCATGTAATTCTTCCCACATTCTTGAGACATTTAGCGGTGGAGTGGTGGGGCTCAAGTGTCTTTTTGAAGGTATATGAATGGGGTAAAATTCATACCCTACAACATTCTAATCCAGTTCATTTGATATATTTGGACTTGGAAGGATAAATCAATAGATAAAGGTTTGCCACTGATTCTTAAACTCTTAAGGAGATGTGCATCTGTTTACCCTGAAATCCTAGAATGGTGGATTCTGCAAATACTTCCTCTGGGAGAGCATTCCAGGTGTCCACCACTCGCTGCATGAAACAGAACTTCCTGATATTCGTCCTGGACCTGTCCCCCCTCAGCTTCAGTCTATGCCCTCTTGTCTGTGTCACATTGGATATTGTAAATAACTGCTTTCCCTACTCCATTTTGTCGAATTCTTTCAATATTTTGAAAGTCTCGATCAGATCCTCTCCCAGTCTCCTCTTTTCAAGGGAGAACAACCCCTTGACAACCAGTCTCCTAAGTCGTTCCTCGTAGTCCAGGTTCTCCATACCTTTCACTAGCTTCGTTGCTCGTCTCTGCACCCTTTCTAGCTGTTTTATATCCTTCTTTAGGTATGGAGACCAATGCTGGATGCAGTATTCCAGGTGCGGTCTGACCATGGCTCTGTAGAGCGGTATTATAACTTTCTCTGATCTACTCGTAATTCCCTTCTTTATCATGCCTAGCATTCTATTTGCTTTCTTCGCCGCCGCCACACGTTGAACCGACAATTTCAGGATCCTATCTATCAATTCACCCAGGTCCTTTTCCTGTTCGGTCTTTCCCAGAGTTACACCTGACATACTATACTTGTGATCTTTATTTTTTCTGCCTAAATGCATCACTTTGCATTTTTCCACATTAAAATTAATCTGCCATTTATCTGCCCACTTCTCCAATTGATTCAAGTCGCTCTGGAGTTCCTCACTGTCCTTCTGTGATCTGATTGCCCGGCATAGCTTTGTGTCGTCTGCAAACTTGATGATTTCACTGGATGTTCCTTCTTTTAGGTCATTCAGTCAGCGGTTGGTCCCAAGAACAACATATACAGTATGCTAGCAGCGGGTCCTCTGATAAAACATAAGAATAGGCTTACTGGGTGAGACCAATGGTCCATCTAGCCCAGTAGCCCATCTTCACGGTGGCCAATCCAGGTCACCAGTACCTGGCAAAAACCCAAAGAGTAGCAACATTCCATGCTACTGATCCAGGGCCAGCACTGGCTTCCCCCATATCTGTCTCAATAACAGACTATTGACTTTTCCTCCAGGAAATTGTCCAAACCTTTTTTAAAACCAGCTAAGCTATCCACTCTTACCACAACCTCTGCAACTGTGTTCCAGAGCTTAACTATTCTCTGAGTGAAAAAATATTTCCTCCTATTAGTTTTAAAAAGTATTTCCCTGTAACTTCATTGATTGTCCCCTAGTCTTTGTAATTTTTAATGGAGTGAAAATACCTGTTCTACTCCACTCAGGATTTTGTAGACTTCAATCATATCTCACTTCAGCCATCTCTTCTCCGAACTGAAGAGCCCTAACCTCTTTAGTCTTTCCTAATACAAGAAGAGTTCCAACCCCTTTATCAACTTGGTCACTCTTCTTTGAACCTTATCTAGTGCCGCTATATCTTTCTTGAGATAAGAAGACCAGAATTGAACAAAATACTCCAGATGAGTTTGCACCATGGAGTGACACAGGGGCATTATAACATTCTTAGTCTTGTTAACCATCCCTTTTTTAAAAATAATTCCTACCATCTTGTTTGCTTTTTTGGCCGCCAGATCATCACCCCAAGAAATTCTATGTGGTTTGAACTTAGAAGATAACAACCCCAAGGAGCTACTGGCATGGGTGGAAAATGCTGTATTACAGGGTTAGAGCAGGAGAATGATAGCAATGAAGCATGGTGTCTATTATGCATCAGATATTATTAAGCAGTGAACCAATGTTCAGATTCCACACCACTGGAACACTTGCAGGATTCAAACAGTAGCTTAGAATTCAGAGCTTGATCAATCTGTAGAGAGTTATGCAAGCAATTTTACAAGCTTGTACAGCTTTGAGTAGCAATTTATAACAACAAAAGCTTCATTTAAGACAGTGATCCCTGTGGGAAACATTGCCCCTCACTTCCTAGTTTTTGGCATAATTGAAGAGAGATGACATTTAGATTCTTTGAGAAAATGTGTCAGGGACATCAAACTCCACTGGTGCTTTCTGGATGTTACAACATCCAGAGGCTAAGAGGTTTGGTTTTTGCAAATAACATAATACCAGCACTAGAGAATGAAAAAAATAAAATAAAATTCAGACATCCATCAAATTCAACCTTTTGTTGATCCCATGTGTCTCAGCACTCTTTGTATGACATCCATAGGAAAACAAAATCTTTTTTTTAAACAGAAACAAACTGATTATACTTGTGAATTAAGTGTTAAGGGAAAGTAATTTTTTCTATCCAGCCCATTTCTTTGTCATCTCTCTCTGATGAAGTCAAAACACTACCAAGAGGACAATTTTCAAATAATACACTGTTGCAAAGTACATGGCAGTTATAGTAGGCATAGATTTTCAAAATTAAACTGACAGCATGATTTCTCTTTGAAATTAGCAACTGCAAAATGTGCGCGGCTCCCTCCCTCCTTCCTACCTTCCTACAAATCTATCTCCCTCCCTCCATCCCCCTTACATTCTTGGCGCATTTTAAGGTTTCAGAGTACTTGTTGAAAGCTGCTGGAGCCTACGTACATCGCGTGCAAGTGTGGACAGAAGCTTCTCCTCTGACGCAACTTCTGAGAGGAGAAGCTTCCACCCACAAACACATGCAATGCACAAAGGCTCTGGTGGCTTTCAACAAGTACTCTGAAATCTTACAACACGTCTAGAAGGTAAGGTGGAGGGAGAGAGATGTACGGACCGTGCGAGGGGTGCCGAAAGGCAGTGAGGTGGCGAGAGGGAAGGGTAGATGCTGCGAAGACAGTGACATGGGGAAAAAAAATCTGGTCCTGTCACCGGACCACCGTCCCTTCACCCTCCGTCCCCGCCGTCCCCTTCACCGCCCCATCCCCGTCCCTGCCATCCCCTTCACCGCCCCGTCCCCATCCCTGCCATCCCCTTCACCACCCCATATTGAGTTTTTGTGAAGCCAGGTATTGAAGGCCGTAAACAGGCAGCTTTTCAGTGGTGACATTCCCAACTGTAAAATGGGGAATTGCGCTAGCCTTAGGCTTCATGGACAGTTGGTTGAAGGCCTATGTCTGTTTTTCAGATAGCCTCCCCGCTTATTTGGGATTCTTTAAGGCTTCTTTACTTAAGACTACTTAACTAGGGGTAATTATTTGCACCTACGTTTGCTAACTGCTTTTATTCTGTTTTTTACAGATCTATCTTGCTGTGTATATAGTTTTGTTCCCCTTTAACATCATTTCTTTTATTAGATTGTCATACAAATATTCAACCTGAACCAGCACCACCACCTCCCCTTTACCTTCTTGGAGCATTACACCTTGTTTGGTTGCTCACTGTTGTCCACATATAGGTGAATGGGGATTCTGTTTTTCTGGAGTAAAGAATATTCCACTTTGATATTAAGGTAAAAAAGATATTTAATAATGCTTTAATCAAGCAAAGTATATGAACAAAAATATATTATATACTAAACCTCATTCCCAAAAGGTTTTTTTTTTTTTGGGGGGGGAGAGTATTCCAGTTTGATATTAAGGTTAAAAGATATTTAATAATGCATTACTCGAGCAAAGGTCATGAATAAATGTATTACATACTAAACCTCATTCCCAAAGTTTAAGAAAATAAGAAGAAAAACCCTATTCATAGTGGTTGTGATTCAGAGCAAGTGGACATGTCTGATGTACAATCTTGACATCATTGTGACATCATCAATATGCCCCTAGATGGCAGAATGTCACTAAAAAAATAATAGGAACCCCCTGCCTAAAAGGAAGCTCCTGTGGCTCAGTAGTTAAAGGCATTTCTTCCATATTCTACAGGTCCTAGGTTCCAATACCTTAACAGCTTCTTTTCGGTCTCATAATAGAATATGGGTTGTTTACAGGTATCAAGAGGACTTTGCCATTTACATTTGCACTCTGTCATTTTCAGGGTCCAAAGTGAAATGTATTTCTACCCTGAGATGTTTATGGTCTCCTAAAGTATCATCTCACATGGAAACCCCTGCTTAAAAGGAAGCCCTGTAGCTTAGTGGTTAAAGGCACTTCTTCCATCTTCCCAAGGTGGTGGGTTCAAATGCCTAGAACATAAGAACATAAGAAAGGCCATCTCCGGAACAGACCTTAGGGCCATCAAGTCCGGCGATCCGCACAAGCGGAGGCCCCTCCCAGGTGTACCCTGGCATAGTTTTAGTCCTCATATCACTCTAAGATTCTCGTAAGGAGATGTATGTCTAGCTTACCCTTACCCATGTCAGTTTATGCCACTCATAAGGAGATGCACATCTAACTTACCCTTAAATCCTAGAACGGTGGATTCAGCAATTACTTCTTCTGGGAGAGCATTCCAGGTGTCCACAACTCATTGCGTGAAGCAGAACTTCCTGATATTTGTTCTGAACTTGTCCCCCATTAACTTCTGTCCATGTCCTCTTGACCATGTCACATTAGACATTGTAAATAATTTTTTTTCCTGCTCTATTTTGTCAATTCCTTTCAATATTTTGAAAGTCTCAATCATATCCCCTCACAGTCTCCTCTTCCCCAGCACATGTTCCTTTTTATTTTTAGTGACAATCTGCCATCTAGGTGCATATTTATGTCACAATGACATCAAGGTTAACAAAGAAACATAGAAACATAGAAATAGACGGCAGATAAGGGCCACGGCCCATTTAGTCTGCCCACCGCAATGACCCTCCCCCTAACTCAATGACCTAACTCAGTGAATAGATCCCACATGTCTATCCCATTTGGCCTTAAAATCAGGCACGCTGCTGGCCTCAGTGACCTGAAGTGTAAGATTATTCCAGCGGTCAACCACTCTTTCAGTGAAAAAGAATTTCCTGGTGTCACTGTGCAGTTTCCCTCCCCTGATTTTCCATGGGTGCCCCCTGGTTGCCGTGGGACCCTTAAGAAGGAAGATATCTTCTTCCACTTCGATGCGACCCATGAGATACTTGAACGTCTCGATCATGTCTCCCCTCTCTCTGCGTTCCTCGAGTGAGAGAGCTGTAATTTATCCAGCCTTTCCTCGTACGGGAGATCCTTGAGACCCGCGATCATCCGGGTGGCCATTCTCTGGACCGACTCTAGTCTCAGCACATCTTTTCGGTAATGCGGCCTCCAAAATTGCACACAGTACTCCAGGTGTGGTCTCACCTGGAGTACTTGTGCAATTTTGGAGGCCGCATTACCGAGATTATGCGCATTACCGAGATTATGCAAACATGTAAACATGCAAACATGCAAACAGGGAGGAGCCAACGGCGGAATCCACAGCGCTGGGCCAGCAAAGGAGTTGCGGGGAGAGCTGAGCCTTGTGAGCATGTGGCTACGTGCAGCTAACAGAGAGGGTTAGCAGAGGGCAGAGCGGAGGAGACAGCAAGCCGGTGCAGCGAGGAAAACCGGAGAGAGAGCTAGCAGGGAGAGAGAGGAAAGAGCAGGCAGCGGAGGAGAGTGTAGAAGCAGAGCGGAGGAGGCAGTTAAAGCGGAGAGAGGGCGGAGAAGGCAGCGAGTGGAGCGGAAAGAGGAACGGAGTAACAGAGCAGACCGGGAGAGAGGCAGACGGTACACGGAAGGGGGAAGAGGCGAGAGTTAGCTCCGCCTACCCCCCGACGTCACCAGACTAACTCCCCCCATAAAAGGGGAGGAGCCAACGGCGCGCAGCCGTTCGGCGCGCGGCGAAGGCAAGCGGCAAAGGCGCTCGCCTTAGCGAGAGCGCCTTTGCGAAGGAGCCTTGCGAGGGAACCAGAAACGCCAAGTAATTCACTTTTCTCTTTTCTCGTTTCTCTTTTTCTATTTTCTCTCTCTTATCTACAGCAGGAGCACACCAGCACTTCACGAGAGCAATGGAGGACCCAGGAACCCAGAGGTACTTTCCAGTATACTGCACAGAGTGTAATATGTACGACTACCTCCCCTTGGGAAGGCGGGAGTACATATGCAGTCGGTGTCAGGAACTGGAAAGCCTGAGGATGGAGGTCGGCAGATTGAGGGTCAAGGTCCAGGAACTCGAGGGACTGGAGGGACTGAGCAACACAGAGGATACGAACTGGTCAACCAAGGACACAGACGGAGCAGACCCCATGGTGGACCAGGTGAGGGACCTCGAGAGATTCATCGAGGAGGCCTATAGGAGGAAGGTGGAGGAACAGGACCATCAGCTGCACAGACATATGTCGGCAGACGAGACCCAGGATCCACAAGGCGACACCGGGGAAGGACCTAGCGGAGGAATCACGCAAGAGGAGGAGACCGTGACTCACCGGGACCCCGAGGGAGAGACACCACATTACACTGAGGACACAGACCTGAGACAGAGGAGGTTGCTGAGGAAAGGGAAGTCTGCTATTGTGGTGGGAGACTCGATCTTGAGAGAGGTAGATAGTCACGTAGCTGGAGGAAGGGAGGACCGGCTAGTGACTTGTCTCCCAGGGGCCAAGACACGAGATGTCACTGATAGGATCGAGAGGATCCTGGACGGAGCAGAGACAGAGGAGACTGCGGTGATAATCCACATCGGAACGAATGATGTGAGCCGGAGGAACTTCAGCATGGCCACACTGACTGACCAGTTCAGGGCCCTGGGACGAAAGCTGAAGCGGAGTACCCAGAGGATAGCATTCTCAGAGATCCTGCCTGTACTGAGAGCAGATGCAAAGAGGCAGGCAGACCTCCAGGCTGTGAATGCATGGTTGAGGAGATGGTGCCAGGAGGAGGGCTTCCACTTTGTGAGGAACTGGACGTCCTTCTGGAGAAAGAGCAAGCTCTACCGGCGAGACGGCCTGCACCTGAGCACAGCGGGAACTAGACTACTGGCAGCAAATGTGAGGAAGGAGATCGAGAGGGCTTTAAACTGAGGAGAGGGGGAAAGCCGACAGCTGATCTGATGTTGACGCTTCGGACAACAGTATCCAGAACAGATGCTGAAAGGGCTGACTGCAAGGAGGAAGTAGAGAGACCGGTGAATCTTATGATCAGACAGCGAGGGAAACACCAGGTAAAGGGAGCTTGCTGGGAGGAGACTAAGGGGCATAGAGACACAAGGGGACTGGGTGGCACGAGGGCGAAAACTGAGGGCAATATAGGGGTGCCACAAGGCGAGGGGGATCAAACAGAGCCTCAAGGGATGATAGCCCAGAAGGAGACCGGTAGGGCTAGAAAACCCAGAGGAGAAGCTGGGGAGAGGGGTGGCGGAAATGTGGGGAAACCGAAAGCTGCGAGAGTAAAGGCTAAGGGCAAAGCAGAAGCACAGGGAACAGGAGAACTGCCCAAAATTCAAGGGGAGGCGGCCCAGGTAAATATGGAGGTGGAGGAAAAACGACGGGACCTGCGGTGCTTATACGCCAATGCAAGAAGCCTCATGGCCAAGATGGGTGAACTAGAGGTCGTAGCCAAGGGGGAGGACCTGGATATAATTGGAATTACAGAAACATGGTGGACAGAGGAGAATCAATGGGATGTGGCGCTGCCAGAGTACAAGCTCTACAGGAGGGACAGGACCCACAAGAAGGGGGGAGGCATAGCACTATATATAAAGGACTCTATCTACTCGGTCGGGATGGATATGGCAAAGAAGGCAGAGGGGCTGGAATCGCTATGGGTCAAATTGCCGGGAAACAAGGGTACAGGCATAAAACTGGGGCTGTACTATCGCCCACCTGGTACGCCGGAGGAAATCGGACACGACTTGGAAGCTGAACTGAGACAAGAATGCAGGACTGGAAGTGTAACAGTGATGGGGGACTTCAACTACCCGGGGATTGACTGGAGTACGGGTCACTCCAACTGCACTAAGGAAACAGGATTTGTAGAAGCTGTGAGGGACTGCTTCATGGAGCAACTAGTCAAGGAACCGACGTGAGGGAGTGCTACTCTTGACCTCATCTTAAACGGATTAGGGGGGCCTGCAAGAGGGGTAGAAGTGGGAGGACCACTAGGCAACAGTGACCACAACGCGATCCGATTCACATTAGAAAGGGGGACACCCACAGTAAAGAGGACCGCAACAACTGCGCTCAACTTCAGGAAAGGGAACTATGTTGCTATGAGGGAAATGGTGGGGAGGAAGCACAAAAACGTCCTTAGGATGGAGACTGTAGGAAGCGCCTGGACCCTATTCAGGGACACCCTGCAGGAAGCACAAAGAATGTACGTCCCAAGTTTCAGGAAAGGCGGCAAGAACAAGCGGTCAAAGGACCCGGTTTGGATCTCAACAGAAGTAAAGAGGGCAATAAACGACAAGAAAGTGTCCTTCTGGAGATGGAAAAAGGATCCAACGGAGGAAAATCACCAGGCGCATAGGAAATGCCAAAAGGAATGCCACCGAGAGGTTAGAAAAGCAAAAGGGAAATATGAAGAGGGGCTGGCCAGGGAGGCGAAAAACTTCAAGGCATTCTTCAGTTACGTAAAGGGGAAGCGACCAGCGAGAGAGGAGGTGGGGCCGTTGGATGATGGGGATAGGAAGGGAGTGATCAAGGAGGATAAAGAGGTAGCTGAGAGGTTGAACATGTTCTTCTCGTCGGTTTTCACGAGAGAAGACACATCTAATATACCGGACTCAGAGGAGCTCATGAGTGGGGAACAGACTGAAAAATTAGAACACATAGAGGTAAGTAAGGAGGATGTCCTCAAGCAGATAGACAGGTTAAAATGCGGCAAATCGCCGGGCCCGGACGGGATCCACCCAAGGGTTCTGAAAGAACTAAGACAAGAAATAGCGGGCACAATCCAGCATGTTTGCAACCTATCCTTGAAAACTGGAGAGGTACCAGAGGACTGGAAATTGGCGAATGTCACACCTATCTTCAAGAAGGGATCGAGGGGTGACCCCGGAAACTACAGGCCGGTGAGCCTGACTTCAATTATAGGGAAGATGGTGGAAGCTATGATCAAGGATGGTATTTGCGATCATATCGAGAGATATGGCCTACTGAGAACAAGCCAGCATGGATTCTGTAAGGGAAGGTCATGCTTAACGAACCTTCTGTACTTCTTTGAGGGAATAAACAGTCGGGTAGACAATGGGGAACCTATAGACATCATTTACCTTGATTTTCAAAAGGCTTTCGACAAGGTGCCACATGAAAGGCTGCTTAGGAAGCTGTGGAACCACGGGGTGGGAGGGGATGTGCACAGATGGATCGAGCACTGGTTGTCGGGTAGACTGCAGAGGGTCGGAGTAAAGGGACAATACTCTGACTGGCGGGGAGTCACAAGCGGTGTGCCACAGGGATCGGTGCTAGGGCCGTTACTCTTCAACATATTTATCAATGACCTGGAAAAAGAGGCAAAGTGCGAGGTTATAAAATTTGCAGACGATACCAAACTGTGCGGCAGAGTTAGGTCTAGGGAGGAGTGTGAGGACCTGCAAAGGGACCTGGACAAGCTGGAAGACTGGGCAAACAAATGGCAAATGCGCTTTAACGTGGAAAAATGCAAGGTCATGCATATAGGGAAAAAGAACCCGTTGTTCAAATACAAATTGGGGGGGGCATTATTGGGAGACAGCAGTCTTGAGAGAGACTTGGGTGTGCTGGTGGATGCATCACTGAAGCCATCTGCACAGTGCGCAGCAGCCTCGAAAAAAGCCAACAGGATGCTGGGCATCATAAAGAAGGGCATAACAACCAGGACGCAGGAAGTCATCATGCCATTGTATCGAGCTATGGTGCGTCCACATCTGGAATACTGCGTTCAATATTGGTCGCCGTACCTCAAGAAGGACATGGCAGTGCTCGAGAGAGTCCAAAGGAGAGCAACGAAACTGGTAAGAGGGCTGGAACACTGCCCATACGCCGAGAGGTTGGATAGGCTGGGGCTCTTCTCTCTGGAAAAAAGGAGGCTCAGGGGAGATATGATAGAGACCTTCAAGATCATGAGGGGCATAGAGAGGGTGGATAGGGACAGATTATTCAGGCTGAAGGGGTCAACAGGCATGAGGGGGCATTTGGAGAAACTGAAGGGAGATAGGTTCAGAACAAATGCAAGGAAGTTTTTCTTCACCCAAAGGGTCGTGGACACTTGGAATGCGCTACCGGAGGAAGTGATCAGGCAGAGTACGGTACAGGGATTCAAACAGGGATTGGACGGATTCCTGAGGGATAGGGGGATCGTGGGATACTGAGAGAGGTGCTGGGATGTAACACAGGTATAGAAAGCAAACCAAGTAATAAGTATAGAAATCCAACCAGGTCGTGCATGTGCAAGACCGGAGGGTTAGGACTTCGATGGGAAGATAAGACTCAATGGGAAACCAAGGTGGCAAGGGGGCCCCTTCTGGTGACTCAGACAGGCCGTGACCTGTTTGGGCCGCCGCGGGAGCGGACTGCTGGGCAGGATGGACCTGTGGTCTGACCCAGCGGAGGCACTGCTTATGTTCTTATGTTCTTATGTCCACTTGCTCTGAACCACAGTTATTGTGAGTAGGGTTTCTCTTCTTATTTTCTTAAACTTTGAAAATGAGGTTTAGTATGCAATATACAGGTGTATATATATATATATATATATATATTTCTTGTGCTTTGATTGAATAATGCAGTATTAAACATCTTTTTCCATTATTATTCTATATTGTGCATCTATGCATAATAGAATCACACTCAGCGGCATACTGCTGGACACCTAAATGATGCCTAAATTTTAGGCGTCCTTTATAGAATTTGCCCTTCAGTGTCTCTGATCTTATTTCTTGATTGACAACTTTTGTCCCTTGATCCATTACACCCTGAGCCGCAGACATGGGGCTCCTTTTACTAAGCTGTGATAGCGTTTTTAGTGCATGCAGGATTTTAGGGTACACTAATTCCACGCTAAGCGGCTAGTACTAACGCCAGCTCAATGCTGACATTAAGGTCTAGAGCACGTGGCAATTCATCACGCACTAAGTGCATGCTAAAACCACTATCACAGCTTAGTAAAAGGAGCCCATAGTCTTTGAGAAAAGATAATAAATTTTGTTAATGGTGGTAACACTTCTGGAGGAAATTTCAGAATCTCAATTAAATATTTTTTTAAAGGCATCCATAGGTAAGATATTTGGTGACTTTGGATAATTCAAGAATCATATGTTTAACCTTCTGTGAAATTCTCAATTTTCTCAATCTTTCTAGTTAATATCATATTACGTCTTGCAATGATTTAATTACCTCTATAACATCTTGAAGCTTCGTAGCAAAAGCATTCTTAATAATCTCTAAGCCATTAGCTAAAGAATCCACTTTACTCCTAGGTGTTTGGTTAGACTCAACTTTATCTTTGAAAAATCAGGTTTTGTCTATAGTTAAATCCTCCTTTTTACACCCCCCCCCCCCCAAATGTGACTCTAAAGAGATTGAAACCAATGCTATCAACCTATGATTTCAGAATTGTAGTTCAAAATATGACACTAAAGAAATGAGATTGTTGCAATGCTCTATACCTGGAGATAGTATCCTCCAAGTGTAGAGCATTGCAAGTTGTAGATATTGCTGTTGCATGGCTTATCTGTGGTGGTAGTAAATTTGAAAATATTACTTCTCTCTTATAACAACTGCACTGATTGCTATCAAGAGTAGAATAATATTTAAGAAATTGGTGCTAATTTATTCATACAGTTAATAATGGAGTGCCCTGGAACTTATCACAATCTATGACGTGGCATCACCCAAAGTGTCTCTGAGATCTGAAAAAGCAAGGTGGTTATCAATAGATGGATTACAATGGGTAAAATATGCTGATACCAGAAAAAAGCAATTTCTGTTGTGAGGGTGAATTTTTGGAATATCCTGATTGGACAATTAAGATTAGTAGATAGCATTCAACATTTTAAGAAACTTCTGAAAACATCCCTATTTGTGGAAGCCTTTTTAAAATGTACGTGGTTTTTGTTTATTCAGAAATTGCAGATAAAAGATGTTGCTTTTATATCATGTTAGTGATTGTTTTATGTATCCCACAAAAACAAGGAAACACAAAACCCCACATGTGAAAATGTAAACCAGAAAAAAGGAGTAGGGAAGGGACAGGTCAACCAACTTCAGAGACAATCAATTTATTAAAAATATGTATATATGTCAAGATTGTACATATACAACATATACACAAAATTATGAAGGCCTAACAAAGAGTCTTTCAATATATAGGATATAAAACTGTTGGAGAGGGTGCAGAGACGAGCAACGAAGTTAATAAGAGGTATGGAGAACTTGGAATATGAGGAACGACTCAAGAAACTGGGACTGTTCTCCCTTGAGAAGAGGAGGCTGCGAGGGGACATGATCGAGACATTCAAAATGCTGAAAGGCATCGATAAAATAGAGCAGGAAAATAAATTATTTACATTGTCCAACGCGACACGGACAAGAGGACATGGTTTGAAGCTAAGGGGGGACAAGTCCAGGACAAATGTCAGGAAGTTCTGTTTTACGCAGCGAGTGGTAGACGCCTGGAATGCTCTCCCAAAGGAGGTTATTAAGGAATCCACTGTGCTGGGATTCAAAGGCAAATTAGATGCACATCTCCTTACGAGAGGCATAGAGGGATATGGGTGACTAAAACTACATCAGGCCCTGACTGGGCCTCCGCGTGTGCGGATCGCCGGACTCGATGGACCATGGGTCTGATCCGGAGATGGCAGTTCTTATGTTCTTATGTTCTAATACTTTTTGTGCTGGACCCCAACACGATCTATGTTTCGGCTATACAAGCCTTCCTCAGGGATGATTGTTTTATGTAATTTTTATTTGATTTTATGTATGTATTATTGTAACCTGCTTCAGTTTTAAGTGGGATATAAGACTGTTAAATAATTACAAGCTTAGTGACCTTGGATGCGGATCTTGAAACTGATGAATCCAGCCTCTGGAGAGCTTTCCAAATGCTCTCAAGAGTAATTTCCATATGAGCACTAACTTCAACTGTCTCAATGAGAGAGGCCCCAACATTGTCAAACTTTCCATCTCCACCCACTTGAACCATACTCTTGTTGGAAACCTTTGTAAGCACTACTTCTGCTCTAGGAGGATCCCTTGGTAGCAAGGGGGTCAGACAGACATGGTAGAGTGTCGAGATGAAGATTCCTCAGTAGCAAGGGATCAGACAGAGATGGTGGAGGGTTGAGATCCAAGGGAGAAAGTGTGATATCGGGCTCCAGGGAAACATAATCTCCTTCTTCCCGAACTCCAGTGGGGATATCTCCTCTGACAACTTTTTCTGAAACAAGGGTCTTCACAGCAAACTTGTCAATGGTCTGTCGGATCAGGGAAGAAGTTCTCACCACCAAGGGAGCAGCCTTAACTATCCCTTTCCTTTTGGTATGAGGCATAATTGAAAATGGCAAACAATGCAGGTAAGCTCAATAAGACGCTGTCTCACTGCATGCCGCCATCTTAGCTCTTCCCTCCCAAGCCCTATATTTGTTGACCTTTTAGGCTCTGTGACATTTTTATTCTTCTTCATTGTGTGGTCTTTGTACCATACTGACATTATGAACATCATATCTATCTATTGTATGTTACTTGAATGTTCTTATATGTGCTCTTTGTATTGTGCTAATATTGGTTTATTATAGTTACTGTATGTCATAGGAATGTTCTAAAACATTGACTATTAAAGGGTTTCATTTGTACTGTGCTGCCTATTATGATGTATAATTTGTATCCTGCAGGCATTTATCATATTTTTCTATGATTGTTCTATTCTGTGGTTTATTGGTATATTTCAGAGTATATCTTGTTATTCCTGTTATTAGGATTCGATTTGCCTTTCTCCAAGTTTTCTTCATTGATTATATTTATGCTTAATAAATCCCAATAAATAAATAAATAAACAGTAAAGCAAGCAACATGCTCAAGGACAGACAATAAAGAGTGCATCCCAGAGGACACCTTAGCATTTTTAATATGGTATTGATTTGAGAAATGACAAAAAAGCAAGCAAATAAAATGTAAGAGAATCCCTAGAGCCTGAGATAGACTCTGAAAGGAACTGAAATTTATTGGGATAATATCTAAAATAATTTTTCTGAGAAAACAACAAAATAATGTAAAAGTTGCCTTAGCTGGCATGAGGGGTGATGATAGGGGAAGGTGGCAGTGTTAGAGTAAGCTAGATGACCTCAGCACTGAGATTTCATTTTGAAATCCTTGTGCATTTTATAACCTATATATTTTGCACCTAAGCTATTGGGTTTAATATATCCCCTTGGTACCAATTTGCCATGTGATTTTCAATGGAAAATTTGGAGGTCCTGTAAGAACTCGCAGCAGCCAATCCGCTGTCGGCTCTGCACAGGCAGGTCACTCTTGCAGTGATTCACCGCTGGACCACCAGGGATACTTAAGGTACGTAAAGGAGGTGGGAGGGAAATAAAAATAATTAGATTCAGGCTGGGACAGGAGGCCACAGTTGGACCATCAGGTCTCACAGCAGGCCCTGCAGAGGCTTGCAAATCATCAGGAGGGAGGGGGAAAGAGTACAGAACCTGGCAGGGAGGGGTGTGTGAGTGCAGACACTGGCAGGGGAGGGGAGTGAGTGAGCGCAGGGGCTGCATGCAGAGCCTGGCAGAGCAGCGAGTGAGGAGGAACCTGCAGAGCCTGGCAGGGCAAGACAAGGCAAGGCCTGGTTTATAGTCAAGCCAACCTTTTTTGAGGGAAAAAAGGTTACCTCGGTTTATATTTAGTTGGTTTATATTTGAATATAAGCCGTGTACAGTGGCTCCTCGCGCATCCCACACCTCATCCAGAAGTATTCCCTCTGACGTTGCAATGTCATAGAGAAGGCTTCTGGTTCAGGTGCAGGACGCACTAGGATCTGCTGCACGTGGCTCCGTGCACACCACAGCTGTGAGGAGGAAGGAGCCAGCCATAAGATAACACTGGGGGGCATCGGACTGTGGGCTGCATAAAACGGCCAGGTTGGAGCCTGCCAGAAGGTTAGACACCTGTCGGAGGGAGGCACAGCATGGAGGGAGGGAGACAAAGGTAGGGGGAATGATTTTATTTTCAAGTTAGTGTTTTAATTGTGTCAATTTTGAGCATTTGTTTCTTTTTCTCTGGGGTTTGTACTGCATGCAGAATCTTGACTCTTAAGGTGTTTTTAATATATTAGTATTTTTAGTTTTTCATCCCATATTTGCATAGGGGTTATCTTTGTTCTGGTAGGAATTTATGTTGAGAAGCATACAATATGTTTGGTGTAGTTAAATTTTGTGGTTAAACATTACCATTATGTGTTTATAAGATTATATTGTGTGTGTATATATGAAAAATGAATGGAAAAAATTGTGTTATATTTGTATTATTATGGGGGCGGGGTCTGGGGCGGAGATTGGGTGGGGTTTGGCCCGTGACTTAGCCTGTGTTTTGGATTTCGGCCCTTTAACATGATTGAGTTTGATAACCTGATCTACAGTGTCAAATGCCGCCAAGTGATCAAGGAGGATGAGGACAGAGTAGAGGCCTTTGGATTTGTCCAGGAGCTGGTCATTGGAGACTTTAGCAAAGGCAGTTTCCATAGAAGGGAGAGGGCAAAAGCTTGATTAAAGCAGATTGAGAATAGTAAGTAGTTTTCCAGTGATGGATGTACCAATTGAGTAGTGGGACCACATTTTTAACCCTGTTTCAGTCTGTGGGTCAAAATAAAATTTGTGGAATGAAGGAGAATGACTTCCCATTTAAAGCCCTGGCTGAAATGAGTACTTTTCCAACATCTATACATATCTTTCAGCAGGAGTAAATTCCAATGTGAGAAATTCCTTCATACATTCCCTTTGTAAAAATCCCTTTGTAAAATGCGGTATACACATAAATTTTAGCCCTGCTCAAACCTCACCCAAACTGACATGGCAAATAGTTACCCCTCTCCTCAAATAGCATCTATGTGTAAATAGCAGCTTTGTGAAATGTTATATATGTATAAACAAAAAACAAACTGCAGACTCCTATGTACCAGATGCAGGCAATGTTTATTATACCAAATATTTTATGCAGTTGAAAATACCACCTTATAACAAACCAAGGGACCTTATAACAAACACAACCATTACCATGTAGATACTGTATGTTGCTAAAATAATGGCTTTATATGTATTTATTAAATTTGACATACTGTCTTTCCAAAATAATTGAAAGGCTGTATATAATCCAAAGAATAAATGAAGTCTTCATGCCATCTCCAAAGCAGTTTATTAAATTCACATTATAAAATGAATTATCTCAAATAGTTACACAATGGGTGTCTTAAAATATTTTCTACTTCTTTCAAACATTTAGAAATTTCTTTGTATAGGGAATGTAAAAAAAAAAGGAATCAGTGTTAGACAACTAACCACAAGAGTTTTATGGATGATGCTGTTTTAAAAACAAAGGGAGGAAATGAAGGTAAATCTAATTTTTGTAATAGGATTGTGATGGTGATGGGGGATATAGAGAGAGCATCCTAGTAATATGAAACAGCCCCTTCCTGGTACGTGATAGAGCCATTCTGGATGTAAAGATCTAGATAAAATCCAATCCCCATGAGGAACAAGAAAGACAAAAATAGGTCTAGGCCAGGGCTGCCCAAGTCCGGTCCTCGAGATCTACTGGCAGGCCAGGTTTTCTGGATATCCACATTGAACATGCATGAGAGAGATTTGCATACCAAGAAGGCAGTGCAGGCAAATCTCTCTCATGCCTATTCATGGTGGATATCCTGAAAACCTGGCCTGCCAGTAGATCTCAAGGACCGGACTTGAGCAGACCTGGTCTAGACAGTCCTTTTTGATTCCTCTCACTTTTAAGGACCAAATAAATTTCTTGGTCAAGAAATGCTTTTTTAGTTTTTGAATGCTGAGGAAGGTTAGACATCTTTTTTCATCACCAACATTTTTCTGTCTTGGTCCAATCAATTATACTATCTTGTCTTGATTACTGTAACACTATCTACCTCGGCATCACAAAAATCTGTCTCCAAAGATTACAATTAATTCAAAATACTGCTGCGAAGCTGATCTTTCGAAAAAGCAAATTTGACCATGTGACCCTTTGCTCCAGAGTCTCCATTGGTTCCCGGTTTATTTTAGAATTCAATTTAAATGCACTTGTATTTCTTTCAAAATTCTACATGGTATCTTTATTCCCCTTATTCCTTTATTTTGGAATGTTTACAGATTTTCCTTTGCAAGAGGCATCCAACAATTCAAATTCTCCCTTCCTTCTAGAAAAGGGATCAAAGGAGTCAAGATCTTCAGTCAATCTTTGGCCTTCAAATTCTCTCAACTTTGGAATGATCTCCCCTTTATTTTGAGAAGCTCCAGTTCATTTCAATCTTTCCTTAAATCTTTAAAAACTATTCTATTTGCCAAACATGTTGAAAATTAATTCTCTTGAAATTTTGCTATTACCTTTTCCAGTATCTATTTATCATTGTAAATTTTTTTCTGGTTTTATTTAATTGCTGTAAACCGAGTTGAGCTTTCTTAGAATGTTGACTCAGTATATAAAGTTAAGTTTTAGTTTAGTTTAGGAACAAGAAAGACAGATAGGTATAGACAGCAAACTCTCTCTCCTCCTCTCTCCCCCCCCCCCCCCCAATGCTGGGACTGACAAGGCATGAATCTCCCCATTAAAATCTGCCAACCAGGTATCTTAATTGGACACTCTTGAATGCAGGATGGTCATTGGACCATTTGTATAATCCAATAAGGCATTTCTTATCATTTCATACTCATTCCTACTAGAGCTATACTAAATAGCTTAATTTACTATTTGACCAAACACAAATAATGAAAAGTATTATTTGACTGAATATGAATACTGAATACAAATAATGGTGCATTGAGCTTTAACATAAATAATAAAAGCAGCAGAATGAAATCAGAGGTCAAGTGTTTATTTCAGTAGGATATAGCGGAGTAGGATGCTGGATTATTTTTAATCAAGTTAAAATCACTATTTGGCTGATTATAAATAATATATTTGGGGCACTATTCAGGGCCAAAGTGAATCAAATCTGAACATTCTAATACAGAATTAATTCCTACATTTGTCTTTTTGGATGAAAAAATAACTTGTTTACCTGAATGTAAATCATCTTGAGCTCAGATTTGGAAAGGACAATTAATAAATCTAAAATCCAAATCCAAAATGAGCTGCAAAATTTCCTGACCCTCCCTTCTCCCACATAGTTTCAATTTGAAATTTCTTGCCTGTTTGCTTTAACGTACATAGCCCTCTCCCTTTGCAATGCCATCATTATCCAGGTTTGAAGTCAGACGAAAAATATTTTTCCTTAAACATGGTATGAGGTAGAGAAAACTGTCTGCGGGTATCTCTGGTCTTCCTTTACTGTTGTAGGCTTTAATCTTTTGTCTTTTTTCTTCTTTGCTTCCATATTTCCTTTTTAATAATGCCATCTACTTTATCATGTTTTTCTGTGAAAGGCAGTCTTAGAAAGGCATAGAGAGAGTCCTTGACCATTCAGTTAGGCACAAAACCTTATAAGACATAGAGCTATTGAGATAATTCCCTTCATTTCCAGGCAGAGGAGGCTCAGGCTCTCATTAAGGAGTATACATTTGTGAGTCTATATTTGGTTTGTATAAGCCACACCTAATAAAGTAGCACTTTTATTTCTGTGCCTTTAGGTGCTGTTTATAGAATTTACACCTGTATGCACACAAGAATATTTTTATGTACACAAATTGTACATACACATACAATCAATTTTCAAGCTCTTATAATTTTTAAGCACCTTGGGTGCAGTCAGGGATGATAAGGCCATAGAAGAAAGCATAAATGAATTCTTTGCTCTGGTCTTTACGGAAGAAGATGTAAGACATCTACCTGAACCTTCTGGTTTTCAAGGATGATCATGTGGAGGAACTGATTGTATGTGTATGTATAATTTGTGTGCATAAAAATATTCTTGTGTGTATACAGAAAAAAAGTGCTATTTTATTAGGCGCAGCTTATAGAATAGTGTTTATAGCTGGGAACTGTACTTAACTTTAGATGTCGCCAAACATGGTGCAAATGCCCACGTCTAAAGTTAGGCATAGATGCCTTTATTCTATAGCTATGCAGATAAATTAAAGGAAAACTCCAGATCAGTCCATTCCCACCCATGACCTGCCCACTTCCGCACCCCATTTTTTGACTCATGCATAAAATTTAATTTACATGCATAATTGGAATTGATTACTGTATAATTAGTACTAATATTTGCTTTTGCTAATTAGATGTGGGAAAGTGTGACATGGTGGTTAAAGCTATAGCCTCAGCATCCTGATGTTGTGGGTTCAAACCCAAGCTGCTCCTTCTGACCCTGGTCAAGCCACTTAATCCCCCCATTGCTCCAGGTACATTAGATAGGTTGTGAGCCCACCAGAACAAAAAGGGAAAAATGCTTTAGTGCCCAAATAAATTCATGTAAACCATTCTGAGCTCCCTGGGGAGAACGGTATAGAAAATTGAATAAATAAATTCAATTAAATTGCATGTGCCTTTTATAGAATTAGGGGGATAGTGTATACAAAATGTATGACTGTGTGAAAAATCATGAAAACAACCTCAAAAATGATAAAATATTCATTTAAAACAAATATTTTTATTTAGATCCATGTGCATCCCTGATTCTCACTAGATGGCCCACGGTTTACTATTCAGTCATTTATACTGAATTGGTGTAAGAGAGTAAAGCGGAAAGTCTGCAAGGCTTTTAGCTTGCACAGTTCTGTTGTATTTAATCATTTTAATGATCCACAGTAGAGGGTGGGTGTAGGGGAAGCCAAGGTATTGTCCTGCTGCACATGGCCCTGATTTGGAGATAATTGGTTCTGGATGGTAATAGGAACCCAACTGTCAGTATCGAACAGACTGAACTGAACACAATATGACATCCTGACAAGCCGCACATGCAGAGGGGCTGCCAGCCTCTCCCAGGGCGACAAATTACTACAAGCAGTGCACTGACATTTGGGAAGCAAAATTAGACACAATGACATTTTTTTGTGGGGGAAGGGATGGGGATGAATTGTGGGATCAGCAAGCCACCATGTTGGACTGAGGAACTATCCCATAAAAACAGGTTTCGCTTTGTTGGCAGGGAATAAGCTGACTTGAAGTTTGCAAATTCAGCTGAAATAGCTTCTTGTGGTCAGAACTTAAAGACACATAAATGCATGCACACAGTTCCTGATTTCTGTTCCCCTTACCTGTACATGATTCTGTTCTCCTTATCTTACTTTTAATTTTAATTGTTACTGTTACTGGTTACTTTACCCTGGTTAATCCAACTCTGCATCTTCGCTGTAAATGTACAGTCTCTTCTCCTGTAAACCGCTCTGAACTGTTTTATGGTATTGCGGTATACAAAAATAAAGTTATTATTATTATTATTACTTATACATGATCCTGGATAGAAACTGAAATAGGATGAAAGGGACAGGGATTGGGACTTGTATACCGCCTTTTTGTAGTTATACCACCACATTCAAAGTGGTTTTACATACAGATACTTCAAGCATGGTAGTTTGTTTTTTTTACCTATTTCAAAGGCAAGCAAGTTCTCCTCAGTTGCACAGTTTATTTTCTTCTTTGGAAGAAGGTCTTTCAAAAGAAAACAAGATTATGCAGTGATAGTGGGAGCATATACTGTACATCAGAAAAAAATGTATAGGGAAAAATCTAATAAATACTGAGAAATTTTATTGGGTGGATTAAATTTAACAGTACGTGGGGCCACTGAAAAATTCTCAGTCCAACCGACAAAGTTAGGTTCCAAAGGAATGAAGAAAGTGGAAAATCACTGGACTAAATGTTTAGTCCTCAATGAAGACTGCCCCGACTTTGTTGGCCGGGCTGAGAACTTTTCAGTTGCCCCTCATAAAAATAATTAAAATCATGCCCAAGATAAAACCCAAAAGAATATCACGGATCACTCTATCAAATGTCCAACCCAAAGAGTTAACATCATCAAACAAAAGGGTTTAAAAAAAAAATCAATAATGTTTTCATCAAATCTGCTTATTTTGCACCTACAGTGTTATAAACTCTAAAAACTATACATTCAAATATAACTGTTAGATTATCTGAACTACTCAATCTTCACATACTAACTTTCCCAAGTAATCAATAATCTAGGAGGATGAAGTATCATAAAAGGGCTATGAACTCAGAACATAGAACCTCTTATAACATATATGTTATTTCAGATTCTTATCCTGGATTAATATAATGCCATATAATCATCTACGTCGATCCTCCATCCCACCCTTAAATCTCCCTAAGCATTTTAATTTTCTTTAAACTCGGATTAAAAAGATAACGATTTAATAATTCATGGTTCAAAAATTCATTCCATATTTTCACTTCCAAATGCTCAAAATATAAAAAAATATCTGTGACAAATGTATAATATACTGACATGGAATAAAGTAGAGGCAGCAACAGTTATCTATATGGCCATTTGCCAAAGCCAACGTTGGTAGGTATGTCCACAAATACCCAACGCTCTATTCTGTCCAGAGCATTTCAGCTATATCACAGCCTTATTCGGGGGATATGTACCATGCTGCTGAACTGCAAAACACAACAAACAAACATCAGCCAAAATCACAGCTCCATCCACTCAATACTATCATGCACTCAATCTCACAACCTAAAACCACCCTGAAATAGAAGCCCTTAATAGATTTTACACTCCCCAAGTTCCAGTATCACCACACTTAAAACTTCTGTTGACGGCCTATATGCAGAGCTTAAAAATATCCCGTTCTAGTGAAAAAACATATAAAGTGACTGCTCAGTAGTCATAGACCATCAACTAACTCTCAGACCAAATCCAGCCGCAACTTAATGGATATACCACCACAGGTTAGGCTACAGAATATACCAACAATCTAGTACCAAAGAATGAACAACCCACACCTAACTTAAAACACATTGCTACTGAACTATACCTGCATGTGTAGAATTTTGACGCGCTGCTGCTGCAAACACTCTTTGAATACACAAAGCCTTAACGCCAATGACCACGCTCAATCATCTTGTCAAGATAAGTTCAAGGCAGACCTGAAAAGATTCCTTTTAGCATACAGTGCTGAGAGTATCAAGTAAAATAGAATCTCCCTAATGTTTTATCCCCTTTTTCTTTTCTTTTATATTATGTAGTTTCTTCTCCTGACCTTCAAGTTGTGTCTGTTCATTATGTTTAATTACAATTTTATTGTACCCATTGTATGTATTTTAATATATTTTAGACTATAAGCCACCCTGAAGGTTTCCCCAAGGCGCAGGGTAGTAAATTTTAATAAACTTGGAAACTTGGCATGTGAAGGAATAATCTCTGTTCTTCCTATTGATACAGTGATAAAAAAAAGAAGAAATTTCCAAAAGAGGAAGCCTAAGCGCAGCTCAGGTGTAGCTTTGTTTTGTTTTTTTGTTTGTTTTTGCTATATTTATTTGGAATTAGTTCACAAGTATTAGCTCAAGGCAAGCTTAATAGGTATTTACCTATCCCCAGAGGATTTGCAGTCTATGGGTTATTTACCAAAGTGTGATATCATATTATTATGTGTTCACATCCTTAAAAGGAAATTCTATGTACCTATGTGCACTTTGCATGTGTAAATGCAGCAAAAAGTGCCACTTACATGCACAAGCATCTTAAGCACTATTCTATAAGGGTACACATAAGCAATACCTAACTGTAAGGGAAGTGCACACATGGGTGGAGCATAAACTTACCTAAGGTCATAAGCAGCATATATTGGATTTTGATCCAGGTTTCCCTGGTTCTTATGTCACTACTATAATCATCAGACTACTCCTTGACTCCATAACACTTATGTGCAGATTGGCAGGTAAGTTTGGGGGCAGCTCAGGGAAGGGCACTTAAATGTAGAAAGTCTAAATTCAGCTGTTCAGCACAGGCCTAACGTTCACATATGAAGAAAAAACATGTCCATATATTTACTGAGCACCATCCTTTAAACAACCAGAGCCCCCAAATATAAACAATATTTTATACTAGTCTTTAAGCCCATTACATTAACGGGTGCTAGAATATATGTATGTCTGTCTTTCATTCTTTCTTTCTCTCTCTCTCCCCTTGGCCGCTTTCTGTCTCTCTCTTTCCTCGGCTGTCAACCATCACCCCTTGCCTGTTCCACCTGTCCAGCAGTAGGCCTTCTTCCTTCTTTTTACCTCCCCCTGTCCAGCAGCACTCCTTACCTGCTCCCCCTGTCCCTCTTCCCTGCTCCCCCTATCCAGCAGTACTTCTTCCCTGCTCCCCAGTCACTCTTCCCTGCTCCCCCTGTCCAGCAGCACTTCTTACCTGCTCCCCTGTTTCTCTTCCCTGCTCCCCTGTTCCTCTTCCCTGCTCTCCCTGTCCAGCAGCACTCCTTCTTTTCTCCCCCTGACCCTCTTCCCTGCTCCCCCTGCCCAGCAGCACTTCTTACTTTCTCCCCCTGACCCTCTTCCCTGCTCCCCCTGTCCAGCAGCACTCCTTACCTGCTCCCTCTGTCCAGCATGCGGCTCCTCTTCTTTAAAACAGCCTACCGGCTGTAATGAACCTCACAGGCCGCTCTGAGGCACGGTTGACATGGCCACTGTATGGTTGGGTTTTTTTACTGTCTCTCTGTCTTTTTAATTGGCTACTGTATGTGTGCCTTTTTTTCCATCTATCTCATTGGCTGTTGTTTGGTTGTTTGTATTTTTTTGTTCTCTGTCTCCTTGCCCACTGTGTCTCTTTTTGCTGTCTGTCTATCTCCTTGGTCATTGTTTGTTTTTGTTTTTTTGCTGATTGTCTACTTGGTCGCTGTCAGTTTGTCTGTCTCATTGTCTGTACAGTATGTCTGTATGTCTTTTTTGCAGTCTAACTCCTTGGCCACTGTACGTCTGTATGTATTTTTTTCCTGAATTTATCCTTGGCCATTGTATTTTTTATTTTTTTCCGTTTCTCTCCTTGGCTGTTTGTATTTTTGTTTTTTGCTGTCTCCTTGCCCACTGTCTCTCTGTCTGTCTACTTGGACGCTGTATGTAAGTATGTCTGTATTTTTTTTGTTGTCTGTCTCCTTGGCTGCTGTATGTCTGTTTGTCATTTGTTTCCTGTGTCTCTCTCTCTCCTTAGTGTTTTGTTATTTTTTTCAATCTGTCTCTTTAGCCCCCTGTCCTTCTGTGAGTGTCTGTGTGTCTCTCTCTCCTTGTCCTCTGTGTTTTGTGATTTTTTCAATGTCTCTTTAGCCCCCTGTCCTTCTGTGAGTGTCTGTGTGTCTCTGTCCTTGTCCACTGTTGTTTGTTTGTGTTTTTAAATCTCCGTTTAGCTCCTGATCCCCTCTGTTTCCATGGCAACCCTGATCGCGGATCTCAGTGTAGGGCCGTGTCTGGCGGCGCCGTGTAGGGCGGAAGCAGGAGGCGGGACCTCAGCACAGCACCGCCGGGCGGCTCGAGGCCGGCGGCGGACATGCCTGGCGTGGCATGGTGCAGGAGGAACAGTGATCGGTGGCGCGAGGTGGAGAGCAGGTGATGACAGTGATCGGTGGCGTGAGGTGGAGAGTAGGTGATGACGTAAAACGCGCGCATGCACACTCGTGTTTTCGCGACGGATCAGGGAAGACGTTTTTTTAGTGCGCATGCGCGGCCTAGCATTTTATTATATTAGATGATTGTTATGCAGTGCTGTTTCAGTATCAAAAGATTCCAAAAGGCTTCAATATTCACATTTCTTTAGATCTAAGGTATATCTCGGTTTACAAGACTCTCTAAATAACCACCTTAAATAGCTTTTTATATATATATATAGGACCTCAGCGGTATAACTGTATATATAGCAAACTCCACACACAGGTTGACAACACCAACCTCTTCATTGGTCCATATTGCTTAAACTGCTAGTGTTTTTTAGAGTTTTTTTAATAATTTATTTGATTTTAAATGATTAAATAGATACTCATCTTATAAACACGGCTAGGGTTACATATTCCGACATAGGACTATGTTTCGCCATGGGCTGTTTCAAAAAAATCCCCCTACAGTGTGAGAAAAAATAGTTTTAAGTCAAAGAATAAATCTCTTAAATCCTCTTATAACTTATTTAAAACCTACTCCTTATTTCAATTCGATACAACTTTCAAGCTTACTATAACCATAGAGCATACCTCTAAAGTGCCGGTTGCACATCCCCCGTAAGCGACATGGAAGCGACATATAAGATGAGTATCTATTTTGCTATATACACAGTTACACCGCTGAGGTCCTATATATATATATATATATCACGGCACATACACACATACACACACACATACACACATACATACCTCCGATTTTATATATATAGATATATAAAGCTGAGGTCCTATATATATATAGGACCTCAGCTTTATATTTATAAAGCTGAGGTCCTATATATATATAGGACCTCAGCTTTATATATCTATATATATAAAATCGGAGGTATGTATGTGTGTATGTGTGTGTGTATGTGTGTATGTGCCGTGATATATATATATATATAGGACCTCAGCGGTGTAACTGTGTATATAGCAAAATAGATACTCATCTTATATGTCGCTTCCATGTCGCTTACGGTGGATGTGCAACCGGCACTTTAGAGGTATGCTCTATGGTTATAGTAAGCTTGAAAGTTGTATCGAATTGAAATAAGGAGTAGGTTTTAAATAAGTTATAAGAGGATTTAAGAGATTTATTCTTTGACTTAAAACTATTTTTTCTCACACTGTAGGGGGATTTTATATATATATATATATATATATAGGACCTCAGCTTTATATATCTATATATATAAAATCGGAGGTATGTATGTGTGTATGTGTGTGTGTATGTGTGTATGTGCCGTGATCACGCAAAAACGGCTTGACCGATTTGAACGAAACTTGGTATGCAGATCCCTCACTACCTGGGATGATATGTTCTGGGGGTCACGCGGCCCACCTGCACACGTGGCCGGAGCTACAAACAGAAAATCTGATTTCACCTATTCAAGTCAATGGAAAAAATGTAAAAAGCTGTGGGACCGATTTGAACGCAAATTGGTATGCAGATCCCTCACTACCTGGGGTGATATGTTCTGGGGGTCTCGCGGCCCACCTGAACACGTGGGCGGAGCTACAAACAGAAAATCAGATTTCACCCATTCACGTCAATGGAAAAAATGTAAAAAGCTGTGGGACCGATTTGAACGAAACTTGGTATGCAGATCCCTCACTACCTGGGGTGATATGTTCTGGGGGTCTCGCGGCCCACCTGCACATGTGGGTGGAGCTACAAACAGAAAATCAGATTTCACCCATTCAAGTCAATGGAAAAAATGTAAAAAGCTGTGGGACTGATTTGCACGAAACTTGGTATGCAGATCCCTCACTACCTGGGGTGATATGATCTGGGGGTCTCGCGGCCCACCTGCACACATGGGCGGAGCTACAAACAGAAAATCTGATTTCACCCATTCAAGTCAATGGGAAAAATGTAAAAAGCTGTGGGACCGATTTGAACGAAACTTGATATGCAGATCCCTCACTGCCTGGGGTGATATGTTCTGGGGGTCTCGTGGCCCACCTGCACATGTGGGCGGAGCTACAAACAGAAAATCATATTTCACCCATTCATGTCAATGGAAAAAAAGTAAAAAGCTGCCATTCTCACAGTAATTCAAAAACGGCTTGACCGATTTGAACGAAACTTGGTATGCAGATCGCTCACTACCTGGGGTGATATGTTCTGAGGGTCTCGCGGCCCACCTGCATACGTGGGCGGAGCTACAAACAGAAAATCAGATTTCACCCATTCATGTCAATGGAAAAAATGTAAAAAGCTGCCATTCTCACAGTAATTCTAACTACCTGGGGTGATATGTCCTGGGGGTCTCGCGGCCCACCTGCACACGTGGGCGGAGCTACAAACAGAACATCAGATTTCACCCATTCATGTCAATGGAAAAAATGTAAACAGCTGCCATTCTCACAGTAAATCTAAAACGGCTTGACCGATTTGAACGAAACTTGGTATGCAGATCCCTCACTAACTGGGGTGATATGTTCTGGGGGTCTCTTCACCCAAGAATTTATATGTTCTTGCTCCTGGAGGTGAAACTAAAAATGTTGTTTATAATCAAGTTTTGTGTTAGTTTTATTGTATTCATTTTGTCAAATATTTCACATTATAATTTGAATATTGTACTTTTTATAAAGCTGTAAAAAAATAATTTCATTCACCACTATAAAGTATCTTTATTTGAATCCATTTACAGTGTTATTGCTATAATTAAATACCCGTGCAACGCCGGGGCATCAGCTAGTATATATATATATATAAAGCTTATTTAAGGTGGTTATTTAGAGAGTCTTGTGAACCGAGATATACCTTAGATCTAAAGAAATGTGAATATTGAAGCCTTTTGGAATCTTTTGATACTGAAACAGCACTGCATAACAATCATATAAAATATTGTTTATATTTGGGGGCTCTGGTTATTTAAAGGGTGATGCTCAGTAAATATATGGACATGTTTTATCTTCATTTGTGAACGTTAGGTCTGTGCCTCATCCAAACTACCTCTACCAGGCATAGAAAAACACACACCCCATTCACTTACCCCCCAATCAAAGAAGTAAAATGGAAAAAACTATACAACGGCCTACTAGCCACTCAAGCAGCAAAAATAGATAACCAAATCTCCAACCTATTGATAACAACCCGGGACTACAAGATGTTCAGAAAGGAAATAAATACTATACTCTTCAAGAAATCCCTTAATAAAGCTTAATACCATGAATACCCCTTCTTTCCATCCCTTCCCCAACCCCTGATTCTTCTTATCCCTCTCTTGAAAACGATCTCTGATCGAACTCTGTAACCCTTCTTCCATAACTCTTTTTGTAATCCGCTTTGAACCGAAAGGTAATGGCGGAATAGATATCTGTAATGTAATGTAATATATATATATATATGACCTCAGCGGTGTAACTGTGTATAATATAAAAGCTTATTTAAGGTGGTTATTTAGAGTCTTGTTTCAGTATCTTTTATAAATCTTTATTGATTTTCAATCTAAAAACAGTGCCAAACAAATAAAAGAACAGTATCTATTACATACATTGCACTAATATCTGTACAGGTAACTGTATATCACTCAAGATTATCTAATTTCCTACCTATAATAGAAATATAATATAAAATAACATATAATATATTTGAAGAAAAAAAGTTACCTCAATGTCATCAATAATTATTTCCCTCCCTCCAACCCCCCTACCCCCTAGATATCATGATAAATATTGCTAAACACTTTTTATGTACTAAAATAGCCACGCCAGCTTTTTTCCCAACAGCAGGGGCATAAAAACATTTCTTTTTTTTTTTTTAAGTTCAATAATTTTTATTAAGTATTTTAAAGGATACAAGAATCATTTAAAGTACATAGAAACAAAATAAAGCTTTCTGTATATAAAATATATAAATCTATGTTTAACTGTATAGGAGCAAAGGCTCCAATTATTAAAAATGTATGTAAGGGATATATAATATAAAGATGAGAGAGAGCAGTAAAGAAAAAGGAAAGAAAAATGAAAGAGAGAAGAGAGGAGAAGAAAAGGATAACAGGAGTGTCTAAGAAGATGAGCGTACATAGGAATCTAAGAATGACCATGGAGATTTGTTGTATTTCAAGTTCATGCAGGTTCGGAATGTAACTCTCTTCTCATATGCATAGGATTCAAATCTATGATACATACTCAGAGAGTTCCACCAAAAGGTATAATCTAATAGCGAGGGTGATTTCCAATTTTTTAGAATGTGCATGAGAGCAGTCACCAACATGGTATCAATGAGTTTAGGTGGACAATTTGATTGTGTGAAACATGGGTGTTGAGAGCGAAGGATTACAATGTCTATAGAGATTTCTTCTGAGCAGTTAGTAATAGATTGTATGGTGTTCCAGACGTAGGTCCAAAAAGAGCGGACTAGAGTACAATGAAATAACATATGATCAAGAGTTCCTTCCTCTTTCAAACAGTTCCAGCAAACAGAGTCTTGCTTTAAGTTAGCTTTCCACATGCGAAGTGGGGTCCATATTGCCTGCCACATAAGAAAGTACATTGATTGTGATACTCTAGAACAGTGGTTCCCAACCCTGTCCTGGAGGAACACCAGGCCAATTGGGTTTTCAGGCTAGCCCTAATGAATATGCATGAAGCAAATTTGCATGCCTATCACTTCCATCATATGCAAATCTCTCTCATGCATATTCATTAGGGCTAGCCTGAAAACCCGATTGACCTGGTGTTCCTCCAGGACAGGGTTGGGAATCACTGCTCTAGAAGATAAAAGCGGGCGATTTGTTGATGACCAGAAAAGCTCCCAATCAATGTCAGAAAGCGGAGTGGTAAGTATAGCGTCCCAGTGCTTCATAGAGTGAGGTGAAAAAGTGAAGGAGTGATCTCTTAAAATACTGTAGAAGGATGATATCGCCTTGCCTTTTAATAGAGACAGAGAAGACCAGTTGTAAATAGTATTTTTGGAAGTCATATAGTCAAATCGTATATGCAAAGATGGCAACACTCCAGTGAGAGAACGCCATTGTGAATAAGTAGAAGGAGGCAGCGAGTATGTAGAGCACAGTATATCGAATGGAATTAACGAGTTGAGGGTAGACAATTGATGGACAAACCATATACCTGCCCGCTGCCACCTTTTCCATGATAGAGATTTGTCGTGATTTTGAATTTTGGGATTGTTCCAAAGGGACATGAGTGGACTAACATTAACTGAGATTTCAGTCAATGTATCTATAAGATAAAGAGCATGCTGCGTTGCACCCAATAAAGAGTATCTCTTTAAGTGCCTTGGTATTGACACCGTTAGTAAGCATGAGATGTGTAAAGGCGTACATAAAAAACATTCCATTTCAAACCAGGCAGGAAGATCTTGAGTGGGAAGATTTTGAGTGGAGGAGTTAGTGAGCCAGTAAGCTCCATATTTGGCTAATGAAGCAATATAATAGTGATAGAAATCAGGAAAGTTGAGACCACCGTTGATCTTAGAGGCTTTCAGTTTGGCGAGAGCAATTCGAGGTTTTTTCTTGTTCCAAATGAATTCAGATATTTTCATATTTAGCCAATGAAATAATGATTTCCGGCATAACAGAGGGAGCATAGAAAGGATATAATTAATTTGAGGGGCCAGAGTCATTTTGATGGATGCAATTCTACCCCACCAGGATAAAAAGAGTGGAGTCCATCGAGATGTAGTGTTTAGAACTAGATTTTTGACTTTAGATATATTAAGATCTTGAGCATGAACCAAATCTTTATGTATTAAAATCCCCAAGTATTTCACAGCTTCATGTGACCATGAGAAAGGAAAATGAGCCAAATCTGATGGAAGTATATTATCATTTAGAGGGAAGATCTCTGATGTCTCCCAATTAACAGAGTATCCGGAAAGGAGGGAGTATTGAGTGATAATATGAATAAGATTGGGAAGGGAGAGTAAAGGGTCTCTCAGAAAAAGTAAAACATCATCAGCATAAGCTGCTAATTTGAAATCTCGATCAGAGGAGGGAATACATTTAATTGAGGGACTTTGTCGTATAGCTGAAAGGAGTGGCTCTAACACTAAATTAAATAGCAATGGTGAGAGAGGACAGCCTTGTCGAGTACCTCTATGGAGGGGAAATTTATTGGATAAAGAATTGTTAATCCTAATACGAGCTGTGGGTTGATGATATAGCATTTTTATCCAGTTTGTAAAAAATGGGCCAAAATTATACCACTTCAGGACACGGAAAAGGAAAGGCCACTCCACTCGGTCAAAGGCTTTTTCAGCATCAATAGCTAGGCCTATTACAGGGTCTGACATTGTTTTAGCATGAGCGTTAATATAGTGAAATAGGCGCAGGTTGTCTCCTATATATCTTTGTTTAATGAACCCTGTTTGATCTTTATGTATAAGCAATGGGATTATTTTGGTAAGTCTTAATGCAAGTAATTTTGCCATTATCTTGTAGTCTAAATTGAGGAGAGAGATGGGGCGAAAGTTTTTAACTAAAGTGTCATCTCTGTCAGGTTTAGGGATTACTACAATGGTGGCCTCGGTGAAATTGAATTGCTTGTCCGGAGTGGAGTGGAGGAAATCATAATATTTAAGGAGATGAGGAGCTAGTAGGGTGAGAAATTGCTTAAAGAATTCGTTCGTGAAGCCGTCTGGGCCAGGGGCTTTCCCAGCAGGTAAGGAAGATATGGCAGTTTCAATTTCTAATATAGTTATTGGAGAATCAAGTTCCAATTTAACAGATTCTGGAATGGTCGGATGAGTTAAGGAGGTAAGAAATGAGTCTATATCTGCTTCAGGAGTGGTAGATTCGGATTGGTATAAAGAAGTATAGAATTTTTCAAATTGAGAGGAAATTAGAGATCTGGTTTTGACTAATTGACCTGATGGATTCTGAATAGCCGTTATATGTAGTCTTTTAGATTTATTTTTAAGGTATCTGGCCAAAGGACGACCCATTATATTATCTCCCATGTAATGACCAGAGTTAGAGATAAAAATATCACGCCTAGCTATATATGAAACTAAAGTATTATATTCATATTTAAGATTTTGAATACGTTGGAAAGTATTTGGGTCATGTATGTGATTAGACATATGTTGTAATTCTAAGGTTTTGATGGAGTTTTCTAAATCTTTTTCCTTTCTCATGGACTGTTTCTTTTTCCAAGAGGCAATTTTAATCAATTCGCCTCTAAGGGTTACTTTGTATGCTTCCCAGACAATGGAAGGGCAAATTTCAGGATCTTTAGAATTATTTTCAAAAAACTCCGCAGTGAAAGAATTGATTTTTTCAATAATTTCCTCGTCTAGCAGTAAGGCGTTGTTTAGCCGCCATGAGGGGGATTCCTTATGTGGGGCTGAGATGGATATATATAAAGATATGGCAGCATGATCCGTGAGAGAGATTGGATGTATAATGGTATTGGTGAGATCTTGAATAAGAGAAGGGGATAAGAGAAAATAATCAATTCTCGAGTATGTATTATGTGGAGGTGAAAAATGTGTGTATTCTCTACCTTTCGGGTAAAGCAAGCGCCAAGGATCCACAAGAAAAAACATTTCTTAACCCAATCCCCCTCTAATTTTGTTGATTCTATTGCAGATAAATGGGTCTCTTGGATAAAATATATATCCGCCCCCTGCCTTTTCAAGAAAGATAATGTTTTTTTCCTCTTTATTGGGCGATTGAGCCCATTGACATTTAGTGAATATATTTTCAAAGACATTATAATATAATTATCGCAAGGCACCAACATAAGAAACTTAAATTAAACCATAGCCAACCTAAATTAATATACCTAATACACATCCATTTACCCTCATTTAGAAACCCCAACCCCCCACCTTACCCAACCCACAAAGTAATGCAATTGCTTGAAAATGCACATCATGACCAGCGAACAGAAGCTCACCCAGGCATTTGATCACATATACTTCTAATTAATTTCCCTTACTAGTATTAAAATAAATATAATACTAATATAAATACAATCATCATATGTTTTATATTATTATAATTAAGCATAGATTTATAAATAATCAATAAATATCCGTGTCCACCTGAATCAATAAGAGCTATTATATTATATTATATCAATCAAAGCTCTCACATATAATTATCTTATTTACTCCCTAATAATTTCCCCTATTAGTGATTAAGAATAAGCATATCAATACCATAATGCAGCCTGATACCCTACTATTTTAAATTCTATCATTAAACATACAAATTCCAATCAAGAAATTTTGAAATTATAAAAAAATAATAACTACATATTAGCATACAATTCAGCATTCATATTTCATAAGGAAGAGATTCTATAATATACTAACTTATATAATTAATGTTGTTTCAGTATCAAGCCAGGTCCTAAGTTTGATGGCTGGCAGAGACTCATTTTTGAAACTCATGTATGAAATACAACAAAATTCACAATTCTCCACTCTAATAGCCAAGGGTAATATATGAAACTCAAGTATGAAACTTCTCAGAAGGGAACTATAAAAGTGCAGAAATAATGATCATCCGACTGATATTTGTTCCTTTATCATTCTCTATTCAGGAGTTACACGGTTAGTGTCGATTTTCAGACCACTAACTAGTAAGTGCTCAAAATTAGGGCAGTAAATATATTGTCCTAATTTTATCCAGCCAGTTATCTAGACACTGATCTCAATATCTTCTGGTGGCTGTCCAAGACCCATATATTTAGGGCCTGATTCTCTATAGTACATTGTAGGCATGCAGGCTTGCAGTTGTCAATCAACCGCTAGGTACATTTAGTAGAATTGTGCCTACAGTTTTGTATAGGCACATGAAATGTATTTTGCAGGCCTATATTTCAGCTGCCTACCTTGCATGTTCAGAGGCACACAACGATACCTAAGAAAGCATAAGGCAATTTCCAGTACAAATCACACCTCCGTCTGCCTTATATATGCTTAGGTGTTGCTATGCACCTTTGTATACCCAAGGTAGGCACATTAGTACAGCGCGCCAATTTATTTATTTTTTTAATGTGCTCTGCCATTGGCTAGTTAGATGGTGGTAGCGTGCCTACCGCTGCCTAACTTTAGTGTGCGCAATAGAGAATCAGGCCCTTAATGTTGGTGCCTGGTTTAGACCTGGCATTGAATATCTGAGGATTTTTCTGCCATGGACTGAATATTGGCAACATGTTTGGGTTGTTTTTTTTTTTTTTTACCTTATTTCTGATGGCAAAACTTTTTCCCAACTTAGAAAGAATACAAACTTCTTTTTGTAAAATAAGACTACTTTCTCTTGCCAAAGGCTTAATGATGAATTCCCAATGCCATGCAAGGAAGAGATATGTGCATGTCAGCAGAAAACCCAGGGAAGAGGCTGCATTTGATAATGTTTAATCACAGGACCAAAGGAGCATCCACTCTTTTTTGGGTTTCTTTTATTGTTACAGTTTCAGACCTCAAGCTTGTCCCAGTAGGCCCTCTGCTTGCTCCTCACGCACCTGCCTTTGTTGCAATTCTCGGTTGATAGGTTTCCACAACATGTGCAGGTTAAAAGTTATCTCCTCAAGAAGGGGAATGAAAACTAATTGTTCAAGGGACTGAAGTGTAAAGATATTGAGAATCTGGGCTGAACAGATGTTGTTCTGGGAGCTGCTGTTTTCTATAGACTGATTTCTAGTTTGGTTTGAGGATACTGGGGGTTCAGCAGAGTATTCAGAGATATTTTGCAAAGGTATCTACTAACTGGCAGGAAGGATCTTGTTGATGCTGGTGAAGATCTATGGAGAAGACATATGTACTTGAGGAATATGAACAGTAACAGGCCATTTAGTAACTGTAAATAATTTCTAGTCTGCGTACAATGAAAGTTAAGAACTGAGGGCTCCTTTCACTAAGCTGCGGTAGCGTTTTTAGTGAGCGCTGAAGATTAGTGCGCCCTAACCCCCACGCTTCATGGAAAATACTAACGACAGATCTATGGAAGCGTTAGTGTGTAGCGCGTGCAGCAATATAACATGCGCTAAGCGCGCGCTAAAACCGCCAGTGCAGCTTAGTAAAAGGAGCCTTGAATGATTGGGTAGAGTATTGCCCTGACCTTTAGAAGAAAGCCCAAGGAAATGAGTTGAAGACTTCAACTCATTGCCCAACTCATTACTTCAGCTTATTATCTGATAAATGCCTCTGCAAAAAGGAATGTTTCAGGTCTGCCTTGAACTTATCTTGACAAGATGATTGGGTTCTCTCTTGGACATGATTTTCTTTATTTTATGAGAGGCCACTGAAAAGTTTTCAGCCCAACCAACAAAGTCAGGGCAGTCTTCATTGAGGGCTAAATATTTAGTCCAGTGATTTTCCACTTTTTTCATTCCATCGGAAAAATATGGAACAAAAAAAATAGAAAATTGCTGAACTAAGAGTTTAGCCCTCGTACTGTTAAATTTAATTCACCCAATAAAATTTGTTTGTTTATTTATTTAATTCATTATCTATCCCATTCTCCCCAATGAGCTCAGAAAGGGTTACAGGTAAACATACATAATATACAGATTGTATACAATATACAGTCAGCGAGTTACAATTCCTCAAGCTTATATTACAAAGAGTGTGTACTAGTAGGCAAGTGATTAGGTGAAGAGGTATGTTTTTATTGCTTTTCTAAAGTTCAGGAGCCCTTCTATAGATCTTATCTGTGGGGGTAGTTGGTTCCAGTAGTTTGGTAAGAAATGTGAGAAGTATCGTTGTCTTGCAGTTTGCAATTGGAGGGCATGACCAGTGGGTCTTTTGAGACATTTTTCTTCTTGGAAGCAAAGCAGTTTGTTCAGATGTAAGAGGGAAGATTGGCTGTCAAGTAGGCTGGTGACATGTATAGAGATTTGTATACTAGCATCAAGCCCTTAAAAATGCAACATTTGGCTATGAGCAGCCAGTGGGCTGATGATAGGGCTTGGAAGACTGGGTCGTGGGCATGAAGGTTCTTTAGAAGCCTGATTGCTGTGTTTGGACACGTTGAAGATGGTATATATTCTTTGCTGTGAGACCATTGAATACCATGTTGCAGTAGTTCATGCAGGAGAGGACAAAGGCATAGAGAAGTTGGGTGAAGTCAGATTCCAAGAAGTAGTTCCTTATATCCACTGTTGACTTTCTCTGTGACCATGAGCAATGTGTTTTTATCTTTCTGTACTTACAGGCCTTATTGAAAGCAAAGCATTGGACTTCTAAGTTTATTTAAAATTTGATATACCACCCAATTAGGGACCTTTTTAGGTGGTGCAGTGGTTAAAGCTACAGCCTCATCACCCTGAGCTTGTGGGTTCAAACCCACGCTGCTCCTTGTGACCCTGGGCAAGTCACTTAATCCCCCCCCCCCCATTGCCCCAGGTACAGTAAATAGATTGTGAGCCCGCCAGGACAAACAATGTTTGAGTACCTGAATAAATTAATGTAAACCGTTCTGACCTCCCCTGGGAGAACGGTAAAGAAAATTGAATAAATAAATAAATTTATTTGTTCCATTTATTTAGCCCTGCCTCTAGAATAGGTCACAAAGTTGCATACATAAGATTAGACATAAAACATAAAATAATAGTATAGCTAATATAAAGCTAAACAAAAGCAAACATCACAGATTCAATATACATCTCATCAAAAATATTCATTAATTATATAAATACATTTTTACAGCTCTTTGGAACCTTACTAAATCATCAATTAGTCTTACATAGGTAGGGACTTGTACAGCCAAGTCATAGAGTAAGAATATGTTTGAGAATGAGCACACTCAAAATGCAAAAACCTAGCAAAAGGCAAAAGAAAGCACCTATCATTTTGAGAGTATAACAAAGATCCCGGAACATAGATTGGCAACTTATCTGAAACATATTTTGGTGCCATCTTATGGAAAACCTTAAATCCTAACACCAGCATTTTAAAAATATGTTTCTCAATTAAAAGCCAATGCAAACAGAAAAAATAAATTCTAGTTTAAAAGAATTTGAAAAGAACTCCATAAATTGATAGGATATCACTTCATGGTGTGATCTCACCTGGAGTATTGCATTCAATCCTGGTCTCCTTATCTCAAGAAAGCTACAGCGGAACTAGAAAAAGTTCAAAGAAGAGTGACAAAGATGATAAAGATGATAAAGGGGATGGAACTTCTCTCATATGAGGAAAGACTTGAAAAGAGATGGCTGAGGGGAGATATGACTGAAATCTACAAAAATCTGAGTGGAATAGAATGGGTAGAAGTGGATCAATTTTTCATCAAAAATTACAAAGACTAAGGGACACATGGTGAAGTTACAGGGAAATACCAATAGGAGGAAATATTTTGTGGTAAGAGTGGATAGCATAGCTGGTTTTATAAAGGGTTTGGACAATTTCATGGAAGAAAAGTCCATAGTCTGTTATTGAGAAAGACATGGGGCAAGCCACTGTTTGCCCTGGATCATTAGCATGGAATATTGCTACTTTTGGGGTTTTGACCAGATACTAGTGATTTGGATTGGCCACCATGAGTATAGGCTACTGGGCTTGATGGACCTTTGGTCTGACCCAGTAAGGCTATTCTTATGTTTTTAAATAAAACAAACCAAGAACAAGCATGCTTCTGGTGCTGAATGTCCCACTCCTGGTCCAGAAGCAGAAATCAATGGGATCATAAAAGGATACAACTATAGTTAGGACTCAAAGTTCCCCTGAAATAGGAAATATTTAAGTGTTTGTATAAAATGTTCTTCACAAACGGACAGAGGTATAGCATTCCAAATGGAGACTTAATGACATTAAAAATCCTGGACTGAATAATATCTAGACCAATGTTACAAATGGATGGAACAACTAACCAATGCTGTTTGCAGTTCTTAATGATCTATGTGGTGCAAAGGGAATCAGTAATTATTAAAAATTGGGTGGTAAGCCAGTATGATGTACCTTATGAACTAGAAATAAGAACTTAAGGTCATTCTTTAGTTAATAGGTAACCATAGTTCATTTCACAATCGGGGGGGGGGGGGAGGAGGGGGGACTACCTGATCTTAATTTTTGGATTGTTATAAATTTCATGGACATATTTTGTCATCTAGTATCTAACATGCTTAATCCATTATATAATGCATTGCCATAATCAAGCTGGATTCTTAGAAAACAGTATATTACAATACATTTGCATGTTCAAGGAAATGTTTCTTCTATTCACAAACTTCAGAGTTTAGCATTTATTGGGAAAGTCCTTTCTTTGGGATTTGTGATATCTACTGAAAAATTCTGAAGTGAAAACTGGAAAATGCTCTAGAACCCAACTAAGCTTTAGAATCTCTCTGTTGTGAGAGTGAGTAGGAAACAAAATTAATATTTATTAATGATGTACTTCAGCTAGCACAAGCAAAAATTTGATTAGATTAAAGTGCCACCCAAGGATATACAGAACTATATCACTGCATCTGTCAAAAATAAATTAAAAGTTATTTTCCATAATTGGCCAAGGGAGATTTCTCCTATGGGCTTTTCAGTACCCTGGTAGGTTTATCAGGAAGCTGTTTGAAGATCAGGCGGCTTATTGAATGGCTTTATAGAGGGTTAAAGCCAATGTTGAAAAGGGATTAAAATGTTCTCCTTATGAATATCAAGCCTTGAATTGACAAGAAAATATTATTGAATGTAAGTTATATTTTTCTAAGGGTCTTATACTGAAAGTGGTGATGGCATTTGGGTTATGTGTTCATTCTGATTTTACAAAGAGCAGAACTGTCTACAAAGAGTCCGAAATGTTGTAGTATGACTCCTAAAAAACCTTGACCCTTTCAACCATATATCCCGCAGCACTGATCCAGGTCCACTGGCTACCAATACACCAATGCAATATCTTCAAACAACTAGTATTAGCATTTAAACGCTTCCACGACATGACACCTGACTATGTAGCAAGGAAACTCCCAATATACCACTCTCAGTGGCCCCCTCCGTTCACAACGGGAACTCAGACTTGCCAACCCTCCAGTAAAGATGCTTCTTTTCATGGACCGGATCAATTCTGGTCTCAAACTTTAACAGACCTTGTTTCAATGTGCCTTACTTCAGAACACCTTTGCCTGCTAACCAGTTCTTCTACCATTCACTGCAGATATGTTAATACCCATGCGTGACTCTATGGTTTAATTTTCTTAGATTCTGCAGGGATTAAGAGCGGATAGTGTAACTGGTTCTAAGAAAGGTTTGGACAAGTTCCTGGAGGAAAAGTCCATAGTATATTATTGAGAAAGACATGGGGAAAGCCACTGCTTGCCCTGGATTGGTAGCATGGAATATTGCTACTCCATGGGTTTGGGCCAGGTACTAGTGACCTGAATTGGCCACCATGAGAACGGGCTACTGGGCTTGATGGACCATTGGTCTGACCCAGTAAGACTAATTCTTATGTTCTTATGCATGTCTTTAGTCACATTCTCTATAAGCTGTAAGTTATTGATTCTATAGCTTTGTGTTTTGATCCTGTAGCATATTATTGACTATGTAGTGTACGTATCTCTGTTCCTGAAAACTTTGTGTATGTATCCTTGTAATCCGTTCTGGGCTCCTGGGAAGGAAGGACTATAAAAAATGAATAAATTAATATCTGTAAATCTATGACAGGCTTCTGTTGACATCATACACTGGGAAACTGAATGTCAAATGGATTGGTCAGGAAAGCTCTAAGGCAGGGATGTCAAAATCCCTCCTCGAGGGCCGCAATCCAGTCGGGTTTTCAGGATTTCCCCAATGAATATGTATGAGATCTATTTGCATATAATGAAAACAGTGCATGCAAATAGATCTCATGCATATTAATTGGGGAAATCCTGAAAACTCGACTGGATTTCGGACCTCGAGGAGGGACTTTGACACCCCTGCTCTAAGGTGAATGCACAGAAGCTTCCAATTATTGGCCAACTTTGTGTTTTCTATGTAGCTGGTCAAGGTGATGGCTCTTGGCCTCTATCAAACTTTTGGTAGAATGATAGGTAAAAAGAAAAAAATAGATGCAGAGTGAATTTGCCTAAGAGAGGAAAAATCTATTGCAAATTCAGGGGATCATTTACCAACATACTCCCATCACCTTTTATCAAGCTGCGCTAGAGATTTATAGCACGAACCGGCAAGGCAAAGGCTCCAGCGTTCATAGGAATTCAAAGAGCATCAGAGCATTTACCGCACTGGCTCATGCCACAAACCTCTAGTGTAGCTTGATAAAAGGGTCCCATAGTTTGTATTAATACTTTAAAATATGTTACTTACTTCAGGGCTGTAATAAACAATATTTCATTCCATTAGACCATGCTGTTAATAAAGGGCATACCAAATGAGTGCTATAAAGCACAGTTGCATTAAGTATGGTGATTTATATCTTTATTTGATGCAGGCTTTTGAATTTTACTGCCCTCTCCCAGATCCTGAGGAGCAAAGATAGCTTTCTATATCACATCATTCTAAGATAAATTATGTAGTTACAAGGGAAGCTGTATTTTCTGTTATTGGTTCATCTTCATGAAATCAGTTGCCTGATCAATTAAATTAACAATTAGAGCTTTCTCAGTTTAGGAAGCATCTCAAGACATTTGTTGTTGGGTTTTTTTTTGGTTTTTTTTGGAGGGGGGCTTTTGATGTAGTTGGTTTTTTTGGCTTTTGATGTAGACTAATGAAGAATTTATGGCATGATATCAGGAATTTGATATTGCGTGGTGTAGTAGTATTAATAAATGATTAACAATCTCCTCCATTTTTTATTTTTTTTTTTACAAAGCTGCATTAAGCTTTTTTATCACCCGCCATGGTGGTAAAAACTCTGACGCTCATGGAATTTATGAGCATCAGTGCTAATACCACTGCAGCGGGCAATAAAAAATTCTAGAGTCTCTAGAGTCAGGAGTGGTACTGGAGGACTGGAGTAGGACAGATGTGGTCCCTCTCCACAAAAGTGGAAGTAAGGAAGAAGTAGGGAATTACAGGCCAGTAAGTCTGACTTCTGTGGTAAGCAAATTAATGGAAGCACTTTTAAAACAGAGAATGGTCAAGTTTCTGGAATCCTGTGGATTACAGGACCGGAGGCAACATGGATTCACTAGAGGTAGGTCTTGTAAGACAAATCTGATCAATTTCTTTGACTGGGTGACCAGATAATTGGACAGAGGGAGTGTGATAGATGTGGTGTATTTAGATTTTAGCAAAGCTATCGACACACAGACTTCTAATAAATAAACTGAATGCCCTCGGGATGGGTCCCAAAGTGACAGGATGGATCAAGAACTGGTTGAGTGGAAGGTGACAGAAGGTAGTGATCAATGGAGATCGCTCTGAGGAAAAAGATGGTACCAGTAGTGTGCCTCAAGGTTCTGTTCTTGGACCTGTTCTTTATAACATTTTTATAAACGATATTGCTGAAGGATTGTCGGATAAGATTTGCCTCTTTGTGGATGATACCAAAATCTGCAATAGAGTAGACATGCTGGATGGTGTGAATAACATGAAGAAAGACCTGGCGAAGCTTGAAGAATGGTCTGAAATTTGGCAGCTAAAATGTAATGCTAAGAAATGCAAGGTCATACATTTAGGCTGCAAAAACCCGAGGGAACAGAACAGTTTAGGGGGTGAAGAACTTATGTGCTGGACTTGGGTGTGAGAAGGAGATAATGATTGCTGCAGATGGGCAGACTAGATTGGCCATTTGACCTTTATCTGCCATCATGTTTCTATGTTTCATAATAGGGGGCCTAAGTTATATGGTAAAAAAAAAAAAAGAATGTTCTAATGTGTGCTTATTAGGTTTTATTGGTATCATGAGTAGGTGCTGAAAAGTTTTCAGCACAATCAAGAAGAGAATAATGTGGATATGAGTCAATCAATGATCTGAAACAATGTCAAAACAAAGAATTTTGCTTCTGCAAATTGGCACAACAAAATAAGATAACACTCTTTTCAGCTACAGTGGCAAAATGACACTTAGAATTTAGGAAGTTGCTTGGCATATGATAACATGTCTACTCTATGTTATTTGGGAATGTACTTTCATGCTGCCTATTGTTTGTAGCGTACTGATATGTATCCTATTTATGTTATATGATTGTTCTGCAGTGCTGTTAAATGTTTGTACTTTTGATACTGTTTCGTTAGTCCCTAATAATAATTAGGTTTAAATTTGTCATTTTCAAATTTACCTCATTGAGAGATCCTCTTACTAAGGCATTAACTGATTTAGTGCATGCTAACCGATTTAGAATATAATGGGTGCCTTAGCATTTAGTTTGCGCTAATCTTTAGTATATGCTAAATCAATTAGCATGCACTAAATCGGTTAACGTGCCTTAGAAAAAGGACCCCGAGTGTATTTATGTTTATATTTGTTCATTTTGCTATTATGCTGTTAATAAAACTCGAAGGGCTAGATTCACTAACCTGCCTCTCCGTGCCCGATCTACAGCAGGCCGACCAATTCACAAAGGGAGAATATTCAAATGGGGGTGATCGGAGGCACGCCCCCATCCGACTACACGGATCGCTGTATAGAGATCCTGACACATGCGCAGACCATCTACTTTGCCGGTAGATGGTCTATGCATGCGTTTGCTGTCCGTTTTTGCTGGGGTTTGTTTTTTTTTACTGGCCCTGACTCTCCTGCTCTCCCAGGGAAGGGCGATCCCTGGCGGCAGCAACCTCTTCCCCTTCGCTGACTCGACAAAAGTGCAGACTTTAGCGGCGTTCAAGTTCACTGCCCCAGCGAGTCCCTGCCGCGAAGAACAACTAACTTTTTAAATTTTTTTCAAAGCAGACATAATTATTGACTCTCCTGCTCTCTGCTACCCTTCCCCCATAGTGCAGCCCCGCTTTAAGCCCATGGATTAAAACCATGGGCTCACACTGCGGGGAAGGGCAGCCGAGAGCAGGAGAGTCAAGGCATCAAGATCAGGGTAATGGCTATCCTCCAGTGCTGTTCTGGGAAGGAGAGGCAGCAGAGGGCAGAGAGCTGGGCACTTTTGATGGGGCAGATAGCAGTTTTTTACACAAGTGACTGGACCTCATCAGTCACTTGTTTTTTGATCAACTAACTAGTCGGTGTATCAGGAAAAAGTGTAGTTAATCGCGTCCTTCCTGCTTTGCATGCCGTGTCCCCTCATTTGCATGCATGGATCGGAATCAGATCGGTACACAGGTTAATGAATCGGGTCGGAGGGAAATCGGGTCTCAAAGGGCTCACAAACTGATCAGTTTGCTTAGTGAATCTAGCCCTAAATTGTATGTAAAACTGTGCCTGCTGTACACTGTCTTGGATTAATCTCTTCACAAAGGCACTTAATAAATCCCATAAATGAGTTGGTACATGGGGTGTCTCAGTGATACTGTGTATGGCATTTATGTTCATTTTAAGTTTACATATATTTTACTGTATCCCACTTAGGGCTTTTTTATTGCAAGCAGCGGTGCCGGCTTCTAAACAGGTGGATCTGTAACCCGCATATACTGATATTCACCACTATATCCTGTTATCACTTGATTCTCTTAAATGTAATTCTTATAAGAACATAAGAACATAAGAAATGCCTCTGCTGGGTCAGACCCGAGGTCCATCGCGCCCAGCAGTCCGCTCACGCGGCGGCCCAACAGGTCCAGGACCTGTGCAGTAAATTTCTATCTATACCCCTCTATCCCCTTTCCCAGCAGGAATTTGTCCAAACCTTTCTTAAACCCCAGTACTGTACTCTGCCCTATAACTTCCTCTGGAATTGTATTCCAGGTGTCCACCACACGTTGTGTAAAGAAGAACTTCCTAGCATTAGTTTTGAATTTGCCTCCTTTCAACTTTTCCGAATGCCCTCTTGTTTTTTTATTCTCTGAAAGTTTGAAGAATCTGTCCCTCTCTACTCTCTCTATGCCCTTCATGATCTTGTAAGTCTCTATCATATCCCCTCTTAATCTTCTCTTTTCTAGGGAAAAGAGTCCCAGTTTTTCCAATCTCTCAGCATATGAAAGGTTTTCCATCCCCTTAATCAGTCGTGTTGCTCTCCTCTGAACTCTCTCGAGCAATGCCATATCCTTTTTAAGGTACGGCGACCAATACTGGACGCAGTACTCAAAATGTGGACGCACCATTGCCCGATACAGCGGCAGGATAACTTCTTTCGTTCTGGTTGTAATACCTTTCTTGATTATACCTAGCATTCTATTCGCTCTCTTAGCGGCAGCTGCGCACTGTGCTGTCGGCTTCATTGTCATGTCCACCATCACCCCTAAGTCCCTTTCTTGTGCACTCTCATTCAAAAACATCCCTCCCATCACATAATTATACCTCGAGTTTTTGCTTCCCACATGCAATACTTTACACTTCCCAACATTGAATTTCATCTGCCATCTCTCTGCCCATTCCCCTAGTTTGTCCAAGTCTCTTTGCAATTCTTCGCAGTCCTCCTTTGTCCGAGCTCTACTAAATAGTTTGGTGTCGTCCGCAAATTTTATTATCTCACACTTCGTCCCTGTTTCTAGATCATTTATGAATATGTTAAAAAGCAGTGGCCCGAGCACCGAGCCCTGCGGAACACCACTCGTGACCTTTCTCCAGTCTGAGTAGTAGCCCTTCACCCCTACCCTCTGTTTCCTACCTTCTAACCAGTTTCTGATCCATCTATGCACGTCTCCGTCCACCCCATGGTTCTTCAGTTTCCGGAGTAGACGTTCATGAGGCACCTTGTCAAAGGCTTTCTGGAAATCTAGGTATATGATGTCTATGGGGTCTCCTCTGTCCATTTGTTTGTTAATTCCTTCGAAGAAGTGCAGTAAGTTAGTCAGGCACGATCTTCCCCTGCAGAAACCATGTTGGCTGGTTTTCAGAAGTTCGTTTCTTTCAAAATGTTTATCGATGTTTTCTTTTATCAGTGCTTCCGCCATTTTCCCCGGAACCGAGGTCAGACTCACCGGTCTGTAGTTTCCCGGGTCCCCTCTTGATCCCTTTTTAAAGATGGGCGTTACGTTGGCTATCTTCCAATCCTCCGGAATCACACCTGTTTTCAGAGATAGGTTGCAAATTTGCTGCAGTAGTTCTGCTATTTCCTCCTTTAGTTCCTTCAGAACCCTTGGATGGATTCCATCCGGACCCGGCGATTTGTCAGTTTTTAGTTTTTCTATCTGCCTGCGCACCTCATCAAGGCTCACTTCCATGGATGTTAACTTTTGTGCTTGATTTCCCTTGAAGATTTGTTCAGGTTCCGGTATGTTGGTTGTGTCTTCGTTTGTAAATACCGATGAAAAGAACATGTTAAGTCTTTCTGCGACCTCTTTCTCTTCCTTCACCGCTCCCTTCTGGTCTCCGTCGTCCAGTGGTCCCACCTCTTCCCTAGCCAGCTGTTTCCCTTTAATATATCTAAAGAACGGCTTGAAATTTCGTGCTTCCCTGGCTAGCCTCTCTTCATACTCTTTTTTGGCTTTTCGAACCACACGATGACATTCTTTTTGATACTTTCTGTGATCTTTCCAGTTTCCCTCAGATTTGTCCTTTTTCCATTTTCTGAATGAGTTTTTCTTATTGCCTATCGCTTCCTTCACTATTTTAGTTATCCACGCCGGGTCTTTTGTTCGACTCTTGTTGCACCCTTTTCTGAATTTGGGGATATACAGATTTTGCGCCTCGCTCACTTTATTCTTGAAAAAGGACCAGGCATGTTCTACCGTATGCCATTTTTTGGAAGTGTTCCTAAGTTTCTTCTTTACCATTCCTCTCATTGCTTCGTAGTTTCCCTTCTTGAAGTTAAAAGTTGTCGCTATGGTTCTCTTTCCTTTCAGTATTCCTATTTCCACCTTGAACTTGATCATATTATGATCGCTGTTTCCCAACGGTCCCACTACTTCCACTTCCTTTGCAGGACCCCTTAGCCCATTTAGGATTAGATCGAGAGTGGCATTTCCTCTCGTCGGTTCTCTAACAAGCTGCTCCATGAAGCAATCTTGTACAGCCTCTAGAAAGTCTGCCTCCCTGGCGCATCTTGAGCTTCCAAGACTCCAGTCTATCCCAGGGTAGTTGAAGTCTCCCATAATAACTGTGTTACCGCTTTTGCATTCTCGCTTCATCTCGGCTTCCATTTCTTCATCGATTTCTCCGGTTTGTCCGGGTGGACGATAGTATAGACCTATCTTTATTTCAGGCCCTTTCCTTCCTGGTATTTTAACCCATAGCGATTCTAGCTTGTTGGCCGTCTCTGCTATGTCCATTCTTGTCGATTGTATGTTTTCTTTTGTGTATAGTGCTATTCCTCCGCCTTTCTGTCCTAATCTGTCTTGGCGATAGAGTTTGTACCCCGGCAGTGCGGTATCCCATCTGCTTTCCTCATTCCACCATGTTTCGGAGATTCCAATGATGTCTATGTTCTCTGCAATGGCCATGGCTTCTAATTCTCCCATTTTGTTTCTTAGGCTCCTTGCATTAGTATATATGCAATTCAGCTCCTGGAATTTTGTTGCCTTCAATTCCTTTCCCTGTGCTTTGGTCATTATATTCTTCTCTTTGGTCATTAGATTCTTCTCTTTGGTTATGATCTTTCTAATCTCCTCTCCTTTGTTAGTCGACTCCTGTAATTTGTCCCTTGTTCCATCCCAGCCTTTTATCTCCTTAGTATCTTCACAAGATACCTTTTTCCGAATCATCGACGCTTGGTCGACTGTCGGCTTTCCCCTTCTTGTTAGTTTAAAGCCTGTTCTATTCCTCTCTTGATGTTGTTTGCTAGAAGTCTAGTTCCCGCTGCACTCAGGTGCAGTCCATCTCTCCTGTAGAGCTTGCTCTTGCCCCAGAACGTCGTCCAGTTCCTCACGAAGTGGAATCCTTCTTCCTCACACCATCTCCTCATCCATGCATTTATTGATTGTAGTTCCTCTTGCCTTTTCACATCTGCCCTCGGCACCGGTAAGATCTCTGAGAACGCTATCTTCTGGGTCCTCATCTTCAGCTTCATTCCCAGAATCTTGAACTGTTCTATCAAGTTTCAAGTTTATTCAATATTTGATCAATCGCCTATCAATAATTACTAAGCGATGTACATAAAATATTAATATTGGGTAAACAAGAACAAAATTGAGTAAAAAGATAAAATCTTTAAACATAGACAAAATACTACATGATACATTAGGATGGAGGGGAAAGAACTACATTGTCTGATAGAAAAGGAAGAACAATTAAGGGTAATATACAAAGGGTAGGGGAAAATTAGTTTATTGGGAATAAAAATACATAATTAAGTAGAATGAATTATTACTATAAAGAGCAATTGGCTTTTCAATTAAACATTAAAAGCGTCTTTAAAAAGAAAGCTCTTAAGTTGGCCTTTAAATTTATCAAGGTTTTTCTCCTGTCGTAAGTATAGCGGGAGGGAGTTCCACGTTTGCGGTGCTGTAACTGTAAAAATGAATTGCCTTTGTGTATTGATCATTTTAAGGGTAGGAATTACCAATAAAAGTTGTTCGTTTGATCTTAAAGTTTTCTGAGAGGAGTATGGGATTAAAACTTTGTAAATAAATGAAGGGGTTTTATATAGCAATGATTTAAAGATGAGTAAAGATATCAGTGTGTTTCTTCTATAGTCCCTCCTGCTGACATCGTTTGTCCCGATGTGGATCATTACTGTAGTCTCTTCCGTCTCCGCTCCTTCCAGGATCTTTCCAATTTTGTCCACGATGTAGTTCTTATAATTGAATCCTCTACCACACCATGTAAAGTACATGAATCACGGTTATACAATATCTCTAGATAATCTATTAAGTAATTTCTCTAGATAATCTGTTATGTAATTTCTCTGGATAATCTTTGTTTTGCAATTCTCTCGGTAATGTCCAGATCTCTTATAATTTGTAATCCGCCTAGAACCGCAAGGCACAGGCGGAATAGAAATCACTAATGTAATGTAATGTAATGTAATGGATCTCACTGTCCTGTCATATCATAGTTGACTGACCTGCCTTTGTATCATATGCTTAGGATTATCACAATCACCACAAAGAAAGCATTTGTGGCTTACCAAGTTTGTGTTGCACTTTATCCATCTTCTCAAGCTCACTGGTTCAAATCCCATCTTCACTAATTTTAACAACTTCCTAACAGCTTGCTATTAGTTGTCATAAGAGGGTCTAGATCAGGGGTAGGGAACTCCGGTCTTCGAGAGCCGTATTCCAGTCGGATTTTCAGGATTTCCCCAATGAAGATATATGAGATCTATTTGCATGTACTGCTTTCAATGCATATTCATTGGGGAAATCCTGAAAACCCGACTGGAATATGGCTCTCAAGGACCGGAGTTCCCTACCCCTGGTCTAGATAGTGGACTTTGCCATTTTTATCAGCACATTTCCCTTTCCAGGCAAACCTATTTTCACCTTCCCATGGCTAGGACATCCTAAGCTGTCATGGGAGGAAACTTCTCCTCTGATAGAGCAAAGCCATTTGTGGCTCACCAAGTTAATGCACCTTGTTGCATCTTGCTCATCCTCTCAAGCTCACTGGTTCAAATCCCACTTTCACTCATTTTAACAGCATCCTAACACTCATAAGTGGTGGACTTTGCTGTTTTTCATCAGCATTCTGCAGTTTGTAGGCACAGGTGCATCAGATACATTCATCTGCTCTCAGCTATAAGCCATTGTGGTAGGAATGTATTTCTTTTTATGCAATATCTGCACAGGGCAACAGGTATAAGAGTTTACTAAAACTTCAGAGGGCTTGGAAAGGTATTGAAGGAAGGTACATGTTTTTTTAGATGCATTCTAGAGACAGTACTGTTGGTAAATTCAGCTTGGCTGGTTGTGGTTTCATGCCTGAGGAGTGTGTGTTGGAGTGGGGGAAGGGGTTTAGGATGAGAGAGAACAGGTTGCTGAGAATTGCTGCAGATCATTTTAAATATCAACTCAAATATGTTTAAGCAAAGGAATGGCTAAACATAGTAACATAGAAGATGACGGCAGATAAAGACCCGAATGGTCCATCCAGTCTGCCCAACCTGATTCAATTAAATTTTTTTTTTTTTTTTCTTCTTAGCTATTTCTGGGCAAGAATCCAAAGCTTTACCCGGTACTGTGCTTGGGTTCCAACTGCCGAAATCTCTGTTAAGACTTACTCCAGCCCATCTACACCCTCCCAGCCATTGAAGCCCTCCCCTGCCCATCCTCCTCCAAACGGCCATACACAGACGCAGACCGTACAAGTCTGCCCAGTAACTGGCCTAGTTCAATCTTTAATATTATTTTCTGATTCTAAATCTTCTGTGTTCATCCCACGCTTCTTTGAACTCAGTCACAGTTTTACTCTCCACCACATCTCTCGGGAGCGCATTCCAGGCATCCACCACCCTCTCCGTAAAGTAGAATTTCCTAACATTGCCCCTGAATCTACCACCCCTCAACCTCAAATTATGTCCTCTGGTTTTACCATTTTCCTTTCTCTGGAAAAGATTTTGTTCTACATTAATACCCTTTAAGTATTTGAATGTCTGAATCATATCTCCCCTGTCTCTTCTTTCCTCTAGGGTATACATATTCAGGGCTTCCAGTCTCTCCTCATACGTCTTCTGGCGCAAGCCTCCTATCATTTTCGTCACCCTCCTCTGGACCGCCTCAAGTCTTCTTACGTCTTTCGCCAGATACGGTCTCCAAAACTGAACACAATACTTCAAGTGGGGCCTCACCAATGACCTGTACAGGGGCATCAACACCTTCTTCCTTCTAATGACTACGCCTCTCTTTATACAGCCCAGAATCCTTCTGGCAGCAGCCACTGCCTTGTCACACTGTTTTTTCGCCTTTAGATCTTCGGACACTATCACTCCAAGGTCCCTCTCCCCGTCCGTGCATATCAGCTTCTCTCCTCCCAGCATATACGGTTCCTTCCTATTATTAATCCCCAAATGCATTACTCTGCATTTCTTTGCATTGAATTTTAGTTGCCAGGCATTAGACCATTCCTCTAACTTTTGCAGATCCTTTTTCATATTTTCCACACCCTCTTCGGTGTCTACTCTGTTACAAATCTTGGTATCATCTGCAAAAAGGCACACTTTTCCTTCTAACCCTTCAGCAATGTCACTTACATACATATTGAACAGGATTGGCCCCGGCACCGAACCCTGAGGGACTCCACTAGACACCTTTCCTTCCTTCGAGCGACTTCCATTAACCACCACCCTCTGGCGTCTGTCCGACAGCCAGTTTCTGACCCAGTTCACCACTTTGGGTCCTAACTTCAGCCCTTCAAGTTTGTTCAACAGCCTCCTATGAGGAACTGTATCAAAGGCTTTGCTGAAATCCAAGTAAATTACATCTAGCATATGTCCTCGATCCAGCTCTCTGGTCACCCAATCAAAAAATTCAATCAGGTTCGTTTGGCACGATTTACCTTTTGTAAAGCCATGTTGCCTCGGATCCTGTAACCCATTAGATTCAAGGAAATACACTATCCTTTCTTTCAGCAACACTTCCATTATTTTTCCAACAACTGAAGTGAGGCTCACTGGCCTGTAGTTTCCTGCTTCATCCCTGTGACCACTTTTATGAATAGGGACCACATCCACTCTCCTCCAATCCCCAGGAATCACTCCCGTCTCCAGAGATTTGTTGAACAAGTCTTTAATAGGACTCGCCAGAACCTCTCTGAGCTCCCTTGGTATCCTGGGATGGATCCCGTCTGGTCCCATCGCTTTGTCCACCTTCAGTTTTTCAAGTTGCTCATAAACACCCTCCTCCATGAACGGCGCAGAATCTACTCCATTTTCTCGTGTAACTTTGCCAGACAATCTCGGTCCTTCTCCAGGATTTTCTTCTGTGAACACAGAACAGAAGTATTTGTTTAGCACATTTGCTTTCTCCTCATCACTCTCCACATATTTGTTCCCAGCATCTTTTAGCCTAGCAATTCCATTTTTTATCTTCCTCCTTTCACTAATATATCTGAAAAAATTTTTATCTCCCTTTTTTACATTTTTAGCCATTTGTTCTTCCGCCTGTGCCTTCGCCAAACGTATCTCTCTCTTGGCTTCTTTCAGTTTCACCCTGTAGTCCTTTCTGCTCTCCTCTTCTTGGTTTTTTTTTATATTTCATGAACGCCAACTCTTTCGCCTTTATTTTCTCAGTCACTAGGTTGGAGAACCATATCGGCTTCCTTTTTCTCGTTTTTATTGATTTTCTTCACATAAAGGTCCGTAGCCATTTTTATCGCTCCTTTCAGCTTAGACCACTGTCTTTCCACTTCTCTTATGTCCTCCCATCCTAACAGCTCTTTCTTCAGGTACTTTCCCATTGCATTAAAGTCCGTACGTTTGAAATCTAGGACTTTAAGTATCTTGCGGCCGCTCTCCACTTTAGCCGTTATATCAAACCAAACCGTTTGATGATCGCTACTACCCAGGTGAGCACCCACTCGAACATTCGACCAGATCCAATATCGCTTTTTCCCTTGTGGGTTCCGTCACCATTTGTCTGAGTAGAGCCTCTTGAAAGGCATCCACAATCTCCCTACTTCTTTCCGATTCCGCAGACGGAACATTCCAGTCCGCATCCGGCAGGTTGAAATCTCCCAACAGCAGAACCTCCTCTTTCCTTCCAAACTTTTGGATATCCACAATCAGATCCTTATCAATTTGCTGCGATTGAGTCGGAGGTCTCTAGACTACACCCACGTAGATAGAAGTTCCATCTTCTCTTTTCAGAGCAATCCATATCGCTTCTTCCTCTCCCCAGGTCCCTTGCATTTCGGTCGCTTGGATATTGATCTTTACATAGAGAGCTACTCCTCCACCTTTATGACCATCTCTGTCCTTCCTAAAAAGATTATATCCCGGTATGTTTGCATCCCATCCATGTGATTCACTGAACCATGACTCTGTGATAGCAACAATACCTAGATCTGCCTCTAATATCAGGGATTTCAGATCATGAACTTTGTTGCTTAGACTGCGAGCATTTGTGGTCATCGCTTTCCAGCTATTTTTCAGCGATAATCTCCTTTTTCGTATGGATTTTTGTGTCGTTTCACTTTCCGTTGCAATACTAAGAAATGAGTTGCTGATATTGCTTATGTTGCAGCCTTTACTACTATCACATCTTTTCTTTTGCCGGGGGTGGTCTCTATAATTGTCCTTCGTACATACACCACCCCCACCTTCTAGTTTAAATGCCTAGAAAAATATTGTCTAAATTTCTCTGCAAGGTTTCTTTTTCCTGCTGTAGTAATATGTAGCCCATCAGTGCAATATAGCTTCTTGTCCTTCCATGTATTTCCCCATCCTCCTATGTACCTGAAGCCTTCTTGATGACACCAGGCTCTGAGCCATTTATTAAAGTCCTCTGTGTTTTTCACTCTTTGCTCTCCTTTTCCATATGCAGGCAGTATTTCAGAAAAAGCTAAAGTCTTTACAAAAGGTTTCACGCCCTCACCAAGCTCCCGAAAAGCTTTCTGTGCTGCAAGTGTGGAGTTGTTGGCCAGGTCATTTGTTCCCAGATGGATAACAACATCAGTGTTAAAATCCTTAGTTTCTTCCTTAATTATAGTCAGTATTTGCCTGGAACTCCTGGTAGCTGAGGATCCTGGAAGACATTTCACTATTTTGGTCTCCTCGCCCTGTGTTCCAAGGTTAATGCCTCTGATGATGGAATCCCCCAACAGTAATAGTTTTCTGTTTTTGGCTTTTTTATTTGTACTTAGGGTGCTCTTGTTCTCTTGAGTTTCCTTCATTGGTTCAAGTTCCACCTCCCTTCTGTTTTCCTGAGTATCGCAGTGCACTAGTGGAGCGAAGGAATTCTGTAGAGGTAATATTAGTGAAGGTGGATGTTTCTGTGTTATATGTCGCAGTCTTCCTGAGCCTACTGTGACCCATTTATTCCTGGGCTGTTTTATTCTTTGAGGTAGAGGTGGTAAGTTGGTATGATTTTGTGGAGTGATGGAAGCTGCTTTAATTGTATTCAATTCCTGTTTAAGTTTTCAGAGCTCCTCCTTAATACTGGCAAGTTGAAGACAGATGGGGCAAGCCTTAAGCCTCCAAATAGTATGTCTTGGAATTAAAGCACCACAGTGATTGCATAGAATAAAGCTCATCTTGAAAATGAATATAAAATATTTGCTAACTGCATTCAAGACTTGAACCCCTGATATATGGAAGAGAAAATCAGTACCTTAAGGCATAGAGCTATAGAGGAAACTTTGTTTAGAATTTGGTAACAGAGCCTCTATAGACTAAGCAGATGAGAAATGGCTTCTTGTCAAAGCTTTGAAAAGTGAACAAAATGATTACAAGTCAGTACCGGTGTTTTTGCCCAAACCACACCCAATCAGATTTGAAAGTTTTCTGGTGGGAAGTCCTAACGATGCCTATGACTTCAGATGCTACATAGGCGTTCTTAGTATAAGAAGGTCCATCAGAGCAATGTTTTCTCTTTTAGGATGCCTATTCTGTATTATTGCTTATGCTGATTTCTGAGACTTTACTTTTGTTGATTATCTTTTAACCTTTTCATTCCTATATCTGCCACAACTCTCTCCATTTCACAGGACCATTAGCAGCTATAGTAATTTGCAATTTTGATGTCTTTCTAAGCTTTTTCATCTTTCCAGGTGACTATGCTGCACCTATGCAAGGAACTCCTTGCTAGCAGCTCAGATACCAAATCCAGGTGAGAATGATATATTGCTAGCTATTCTGCCACAACTCTTTCCATTCCACAGGGTCATTAGCATGTCTGAGAATTAGTGATGATAAAAATTGGTTTCATGTGTGTTGGCTGAAAAAACACCCATGCTGTTTGAAACTTTGGTGCCAGCAAAATGGATATGCAAGTTACATGAATATGTGGAACCTATAGCACTGCTTTTCCTTTTAGAGCAAAAGGTAAATCTTTTTAGAGTCATAATTGTTAGGTATCCTTATTAGCTGTTATTCTGAGACTGTGTTGTGACATATTTTCCCAAGACTTCTGCTTTTTATTTTTGCCACAGATGTCTAACATTTTCCCCCTTTTCTCCTGATTTCAGGTTCCCAAAGTGGCTAATGACTCCCCTTGTGTTTCCTAGAGGCCAGAGCAGGTCTGTTCAAACTGGGTTCAACACACCAGCTTGCACCTGGCCAAAGCTCAAATACCAAAACAGAAAGAATAGGTGAGAATGATGTACTGCAACCTTTGTTTGCCCTTGTGATTAATTATATACATTTTATGTTTCACATTTTTTTTTCCTTCAGACGGGTTTAGTTATTGATGATTTTCTGAGAGAACAGTAAATTGGTGAGTTTTAGGCTCTCTTTTACAAAGGTGCGCTAAATCAACGCATGTACTAACTGTTAACGCATCCATAGGATAACATGCACACGTTAACATTTACCACACACTTAAAACTTGCCGTTTAGGGTGCCGTTAGCATGTGCTAAATGTTAATGCTTCTATATTATCCTATGGATGCGTTAGCAGTTAGCACATGCGTTGATTTAGTGCACTTTTGTATAAGAGAGCCTAAAACTCACCAATATACTCTTAATCTGTCTCAATCCATCTTCCTTTTTCTACAGCCTACCTTCTCCTACTAGGAGAAGATTATGGTACCTTAACAATTCTACCACAGTAACAACTTGGATCTAGGAGTGCCTTACTCTGCATACCTATCATCCATCTCATCGAACTGCAGTTGGCTGATATTACACTTGCATGCTGCTTTCTTGGACTGTGTAATGATTCTAAATGTTCTACAATAAAAATCATAAACCATTTTTCACCTTGTGTTTATTTACATAGAGTAGCAGCCGGGCATTAGTATTTCCTTAATAAGCACCACTTCAGCTACTTTGTCACATTGACCTTTGACTTATCTAGTGGTCCATGAGGCCCAGGCTGCAAAGGAGAGAAGTGGGGAGGCCCTTAGGGGGTGGCAAACATGGTAGCTGGCATGTCTCCTGCCTCATAGCCTGAAACCAGCATAATATTTGAGAAAATGAGATTATATGAGAGCTGGAGAGGATGAAAAGGTGCAACGAGGTGCCTTAACTTGGTGAGCCAGAAATGACTTCTTTCATTCAGGGGAGAAGTTTCCTACCCTGACAGCTTAAGATATGTTTAACTGCAGCCATTACAGCGTGCTTCTGGTGCTCCGCTACGGAGCCGCAAGCATGCCGTAGCTACAGCCGTAACGACGCCTAAACGGAACAGTATATATAATCAAACCAGAATTGCTATGATTTTATGGCTTATTGTGTAGCACAGTGGTTAGAATGAAGGTTGGGTTGTGAGCCTGGTCTGGGTTTGACTCCCTCATGTACTTTAGCTGACACAATACTCATTGTAATAAAAATTACAAGCTACAGACCAATCAGATCTCATTTTCATCTCAAACAACACAACATTAACAATTCTAGAAGCAATCTTTTCCAAAAGTGGAGTTTGCATTTGATATAAACAGCAGTATTAGACTCCATGTTACATTTATTGAATCATACTTGAAATTCTGGCTTTTGGGACAATGAAATCATGCTTTAAGCCATTGAGCTATTAGGCTTTTGTCTCAGCTAGCTGTGATATGATAGCTAAGCAGATGATACATAGGTAGGTCAGTAAGCTATGATATGACTGGGGAATCAGAGAAACTGGAGTGGAAGGTGATGTAGCTCATCTTGCAGAGATTGTGGGTTCAACTCCCAACCCATCTTTTACTTGTGGCATTGCACCTTGATGATCTTATAATGAGGTCAGCATTGTGTAGCTGCACACCTCCCTTTGCAATGAACTAGAAGCCACATTCAGGTCTGTTCTATGTGTTATTCTGTTTTTAAGCTTGGTCAAATGAAATTATGGGCTTTCTCTTTGTTTTGAAGAATGAGCTGATTGTAGCAAGGTTTAATGAGAAAGAAAGTGTTATTTAGAGCAAGGAACCAAAAGCTGTGATTTTCATGTGCTGCAGTTAGCTAATAACATTGCTTCTTTAGGCAATTTTAAATTCAATATGCTTGTATAGATGTGTCCTGTTTATGTGATGCCTGAATAACAAAATAAAAATCCCTGAACTGTATTTAAAAGATCACTTTGGAAACATCTAGAAACATCTCTTAAATAACATCTATGGGATGCCCAGAGAAAACTCATTGGATGACCTAGGCTGCCTAAATAGCATGTATCCTACTAAAGCCTTTCTGAAGCTTAAACCACGTCTATCTAAAGCCTATACGATGCTCAAACTCCTATGCTTTACACTTCTTATTGCAGCTAATCTTACCATTATTATACAAGTTTCTGTGTAGCACAGGAGTGAAGCTTACACCCTTCTACGCTGATGTTTCTAGTTCAACTCCCAATCAGTACCTCTCAGTCAAAAAGTAATATTATACTTATCCTTTTAAACAGGGCATACTTTGTTACTTTTTTTGTTTTTATACTATTGAAGTATACAATTCTGAAATAATGAAGAAAAAGGATATAACAGGGCAGTAAGATCTACCTTGTTCTGTCTCCTAGCAGAATTAACTGCCATTCACTACCTATAAGGAACAGTTTAATCAAATCAGAATTGCTATTATTGTATGGCTCATTGTCTAGCACAGCGGATTAGAATCAAGGTTAGCGTGTAAGCATGTCACATTTTTTCATCTCCCACTGAAACTAATATATTATAAATATCCTTTATAAACATGGTATACTGTGTTTTTATTATCCTTTTAATGATGATATACTTTGGGTTTATTATGTTAACGCTTACAATCCTGAAATAATGATAACAAATCAATAAAAACAAACACACACACACACACACACACATATATATATATATATATATATATATATATATATATATATATCTAATATAATAAAATGGTAGGTCGCGCATGCGCACTAAAAAAAACGTGTTCCCTGATCCGTTGTGAAAACATGATTGTGCATGTGCGGGTTTTACGTCACCACTTGCTCGCGGCGGCTTTCAAATAAAAATAAAAAATTACACAGCTGCAGCGGCCTTCCTCACCCCCGCCTCCTCTCTCGAACTGCACCAGGATCGAGAGAGGAGCTGCAGCGCCGGCTTTCAACTTAAAACAAAAAAAATAAAAAAACCCCAACTGGAGATCGCCGCTCTCACCCGGCTCCCAATGTGCAAACCCCCCCCAACTGGAGATCGCCGCTCTCAACCCCCTCCCACCCCAACTGGAGATCGCCGCTCTCCCCCCCTCCCCCCCAACTGGAGATCGCCGCTCCCACCCGCTCCCACTGTGCAAACCCCCCCAACTGGAGATCGCCGCTCTCACCCCCCTCCCCCCCAACTGGAGATCGCCGCTCTCACCCGCTCCCACTGTGCAAAACCCCCCCCTCCCCCCACCCCCCATGGGAGGATGCGCCGCAGCAAAGTGCTGCACAGGTACTGGAGGGGGAGAGACATATCGCTTCTGCACCGGTACAAACATCCCTCCAGGGTTGGTACTCGCTGCACGTTAAACAGGCTGCTCGGGCTTTCTCCTGCAGTTGAGTCCCTTTGCCGCATCAATGATTACGTCATCAATGACGCAACAGAGAGCCTCAACGGCAGAAGAAAGCCGAAGCAGCCTGTTTAAGTGCAGCGAGTGCCAACGCTGGAGGGAGGTTTGATATTAAAGTCTTGCTAGGAGGGTCGCAGAGTCAGCGGGGGTTGGGCTGGGAGGGGAGAGAAGCATCTGCCTCGGGTGCTTCAGGCAGCAGCAGCGTTTACAATTTGCTGCTGTTGCTGGCTTCAGGCCTTCCTCTCTGGCCGGTCCTGCCTACTTCCTATTTTCGTGAAGACAGGACCGGCCAGAGAGAAAGACCTGAAGCCAGCAACAGCAATGAATTGTGAATGCTGCTGCTGACCAATGAAGTAGTTAAATGAGGAAAGGGAGCAGAGGGGGAGAGAATGGCTTGGAGGGAAGGAGGAAGGTATGCCAGACCAAGGCAAAAGGAAGGAGGAGATGGAGAGAGGCCATATGGGAGAGAGAGAGAGAGAGATGGAAAGAGAAGAGAGGGCAGTGAATGGAAGGGGCAACATAGAGGGTGAACAGTATTCTAGCACTCGTTAATGTAACGGGCTTAAAGACTAGTATATCATAAAACGCTAGCCACGCATGCGCACTCCTATCTGCGTGTTCTGTGATCAGTAGGTCTGTGGCTGCAGGAGTGCGCATGCGCGAGTCCCCAGCCTTCTTCCCAGCACCTATTGAGCAGTAGTGGCTCGTGGCCAGTAGGGGGTGATGTTTATGGGACGGTAATGGAGTGGATATCAGAACATGATAGTGCAGTATTTTTGTAGAGTTTTTCTACACAAGTGCCTGTTTTTTGTATGATTCTGGGTAACTCTAGTCAGATACAAGCATATGTGTTAGTTAAGGCCATGCCCAATAGAAGCGTATGAAAAACGGGTGAAGAAAAATCTGAATATGGATGCAGTCAAAGCCAGAAAAACACACTACAGATTAATATTGAGGGACGGTATAATAATATTCTTTTTATGTACTTTGCTATTGGGCTAGATCATGAAGGAAACCAGGATATACAGGGACTCCATTTTGGGTTCTTGTGTCTTTGGAATCCATTTTGTGTTCAGTTTTTTCCAAGTCTTTGTTTAGGCTTCCTAGCATCGTGGTGTTAATTGATACCAGATGTGCCTTAGGCTGGCTAGGATTAAGTATCCCAAACTAAGATATAACAGGCATTAAATATGAGTGAACCAAGTTATGAATGTATGGAATGCTTGGGCCCAAGCAAGTATGAATATGTGGATATGAAAGAATTGGTATTAAAAATGAAATGGAAGACACAACATCCAGAAATGGTTAACTTAAAGTCAGAAACTGCTGTTCCAGTCTCTAACATAGGAAGGCTTCTGTGTGCAGATCAATGAAATCTGATTCTGTAACAGTCTCTAGCAGGGAGAGGGGGAAAACAGCCCCTCCTTCTCATCCTCCTTCTCCTTTATTGTAATGACAAGCAGGCTGACTAATTTTCAGCACTATTTGTAGGTAACACGAAAGCAGGTTTAGAACTTTTCAGCAGCTTGTTTGATACATAGACAAATTGTCTGAAAGAAGTTTTAAACATGATAAAGGAATATTGGAAATGTTATAAAATATTAATGTATATTCAGAAATGAATGTAAACCAACAAATGTAATTTCTGAAACTTTTTTCTTTGTCTAACTTTAAACATCTCCTTTGTTAATTTTGATTGGCTGTCAAACTGATGATGTCATACTGAGCCAAAGGTATATAATGAGAGTGTTTCGAAATATTGAACTGAGCTCATTATCAGAAGGCCAGCATTTTGGCAACTATAATGACCTCCCGCTAATACAACGGCTAACGCAATTATACTTTATTCTTTTGGTGTCATGATTGAAAAAATAAAAACAATAATTATATTTTGGTAACAAAAACCTTTGCATTTAGCGTCATTTAGCATGTTTTTTATTATTTTTCACACCTTGAGTGAAAGCTAGCAGCTTAATTGACAGCTGCAGCTTTGTGAGTGCGCGGGCGTTCAATTCCCATGCTCACTACATTGGCTGTCAGCAGCGGCGGCTCCTCTCACGAGCCCTCAGCACTGCTTTCAGCTCCTGCTGCACGGGGCCCACGGCAAACCATCCGCCCTTTGCTCTGCCCCTAAACTCCCACGCAGCCGACCTTGGAATCGCTTTTAAAATCTTCAGGCGTGAGCGGCGGCTTGCCACACATGCCCTGACCTCCAAACCCCCCTGCCGGCATCTATTTTCCTCCTCCTCCCTCTCGCATGCTCACAGCGTTTAAATGAAAAATGCTGTGCTGTGCTGCCACTGGCCTCACCATCTTCTCTCCACTGCGGCCCGCCCTCTCACAACTTCCTGTTTCCGCTAGGGTTGGCCGCAGTGTAGAGAAGACACCGAGGCCAGCAACAGCGCAGTGCAGCACTTTTCTGTGAGGCAAGTAGATTTCTGTGGGGCATATGCACAGGGGGAGCAGGAAACGAATGCTGCTGGACGGGGGAGGGAAAAGGAAGGGAACAGGAGGAGCAGGCAAGGGGTGGGTGCACAGGGAAGGGGGGAATGCTTCTTCTACACAGGGAAAGGGGGATTGCTGCTGCACAGGGAAGGAGGGAATGCTGCTGCTGTACAGCGAAGTGTGGGTGAATGCTGCTGTACAGGGAATGGGGGAATGCTGTTGCTGCTACACAAAGAAGGGGAAATGCTGCTGTTGCTGCACAGGGAAGTGGGGGAGGGGGAAAGGGAAAGGGGCCAGGGAGCAATCTTGGTTTGCTTTGGGGGGTGTGACAAACCTGTGGCCAGCTTTGTCCCTATAAGGGATAAAAGCAAAACACGGTCCCTGGTCAGAAGGGCTGACCAGGTTAAAAGTAAAAGTTTGGTTTTGGCTGACTACCCCTCAGACAGTGTGGTAGAGAAGGAGAGGCAGGAACATAGGTACATCCAGCAGAGAGCGCCATCTCAGGACAGGTACCCTAGAAAGCCTGAGAGGACTCTTATGGAGAAGTGGAGTCCTAGGGCTGGAAGGTATGCTCATTACCAGCCTTGGAGAAACCTGAGTTATTTCCCTAGGGATTTCCTGCCTAACACAGCTGCTCTGAGGAGAGAGGGGTGGGGTTTTAACCAACATAAGAACAGAATATGGAATCTCAGTAGAGGGAGCAGGGGAAAGCCAGGACGGAGCTAGGGCTAACGAGCTCAGGCAGCGGCAGGAGAGACAGCAGAGCTTGGAGGCAGATGAGGGGAGAAGTCTCTCTCCACCAGCCCGCAGCAGGGAGGACGTGGAGATGACAGAGGACTACCTCAACTCCACCCCAGAGGCTGCTGAGCAGACAGAGGCTATGGACATCGCTGAGCCATTGCTGGAAGCTAGCCATTTCCCCACATGACATGGAGGTTAGTTACTAAGGGGAAGGAAGCAAGGCTGTGCTTGTGCTGTCTCCCGTAACCCAAGCCCAGCTGACAGAGATTAGGAGAAGAGCAGGAAAATCTCTCCTCTACTCTGGATGACTGCCCGGAGAGCTGTGTTTGTTCAAAGAACTGTATCTGTAGGGGTGTGAAAGCTCCGTGGGAAAAACCCAAGTAAAGTTCACAGCTTATATAATGCCTTATTGTGTTCCGTCGGCCAGGAAGCCCAGCTGATTATAACGAGCTGTGAAGCCTGCTCTGCAAGCCTGTCCGTGTCTCAGCTAGGTAAGCTGAAACGTTTAAGAAATTCAGTACTAAGTTTTGAAACTGTAATTACTCTGGCTGTAGTCACAAGGTGTGCCAAGTTTGAAAGTTTTATTTTCCTGATATTTTTCATTTGCTTTTTTCCCTGGTGAAGAGGACTGTAGTTAAACTGGAAAGTCCAGGATATTGAACTGTATGTGGCATTTATAGCAAGCCATTCTGACAACTGCAAGTTATTTTGTATTTTATAATTTTGCCATGACATACGGGTGGCTGATGGTATTCAGACCCCGGGTTCAATAAAGCTCAAGATCATCCTTTTGTAACAGGACTTACCTGTGTGGTCTTCTCTTTATAAGTTACTCTCAGTGTGGCATGGCAGACTAGGCAGGTGCCTAGGTCTGTTCTACCCTGAAAAGCCTTCCTCCAACCTGAGGAGGCCACGCCGACAGGCCAGAGCTCAGCACACTTAGTCCCTCTGCTGGTTAGAGCAAGGGATAAGTGTGTCACAGGAGAGCCAAAAGGGGGCCATGGAGAGAGACAGAAAGAAAGAAACACAGACAGGCAAAGGGGGCCAGGAAGAGAGACAGACAGAAAGAAAGACAGACAGTGGGAGGGAGAGAGACAAAGAAAGGAAGAAAGAGACAGGGGCAGGGAGAGACACAGAAAGAAAGACAGATAGACATATTCTAGCACCCGTTAATGTAACGGGCTTAATGACTAGTATATATATAACTAACATCATAGGGACATCTATCTGGCGTCTATATCAGAAAAAGTGTGATATTTGGGAACGGGTATCAGATGCCTTTTTGATGCCTATGTAACGCTCATTGCAATTTACGCCACGCAAACATCTAAACCATGCCTAAAACTAGGCGCAGTTTACAGAATTGGGGCCTAAGAGAGCATTTAACCTTTTGTTTTTATACTTTTCTACTGTACTTGGGATATGTCTTAGTTTCCTTGTCATTCATATAACTGTCTCCTTCATTTGTCTGTTTTCATTTTTCTATGAAGGGCCCAATGTTCTGTACTATTTAGCCAGCTGGAAATGGCTTCTGGGCAGCTAAATAGCACATAGCCAGCTATCTGTCAATATTCAATGGGATATTGCTATCTATCTCTTACTGAATATCCCATTCTCTGGATAACCTGGTGACTGACTATGTCATGCAACATAGCCAGCCACCGCCAATATTCATCAGCAGGCCGGCTAAGTTCAGCAACCACATAGACCAAAGTTAAAACAAGTCTGTCACTGGTCACTATGATTTAGCTGGCCAGCCAATGGATATCGGCCCACATCCTGCCGCAACCACTCTGTCAAAAATGCTCCTTTCAGCTCTAGGCGCACAGCGGGATTCAGAGGCCTAAAAAGTCTCTGGATATGTCTAAAAGCTCATTTCAATTATTGGCACTTGGATGACCTGTCTTTTAAGTCATCCAAGTACCAATTTGGGCTGGTTTTTAGACTTATTTCTGTTTCAATTATGAGCCCCATAGAGTGTAAGTATTGGGCACTTCCCTGACCCACCCATCCCTCTCCCCTATCTATGCCTCCTTGCAGTTATGCACTATAAGTTTTCCATGTTTAGTTTCTAGAATAGCAGAGACCGTGGTGAGCTGGTGAATCATAGAGCCACAACATTATACTGGTCCAAAGCCCTGACGCAGCCTGAGGGTGAAATGGACAGCTAGCTTAACGTTGGCGAAGGGACTTGCGCAGAGACAGCAGGAAATATTGAATAACAACGATTTTCACTGCATATTTTCAACAACACCCTGCCCAGGATCTAAAAGTTAAGTCCTTGTTTAAAAACCATAAGTTTAAGAACTAAAAGTGTTTTTCATTAATAACAGGACAGGAGGGGAGCCTGAGCCAGTGAGGTTAATTCCCTTTCTAGTGTGCTTGTGAAACATACAACACACGGGGATCTGAGGCTCAGCCCCTTAGATAGTCACCAAAAAGGAATTAAGTTTATGAGCTATTCATAGTGGATTTACACCTCTGGATAACGTGGACTACGAAAATTGAAATGACATTTGAGAAGGGTATTTTTTGAAATGAATATATGTTCTTTGTCATCCTGTATATAATTTTGGTGTAATAAAAATACCTCCCAAGTTTTTATGGGGCTTTGGCGGTTTGCCGCGTTCTTCAGGGCTGTTCTGATGGTCTGGAGCAGCTCCTGATGTTTTTTTTTCTGTGTGGCCTGAGTAGAACCCTATGTGCTGGGAGGTGAAAAGTTAGGAGAACTCTGATGAAGAAGCATCCGATTAGCCATAATGGGTCAGATGTTACAAGCTGAACTTGTGTTGCTAAGGTTACAGCTTGGTTTTCTGTTGAGAGAGCTGCTGGGTCTGCAAAGTGTATGGGTGTATGTGTGCTTGCTCCAGCCAGAGAAAAGGAATTTTCCTTATTTAAAGTTTAATTGATTGCTTGGCAGTGCTGTGTGATTAGGAGTGCTTGCAAGAGTGTTAGAGGATTGATTTAAATTCAAATCCTATGATGATTTGGATATGTAATAGAGAAAATCTGAAAAGTGCATGGGAGTGCATATTTAAATTTAAAGAACCATTTTAAAAGGAGTTTTTAAAAAAAAAAAATTATATTTGTAGATAGGTAAAGCAAATGAAGTGCAGCTTAAGACTACATAACAGAGAATTTATTTTATTTTATATTCTATAGCTGGAAGTTATACACAGTGAAAGTTGCTTGTATGCATGCAAGGAACTCTAACTTAATCATCTACACATAGAGACAGGAAGACAATTTCTTTTCCTGCTTATTTAAGTTAAACTAGCAATAGGGGAGAGTGTGGCGCAGTGGTTAAAGCTACAGCCTCAGCACCCTGAGGTTGTGGTTTCAAACCCACGCTGCTCCTTGTGACCCTGGGCTAATCACTTAATCCCCCCATTGCCCCAGGTACATTAGATAGATTGTAAGCCTGCCAGGACAGATAGGGGAAAATACTTGTGTACCTGAATAAATTCATGTAAACTGTTCTGAGCTCACTGGTGTAGAAAATTGAATAAATGAATAAATAAATAAAAAGCTGTTTCAAAGAAGAAATTGATCTAGAAACCCAGAAGAAGAATAGCAGCACCAGGGCTCCAGCAAAATAGCAGACTACTACAAGAGATAAGTTAAATGTTACAACTGCACAAAACTAAAACCTAGCTGAGGAGTATAACAACACTTTGCATTGCATCTGAGACAAAATAATTGAAACCTACAGTTAATTGCAAAGAACATTAAGGTTTATACTTACCTGAAAAGCAACCTGAAAGATATTAAAGTTTAGAAAAGAATCAAATTTTGCAACACTCATTATAAAAAGCTAATTTAAGTGACTCAAACAGAAATTCATTACTGAATTCACTTATCTGTTGTGCTGGTTGTGTCTCTCCTGCAAACAAGGGGGATATTGAGTTTTTGGTTGCTTGCTCTTGCAGGGTTTAAAAGAAAGAAACAACATTCTAGCTTATGTAAAATTCATTTGCATTTGAATATTTAAAAGAAAGTATTAATCTGTGTGAACAATTTATGGGACTTAATGTGCAATTTTGAAAGTAACATTGAATTTTAAAACTATTTTTATTCTGGGAGCTCAAATTTTTAAATGATTCCTTTTAATCATTTTAAAATATAATTTTAAAGAAAAAGAATTGATAATTTCATTCATCTAAATCTTTGTTGATCTCATTTAACAGAATGAAAATATTACAACTTTGAAACATCAAAATCAGGAGTGGTAGTTGGTTGAAAGCAATCACTTCTATATGAGCCACTGTTTAAATCAGCTTTCCCCTTTTTCTTTAGTGCAGTCTCCTTTACTGGATTAGCTATAGGGGAAACCTTTGAAAATACATTGGCCAGTTTATGGGCATCTGAATATAGACATGTGCTTTTGAAATTTTTTACCCATTACTATAATGTTAATGGTGTGATTTATTTTCATTTTTATCATGAGCCACAGTCAGATATATGTATCTAAAACACAATTTTCACAGTACTAACACCCCTAGACCGGTCAGTAATTTGGGGTTGTTAAAACCCACCACTTTGGGCTCCTTTTACTAAGGTGCGCTAGGGCTTTAACGCGTGCGCTACATTACCGCATGCACTAGACATTAACGCCAGCATTGAGCTGGCGTTAGTTCTAGAAGCGCAGTGCGCAGCGATTTTCTGCGTGCGCTAAAAACGCTAGCGCATCCTTAGCAAAAGGAGCCCTTTGTGTAAAGAATCATCTGGCGATGATAGAGAATCGCCCAGAGTGCTTGTTTTAATATTAATGACCTCATTGGAATACCATTTTAATATTAACGACCTCGTTGTATTATATTTGCATGGCAGAGTTGGAGGCTGCTAGGAAGCTCAGAAAAGACCACAGGAGGTCAAATGCTGGCATGCTAAACCAGCTAGAACCAGTTTAGCGACCATCATTAAAGGCATGGTGAGTTTTGAGAATCTAGCCCTAAGTGCAGTTACACATTTAACTGCAAATTAATATTAATTAACTGCAGTTATTGGTGGTTATTGGTTGTAAGTGCCAATTATTGGCTATTTTGCCAATTAACTTACGTACATTACTGGTATCATTCTATAACCTATGAGCAATATTGTGCTCCAAGTGTGAAAATGTTTAGTACATACAAGACTATAGAATGAGTGGGGGTTATATATTTGCATACTGTGGAAGCAGGGCATTCAATTGATAACGACTGTCCTGAAATTACAGATGCAGTTTTAGCTTTTGAGCATTCATTTGAGCTGACATAGGAGAAGTCAATGATGTATCTCATGTGATTGTCAAAAAGAGTCCAGCACAAAACAAACCCACAAACCCAAATGAAATCAAAGGGCTCCGTTTACACAGGCACGCTAGCGGTTTTAGCGTGCGCCAAAATGCCATGCGCCCTAGCTGCTACCACCTCCTTTTAAGCAGGTGGTAGTTTTTCAGCTAGCGCGCGCTAATCTTGTTCGTGCGCTAAAAACACTAGCGCACCTTAGTAAAAGGAGCCCCAAATCACAAAAGTGGGATGGGATAACGGTCTTTCCAAATAAAGAGAAGCCAAAAGGATTCAACACAAACAATTTATTCGTCCGTCCATAAAGATGAAGTCCCAACATAGCACTGTGTTTCAGCATATAATACGCCTGCCTCAGGGGTCAAACATTCACGATAAAAATAAAATAATACAACATGAAATAAACATATTGTAATATATAATACATAAAAAATGTAAATATATAGAGAATTTATAATACATAAAAACATTGATAAAGAAAATCTAAATAAAGAGCTAATAAAAAAAGGTTCAGTATAAATCTTGTATGAATATAATGTATCTAAACAAATATTGGCCCCCTTTTATGAAGCTGTGTTACGAATTCTATGAGAGTTGGAGCTTTTACCACCACAGCCAGCGATAAAAAAGCCTAACACAGCTTCATAGAATAATAATAATAATAACAGTTTATATACCGCAGTTTACAACGATTAGAAAGATGCTACAAATTGAATGGAACATACATAGTTAGAGATTAGTGGCTAACAGTTTACGGGATCAGATTTAGGGGAGAGATTGTGATGGGAGCGATTGTACAGATTCGTTACCTAGGTAATTCAAGAACAGGTAAGGGGGAAGATTATGACTAATGAGCACATAAAATATCAGCACTTGATGTATAACTGATACCACTCAAGATTAGTAAATAAGCTTAGAACAGTCAAACCAAATTATCAAACCTATATATGGTTGTAGCAAAACTCAATCAGCAGCGTTTAGTGGGCCTGAAAATGCAAAAACATACCCCCCTCTTATACTAAGGTTTTATCCTGGGCTAAATATTAGTGTGCACTAAACGCTACCGTGTCCATAGAATATAATGGACGTGTTAGCGTTTAGCACCCGCTAATATTTAGCGCATGCTAAAACAGCTAGCGTACCTTAGTAAAAGGACCCCGTATTGCCTTAACAAAATATCAAAATTATAAGATGCACAAAAGGTATAACGATGTCATCTAAACACATATAACTAAAGGATACCCCCTGCTTAATTGCTTTAACGAAAAAAGCTATTTGAATTAAAGATTGAATAATATCAACTTTACCAAAAAAACACAAGAATAATCACAGTTACTTCTAATATAAGCACATAAAAAAGTAGAAATGAATTCCAAATGATATTAATTAGTCCCTAAAATTACAAAGCATAAGCACAAAATTGAATGTAAACAATAGCATCATTAGTAGTTATAGCAGGATCTAAGTCAGAGATCTCAAAGTCCCTCCTTGAGGGCCGCAATCCAGTCGGGTTTTCAGGATTTCCCCAATGAATATGCATTGAACGCAGTGCATGCACATAGATCTTATGCATATTCATTGTGGAAATCCTGAAAACCCGACTGGATTGCGGCCCTCAAGGAGGGACTTTCAGACCCCTGATCTAAGGGCTCCTTTATGCTGCGTTGGGGCATTAACGTGTGGAATAGCACGCACTACAGTGCCGCGCACATAGACGCTAATGCCAGCATTGAGCTGGCGTTAGTTCTAGCCACGTAGCGCAGGGTTAGCGCGCGCTAAAAATGCTAGCGCTCCTTAGTAAAAGGAGCCCTAAATTTACTACGCTGAAAGCACTGCAGACTTGTTCTTGATTTGTGCCATTGGAAAAAAAGAAGGAAAAAGAACTAACAAACATATAACGGAAAAACATTTCACTTAGGTATTGTTTCCAAATTTCACTTATGTATTGTTGTCAAAATAAATAACAGGGCTATGAAATTGTTGGCAGTCCAAAAAAGCTAAACATATCTGTCATAGTAAAATGGTTGAATGCAATGCACAGTAAATACACGTAATGTTTAAGTCATAATAATCTAGCAAAATGTTACAAAAAACATCTCATAACCAAAAAGAACCAATACAAGTTAAAAATTAATAATTATGCCCCCCCCCCCTTTTATTAAACTGTGATAGTGGTTATTAGCGCAGGGAGCCACGCTGAATTTTCCGCACTGCTCCCGACGCTCATAGGAACTCTATGAGCATCAGGAGCAGTGCGGAGCATTCTGCGTGGCGCCTTGTGCTAATAACTGCTATTGTGGTTTAGTAAAAAGCGGAGGTATGTTAGCTTCATTCTTGTGGTCTAGATCGAGGACAAACATTCACCAACATGCTTCGCTGGTAAGCTTTCTCAAGGTGGAGTCCCTCTGCTTCTAGTCGCCAACAACATAGACCACTTCCGTTACTAGAAGCAGAGGGACTTCACCTTGAGAAAGCTTACCAGCGAAACATGTTGGTGAATGTTTGTCCCCCTATCTAGACCACAAGAATGAAGCTAAGTACAAACGAACTTAGTTATAACTATTAAATGAGATATTTATTTAAAATATTTAAAAGGTTAAAATATTTAAAACATTTAAAACATTTAAATATCTACTAATACATTTATTATTATTGATCCAATGAAGATTTAACACATAGAGCTTGGAGTAATGAAACTTACTGAACTCTGAGTGGTGTTGCTGAGGATCATAAAATTGAGAATAATTGATGAAGGGTGTTATTCATAGGGTTTATTAAGTATATTTTCCCTATAATTAGCTATCAATACTGAATACCCTGATACTACGATAGAAAAATAGTGCTGGAAGTGGATACCCATTTATAGAATAGCACCTAAGTGTTTCTGTACAGAGCTGAAAAGGAGGCGTGACATGGAATGAGTATGGATGGGTCATGGACATTCCCTTAAGATGTGTGTAGTGTCATAGAATAGTGAGGATCCATGCCTTTCTTGCGTGGCAGGATTTACATCTATCGATGTATTTCCTTATGCCCCAAGTTGAGCATAAGTCCTGGTGCTACATTCTGTTCTACAAAAGGCACCCATCCCAGAACCCCCGTTATAGTATATCATCCAATGCCCTTTTTTCTTTTCAGTGCTGAGTTTTAAGCGCCATTTACTGAATCCAGCCCTATTTGTGAAGAGTATGCATTATTCCCAATAGTGTGCAAATAGTCAAACCATCACACATATGTGAATGCTGCATGCGTGCATAAGCAATCAGGAAAGAGTGCACTTTTTTGCAATGAGTCTGCCCTTTTCAGAAAAATGTGTGCTTTTACTGAAAGAGCCACCATTCTTACTGACATTGCTTAAGTGATGATAGAATGAAGAAAAAAAAAAAAAGAAGAAGAACATTCCCAGAAATGACACACCAAAAAATGCCTGGCTGCACACTCCTTGAGCTAATGCTGTATATATTATCGCTTAAAGCTAAATCATTAGTTAGAAAAGTGCAAGCACTAAAATCTATATTTGGTCAAATGACAAAACCTCTGTGACTTCTTGCACACCGCTATAGGAAAGAAAAAGATTTCTCTAAAGAAACATCAAAACTAGATTACAAATGTTTCTCTCCTGCCCCTCCCCTGATAATAAATCCAATAATTCTTTAGCACCCAGAGATCTTCCGTGCCTCGCTGTGTGCATTCCTGTCTTCTCGTAATAATATCCACTTAGAGATTACCCAAAGTCAAAGCCATTCAATTTATAAGGGAGCAATGACCAGCAGCCATGCCCTTCTCATTATGGTCAATTTGAATACTTAACTCCAGGATGACAGGACTAGCAAGGGATTTGTTTAACTAATTTAGAGAAGTGAAGGAAAGAAATTTATGGTCAGCTCAGCTGACTCTCAGGGCAAACCTTGGCTTCCTGCTCTTTTCTCTGTCCTGAGCACACTTTTCACTGTTTTATAATTACAATCAGGAGGAACTGATAAATTCAACACAAACCCTATCACCTCTGTAAAAAACAAAAACAAAACGCCATGCATTAAGGAGTTATTTTAATGCACATGTGGCCATATGAATTCATAAATGTCTTCATCTAAAATACTGACTAGCGTAAAAGCACATGCCATAACATGTCACTACATACATTGTCACTAGTTATATAAAGGGATGGAGCATGGACAAAGCATGAGGCAAGTTCACAAGTAAACATGTAGAGGTCAATATTCAAAGCGATTAACATTGGCACTCACAATTCCACTCACTCAAATTTACTTCAATCACCTCCAAACAATAAACTCTAAACCAGGGGTGCCCACACTTTTTGGGCTTGCGAGCTACTTTTAAAATGACCAAGTCAAAATGATCTACCAACAATAACATTTTTTTAAAAAACCACAAAGCACACTGTACGCTGAGAAAATGTTAATTATCATTCCTATTCTGGGGTTTTTTCAAAGAGGTCAAGGCAGATGACTCTATGCACTGTCACCTCAGTAATAACCATATAAAAATAGACAAATATACCCCCCCCACCCTTTTTACTAAACCACAACAGCGTTTTTTAGCGCAGGGAGCTGCACTGAATGTCCAGCGCTGCTCTCAACACTCATAGGCTCCCTGCGCTAAAAACCGCTATTGCGGTTTAGTAATAGGGGGCCATAGTGCAAAATATAGACAGCAGATATAAATTCAGACACATTTTGATCACTAAATTTAAAATAAAATAATTTTTCCTACCTTGTTGTCTGATGTTCATGAGTCTCTGGTTGCACTCTCTTCTGACTGTGCATCTAATCTTTATTCCCTTCTTTCAGCCTGTATGCTTCCTCTCCTCCAGTCCTCATTCCCTCCCCCAACTTTTTCTTCCTCTCTCCCTTCCCTTTCTTTCTCCCTGCCTCCCTTTCTTTTTTCTGTTTCCCTTCTTTCCTTCTGTCTCCCTGCCCTACCCCCAAACCACTGCCGCTAGGCAGGGACAGGGCACAGGGCAGGCAGGCAGGCAGGCCTAGTGACAGGCAGACCCCATACCCTTTTTATACCCTAAACCATCCCCCATGCCCCCAGTACCTTAAATCATCTCCCTACGTACCCCCCAATACCTTTTTTAATCATACCCCCTGTACTTTTTAAAATCCCTCCTTCCCTCCCAAGATGGCTAACCTGGTATTTTAAACATCTCCCCACCCTCAGTACCTTTTAAAATCCCTCCCTCCCTCCCTAGATGGCTATACTGATATTTTAAACATCCCCTCACCCCCCGGTACCTTGATGCAATCCTGGCGGTCCAGCGCTGCATCGGCAGCCTTCCCTGCTGGACAGCCACCCAAGTCCCCATCTGCCGCGGCGGTAATAGGCAGGTGTGAGCCCCGAGCATGCCTGCCTGGCTCCCCCTTCTGCGCCGGAAGTGAAATCCAGACGCGAGTCCAGAGCGCGTCTGCCTGGTCCTGCACCGCTGCTCGAATGGTGCAGTCAACTCCTGCGAGTCTCACGAGAACCAACAGCACCATTTGGGCGGCGGTACAGGACCATGCAGGAGCGAGCCCCGAGCACGGACTTGGGGAAAGGAAGGGCAGGAGGACCCGGACCTGACCGGCTGTGCACCCAGGGCGGACCGCCCCCCCATTGGTACGCCACCGACGTTCACCCCGCCCTGCCAGCACTCTGACTGGCTGGCGTTCTTCAAGAGGCGGGCCAGTCAGGAGGGGAAAAAAGAGAAGGGGAAAAGGGAACCCGCTCTGCGATCGACTGGGGTCGCCTGAGCGAGCGACCTGTCGATCGCGATCAACGTATTGGGCACCCCTGCTCTAAATTATACTAATAGTGGCAGAACCTTGCCCGCAGCTATATTACAAGAAAACATATTCTCCAACAAGATTATCATTTAACATCATACTGAAGCAATACAAAAACAACTTCACATACCCTCCCCAGCTAGGTGGTATCACACTAGCTGAAATTATTTTGCTCATACAAACTTCAACAGTTTATTTTTTTTGTTTAAATCTTTATTGATTTTCAAACTTTGATAGTGCAATACAATTGGTAAATCATAAATACTGCATAGAACACACTAATAATTATACAATTATTACATTAAACAATCATTTACTCCCATCCTCATCTTAATTATTAATACAATAATACATAAGATGTGATTTCAATATTATAATTAAATAATTTAACTCCTCAACGTACAATTCCCTCCCCCCACCCACCCTCCCTGGATGTGTAAAGAATCTAATGAAAAGGGAAGAAACATGACCCTTACTGTACTGCAACAAAAGTAGTCAATGGACTCCATACATCATTAAAGGACTACTAGTCCCCAAACATTTTTTTAACACCCAAATTGTACAACCTATGGTACTGCAAGGCCCTGCCCCACTCACATGAATCACACGAGTTTAACTTAATCATTCAGCCCCACATCTACCCAATTTCATCACTTTCACTCCTTCCTCCTTCCTGCCAGATGTGACCACTCCCTATTCCTCCCACTCCCTTTCTCTGAGCACTATACCCACCTAGGGAGGGCGGGCAGTAAAGCTTTCTCCACAGCTTTCTCCACAGCGTCTCACCACCCTTACCAAAAAACAAAAGTTCCTCTTCCCACCCAAACTCCAGCACCTTCCCTCACCTTAATCCCACCCCTTCTTTCCTTAATTGCCAGTCCCCTTCTTTCCACACAGTCTTCACCTCTATAATCCAATCCCATAGAAACATAGAAACATAGAAGATGACGGCAGAAAAGGGCTATAGCCCATCAAGTCCAACAAGCCCACTCTGCTTACCCTAATGATCCAGTTTCCTTATCTTGACCCAATTTGAGTTGTACTTAAAGCCTGTGTCGGTTCCCTGACGCAGTATCGAAACGTGGCACGGCGGAACCAGAAACCAGTTTAAGCTAAGTTTCAGTCACTTTATACAATCTTTAGTGATTAAGAGATGTTTCCTGTAGCTTGAGCAGCTAGTATTACATAATGAACTATCAGGAATAGTGGTGTGCATGACCATTGAACACTGCGATGATTGGTTGGTGAGGCGGCACACACAGCCTTCATGTCTCTGAGCAGAGTTCTACAAGATATATAAAATTAAACTTGGTTGAATTTAGTTTGATCTTCATGGAGTGACTTTTCTATGATTCATAGTAAGATTACAGCAAACAAAATTTCTTTTAAATGTATTCTGGACTGTTACATTTTAGTTAAAGAAAGGAAAAAAAGAGTTTCCTAAATGGAACATCCTCTACTTGCCCTGCCTTTCCAAACCTGTGTGGGAGGCTTTTATGACAAAAGACAGCAAAATAAGGCCTGCAGCAACGTTGGTGCACTGCCGGGGTTTTATAAATGATTTATGAAGCAAATGCCATCAATACACAAAAAAAAGTGCCAACAGCAAATTTATTCAGAGTCCCAGATAAGATGTTCTTTTTTTTTTATAACTGACCCAAAAACGCTACATGGAGTCACAAGAAAGCTCGTTTTACTTACTGCCAAGTCAGCTACTGTGGCAATGAGCAAAGGTTCTGCTCCTGTGTCATTAACAGTAAATATTATTTACCATAGTAGAACACTAGCCATACTGCATGCCCGTCACTATTCCATAAAAAAGTTAAAAAAGTATAAAACTCAACTGGCTCTGTTCTGCATAGACAATATGGATGGGAAAATTGACTGTGAGCAGCATTTTTGAAAGAATGTAAAACTCAGAATTAAGATGTACCTCAAGAAGGACATGGCAGTACTTGAGGGAGTCCAGAGAAGAGAGACTAAATTGATAAAGGGTATGGAAAACTTCTCATATGCTGACAGGTTGAAAAAGCTGGGGCTATTCTCCCTGGAAAAGCGGAGACTTAGAGGAGACATGATAGAAACCTTCAAAATCCTGAAGGGCATAGAAAAGATAGACAGGGACAGATTCTTCACACTGTGGGGAACCACAAGTACAAGGGAGCACTCAGAGAAATTAAAAGGAGGCAGGTTTAGAACAAACGCTAGGAAGTTCTTTTTCACCCAGAGGGTGGTGGGCACATGGAACGCGCTTCCAGAGGCCGTGATAGGTCAGAGCACGTTACAGGGCTTCAAAGAGGGTTTGAATAGGTTCCTAGAGGATAAGGGGATTGAGAGGTACAGATAGGAGTTGAGGTAGGTTATAGGAATAGTCAGGGACCGTTGCACAGGTGATGGGCCTGGAGGGCCGCCGCGGGAGCAGACCGCTGGGTGGGATGGACCTCTGGTCTGACCCAGCGGAGGCAAATTCTTATGTTCTTATGTTCAGGTCTCAAATCTGCTAGTAGGATCTCCTGCGGTAGACTAGAGTCTGAGATATATGTGGAAATGGACATTCAAGTGCCAGTTATGTGCCTCCATTTTAAAATCCTAAATGTATAAAATATCAGTGGGGGCAACACAGGCACATAAAATAGATATGATTATGTCAGCACATATAACTTATGAAATAGTAACCTACATTTATATGATTTGAATTACAATTACAGTGAAGGCAATGATGGTCCCTTTGTTAACCTCGTTTAGGTGATTACACTTAAAACACTGGTTATAAGGTCTGAGCACTTCACATTTAAATTTAAATTTATATATTATTTAGTGTTTTTGTACAAGAGCTGTGATTAATGAAATTGTCATAGACTATCATCACAGAATATAATTTTATTCCTCCAGTGATTTGTTTATGATTTGAATTAGACATATTTATTTCAGCCATTTTAGAAACATGCCAATCAATATTCAGTTGGCAATGGTCAGCATTTTATTAACACTGATTTTAGACAGCTCAGTTAGCCTCATAGTTGCTGGGCCATGTGGGGGCAACACAGGCACATAAAATAGATATGATTATGTCAGCACATATAACTTATGAAATAGTAACCTACATTTATATGATTTGAATTATTAGCAATGAATATTCTGGCCTGACCAGACTGCTGCTGGAACTTATGAAGGGTTTGCTCCTGCCCAAAGGACCATTGGACCACCAGGGCTGGTAGATTGGCCCAGGCGACCTTCTGGAGCTCAGACAGGGCAGGAGAGGGGAAACAGATATGATGGGGGAGGTGGAGGAAGAAGGGTTGGATGTGCTTTGGAAATGGAAGGAGGAATCATATGTGATCAGAGGGGCGGGAGGGGGGATTGGATGAGGGAGGGGTGATGAGCTTCAGTACATGACTGGCATTTATGCAAGTGCTGGCTAATATTTAATGACAGCACTTGCATGACTAATCAAGCGAAGTTGGAACTGCCATTTAATCATAATAATAACTTTATTCTTCGATACCGCCATAATCGTGCGACTTCTAGGCGGTTCACATCGAAGAGAGCTAGACAATCAGCGAGTTACAATATGCAGATAGTCAGTGGAATTACAGTATGCAGAATCTTAAAATTGCAGCGAATTACAATATACAGTTTGTTTAGAATTTCAGAGGGGCCCTTTTAAAAAAAGTAGCGAATTACAGAATACAATTTGTTAAGAATTTTCTAGGTGATTCACATCGAAGAGAGCTGGACTATCAGCGAGTTACAATAAAAATGCAGCAAATGGGAGTGGGAGGGGATGATGTGGTCCATAAATAATTTAAATAGTTATCAAAGTGCAAAAGTATAACTTATTCTGCCAATCAGTCTGTAAAAGTGAGGCGCTCTAACCATAGGATCTTCAGAATGCCAGCAGAGTCATAACACTCCTACATGCCCAGTCAGATATTAGACAATCCTACCAAAATGTAGCTACTGTGATTATGGAGATCCCGGATGCTAACAATCTTTATCTATATATGATCTAACCTTGTATTAAAGATAATATGAACTGCTTTGTTGGATCCTCAGATGGTTGCTACCGTTGATAAGCCACAAGGGCTTGGTATCCTATTTAGATTAGATTTGCCTCAAACATGACTGGTATTCCTTGAAAGCATCTCTCTGATTGTTTTAGATTTAGGAGGATTGAATGATAAGATTTTAGTTTCACGTTGTGTCATGCAAGGTGTATTTTCAATTGGGTATGTCATTAACCCAACATATAAACTTGTATAGGGCAATTCTATAATGGGGCACCTGGATGTATGCACTGGTGTCCTTTTAGGGGCTTATTTTATTAATGCACTTATGAGTGCATGTGTGTGTGTGCTTCTTCTATGAATGCACTTATGGGAGGATCCTTAGGCGGTTAGGCAAATCAGGGCCTTATCCTGGTATATCCCAGGATGCACCGGGAAGGGGAAAGCCCATTATTGTGAAGAGGTGGGCCTGGCGGCCAAAGGCAGCAGTCATCCCTCTGGCTTGCCAAACTGCAGAAGGTACTGGAGGGTGCTGGCATGTACTGGCATGTGGGGTTCAGGTTGGGGGGGGGAGTGTCATGGGTTTGAGGGGCTGCTGGCAGGAGGGAGTGGGCATCCTGTCAGAGGACTATAAGGGGGGGTTCAGGGTGGCAGTGGGAGGAATTGGGCATCCCTCCTGCTGTGGATAGTGTCAGGGGTTCAGGGGTGGTGACAAGAGGGAGTGGGTATCACTCCTGCCAGCCAACTTGCAGTAGGCTTCAAAAGTTCCCTGCCGCAGTCACTCAGTTGATCGTGGCAGGGAGATTTGCTTGTGGTGATCAGCTTAGTGGCTGTGTCTAGTTTAAACGTAGGCCAGCATTTTAATGGCCTACATTTCAGTTACCTAGGTCTACTTAAGCTTGCCCAAGGCCACTTCCAGGCAAAACCATGCCCATGCCCAACCTTTGGAGAACATAAGTATCCCTAGGCGCCTCCCTGCACCCATGACAGACGTCTATAGTGTAGGTGGCCTGCCTCGTGGTTTTTTGTTTTTTTAGAAAATGTGCATCCCAATTGGCTGGTTAGACAGTGGTAGGATGCCATTTATAGAATTTACCCCTATAGAATTTCCTCATTAAATTCTACCTCATACAGAATACTAAGGTAATGTTTAACTTGAAACCTGAATTGTAATAGTTACCATGTTTTAATTTCTCTTGTTGGATTTCTCATGTTAAGTCATGGTAACTGCAAAATCTAATACACTTTAGTAAAAGAGTCCTTTAATATGCATAACTTATACAGAATGTTTGTCCATTGTTTGTTCATATCCATGCAACCAAAGGGCGATTAATGTATTATGTGTGTAACCAATATGTTAACCGCATAGTTTCAATATTTATACATATATGTGCACACATATAGGCCAGTATTATAGTCATTTACATGCATATTCACCTTGTAAATTTTAGCATATTATTTATACAGAAAATAAATAAATAAAGCAAAAAGAATCTCAATGAATAGGACTTGTCTTTATAGACCCAACATGAGCCATGTTTTGGCATACAATGCCTGCATCAGGGGTCAGCCAATGAGCAAAATGTGAAAACCAAACTTTGGGGGTCAGAATCAGTCCTAAAACTTGCAAGGTGGTATGAGTTATACAGCTTAAAAAAACATGAGAGTACTTACTGCAGCTTAGTAAATGGACCCTAGATTTAGATCTGGGAGGAAAATGTCATGTTGAGAGTCCATCATTTTCCATTAGGAGTGTGCTTTCACTACTGCACTCTAAGAAAAGTCATGCATGTTGAAGTCATTTAACATGTACTAACCTTGGAATCAACACATCTTAAGTTGATTAGTGTGTTTTTAAATGCTATAGCAAATGTTTTTATGATTTATAATTTTTATTGATTTTATAAAATAACTTACACAAAGTGCAAAAAAATATCATAATAACATCAAACAAACTGCACTTTATACTACATCAAATTCTTAAAACAACCCAAATTCCTCCCACCCAACCCCCTTTACCTCTCCTGAATGTGTATAAAGAATATGAATAATACAATAAATAATCTGAATAAAATAAAAGAAACCATCATATACCGCCATGGTCTTTAACAAACATATCCAAAGGGCTCCAGATGTCATTAAATGCCTGGAACTGATCATTTTGCTCCGCTAACATTCGTTCATACTGATAATACAAACACAGTGACTCCCACCAGAATGTGAAGTTTAGATGATCCCAATTTTTCCAGTTTCTTGTGATTAACTGCAACCCAACTCCAGACATTACCAAGAGAAGCTTATCTTTGTGAATATCAAGCGGACTCACAGGCATAATTGAAGTTCCAAATAAAATGTTTAAATGAATGTATGAACCTAACATACACACAAAAATAAAATAATAATAATAATTTTATTCTTATATACCGCCATACTGAAAAAGTTCTAGGCGGTTCACAACAAGGTGAGCTAATACGTGGGATACAGTTAAAATACAAATTAGAATAATGGACTTAAAACCAGATAAAGACAGAAAACATTTACAATATAATGCAAAAAATACTGGCATGGCAGGGAAATACTGGCATGGCCTAGGTTTAAAGGAGTTTTTGTCCTCATAATGTCCCAACTTCTCCCAGGGCTCCTGCTCTTGGGAAACCTCCCCAGAATCTGAGTCCTGCTCCATGCTAGTTGGAGAGCTGCTGTACTGATCAACTCTCTTCAGCTTCAGGGCTACGTTTCTATGCTTTCTAGCTGGAACAAGGCTAGCTATAGTGCTGGGCTTGTGACAATAGTTTGGTGCTTGCTTCAAAACAAGTTTAAAGTAGAGAGGCACTTTGTTTCTGCATTCTAGGCATCGACAGCACTTTCAAAGGAAATCTGTAAGATGTTTTACTTTGAAAATGAGCTTACACTCTTGTATATACAGGAGTGCAAGCTCCTTGGGGAAATCCATTATTGCCTTCCCTGTGTATATGCCACTGTTTTTTGTGTGCATGGTTTTATTCTGAAACATAGGAAAAGAAAAGCGAAGGCAAACAAGCTGTAGGTGTTTTATTTTATTGAACTAACAATATTTTTCATGAGCACCTTTTCAGAACTTTCCTTCTATAATCAGATCAGTGTTACTGACCTGGCGCTGACCTCATGAAGACAATATAACTCTCAGAGAAAAGCTGTAAACAAAATTACTGTTGGTTCTATCAAATATGTGGCTAAGATCCAAGAATAGGATCTGAGTTCTGAGATGAGAATGATCTGCTGACCTTTTGACTGAGAGTGACCACTCATAAAATATGGACAGATTAAAACCATATGACCTTGCCCTATTGGGAACACCAGAATGCAAAAAGCTTCTCATTAAAAAAATAATTGGCAACAGCTTGTTTGATCACCTTTATTTCAATCTGTATAAGCCTAAAAATCAACTTTTCATAAGGACTGAGAGTTGTAAAACACAAATTATCTCTCCCAATCCACAGTGAAAACATTTGTTAAGTATTAGGGGTGCTCAAGCACCCACAGAGCTGGCTGGCTCTTATCTATAAACACAGGGTTGCATTAAACACAGGACAGACTGGATGCCTCTTTTGCTGAAAGCAGAGACTGCAGCAGGCAAAGCTAATTAGAACCTCTGTCCATGGTCCTGAAATGGATAGTGTCTGCATAAGCTTTAAGGCCCGTTTTATTAAGCTGGCCTGATAAATGTTTTGTGCTTTTGACTTGTTTGTTTTGTAATTATTTCTTATATGATTTATTTTTTTGCTTGCTTTATTACATAATATACTAGTGTTTTATGCCCTGGATAAGGATGGATTATAAATAATAAATTTAAAATCTAAATCTAAATTATTTTATAGCTCTTCAAGATGAATAGTTTAATAGCTTAAACAGTAAGGAGGCAATATGGTTATCCTTGATATAGCACCTTTCCTCTGAAGATATCAAAGTGGTTTACAATGTATTGAATAGTAAGCAGGTTCTCTGGGTGGCTTCCTTATCTGTCCTGTTGGGCTCATAATCTAACTATGGTACCTGGGACGATAGATGGTTAAGTGACTTTCCCAGGGTCAAAAGGAGTGGTACTTTAATTGAACCTGCAATCTCATGGTGTTTAGGCAACAGATTTAACCACTAGACCACTCCTCTACTCCATTTATGCACTAATATTTACACCTGCTCCAAATCAATCATAAATATTTGTGGCTGCAACCAAGCCACAACTTTAGCAGGGTTTAAAAAATAAATAAATAAGCATAAATAAATAAATAAAGACACATAGAAATCTGGTTTGTTTGTTTTAAATAGGCACCCATGTGACCTTCACACATACTGAAGGTGACCTCTTCTAAAATTACCTTCTATTATTACACTGTAGAGAAATGATATTTGACAAATTTAAATTGTTCACACATTCAAACAAGGAAAGATAGCTAGAATGGGTGTCCTTATTTTACCTGCCTTCAGAATATACTTTATCCAGTTGGTCCTAGAAAGGACAGCATTTTCTTCTGAGTTGAGTCCCTTATTGAATCACCTGTGAGTCAATATTCAATTTATGACAGCCAGAATTTGTTTAAATGCCAGTTTCTCTCCAGATACCAGCCAGCATTGAGTGTCCAGTTATAACTCAGGTGGCACTATTTAGATTTAGCAGTCAGATATCACTACTAGTGGGTATCTCCTAGATCTGTTCAGACTCCATCCCATTCCCCAGACTACCCCAGCACAACCCAAACAGGACTGAGATGGTAAGTGCCACTGAAAATATGTACAGTGCCACTGTAGGTCTTACCACATAGGATCCTCTCCTCCTCAAACAAGTCTCAATAGTTCATTACATTCTCTCACTGCAATAACTATGTCCATATTATTCATGAACTAAATCCCCATGCCAAATGATTCTGAATGTATGATGGACCATCAGAAATTATAGCAAGCCTAATACTGTGAGTTACTCTCTAAATCCATTCTGAGCTCCAAAATGCAATCATCAATATATCAAAACTGATGAGTTAACTGCAATATAACATTTAATAGTGTGTCACTTAAAAAATAAATCTTGAATTGCAAACCAAAATCTTTAGTACTCAATTAAATGTCAGACATATACAGACACATACAGTGGCTGCAAAAACCTGAAGGAACGGTACAGTTTATGGGGTTAAGAACTTATTTGCATGACAGAAGAGCGGGACTTGGGTGTTATTGTATGTGATGATCTTAAGGTGGGCAAACAGGTTGAAAAGGTAATGGCAAAAGCTAGAAGGATGCTAGGGTGCATAGTAAGAGGTATGACCAGTAGGAAAAAGGAGGTACTGATGCCCTTATATAAGATTCTGGTGAGACCTCATTTAGAATATTGTGTACAATTCTGAAGACTGCACCTTCAAAAAGCTATAAAAAGGATGGAGTTGGTCCAGACGAAGGCTACTAAAATGGTCAGTGGTCTTCATCATAAGGCATATGGGATAGAGAATGACACGGGTAACCTGCTGAAATGGTGACCCAAAAAAAAGGCCACTGCGAGATCGGGGACAAGGCCATTCACTGCCCCGTGGAGTGGTGAATGGTGAGCATACGCGGTGAACATGCATGCGGTCCGGCAGCCCCCTCTCTCTTGCCGTCCATCCAGCCATGCATCTCCCTCCCTCCCTTTCCCTTACCTTCTCTTGTGGAGAAACTGGCGATTTCTATAAGGCTATGTGCTATATTAAAGCTGGAGCCTTTAAGTTGTGTCGCATTGCCTGCTAGAAAAGTCTTTTCTGATGCAACTTCCTGTTTCCAGTTGAATCAGAGGAGACTTTTCCAGCAGGCAATGTGACGTGACTTCAAGGCTCCAGCTGTAATACAGTGCATAGCCTTATAGAAATTGCCAGTTTCGCCACAAGAGAAAGTAAGGGAAAGGGAGGTAGATGCACAGATGGCCGGCGGGAGGGAGCTACTGGACCGCACAAAGGGTGCTGGGGGTGAGGGGGATGGAGAGAAGAAGACTCTGAAGCAGCCTGAAAGGAAATGGGGATGCTGGGAAATGGGGAAGAGAGAGTAGGAAGAAGAAGCTGGGAAATGGGGAAGAGAGAGTAGGGAGAAGATGCTGGGAAATGGGGAAGAGAGAGTGGGGAGAAGACACTGGGAATAGGGAAGAGAGAGTGGGGAGAAGACGCTGGGAAATGGGGAAGAGAGAATGAGGAGAAGATGCTTGGAAATGGGGAAGAGAGAGTGGGAAGAAGATGCTGGGGAATGGGGAAGAACAGAGTGGGAATAAGATGCTGGAAGGGAAGAAGACAGTAATGCCAGACTATGGGGGAGCGGAGGAAAGAAGATGGGTGCCAGACCAATTGGGGTGAGGGTAAAGGGAGAGGCACAATAACAGAGCAAATGAAAGATGCAGAGAGACGGCAGAGAGTAGATGGAAGGAACTGAATGAGAAGATGAGGGAAGCAGAAACCAGACAACAAAGGTAGAAAAAAAAATTTCTATTTATTTATTTATTTTGCTTTAGGATAAAATAGTATATTAATTGTGTTTATAAAAATTTATAAACAAAGCCCTGACAGCTGAACATCTCTTTCTTTAGTTCAGCAGCCAGAACTTTGATTTATAAGGAAGGAATAAGCTAAATATTGCAGTACTGAGGCTTGTATGAATGCTGCGGGGACAGGGACGGGGCGGTGAAAGGGATGGCAGGGACGGGGATGGGGATGGGGCAGTGAAGGGGATGGCAGAGATGGGGATGGGGCGGTGAAGGGGATGGTGGGGACGGAGCGTTGAAGAGGATGGTGGGACGGGGACGGGGCAGTGACAGGGACAGAAATTTTCCCCATGTCATTCTCTAGTATGGGAACAGACTTAATAATAATAATTTATTTCTTATATACCACCAAAGCCATGGAAGTTCAAGGCGGTTTACAATAAAGAAGGCTGGTACAATCAGCGAAAGAAGATACAGTTGAGAGGGCTGGACAATCAGCGCATATAATATAAATAAGAAGGATTAGACAGTCAGCGGATATTGGTACAGTCAGTGAATGGAGATGCAATTAAGGGGAAACAGGATGCAGGTACAATATAATATAGGTGAACAAGGGGATGGGCATAGGGGAGTTAGGCTATAAATAGGTTAAATAGATTAGTTTTTAATAATTTCCTGAAGTTTAGGTAGGATGAGGAGTGCGAGATAATATTGCCTAGATAATCGTTAAGTTCACCTGCTTGGAAGGCAAGAGTTCTGTTCTGGAATCTTTTGTAGTGGCAGCCCTTTAGACCTTTAGAGATGGATGACTGAACAGGTGGGTTTTACGTGTGGGTCTGGAAGGGCAGTCTAGGCTAAAATGGGGAACCAAGTATAAGGGGGCCGAACCAAGGATGGATTTGAAACAGAGACAGGCAAACTTGACTGTACTCTTGCTTCCAAGGGTAGCCAGTGGAGTTTTTGGTAGTAAGGGGTTAAGTGTTCCCATTTTTTTAGTCCATATATCAGCCATATTGCCGAATTTTGGATGATTCAGAGTCTTTGGATGGTTTTTTTGAGAGACCCCAGATAGATGATATTACAGTAGTCGAGTATGCTTAGAATGGAGGATTGCACCAGTAGGCGGAATGAGGTAGCGTCAAAGTATTTTTGGATTGTTCTTAATTTCCATAAGGTGGAGAAACCTTTCCTGACCAGTAGGTCGGTGTGCGCTTCAAGGGTAAGGTTGCGATCTAGGGTCACTCCTAGAATTTTTATGGAATCTGTGATAGGAAAGACTTGTCCATTCAAGGAGATTGATGAATCTTTGATTTTGTTGTTCGGGCTCACCAGGAAGAATTTGGTTTTATCTGTATTAAGTTTCAATTTGAAGTCTGTCATCCATAGTTCAATTTGCTTTAGGATAGATGCAAGGTGATATTTTTGTCTCTGGAGTTAGGTTAGTAAGGGGGGAAACTATGGTGATGTCGTCAGTGTAGATGTAGAATTTGATTTTCAGACTTTGCAATAGGTTACCTAGAGCGGCCAGGTATATGTTGAATAGAGTGGGGGACAGGGGAGAGCCCTGTGGTACTCCACATGCGTTAGTCCAGCTGAAGAAATGAATATTGTCTCTGAAAACTTGGTATGATCGTTTACTTAAAAAACCCTGAAACCATTTTAACACATTACCTGAGAGGCCGATTGACTCCAGACAGTCCAAAAGAATGGCATGATCAACTAAGTCGAAGGCACTGCTGAGATCGAGTTGCAGGACTAGAGCACTTGTGCCCTGACTAAACAGGTTATGGAGGGAGTCTAGCAGAGAGGCAATAACAGTTTCAGTGCTGTGACCGGAACGAAAACCTGACTGGTTATCATTTAGAATGTTGAATTTGTCCAGGTAGGTCACTAGATCTTGATTGACCAGACCTTCCATCAACTTTGTAAAGAGGGGAATGTTCGCAATGGGTCTGTAATTAAATGTCAGGCTGATGGATTCTTTGGGTTTTTTTACAATCGGAGTGATTAGGATCTGGCCTAGTTCCTCCGGGAAAGTACCGGACTATAGAAGGGAGGAGATCCAAGTGTGTAGTTTGGCTTTGAAGGTGACCGGGGCAACTTTCATTACATTTGGTGGGCGACAGTCTAGTTTGTGGTGAGAATTGGCGTATCTTGAGTAAAACTTGCAGAATTGTTGCCAGGTGGGGATAGTAAACTTGTTCCAGAATAGATCAGCCCTGGGTTCATCAAAGGGCTGGGCGATAGGGTAATTCAGATAATTGTTTGAGGCGGCCGATAGGGTGGATCTGATTGGAGATTTTGCTATTGAAAAACACAGCCATGGTATTGGCCAGTGGCGGGGAGTCGAAGGTAGGACAAGTTAGGGTCTGAATGTCGTAAAGGTTGTTGACTATTTTGAAGAGGGATTTGATGTCGGGTTTAGGGGAGCCAATTTTTTGGGCGTAAAAGTTGGTGCGTTTGGTGGTTATAAGTTTCTTGTATTCTTTTAATTTTGATCTCCAGTTGGCTCTTTCTTCACTATCACCGGATTTCAGCCATAGTCTTTCAAGTTTTCGGAGTTCTCGTTTCACAGATCCCAGTTCGGCATCAAACCAGCCGTCCAGACTTTTGTTTCTCATTTTCCTTGTTTTAATGGGGGCCATTTTGTTTAGGAGCTGGGTACTCGTGTTGGTCCAGGAGGCAGCCGTAAACGAGTCAGGGTCCGGGTTGGATGAGCTGTCATAGTGGAACCAGAACTCCACTGGGTTTATTAGGCCTCTTGTGGATATTACCTTCCTAGACCTTTTTGCTATCTTAGGATTGGGTAGGTGTTGTTTTGCTTGCCAGTTAAGTTGGAAATCACATAGTCGGTGGTCAGACCAGAGGGAGTCATACCAAGTGGCAAGCACCCAAATAATCTTGGGGTGGACTTGTTCTTTAAAGGAGAAGGTTACTAGGTCTAATTGGTTGCTTTTGTGATGGTTTTTTTCAGGGATCGGTATGAAAAAGTCAAGAGAGGAGATGAGGGATCGTAAATCTTTAGTGTCACTCTGTTAGCCTGTTCTAGGTGAATGTTCAGGTCCCCGATCAGTAGGTTGTAGGGACCTGTCATTGAGTTAGTGAGAAGGAATTTTGAAAATGTGTCTTTAGCGGCAGACCATTTCTTGGGAGGGATGTAGAATAGTGTGATGATTAAGTCATCTTCTAGTTGATCTGTCTGAAGTTTACAAGAAAGAATTTCAAGGTCTATTGAGGATTTTGAGGCTAAGATGATGGACTTGAATGAGTCTCTTGTTATGATGGCTAGACCCCCCCCTCCCCCTCTTCCCTTGGTTCTAGGTAGGGATGTGATTTTAAAGATCTCAATATGTACTGTATACTTTAGAGGAAAGGTGGGAGAGGGGAGATATGATAGAGATGTTTAAACATCTACATGGTGTAAATGTGCATGAGTCAAGTCTCTTTCATTTGAAAGGAATCTCTAGAATGAGAGGGCATAGGATGAAGTTAAGAGGTGATAGGCTCATGAGTAATCTATTGAAATACTTTTTTTTTTTTTATTATTATTTATTTATAAATTTTCAATATAACAATCAAGTATAAACTTGTACAGAAAAGCAAAATTGAAGAAGCAAAAAGATTTTTCCACAACATAATACAAAACAAGAAATAATTATATCTTAAATCTCACTCAAGTCCTCTATTTAGGATCTAAGATTAAAAATAAACGGAATTTAAGTAATCAATTAAAGAAGAAAAACAGTTATAGTTAATACTGTGCTAACAGTGTCTATCTTTCTTATCCATCCTGAGCTGGCTCTTTCTCCAGTCTTGACAGTGATAGGAATGTTGTCAGTTGAGATGGTTCAAAGAAAACAAATTTATGCAATTTATAATGGACTATACATTTACAAGGATATCGAAGGAAAAAAGTAGCTCCCAGGGCTATTACTGCTGGTCTCATCAGAAGAAATTCTTTTCTCCGCTTCTGTGTGTCTCTGGCCAGATCAGGAAACATTTGAACTTTTAGTCCCAAAAATTCTTTATATTTATTTTTGAAGTATAATTTCAATAACCATATCTTATCCATTGTGAGAGCTACTGAAAGAAGCAATGTTGCTGGCGTAGCTACTTCCCTATCTGAGGATTCTAATAAAGCTGTAACATCCAAAGGCTCTTGATTAACTTCTTTGACATCCTTAACAGGAAGGTAGTACACCTGATTTAGAGGTGGTATAGAAGATTCAGAAATTCCCAATATTTCCGTCAAATAACGAGTAATCATTTCTCTAGGAGTCACTGTTATAATCTTAGGAAAATTAATTAATCTAAGATTATTACTTCTTGTGGAATTTTCAAGTGACTCTAATTTCCTTCTTAAATTGGTGTTATCTTTAATTAAAGCCTCCTGTATTACTTTTTGGGAATTAATATTCTGTTGTTGATTTTCAATCTGTAATTTATTTTCAGTGGCAGTTTTCCGTATTTCCAGAATATCTTTATCATACAATTTAAACCGTTCCTCCACTTGATTTAATTGGGATGCTATTGTTTTAGGAATAGTAACTACCAGGTCTCACAGAGCGTCCAATGTAACCTCCTGGGGTTTAGTTATCTGAGGAAATTGAAAATGTAAAGTCTTATGCTCACCCACTGGCAAGTCTTCCAATATCTGTCCGGACTGGGCTATTCCTTCCCCCGTAGATGTCCTGTCCTCGAATTCCTTATTCAGGTTTCCCAGAGAAATCTGGAAAACCGATTCTCTGTCCCCCGGACTGATCTCCGCTGCCTCTAGAGTAGGAAACACTCCGATTCCCGGAAGTTCCCCCTCCCTCGGGGAACTAGCCGTTCGTGGATGCGGGGGAGGTGCTCGGTTGTCAGGGCTAAAGGTGGTTTCAAGCCCCAAGGAGGACTGCTGCACGCCGTTCTCCTGCAGTGTCTCCAGCGGGGGTAGCCCTGATCCTGCCGACGTTCCCTGCATGCGCCTGATGATTTCATCAATATTGCCGAACACGGAGGTCTCTGAGCGCCGCGAGGCCCCAGCGGCGCTTTTCCCTCTCCGCTTAGGCATGTCGAAGGTAGGAAATCGTTATTATCTGAAAAAAAATATCCAATTGAGAAAACTCTCAGGAGCTTCCGCACAGCGTCCCTATACCGTCGCCATCTTAGATCCAATTGTTGAAATACTTTTTTACAGAAAGGATGGTAGATGCATGGAACAATCTCCTGGAAGATATGATAAAGACAGAGACTGTGTCTGAATTCAAGAAGGTATGGGATAGGCACGTGGGATCTCTTAGAGGAAGAAATAATGGTTACTGTGGATGGGCAGACTATGTTTCTATGAAAAGTCTGATGCTTGCTGGTACTCCCATCAGGTTGCCAACATACTATCAGCAAAATTTGTGCCACTAATACTACTGCTTTTAGGTGTCATTTCCATATTCCGGTACTAATTTGATGAAGTTTGGTAACCTGATACAATGTATATGAGTGGTTCATGCAGTACTTTTCAAGTTAAGCCCTCAATGATTTTTAATTGGTCCAACACACATTCAGAATTGTTTCACACTGGAATTACTGTAGTTTATGACTACAGGGAAAGTTTCAGTATAGGGCAATCACATTTAGTCACCCAGAATGTGCACACTAAGGACTAAATTCTATATGTAGTGCCAAAAGCAGTTGGTGCCAAATAAAAAGAATCCTATGTGATATTGTATATATGGTGCCTAAAGTTAGGCATAGTTTATAGAATAGCACTTATGCTCGGGAGCTGCACTTAACTTTAAACATGACCACTTGCATCAGTACAAACATGTTACAAAACTTCAGGACCAAAGTTAGGCATAGATGCCCCTTATTCTAATTTTTTTATTATTAATATACCACTTATATCCTAAGTGGTTTACATTCAGGTACTTTATCATATTTCCCTACCTGTCCCGGCGGGCTCAAACTCTATCTAGTGTACCTGGGGCAATGAGGAGATTAAGTGACTTGCCCACGGTCACAAGGAGCAGTGAGGGATTTGAACCCACAACCTCAGGCTGCTAAGGCTGTAGCTCTAACCACTGCGCCACACACTCCCATAATTACACGCATAACTTTGAGGAGTGCCTCCAATCCAACCAAGACCCTCCCCATTTCCACACCTCATTTCTGGCACTAAGTGTAAATTTTAGGTGCAGATCCTACATCTAGATTTATATGAATAAATTTCTTATAAAACTAATTAATGCTAATAATTGCTTGTTAAGGAGCCAATTATCTGTGGCTCATTATTCAATTAAGTTGCACATACAAATTGGGTGTGCACCCAAATTTGCACATACAACTCAAATGATCGTTTATAGAATTCAGAAGTAAGCTGTTATTTTGTAATGGAAAGTATATATGTACTTTTCATTATATTCCTTTGGACATCTTTAGGCTTAGTGCATTTTAATTGTTATAGCACCCATTGATGAATTCCCCCCCCCTTCCCCTTAGCCTGCATATATGCACACACATTTAGATGCCCCCATTTATGCCAGCTAAAAGTCTGGTACAAATGGAAGTGCCTAAATTTGCCAAATATATGTGTAAATCCAGTTATTCTGTAACCTATGCTCTCATTATTTGGGCATGCCCCTGACTGCCCATTCCCCTCCTATGTTAATGCCACCTTTGAAGATGCACACCATTAAATTTGCACATCCAGGTTATAGAAGAGTGACTAAGGGCAGTTGCATGAACAGCTGCAAATTGGTTCCAATTAGCTTCAGTTAACTCCAATTATAGTCTATAATCATCTAAGTTCAATTAACCATTATTATATTAAATTGTGCATATATACTGCCTTAATTTTACAACAGTGCACACATATTTGGCACTTACCCTCAGATTCTCTAATTGTCACCAAAGTCGGTGGCTGCCTTAAAAGCAGCTGCTGATCACATATCAGTCACATGACAACACCTATTACAGAATCATGCCAGGGCCTGCCATCAGATGATTGTGGCAGGGGAATCCCTGATCAGCTGAGCTGGCAGGACTTCCTGAAGCTGCAGCTTTGGGGAGTCCTGCAGGTTCAGCTGATTTGGGATTCCCCTGCGGCAATCAGCTGAAATGGCAAAGAGATCCTCATTTCCTCTCCCCCTTTCTCCTACCCACCGATCCCCCAGCCACCTCGAAAAAGAGCCCCTTCCCTACACCTCGACACTGCACACACACCTTGATACCCCTCAACACCTCCAACATACCAACTGCCCTCCATACCCCCTGATATCCCACAGCAACCCTCCCAACATCCCCATATAACCCATACCTTTGATGAAACATTAGCAGGAAGGATGCCCACTCCCTCCTGCTGATAGGGCTGCCTCTTGAAAATGGTGACTTGGAATGCAATGGGAGAGCCCTAAGTCTCTAAGCCAATCAAAGGCAACCTTAGGCCCCTCCCATTGCATCCCAAGTTGCACTGGGAGGGGAAGGGCCACCATTTTCAAGAGGTAGCCCTATCAGCAGGAGAGGTACGCGGGTATGGGGATGTCAGGAGGGGGGCTGGGGGATGTCAGGGGTGTGGAGGGGTGTTGGAGTGTAAGGGATATGGTGAGGTGTCAAGGGGTATTTGAGGTGTTGGGGTTTTGTGAGGGGGCTCTCTTTTAAGAGGGGCTGGGGGGATTGAGGGAGGGAGAGAGGAAATAGCAATGTCTTTGCTGGTTCAGCTGATCATGGCAGGGGAACCTCCAATCAGCTGAACCAGCAGGACACCCCAAAGCTGAAGTTTTGGGGAGTCTTGATGGCTCAGCTGATTGGTGATTCCCCTGTCACGATCAGTTGAACCGGCAAGATGTGCACTATTTTTGCGATCCACCAGCAAACATAGGTGCTGGAAATACTGGCCAGGATTTTCCAGCATCAATTTGTGTGCTCTTTTTTTATAGAATCCAGGGGATATTATAGTCTCCATAACCTCAGGTTGTGTTTGAGACAGAAGTGGTGATAGAGATCTTTTGTTAGTCAGGTGACTTCCTCAGTCACTTAACAGCCTGAGGATGGCTGCTTATCCTTGCTGTGCAAACTTTATTATGTGACATCTGCCATTGCAATCTTTCAAGAACTCAGCTGCTGCAAATATTCCTGCCCATAAAAATGCATCTGTAGCAATCCATGCCTTACCTTTCTCACCCTTCCCTGAAGAATCATTATTGAGGCTAAGCAGTCAGGAAAAATCACACTTAAGATACCTTGTGCTGGGAGGTAACATTTTAGTGAGACCATGAGGGTTCATAAAGCTCTGCTACTTTTAGGATGCTGATAAATTCTCTTTTATTCTAAAGTATGCTGTTAAGGAGTCAGATTAAAAGAGAGAAGAAAGAGTCCAAGAAGAAGGACAAACTGAGAATGAGTGAAAGGACAGGAAAGATAGAAAAGTTAGAGAGATAGGAAAATAAAAACTACAATTTATGCAGGATACTAGATATTCCTTCTTGTACTTTATTGATTAGAGTTCCCAGGCAAGTCCAAACTTTCGGAGACTGCCTTACTGTCCTTTATGTGTTTTAATGCATTTTCCTATTGCTCAAAAATGTAAATAAAGTCTTTAAAAAAAAAAAAATCCATCGATTTCATCCACAGTTCCAAGAAAACCCTTCTGAGGTTCCTTTGACACTTCTGATTTGCACAGATTCAGTTCATTCCAGTTTTGTTTTTAAAAGATGGTTTGCTGTGATTGAAACTGCAGAGATCTGACCAAGCGTAAACTCATGTTGCCATCAGAAAGCCAGATATGTCTGGTGCCATGTTACTGCAGGGTAGGGGGACAAAGAGTTAATGGCTGGGCTGAGCCCACAGTAATGTTGCTTTCTTATGTAGAGCTGTGAACTCCATAGGATCTATCTTAGGGCATTTGATAACCTGAAAGCTAGCCTTGAAACAGTGGGATTTCTCTTTTAACCCAGTGTTTCAAATATTTATTCTCCTGTTTAAGAATCTCTTTGTTGTTTTCCATGTTTCCTCTTTTGTTATTTCTCCTTGGTCTTTTCCCTCTAATCATTTTTCTTTTCATTATGAACTTTCCATTAGGTCATTCACTCTAATACTTCCTCCTAGTTTGGCATTTTTGCCTATTTTTATCCTTCCCTCTTTGCTGGTGTTTTCCCTCATCTTTTCCTTCATTTCCCTATGCAAACATGATTCATTATCTAAAACCAACCAAATCTGTGTTATCCTATATTACACTACATTGGCAGTTATACCTCCTTTTGCCATTCACTCCCCATCAACTCCCCATTACCAATTAAACACCACTCCATTATAATTACAGTTGGCAAAATATTGGCCACACTTTATTAACCAAGAAACATGTATTTATCATTTTATGCAAAATCAGCATTACAAACATCTTCAAACTGCATAGCTAGCCATTCTTGTCAATCCCCACCAATTAACAACTATGCAAATTGCACAATCATAGGAGCTTTACAACGCCTAATGCCACTTCTGGCATTAACCAGTGGCAGCTTTGCAAGTTTGTGCGTGCTAACTGGAGGTGAGATGAGGTTTTGAGGGGAAGACTAGAGATGGAGTGCGGTGTTGAGTGTGTCCCATGTTCATCAAGTAGCATGGGTTCCTGTAGACCAGGGCTTCTGTGGGGACAGAACACAATTCATGTGGGTTTCTTAGCCATGGGGAGCTCTGCAGTGGAGACTGTATGTTGTTAGGCCTTTGGATGGCTTAGGGGTATGGCTGCAGGGGTGGTACGGTGGCCGGGTAGGGGGAGGGAGGCCCACAGACCTGGCTTGTGTTGTGCCGGGACCGGGGGGCTGGCCACTCAGCGCTTGTCCAGGCCTATGGCCAGGACAATCAGGGCACCGCCAGGTATAGTGGGTCTATGCTGGCCCTGAGATCCATGTTGGTCCATGCAGCCTTGGTGGGGCAGCTTCGTCCATCTTGACTGTGGCCTGACTGTGCTGCAAATGCTGGTTGGTTCAAGCAACAGATGGTCCTTGGGAGTGTGCAAGTGCTAAGCAACCGGGGGGTTGTGGTGTCATGTAGGGCCCATGGCAGGGTGGGCTATGGCCTGGCATGAGTCCTCAGGTGCTCCTCCAGGCCCCTGGGGTTCCTTTGGGGGGGGGGTGTTTGACTGTGAGGCCCCGGTCAGCAGGGAGAAAAATAATGTGGCTTCTGCAGAGCACACAGAGTCCTGCAGGTGTGTTGAGGCAGGAATCGAGCCTAATGGCTGGGGAGTGCTGTTTCTGTTTCTGTGGTATTGCTGCGTACTGAGTGGGCGTACTGAGTCCAGTTAGGGGTTGGGCTAGGAACAGACATTTAGCACAGGGTGGGGGATGGGGGATGGTGTCATCCTGTGCATGTTGCCGGGGGTCAATCCCTAGATGTTCCTGCCTGTTGCACTGCTTGTCTCTGCTTTCTCATTGCAGGGCACATGGCGAGGACATCTGTAGAAGGAACATGACTCACTCTGGGGATGTCACAACAGGAATGTTCCCAGGTAGGTCGGTGGTGGAGACTCTGCCTGGAGTGGCAAGTGGTGGCTGAGAAGGTGGTAGCTGAAGATGGTGTCAATTTTCTTCCCAGTACCGAACCTGGAGGGGACTTGGTGACTGCTGCCATGGTGCCACTAGGTTGGCAGTATGTATTTTGAAGGTCACAGACCTGGGGCAGTCCTGAGGCTGCTGCTATGCTCTCTTTTGGCCGGGTGGGTCAGCGGCTTCTCTGGGGCAGGACTGGGCAGTTCTGTGTGTTTCATGGCTACTGACGGACCAGGCTGGTTTCTGCAGGCACTCGCTTAGCGGGACCGGCTACTTGCGAGGTGGGACCGGGTAGGTTCTGCAGGTGCTTGGTAGGTGGGACCGGGTAGGCTCAGTGGGCTTTTGCTTGGCAGAACCAAGAGGTTCCATGGTCACTTGCTCGGCTGGGCTGGGAGGTTCTACAAGGCACTTGCTTGGCAGGACCAGAGGTTCCGCTGGGTGGGGGCACTTGCCTGGCAGGACAGGAAGTTTCTGCAGGGTGGCTGCTTCCAGAGTGCCATGGATACAATGGCATGCCCTTTGCTAGCAGTCCGCAGAGCAGGGGGCTGTTCTGCAGCTACAAATAGGGTTGTTTGGGTTACTGTGTGGCGGCTGTCAAGGCGCCATGGGTCCGTGGCACCTCCTTATAGCTGGCATGCTGCAGAACTGGGGACTGTTCTGCAACTGTGGCTCTTTGGGAAGGACCGGGTGGTTCTGTAAAATTTTTTTGCCAGGACTGGGTGGTTCTGCTGGTTCTCTTGAGGTTGTACCAGGCTGTACAGGGAGCACTCTGATGGTTGCTGTGGGCTGCGTGGCCGCTGTCAGGGCACCATGAGTTCACGTCATCCCCCTCCTTGTTGGCCGGCATGCTGCGGGACTGGGGCAGTTCCATGGCTGGGTAGGCAGCCTTGTGCAGGCTGGACCAGGTGGTTTGGTGGTGTTCCTTCGGGCGGGTCTAAAGGTTTTTGTGGTTCTGGTGCAGGAGCAGGCAGTCCTGGTTTTCGTTGGCAGGATTGGTGATTCATTTGACATGCTGGGAGGGGGGTGGAGGGGTTGCAGGGCTGCTGTAAGGGTGTCATGGGTCCCTGGCTCACCTCCTTTTGCCTGCACATTGAAGGCCTGGGGGCTGTTTTGAGGTTAGGGATGTGGCACTCTTGGGCTCGACAGGGGTGGTTCAGCAGTGCCTCCTGTGGGCTGGACAAGTGGGGGTTGTGGTTGGGGGGCAAGACCGGTTAGTGCGATTGTCTCTTGGAGAGGGAGCAGATGATCAGGGGGTATGGTATGGTTGGAACTGGGTAGTGCTACTGAGGGGCTGCAGGGGTGTGGTGGAGGCATGGAGATCCTTCCCTTCCCTCAGGCCCTATCTGTAATGCCAGGGTTAGGGGTGCTTGCCCTGTGCAGTGACCTGGGACCCTGCTGGATAGGATGCAGTCAGTCTCTCCTCTGGTGTGTACTGGTTTGGTCCCACATTGACCTTGTTCTTGTCCCACTGATGTGGGTTGGAGCAGTTTGGCAGCACCTTGAAGGGGGCTCTTCCATGGCTTTTTATCTGTGATGGATTAATGCTGCTCATTGGACAGTGATCTGTAGGATTTGTAGGATGCTCCTGCGGGGAATCGTGTTGTGGTGGCTAGAGCAGAACCATTTTGACTGTCTGGTGATAGTGGATATTATGGTGCACTGGCTTGGTCAGTCGCTGTATTGTTTGTGGTATTCGTGGTTTACTAGGTTTCCCAGAGGGACGGTGTGCAGGATTTGTGGGGGTCAGTTCAGGGTTGGGTTATTCTAGGGGATGCAATGGAACTCTGCTGTTGGGGCTGTCAGCACTGGATTTGTCATCAGTGGTGTGGGGGGAGCCTTCGCTATCCAGTTTGTGGTGTTTGCTTGTCGTTGGGTGTGGGGTATGTTCGCTTGTCATAGCCCTTGTTGTTGGGCAGTTTTCTTGCAGGGTAGGGGCTGGTTTTATGGTGTCATTTCATCTTCAGTTTGCCTTTTGGTTAGGGGGCATCCCACTTCTGGAGTTTGGCTTGGGGGTGCCTACAGCTCGCAGTGTCACAGGGGGTATGCCCATATTTCTGGTGGGCAGGTTGCCCCACTCTCCTTCTTGGACAGCTGTTTGGGGCTGTGTTGGGTAGTGGTTATCACTGTGCTTCCCTTCAGTGTAAAAGGTGTTCAGGCAATATGTGCCTGGCATACGTCAGTGCGCTATACCAGGTGGGACCATGGGAGTACGTTGTGATCGTTCTCGGGACCCCTTTTTTTACACACGCTTGTGGGGGGGGCAGGCCCCAATGTGCTCACATGTCGGAGCCTAGCAGGCAAGGGGTGAGGGTTGTGTCTAGACAGATTGGGCCTCCTTGCATTTTTCCCACCTTCAGATGTGGGTTATCAGGGGAATGAGCAGAGCATAGGCTTCTGTACATCTTGGGTAGTTCCCTGCATGGGTACTTGGGCAACTCCATTACAGCCCACTCTTTTGACAGTGGCAGGTTGCTGAGCAACAGGGCTGCGGGGCCTTTGGAGGTTGGTGGCCAGGGTAACATGCTAGGTTGCTTGGCTTGCTGCAGAGGGTATACTGGGGGTGCTCCGGCTAGGAGGGAGAGCTCAGTGGGGGTAGGAGTCGATGAGAGTTACTTGAGGAATGTCATGGTGGGATGTTCCTACTATGGGGTTTCCTGGGGTGAAGGCTCATTGATGTATGAGGTATAGTTGAATGGCAGGGCAGTAGTAAACACTTGGGGTGATATTGGCTGACCATTTCCATGTACTTACGGCCTTCCAGGTGTCAAATTGGGATGGTCAGTGCTTATAAATTGCCCTAGCAGAGGGGCATTCGGGAGACGCACACAGGGTTCTGTTGTGGATACATGTTGGGGGAGCTGTCTCATGGCTGTGGCTAGTGTTTGGGGCATGGGCGTAGGGGTGCCGCTGATGCTGGTTGATGGATTAGTGGGTACCCTCGATAGGGGGGGAGCACCAAGGGATTGACAGATAGCTGTCATGTCTGATGGGGATGGTTCTTATCCTCTGGACCCTGAAGTTGCAGCTCTGATTTTTGGATGAGGAGCCCTTAATTTAAAGGCCGGTGGCTGTAATCCCAAGCTACAAGGTTTTGGTTTATCGGAAGATGAGCGGTTATTTGGTAGTGAGATCAGTTGAGTTGCGATGCCGCAGGATCAGCTGATATTGAAAAGGGGGCATGAGTTTTGTTAAAATTGCTGTTTTGTAGCTCGGGAGGTGAAACAATTGTTGATTGCTTATTTATTTGTTGACCCAATAAACAAAGTTGTGGCATGGTTATTACCAATAATAAAGCGTCTGGTCTATTTATTGTGTTGTTATTGTTGGGGGCATATGAGTTTTGATAAGCAAGTAAACTGAGGGGCCTTGGTGATTAAGGGGGTAAGAGAAAGGGTAGAGGAGGGGGTTGTAAAGGGATGACGATTTGGCCAGTTCAGATCCATATGTTAATAAGATCCCAAGAACTGGTCTTGAGGGGCGACGGTTTCAATGAGATGGATGGCCCAAGTTGGTCACCCCATGGAGAGACAGCTCGCAGTGATTGGGTGAGGGTGAGGGATTGGGTGAGCTCGCAGGGTAGTTTGGGATAGAGGGAGGGCATTGAGAGGTGCGAAGGAAACAGCTTCCTGCTGAGCAGCTGGGATGTGATAGGCTGTGGGGAAGATGAGCAGGGCATGATGGGTGGGGGGGGGGTATATAGAACTCATGCCTCTGAGGTACAGGGTTCTTCCCTGTTCCTCAGAGGCAGCTTTCCCTACCACTTTCCCCTTTGTATATGGAGTTTGCTTGGGAATCTTTCCACTTCTCATATGTCCTCCCATCCTAACAGCTCTTTCTTCAGGTACTCTCCCATTGCATTAAAGTCCATACATTTGAAATCTAGGACTTTAAGTATCGTGCGGCTGCTCTCCACTTTAGCCATTATATCAAACCAAACCATTTGATGATTGCTACTTCCCAGGTGAGCACTCGAACATTAGAGATACTCTCTCCATTTGTGAGGACCAGATCCAATATCACTTTTTCCCTTGTGGGTTCCGTCACCATTTGTCTGAGCAGAGCCTCTTGAAAGGCATCCACAATCTCCCTACTTCTTTCCGATTCCGCAGACTGAACATTCCAGTCTGCATCCGGCAGGTTGAAATCTCCCAACAGCAGAACCTCCTCTTTCCTTACAAACTTTAGGATATCCACAATCAGATCCTTATCAATTTGCTGCGATTGAGTCGGAGGTCTGTAGACTACACCCACGTAGATAGAAGTTCCATCTTCTCTTTTCAGAGCAATCCATATCGCTTCTTCCTTTCCCCAGGTCCCTTGCATTTCGGTCACTTGGATATTGATCTTTACATAGAGAGCTACTCCTCCACCTTTTTGACCCTCTCTATCCTTCCTAACAAGATTATATCCCGGTATATTTGCATCCCATCCATGTGTTTCACTGAACCATATCTCTGTGATAGCGACAATATCTAGATCTGCCTCTAACATCAGGGCTTGCAGATCATGAACTTTGTTGCTTAGACTGCGAGCATTTGTGGTCATCGCTTTCCAGTTATTTTTCAGCGGTAATCTCCTTTTTCGTATGGATTTTTGTTTCGTTTCACTTTCCGTTGCAATACTAAGAAATGAGTTGCTGATATTGTTTATGTTGCAATCTTTACTACTATCACATCTTTTCTTTTGCCGGGGATGGTCTCTATAATTGTCCTTCATACATACACCACCCCCACCTTCTAGTTTAAATGCCTAGAAACATATTGTCTAAATTTCTCTGCAAGGTTTGGTGAGGGCGTGAAACCTTTTGTAAAGACTTTAGCTTTTTCTGAAATACTGCCTGCATATGGAAAAGGAGAGCAAAGAGTGAAAAACACAGAGGACTTTAATAGATGGCTCAGAGCCTGGTGTCATCAAGAAGGCTTCAGGTACATAGGAGGATGGGGAAATACATGGAAGGACAAGAAGCTATATTGCACTGATGGGCTACATATTACTACAGCAGGAAAAAGAAACCTTGCAGATAAATTTAGACAATATTTAGACAATAAAATAAAGGCGAAAGAGTTGGCATTCATGAAATATAAAAAAACCCAAGAAGAGGAGAGCAGAAAGGACTACAGGGTGAAACTGAAAGAAGCCAAGAGAGAGATACGTTTGGCGAAGGCACAGGCGGAAGAACAAATGGCTAAAAATGTAAAAAAGGGAGATAAAATTTTTTTCAGATATATTAGTGAAAGGAGGAAGATAAAAAATGGAATTGCTAGGCTAAAAGATGCTGGGAACAAATATGTGGAGAGTGATGAGGAGAAAGCAAATGTGCTAAACAAATACTTCTGTTCTGTGTTCACAGAAGAAAATCCTAGAGAAGGACCGAGATTGTCTGGCAAAGTTACACGAGAAAATGGAGTAGATTCTGCGCCGTTCACAGAGAAGGGTGTTTATGAGCAACTTGAAAAACTGAAGGTGGACAAAGCGATGGGACCAGACGGGATCCATCCCAGGATACTAAGGGAGCTCAGAGAGGTTCTGGCGAGTCCTATTAAAGACTTGTTCAACAAATCTCTGGAGACAGGAGTGATTCCTGGGGATTGGAGGAGAGCGGATGTGGTCCCTATTCATAAAAGTGGTCACAGGGATGAAGCAGGAAACTACAGGCCGGTGAGCCTCACTTCAGTTGTTGGAAAAATAATGGAAGTGTTGCTGAAAGAAAGGATAGTGTATTTCCTTGAATCTAATGGGTTACAGGATCCGAGGCAACAGGGCTTTACAAAAGGTAAATCGTGCCAAACGAACCTGATTGAATTTTTTGATTGGGTGACCAGAGAGCTGGATCGAGGACATATGCTAGATGTAATTTACTTGGATTTCAGCAAAGCCTTTAATACAGTTCCTCATAGGAGGCTGTTGAACAAACTTGAACGGCTGAAGTTAGGACCCAAAGTGGTGAACTGGGTCAGAAACTGGCTGTCGGACAGACGCCAGAGGTTGGTTAATGGAAGTCGCTCGAAGGAAGGAAAGGTGACTAGTGGAGTCCCTCAGGGTTCGGTGCTGGGGCCAATCCTGTTCAATATGTATGTAAGTGACATTGCTGAAGGGTTAGAAGGAAAAGTGTGCCTTTTTGCAGATGATACCAAGATTTGTAACAGAGTAGACACCGAAGAGGGAGTGGAAAATATGAAAAAGGATCTGCAAAAGTTAGAGGAATGGTCTAATGCCTGGCAACTAAAATTCAATGCAAAGAAATGCAGAGTAATGCATTTGGGGATTAATAATAGGAAGGAACCGTATATGCTGGGAGGAGAGAAGCTGATATGCACGGACGGGGAGAGGGACCTTGGGGTGATAGTGTCCGAAGATCTAAAGGCGAAAAAACAGTGTGACAAGGCATTGGCTGCTGCCAGAAGGATTCTGGGCTGTATAAAGAGAGGCGTAGTCAGTAGAAGGAAGAAGGTGTTGATGCCCCTGTACAGGTCATTGGTGAGGCCCCACTTGGAGTATTGTGTTCAGTTTTGGAGACCGTATCTGGCGAAAGACGTAAGAAGACTTGAGGCGGTCCAGAGGAGGGCGACGAAAATGATAGGAGGCTTGCGCCAGAAGACGTATGAGGAGAGACTGGAAGCCCTTAATATGTATACCCTAGAGCACAGGTGTCAAAGTCGGTCCTCGAGGGCCGGAATCCAGTCGGGTTTTCAGGATTTCCCCAATGAATCTGCATGAGATCTATTTGCATGCACTGCTTTCAATGCATATTCATTGGGGAAATCCAGAAAACCCGACTGGATTCCGGCCCTCGAGGAGGGACTTTGACACCCCTGCCCTAGAGGAAAGAAGAGACAGGGGAGATATGATTCAGACGTTCAAGTACTTAAAGGGTATTAACGTAGAACAAAATCTTTTCCATAGAAAGGAAAATGGTAAAACCAGAGGACATAATTTGAGGTTGAGGGGTGGTAGATTCAGGGGCAATTTAGGAAATTCTACTTTACGGAGAGGGTGGTGGATGCCTGGAATGCGCTCTCGAGAGAGGTGGTGGAGAGTAAAACTGTGACTGAGTTCAAAGAAGCGTGGGATGAACATAGAAGATTTAGAATCAAAAAATAATATTAAATATTGAACTAGGCCAGTTACTGGGCAGACTTGTAAGGTCTGTGTCTGTGTATGGCTGTTTGGTGGAGGATGGGCAGGGGAGGGCTTCAATGGCTGGGAGGGTGTAGATGGGCTGGAGTAAGTCTTAACAGAGATTTCGGCAGTTGGAACCCAAGCATAGTACCGGGTAAAGCTTTGGATTCTCGCCCAGAAATAGCTAAGAAGAAAAAAAAATAAAAAAAAATAAAAAAAAATTTAAATTGAATCAGGTTGGGCAGACTGGATGGACCATTCGGGTCTTTATCTGCCGTCATCTACTATGTTACTATGTTAGGTTTCTTTTTCCTGCTGTAGTAATATGTAGCCCATCAGTGCAATATAGCTTCTTGTCCTTCTATGTATTTCCCCATCCTCCTATGTACCTGAAGCCTTCTTGATGACACCAGGCTTTGAGCCATCTATTAAAGTCCTCTGTGTTTTTCACTCTTTGCTCTCCCTTTCCATATGCAGGCAGTATTTCAGAAAAAGCTAAAGTCTTTACAAAAGGTTTCACGCCCTCACCAAGCTCTCGAAAAGCTTTCTGTGCTGCAAGTGTGGAGTTGTTGGCCAGGTCATAGCACAGTACCGGGTAGAACTTTGGATTTTTGCCCAGAAATAGCTAAGAAGAAAAAATTTAAAATATTTAAATTGAATCAGGTTGGGCAGACTGGATGGACCATTCAGGTCTTTATCTGCCATCATCTACTATGTTACCATGTTAAGTGGGGTGACTTGGGGGCTGTCGGAAGATGAGCAGTTATTTGGTAGTGTGATTAGTTGCGCGGCGATGCTGCGGGATCAGATGACCCTGAAAGTGAGCATGGAGGTCCATGCCTACCCTCCAGGCTCATCAGAGGATGAGCAGTTAGGGGGAAGTGAACTCAGGTGAGTGAATATGCCTTGAGGCAAGTGGCACAAAATAGGGGCATGGAGGTCCTTGCCACCCGCTAGGCTCTTACTGACAAAAGCGGGGTCAGGGGAATACAATTTGAGTTTTGTCAAAACTGCTGAGTTTTGTAGCTCAGGAGGCGAAACAATTGTCGATTGCTTATTTATTTGTTGACCCAATAAACAAAGCTGTGGCCTGGTTATTACCAACAATACAGAATCTGGTCTATTTATTGTGACATTATTGCTGGGGGCATACGAGTTTTGATAAGCAAGTAAACCGAGGGGCCATGGTGATTAAGGGGGTAAGAGAAAGGGTGGAGGAGGGGTGGTAAAGTGATGACAACTTAGCCAGGCCAGATCCATATGTTAATGCACGTCAGTGCTAATTTTAATGCACGTCCACTCATTCAAGACATATTCAGCATGCATGCTATTTCTTTGGTGTGTAGAACACTATTCAATGTGTACACCAAATGGCATTACTGTAAACCTTTAGCTTTAGCACATAGACCACTTTTACAATGGGATTTATCTTTCAACGTACACCAGCAGATTAACTCTACAGCATGTGCATAGATCATATTTAATTGGACAACACTTTGAATAAAATCACTGTACTGTATACATGTATTAATAATATTAATGAATGCTATTAAAACCAGTTTTATTTAGCTAGATTGCGTCTTATCCAAACCTGAAGCCAAGATTCTGTTAAGACAGCATGTGTGACTGTGTGGGGAAACATTTATTTTATTTTTATATACCACTTATAGCCAAAGTGGTTTACATTCAGATGCTCAAGTATTTTCCCCTATATGTCCTAGTGAACTCACACTCTATCAAATGTGCCTGGGACAATGGGGGATTAAGGTCCAGATTCACTAAAGATAGCGACTCAATCGCTGTTGGCCGATTGGCCAGTTTTCAAACAGCGCCTCCTGTCCCTGGCGTCAGGGGTTCTGCAGCTTTGGGGGTTTAGGGATTTGAACCCACCACCTGAGGGTGCTGAAGCTGTAGCTCTAACCACTGCGCCACACACTCCCCTTAAACCTGTGTTTGGAATGATCCCTGGAGAGCAGTCCAGCCTCTTCCATTGTGCCTTGCATGTATTTATCAGACTTTACCTCACTGTTAGACTCTTTGGTGAGAGCCCCATAGAATTTTCTGATTCAGTAGTGCAATGCTTTTTTAAGATCTGTCTCCTCTGTTTCAGTTCAAGATAATTTCTTAATGGTTTCTGCACCACTTAGAACAAAAGTTGGAAATAATGCACTGAATTAATGAATTCCAGAGCAAAGTATAGGATGTAATGAAGAGGAAAGCTGAGTCAGACACCTGGGGCTGCATAGAAAAAAGGACAAAAACAGATATAGTAAACATCAGATCCCATTCCTCTTTTATTTTCTCCCTTTGTTCTTTTTTTGTGGCTGTCATTCTTTAGTTTTCATTGTTTCTATCTTGTTGAATGTGTAATCACAAGGAGGTGGTATAGAAATTCCATTTTCCTTTTCCATTTTTCTTTTTATCAAAATTTGGCTACGTCACTCATAGTTGTGAGTGTGTGTGTTTCTCATCAGTCTGTTTCCTTGAGGGGCATTTAAAAAAACAAAACAAAAAACATTTAAGTCCAACTTGACAGTCTCCAGCTGAACATCCATAGTTGGAGGAACAAAATGTCCATTTTTGAATGGAAAACTGTTGGATGTCCAAATATAATTTTTGTTTTCTAGTTATCCAATGGTACAATGGAATATGGAAGGTCTTTAACTTTCCTCTTGTGCCCATTCATAGAATTATCCATTCCAGAACACATCCCCTTCAAAATTATGCATGCCCTAAACATATTCATGTGCATAGCAGCATTTTGAGCAGCCAGGTTTGCTCATAAGTGGGTAAAAAATAAATGAAACATGGCACATGACGCAAAAGGTTCCAAAAAAAAATTATTGTTTATTAATTATCAATATTGATTCTCAAACGATTATTTGCGTCATCTAGGAGATCTTTACAGACACCAAACACTGGTGCTTCTAGCAAAAATCTCAACCTGATAATTTGTTGCTCCCCAATTTATATTTTCTGTCCAGTCTGACATCATTCCTTGTTAACTAATCACCTAACAGGGGCTGTCCTTAGGTTTGGACAAATAAATTCCTGTACAAGTTTTTCAAAGACAAAGTTTTTAAAATCATATTTTTGTTTACATTAGTGTCCAAATATGCACAAACCCATTATTACTTATCCAATATTCTTTTTGTCTTTCTCAAAAACTTAAATCAAACCTTTATCTATTTCAAGAGATTCATTTATTGAAAAGTGCTGAAAAGTTCATGTCACTATCAGCACAATGAGAAGAAGGAGGGGCTATTCCCCCCTACTCTGAGCTTTACAAAGACTACTGTAGTGTCTTTGGCTCTAACTTAACCATTTCCAGATGTTACCTAAGATTTCTCCTTAAGGTTTCTTCAGTTTAAAATATATATCTATATAAAACATTTAAATATACCGTATTTGCCGGCGTATAGGACGACTGGGCGTATAAGACGACCCCCCAACTTTTAGTTAAAAAATAGAGTTTTGTGTTATACTCGCCGTATAAGACGACCCCTTCTTCCTTCTCCACCCCTTTGTATTCCCCCATGTGCTTTCAGCGTTCTTCTCCCTCCTCTGTCTTCAAGTGCTTTCAGAGTCCTTCCCCCCCCCTCCTGTCTTCACCATGGCATTTGAGCGTCCTTCTCCCCCCCCCCCCTCCTTCTCCACCGCCCCGGGTGCAGCACAGCCAGCCAGGTCCCCTTACTTTTGTGGCACTTCCCCGACCGACCGACAACAGCCCGGGTCCGACAAACTCCCTGCCCTTAACCGCGAATCTAAATTACCTTCTTACAGCTGCTGTAAGAAGGTAATTTAGATTCGCGGCTACAGGGCAGGGAGGATTGTCGGACCCGGGCTGTTATCGGTCGGTCGGGGAAGTGCCACAAAAGTAGGGGGACCTGGCCGGCTGTGCTGCAACCGGGGCGGGGCGGCCGCCCCTCTCTCTTGGTACCGCGAGGCTACTCTCCTTCTCCTTACCTGCCATGCCTGCAGCACAGAGCTGAACGGAAGTCTTCCCGACGTCAGCGCTGACGTCGGAGGAAGGGAGGGCTTTGTTTAAGCTTTGTTTAAGCCCTCCCTCCCCTCCGACGTCAGCGCTGACGTCGGGAAGACTTCCGTTCGGCTCTGTGCTGCAAGCAGAGAAGGTAGGGTGAAGAAGAGCCGCGCGACTGAATACATCCAGCCCCGCAAGTAAGGGCATGTAAACTGTACCCGGCGTATAAGACGACCCCCGTCTTTGGGGAGGATTTTAAGGTACTAAAAAGTCGTCTTATACGCCGGCAAATACGGTAAGTACAAATCATTTTATCACATCTCATTCATAGCATCCATCATTCATTCGGGTCCCCATTCACACATCCAACACAGTATATTGCATTCATACTTAATACAAAAAGGCTTTCTCTGTTATACCCCATTTTGGGATATGTAATCAAATATGCTCCTAACCAGCTCAAGCACATCTGGTATCAATTAGACCATGAAGCTCAAGGCGGGAATTGAACAAAGACACAGAAGGGACATAGGCCGAACACAAAATGGAGTAAAGCCAAGAAGAAGAGACACACAAAGATAGAAATCCAAAAATGGAGTCATAAGAGTTCTTAATATCTCTATGTATGTATTATGCATATCTATACCTGATTTCCTCTATGATCTGGCTTAATACCAAAATACATAAAGAGAATATTATTATGCTTTTCTTTAATATTAATCTGTAGTGTGTTTTTCTGGCCTTGGCTATATCCATATTCAGATTTTTTTATTCACCAACTTTTCGTACGCTTTTATTGGGCATGGCCTTAACTAACACATATGCTTGTATCTAACTAGAGTTACCCAGAACCATACGAAAAGCAGGCATTTTTGTAGAAAAAACTCCACAAAATACTGCACCCTCATGTCCTGCATGCTGTCTATTCCATTAACGTACCATAGCACCCCCTACAGCCCATGAGTATGTATGGCCATTTACAAGGGTCTGTTGAAAAGTTTGAAGCCCAGCCATGAAGAGAATGATATGGAGCCATGAAACTTACAAGTTATTTCACACTTTTCTTGACACTTTTCATTTCATATCATTGAAAAGAAAAATGTCAAAAAAAGTATAAAATAAACTAAGTTTCATGGCTCCACATCATTCTTTTCATGGTTTGGCTGAGAACTTTTCAGTAGCCCATCATACCATGAAAATCAGATTTTACATATGTAAAATCTAAAATGATCTCTAAAATGATCTCCTTAGAAAGACCTAAAGAATTCAAGAGGTGGGGTGGTTTGTGTGATCAACATTAATAGGAGAGCAATTAGAAGTTAGACATTTTTTGTCCAGCTACATCACACTTTATCAGATAAATGCATTTTGAAATTACTGGCTCCAGTGAAAACAAATAGCAAAAGTATATGTGTGAGAGGGAAAATCCAGATTGTTCAATTACTCTGTGCCTAAGGCATATATCCCAGGAAAGGTTAACAGTGTTTAATAGGTCTCTAAAATACAATAGATTTTGCTTCAATGTTTATTGGCACAGAAAAGCTCTTTCATATGAACTGAACAGCTATATGACACCTTGAATATTTGTCCCTGATATCTACTTCTTACCCAATCAACACCATGTTGAGTACACTCAGCATACAGTTTTGATATTCAAACCACTTTAAATGGCCAGAAGTCTCAGTCATTTAAAATTAACTATGCAGGACTTCAATATGCAGTGGACTTCAATATGCAGGGGACTTCAATATGCCTGATGCAGATTGGAACAAACTTTCCGCTACGACCAGCAGCAGCAGAAGGCTACTAACCTCCATAAAGGGAGCACAACTCAAACAGATGGTATTGGAGCCCACTAGGGATCAGGCGATACTGGACCTGGTACTCACCAATGGAGAAAGTGTCACAGAGGTTTTGGTAGACGATAAGTTGGCCTCCAGTGACCACAACATGGTGTGGTTTCACCTCAGGAAAGGATTCACTAGATCTAACACATCCACAAAGATCCTCAACTTTAAGGGCACTAACTTCAAAAGCATGGGTGATTTCATCTATCGGGCGCTGCAAAACCAGGCCGCAACTGATAATGTAGAGGTAATGTGGTCAGCTCTGAAATCTACCCTACACGAAGCAACCAACCTCTATATAAAAACAGTAAATAAATGGCGGAGAAACAATAAACCTCAGTGGTTCTCTGAGGAGATCTCGGACCTCGTAAAAAAAAAAGAAAAAAGCATTTATCTCCTCCTGGGAAACGAGAGACTAAAGAAGACTATCTGGCCAAGTCTAGAGCTGTCTAAACAGCAGTCAGAGAGGCCAAACTCTGGATGGAAGAGAATCTAGCAAAGAGCATTAAAAAAGGGGATAAATCCCTCTTCAGGTATATTAGTGAAAGAAAGAGGAACACAGATGAGATAGTGCGCCTTAGGAAACCAGACAGGAATTATGTAGAATTGGACTCCGATAAAGCTGAACTACTAAATGAATACTTCTGCTCAGTCTTTACCTGCGAGGCGCCGGGATCCGGTCCACAGCTACAGACAAGGGAAAGCTCGGAAGACCCGTTTCGAGATTTTGAGTTTACGTCCAGCAGCATCTACTATGAACTTTCAAAGCTCAAGTGAACAAAGCCATGGGACCAGACAAACTACATCCCAGGGTGCTTAGGGAGTTGAGTGATGTCCTGGTGGAACCGTTATCCACGCTCTTCAATCTTTCCCTAAGTACAGGAAGAGTCCCATTGGACTGGAAAATAGCTTACGTCATTCCACTCCACAAAAAGGGATGCAGGACGGAGGCTGCAAATTATAGACCGGTGAGTCTCACATCGATAGTGAGTAAAATTATGGAAACACTAATCAAACACAAATTAGATATGATCCTGAACGATGAGAATCTACGAGATCCTCATCAACATGGATTTACAAAGGGAAGGTCCTGCCAATCCAATCTGATCAGCTTCTTTGACTTAGTAACTAAAAAGCTGGATATGGGGGAGTCCCTAGACGTTGTATACTTGGACTTCAGTAAGGCTTTTGATAGTGTCCCACACTGCAGGTTATTGAGCAAGATGAGTTCGATGGGATTAGGAGAAACGTTAACTGCATGGGTAAAAGACTGGCTCAGTGGTAGACTTCAGAGGGTGGTGGTGAACGGTACTCTCTCCAAAACGTCAGAAGTGATCAGTGGAGTGCCACAGGGCTCGGTCTTGGGTCCGATCCTATTTAATATCTTTGTAAGGGACCTGGCTCAGGGGCTTCAAGGGAAAATTACATTATTCGCCGATGACACCAAACTATGCAACATAGTAGGCAAAAGCACAGTGCCCGACTGTATGACATAGGACCTACTCTTACTGGAACATTGGTCCTCAACTTGGCAACTAAGTTTTAATATAATAAACATAAAGAATCCCTTATACACATAATCCAATTAATAGAAACTCAAAAGCATGAGTATAATGTACAGAACTTGTCATATTTATGAACACTTTAATACTTTATTAGCTTAATTAATATAATTCTAATGATAATCAAGAGGACATCCGTTGAAACTCAGGGGTGGGAGATTTCATGATGACACCAGGAAGTATTTCTTCACCAAAAGGATGGTTGATCATTGGAATAGATTTCCACTGCAGGTAATTGAGGCCAGCAGCGTGCTGGATTTTAAGAGAAAATGGGATAAGCATGTGGGATCACTTCAAAGAAGAAATTAGGGGGTGGGTCATTAGAGTGGGCAGACTTGTTGGGCCATGGCCCTTTTCTGCCATCATCTTTTCTGTTTCTATGTTTCTATCTGCGGATTTTCAGCGGCACCTAACCAGATATTTCTGCTTTAACCAGCTTTGCCGAAACTGGTGGGCCATCCAGGGACAGAGTTAGGGCAGAGTGACAACCTAGCCAGTTAGCAGCAATTTTCAGTCCATTATCTGGTTAATATAACTGCATAAAATCACAAAGCCACGGTAGCAATGCTGCTTTGGTAAATGAGCTGAAGTCTATAGGAACTGAACAGGCTTCAGTGTATTTACCATGGCAGCATCACTACTGCAACTTTGTTAAAGAGGCCCTTATGTCACTCAGAAGAGAACCCTCCCACCGCCACAAAAGTGACTTAAGGTGGGAAGCAAAAACCTGATAGGCATAAAAAAAACTTTCCCTGGGAAAATAAAAAGTTCTGTGCGATGCAGTGAAACCTTAATGTAGTCAAAGTGAAATTAATTCAGACTTATCTCAAATCACGAATGGTTTTTATGCCTAGGAGGTTTTTGCCTCCCACCTTAAGTTACTTTTGTGGCGGTGGGAGGGTTCTCTTCTGAGGCTTTTTCCTCCCTGTTGGGTTTATTTCTGGCTTGTGCTGCTGTTTTGTTCCTTCTCACAGCTTTGCTTATGTGAAAGCGTTACTATGATTTATTCTATTTGCTATTGGCTTTTCACTATATCCGTATTATTTGCACCAGGTACTAAACCATGCCATTTAAGCTAATTAAAACAATTTGGGTTTGTGTGGATTTTAGTTAGGCATTGCTAGGCATCCATGATTAGGATGCATAGTGATATCTAATGTGGGCACCATTTATAGAGTCTGACCCTAGTTGAATAACGCTTCTAATGCCCATCCCTGCCCATGACATGCCGTATCCAAAAATACTTTTAAATCCTAAGAATACTTTTAAAAAGTAGCACACAGAAAATGATCTTAAGTCACCTAGTCCCCTTCCATGTATAGCTGAAATGTCAGTGTAGCATCTATTGGCAGGTAACCATGGAGCAAGCTGTGATGAACTTCAGTTTAGTGTGAAATCAGCTTTAATAATTTGTTAGCTGATAGCTCAGTGCCAGCCATGATTAAGAAGTCAACGTCTTACTTGTGCTATAAGTAAAATAACCTTTTCCTTGACAGCCCCTTTAGGAAATTTTGGAGAGGGAAAATATGATTAAAAAGATATGACTGTGAAGGAGTCTGTAATAGAAGCCTGGGTAGATTTTGCTTTATTAACACTGGCTTTTGCAAAGCCGCGGTAGAGGTTTCTACCACAGGCCAGCGAGGTAAAGGCTCCGACACTCTTTGAATTCCTATGAGTCCTTAATGAACTACCCTGTTATATTTTAGATTATGCATTTAAAACAGTCCCTACATTTGTACCAGAGGCAATGGAGGGTTAAGGGACTTGCCCAAGGTCACAAGGAGCAATGACATCATGTTAGAATGTCTTGAAAACTTACAAACTCTGAATACAATTATGGGACTTTTCAGGATCAGCAAAAAAATAAAATAAATTCTTGCTGTTCTTAGGATTGTTTCTAGCATAATCAGTGCTTGTATGAATAGAAATGGATGGTGTGGATGAATGCCAAGTACTGTAAATGATTCATAACTTTAACAATGGCTGCCCTGGCTGAAAATCAGGTCCCTAGTACAGTTCCCCCTCCGTATTCACGGTGATTGGGGATGACCAGACCAGCGAATACGGAAAAACCGCAAATAACTTTCTCATATGTTATTTGCAGTTTTCTGTTAAAAACCATCGAGAATATGATAAAACCGTGAATAACATATGAAAAAGTTTAAAAAGTTGGGGGAGGAGGCCAAAAAAATTGACGATCTGAACCTGCCAGAGGATGAATTGCACTTGCAAAATGTCTACTGTACTGTAATTTGGGGGAAGGAGCCAGCACGCTAAAAATTGCTAATAATCGAAGTCGCGATTTCTGAAACTGCAATTAAGTAGAACTGTAGTTATTTAACGGGAAAAGGGCATATTCAGTTAGTATAATATACTTCTGGATGATGAAGAATGATTACAAGATGTTAGAAACATCCCATACATGAAAAACTTTTCAGCAATGACTTATTTAAAGTGACATAAAGCTTAACTTTTCACCTTCTGTTTCAGTTAATTTTTCTATTTCAGTTCATGTTTCTGTAATGATATTTTCATCTTCTGTATCCAGCTGGCTCAAGAGGCATAACAATAATTTCACCTTCCTGTCTTTGGCCTTTAGAGGTCACTGTGGCCTTTCAGTGTTAACATGTACCATTCTAAAAATGGGAGGACAAAAGGGAAGAATAGTGTGCATTTTCCTATCCATATCAGGAAAGATCTCCAAAGCATTTGTAGAGGCTTCAAGACTGACTTCTAAAAGAAAACCTGGAAAAAAATTCAACAACTTTCTTTGGAAAATGTAAATTAAAGAAACAGATAAAATTGTATATAAAACACATGTAGTGCCTAAGTTTGCTTAGCACATTGAAGGGGCAAATTGGAATGTCCAAGTCAAGACATCCACAGTTCTACTGGTATTTTACAAAGGCTCTGCTGAATATGGAGCCTCCAATCTGGCACTCTACCTTTTCCTCCTCATGATACCAGAACAGTAGGACACCAACCCATTATCCTTCAACAAATGTAGATTTTATTAAAGACCACATCCAAAAATGCAATTACAAACATCTTAGCAACAAAATATAAACATTTCCGAATCTTAATAATGTACCGCGTCATATCAACTTAGTAACACTTAACTTCTTATAGGGTTATATAGCTTCTTCCGCCTCACAATTTTTCTCCAGAGGGAGCACCACCCAAGTTGTCCCCTCCATTATTCCAGATCTTTTCCTTGACCAATTTGTCCATTTCTTTCCCCCTCTTTCACTGGTATTGCTTAAGAATGTAATATTTCTATACGTTATAACTCTTTATTTCATTATCAGCATTTATTGTGGGAGGAGTGACTTTACAAACCTGTGCATAGAATAAAGGCAGCATTACCCAGCAGATTCCACATAAAAGCATTTACATGTGGAACTAGCAATCTTGCAGCTTTCATGTGTAAATACCAATACCTAAATGTACAATTGGTCAATTTGTAGAAGTGACAGCAATGAACAAGTAAAACTGGCAAAGACATTTTTTTTAATATTACACAAGAAACAGGAAAAAAAATCCACACCTCATGATTAAGGGTAATTCTGCCCCTAAACTTCTATTTAAAGCCCTAGTCATGACCTGCATTTTTTTGCAAATGTATACACATCTTGGATCAGGCATTAAAACTGATAGGAAATCATATATATATATATATATATATACATATATTCACATGTTAAAATGGAAAATACACATATCACCTGGTATTTAAATCCTGTGGTTTGCATTGCCTTAAAACACCAACCATGGCATTTAAATTCATACTTCAATATTAAGCTTCAGGCCATATCTAGACATCAGTTTTGAAGATCTGAGCATCATGTGGCTACAGTAAATTATCTAGGCACTGTCAATATTCAGCACCAATACCCAAGAAGTTAGAACAATTACTAATACTACTACTTATCATTTCTATAGCGCTGCTAGAGGGTTAGGAGTTAAAATTAATCACTATATTAATTGCACAGGTAAAGGTATTTATTTTATTTATTCCCCACTACAGTTCTTTGTGACTCTGGACAATCCTCCGTTGATCCAAGTACAAAATAAGTACCTGTATATAGTATGCAAACTGTTTTGACTGTAGCCACCGAATGGCAGTAAATCAAATCCCATCCCCTTCGCTTCCATAAAGAACTGATATCTGGTGGTCCAGCAGGGGACTTTGGGGCCAAGAACATAGCCCCTTCACTCCTGCCTCCCTCATGGCGGCTTTTCAAAATGGCTGCCGAGACAGCTGTTCTACTACTGCTAGTATTACTACACTAATCATTTCTATAGTGCTACTAGATATATGCAGCACTGTACATCAAAACACAGAAGAGACAGCCCTTGCTCAAAAGACAGACAAACTGGACATGGTGTTTAAATCACCCTGAATATTGGCCCTAATGTCTCTATTGAATCTTGTGTTTGTCTCAAAGTATTTGATTATTCTAATTTCAAAGTTTTCCATTCCTATATGCTAATGAAGTTTTCCCTCAGCACCTCTATTGTAAGGTCACTAAGGAGTGCTCTTCGCCTACTGAGCTGTAATTCTGTTTTGTTTTGGGGGTTTCTGTAATAGCTTGTTTATGAAGAATGATGCATGTCCTCAATTTGTAGCTTCTTGCTCCAATATAACAAGCTGAGTTAGAAACTTGCATCCCATGATCTTTAAAAATATGATCACTATCATGTTATCCATATATTTTATTAATACTTATAGTAATGCCATACAATTACAGTAATTGGCATTTGCAATGTAAAAGAGTCATTTTCTCTGAGAAGCTGTCACTAGGCCTTATGCCATGAAAAGTGTAGAAAACACAATAGAAATCTAATAATGGTGGTCAATTTTTGACACTTGTCAGCATCATGTCAACAACACCTGTTGAAAAGAACAGAAATGTCAAAGCTAGCTTCCATTATTTGTGGAGACAAGGTTTTCAGAAAACAAACAGCCACTGCTGGCTTTTAGAAAAGAATTATAAAGGAGTTAAGCTGTTCCAGGGTGAGGGAGTGAAACTAAAAAAAATAAATAAAATAAAGCAGGCTTATAATCTGGTTGTAATATTGCAATTTCAATAACATGTGGTCTCTTGAGACCATAGCTGGCTGTTGTTCTGTTTAAACCGGTCAATGGGACAAATGTAATAAAGTGGAGGGGGTCAGCATTGCATATCTATGGGAAAAATCTTTGGAACAGCTGGTGCAATATATTTTATGATTACATGACAGAATCATAAAAATATAGAGGATATGGTCCATTTCTCACAAAATATTTCATATTGAAAGTCTGTAAGCAGTTTACTGACTGGTCAGTAGGCTATGCAGCAAGGGACAATATACCTGTTGTTTTTTTTATGCCTCAATTCTAGTAATCAAAAGGAAAAATAAAGGGGGGGGGATTTAATTTTAAGTATTACGAGGGGCTGCTGAAAAGTTCTCAGCCCAACCAACAAAGCTGGGGCAGTCTCCATCGAGGGATATATACTTAGTCCAGCGACTTTCCACTTTTGCCGTTCCACATTTTTTCCAAATGAACGGAAAAAATTGGAAAATCGCTGGACCAACCCCCTTTTCTATTAAACTGCGCTAGCCGTTTCTAGCGCGGGGAGCCACGCTGAATGGCCCGCGCTGCTCCCGACGCTCATAGAGTTCCTATGAACGTCGGGAACAGCGCAGGCCATTCAGTGCTGCGTGGCTCTCTGCGCTAAAAACTGCTAGCGCAGTTTAATAGAAGAGGGGAGTAAGTGTATAGCTCTCAATGAAGACTGCCCCAGCTTTGTTTGCTTGGGTTGAGAACTTCACAGTGGCCCCTTGTAAATTTACAGGGTATTTCTAAGTCGTGCTCCATATTTCTAGCAAAATGGGGACTGATGCCACTATTCTGTTAATGCTACCTTCACTCTAAAAATAAAAACAAATCGAAGAGTTATTCACTGATTATGGGAAAGTCTGCTCTCTGTTCAAAAAGGAGTTTCCCACATTCTGTACCTATGGGAATTAATGCTAATTAAGTCTTTGGTTGTTGTCTTGGAAATTCTAGGTTTCAGGTTCAGCTCATGGATAAACCATTGTGAGGCATTATTTCTATGCAGGTTTAACTGGCAAGACCCACTTTAGGGGAATTATTCTGTGGCCAATTATCAGATGTTAGTCTCCCTTTCTCTATACTTTCTTTGCCCAGGGGATGTGAACATCACTTCTAAACCTCTTCAGTCAGCTATAAACAGGTGTACTGGCAAGCAGCCAAAGGCTTTCCTTTCCAGGTCATATAAAGTTTCAGTCATTTACTGTACTTGTTGCCATGCTCACTTTCAAAAAAAAAAAAGAAGGCAATGCCAAATATCCCCTTGTTCCTACTGAATTAGACATTTTGACCCAGATGAAAAAGTCATTGACATTTAGTAAGCTCTAGAATAGAAAACAAGAGAAGGCAGTTTAGTCACATCTCACAGCTTATGCCCCAGAGCTAAAATCTCAGTAACTTGTACTATCCACACTTTTATGCGTTCATGTAACATTTTCATGCTGATTAAGAATTGAACTCCTTGGGCTCAGTTTCTTCCACACCCATTATGAAAATGACCTTTAATATCCAGAGCAGAACTGATCAACCCCATGCACACCAGAATGTACCAGAATAGGCTAATACTACTGCAAGTGGGCCAAGAAGTGGCAGTAGCAGATATATATACAGCATCCCTCAGTGCTGTCAGTCAACTGTGCCTGTACTCTTCAGGCCGCATGGATGGAGCCACTGACCAGGTGTGGATTGGTCTGTAACTGCAGCCGCAGGAGCGAGGGATCTACCACTGCCTTTTCTGCTCCTACTGTGTATCTGCTACAGGCCTGCCCTTGTGTTGATCTTGTTCTCCCTCTCTTATGCTCGTCATGTGGGATGGAACCCCTGCTATTCATGAAATCCATGAAGACTAACACTGTATGAAACGTTTCAGTCCTCTGAAACATCCCGCTCCACTCTGTAACACCTCTGGACATGTCCAGAAATCCTCTTCTGTAATCCGCCTTGAACCGCAAGGTAATGGCGGAATAAAAATCACTAATGTAATGTAATGTACTGCAATGAATGCCCAAAACTATGGCATCGGTATGCCATATCCAAGTTTATTTAAAATGTGTCCTGCTGTTTCTGATATGCCCTCCTTTTCCTGACTGATCTATCTCCTGTACATGACCTAACTCCTATCCACCTCAATTTAAATCCCTTCCCATCTCTCTTCTCCCTGGCCCCCTGGCAGTCAGAATTTTTATAAAGGATAGACACTTGGGGGCTTTATATACCTGGATATTCAATACTAGGCTGTACCTTGATACTGGCACTGAATATACATTATAACATGGCCACCGGATCTCATCTGTATACTGGCACCATTCAACTAGTACCTGGATAGCTATTCAGATAAAGTTAGTGGACTGAATAATGCCACAAACTAGGGAATGCCTAGCTCTGCCCCTGAACTACCGTACATGTCCATTCCTGGACTGTCCAGAAAGAGTCTGATTGGATTTTCAGCAGCACTATCTGGGTAGGTTCCACTAAAAATCTTGATATGACCTGGTCAATGGAACTTATCTGGGTAGGAGCCATTCCTATCTGAATATCAACTGCACAGTTTTTATGTCTTATGGTGTGGCACAGTCAATATTTGTAGAGGTTTCCACCGCAGATCGGCAAGGTAAATGCTCTGATGCTCATAGAATTCCTATCAGCATTGGAACATTTACCTCGCCATCACACAGTAGAAACATCTACTGCGGCTTTGTAACAGAAGCCCTAAATTTGTACCTGGCTTCCAAACCAATGTAGGCTTTGACCTTCACATGCCCTTATCTACTGTTCTAGTATATCTTAGGTTTCTAGTGCCTTGCTGCACTAGTCTTCTCACTCCTATGGTGCTGTTTATAATTAGATGTAATTTGAGATTTCAATGCTACATTTTCTATCCAGTCAGTCTCAGTCAATTAACCCTCCACTGCCTCAGGTACAAATGTATGGAAGCCATCTGGGGACAGGAAAATAATTCCTGTACCTGAATGCACCTCTCTTTGAGCTACTAGTTAAAAAATGTGACCTAAATTCACTAAAAATGTTTAGCAGGTTAAAAAAAAAAAAAAAAAAACCCACGCTTAACAAGCAAATTTTATAATGAAAAGAACATATAGAAGCTATGTAATGCAGGTTATGAATCTTTGAGGCTTCAAATCAGTAACATTCATTAATGGAAATTTCATATAGGCAATACTTGATAATTTTGCATCTGTCATCTTGCATCTTGCATCTGCATCTTGCATCTGTCATCTTGTCCCATGCATAACAACATAACAGCCTGAATTAGGCATGCAACTTAAGAACAATCTGCAGTGGTTTGAGCTAAGAAATTGACTAACAGTGACAGGAAGTCTAAGTTACAGATATCGGGCATTAACATTCATCTATTGTTCTCATTCCTTGGCATCACTGAAGGATCAACCATATGCTGTCATTAGAAAGTTGCATAGTTTTATACTTTAGTCAGTACAAAGTTTCTGTCCACTAATTCATCACCCCCAAGGCTCCTTGGGCCTTCCAATAACGTAAATGAGTACACACAATTAATAAATTGGCTAGATCAAAGTAATTTCCTGAGTGTATTTATGCATGATCACTCCCTTACATTTTACAGCATGCTCTAGAGCACACAGGGAATCCACACTGCATTTTTGTGGTGAAGTCAAAATGTGGAAGCAACTCAGGCAAGTCAAAGATTCTATTAGAACTGATGTATTGAATCTGGATTTTGGATTTATTACTCACCTTTTTGAAATCTGAGCTCAGTGTGAGTTAGATATGAAGTACGTGAGTTAATAACCTGCCCATACAGGCTTACTACCTTAAAATAGTATTTTGTGTTTACTCATCATGCAAATAACATACTATAAAGACTGGTGAAATAAGTTCATTATTACAAACACATCAATAATGCAAGTATGATCACTTACACAAAGCACATAGGGGTAATTCTGTAAAGAGATACCAACATTTAAGAATTAAGGGCTAGATTCACTAAGCAAACTGATCATATACCAATCACGAGCCCTGTGCGACCAAATTTCCCTCCAACCCCATTCACTAAAGCCTGTAGCGATCCTCCCATGCAAATTAGTAAAACCTCATGCAAAATAGCCAACAATTGCTTGGCTATTTCGAATTGGGTTTTATTATTGACAAACCCAACTGCTGCAGACCTGCTACAGGTCTGCGGGTTTTTTGACAATCCTGCCTGTCTTTTTTTATTCATTTTTTTCCATGGCACAGATATTTTGCATGTGTTACGCACACAAAATATCTGCCCCATAAAAAAAAAAATGATGGGACAGGCAGACCTGTTAAACGGCTGAGCCCCCCCCCCCCCGACAAACATGATGCCAACTCTCCCTCCTGCCACCAACCGACACTCCCCGACTGGCACTTGCCTCACCCCCATGACCGGCACTGCAAGGCAACCCCCCCCCCCCCCCGACTGGCCCACCGCACCACAAGTCCCCCAACTGGCCCAACACACCCCTACCCGACCGGCCCACCCCTGGTTCTCAAGCGTGTGTATGTCACATTGCAGGTCTTCACAATCCTCCTGCGTCTTCACTACTCTGAATAACTTCATATCGTCTGCAAATTTAATCACCTCACTTGTCATATCAATTTCAGGTCATTTATAAATATGTTGAAGAGCACAGGTCCAAGCACTGAACCCTGCGGCACTCTACTCATGACACTCTCAGTCCGAGTATTGTCCCCACCATGAGTCTCATCGCTTCATAATTTCCTTTTCGTGGCTGTCGTTCTGGATCAATGTTTTGCCTCTGTGTCCAGGTTGAAGTGGATCATATTGTGATCACTGCTTCCCAGCGTCCCTTCTACTTCTACGCCTTGCGCTGGTCCTTGTAGTCCATTTAGAATTAAGTCCAGAATTGCATTTCCTCTCGTATTTTCCTTGAGTTGTTCCAAGAAGCAATCACATACAGCATCCAGGAACTTGGTCTCCCTACTGCAGCCGGAGGTGCCTAAGTTCTAGTCTATCCCCGTATAATTGAAGTCACCCATGATAACTGCGTTGCATCCCTCCTGCCAGAACCCCAAAAGCTGCCCCCCACCTTGCAAATTCCTGCTTCCATCCCCTGAGACATCCCCCAGCAGGAGAGATGCACTGGGGAGGGGGCCTAAGGCCCTGATTAGCCCAGGCACTTAAGGCCTCTCTCATAGGAGGGGCCTTAGGCACCTAGGCGAACTGGAATCTTAGGCCTCTCACCCAGTGCATTCTGGGATACACTGGGAGTAGCCTAAGATTCCGATTGGCCAGATCCCTTATGTCACTCCTACATTTCAGGCACCTATTGTGGCCCTAGGAAGATGCCTAGGGTTGCCTAAGCTCGCCTAAGGCATTCCCAAAACCATGCCCGCACCTAGCTTGTGCAAGCTTAGGCAGCCCTATGCGCCTTGCTAGGCTCGCAAAAATGGCTACATTGTAGGCGACCTTCCTCAGGGTGTTTTTTTTTTTTAACATGAATCCTAATTGTCTGGTTAGACAGCAGTAGGACGCCTACTGCTGCCTATAATTGGGATGCCGTTTCTAGAATTTGCCCCAATTGCAAAGTGCCTATCAGCACCTAACACTGAATTAGGTATGTTTAGGGGTGGGGATAGACTAAGGTGCTTCTAGGCGTGATTCTCTGAAGGACTTAGGTGCCTATAATGTAGGTCTTTAAACCCCTGTCCTACATTACAGGCACCTAAGTTTTAAGTTAGGCACAATTCAGTAATGGGAGCCTGCGTCTGATTGACATGTAATAGGCACCTAACTTTTGTAAGCACCAAGTTCTAATCTCTGAACAGTGAAGCTTTGTCAGATTTGATTCCTAAAGATCCATACATGGTACAAGTCCTTGTCCCTTTTGCTCAAATAGTTCCCCCCTTTCACTATACTGAAAGTGAACTGTAGAAACTGTGGTGGAGCCAGTTGGGTTGGGGGCTGGAGGGGGGGACATACTGCTGCTCTGCTTAATTCAGGGTTTGGACAGAGCCAGTAATTGGTTACTGTTCCAGAAGTTTATTAAATGCTTATGACCTGAAAAAAATGACATGATTTAAACTGAAAAATATGATTATTAGTCATGAGAATAATGAATTTCAATACCTCTTGGCTTCTTCTGTTTTCAGTTTGTCCCTCTCCTACTCACTCACACATTTCAACAGTACATCACGTGTCTTCTTCATAATTCTGAGTAGTTAATGTGATGGGCATTGATCATTGGCGCTGAGGATCTGAGATATTAAATACCTTTCTTCTCTCTCTGCTGCTGTCTAACATGAGTCAATACTGGTTTAATAATTAACATGTTTAAACATTTTTATGTATATTTTATGGCAATGACATTTATGCTTGTATTATGATGATAAAGCATTCAATCCATCATGATTGTTTTGGACTAACATTGGGCATTGGGGTGGTGGAAGGGGGGTTTAACAAAGAACACAGACTGTGTTATATCATTCTGTTAAAGACTATAAAGACTGGAAGTGTCTTTATCTACATAACCTCTTTCTGAAATCTCAAGATTTAAAATCAGGTTCCTTGGGCTATCATGAGAACCAGAAGTAGTAGATTATGGGGCTTATAATCGAAACAATAATACATCTAAAAACCTGCCCAAGTCGACACTTAGACAATCTAAAAGACAGGTCGTTGAAGTGCCGATAATCAAAATGAGTTTTTAGACGTAACCAGAGACTTTCTAGGCCTCTGAATCCCGCTGTGTGCCCAGAACAGAAAGGGGAGGTTTTGGAGAAATGGTTAGGGCGGGATGTGGGCCGACCTAGACTTAGGGCTCCTTTTACTAAGCTGCGATAGCGTTTTTAGCGCACGCTAAACTTATGCTATGCAGCTAGAACTAACGCCAGCTCAATGCTGACGTTAGCGTCTAGCGCGTGTGACAATGCAGCGCTCGCTAAGAGCGTGCTAAAACCGCTAGCGCAGCTTAGTAAAAGGAGCCCTTAGTCATCCTGCAGGAATAATCAAATGTTTGACGAGACTGCTTAAACGGAACTTATACGTTGTGACCCAGGCAATGCAAAAACAGGTTTAGGTGCCCAAAAGGTATCCAAAGTAGCTAGATAACCACTGCAGGGCCAAAGTAAAGACCCCCACACACTCTCCCTTGTGCTCACTGACCCCCTCACACCGCCACAAAAATAAGAATAAAAACGTACATACCTGCCTTTGGAACATCTTGTGCCTAGTAGAGCTGCACAGAGGTGCCTTAAGTAGTCTGGGGTGGTGGGGGGTGTAGTGAACCATAGGGAGGAGGACCACTCTAACTACTACATTCATGGTGGAAAATGTGAATCCACTAAAAAAAAAAAAAAATCCCATTTACTGCCATATAAGTGTCACCTGCAGCCATAACGGCTATAGGTGTTATAGACAGGTGGGTATTCTGGGTTTTTGGGGTGTTTTTTGGAGAGGCTCACCATAAGGGAGTTGTTGTGAGATGTTTATGTGGCACCCTTTTTGTGAAATTCACAGCAGTGCCCTGTAAGGTGCCCCACTGCTCTGTTGTCATATCTGAGTGGCCAGTCCTTCACAATGCTGGCCCCTCCCACGTCCAAAAGGTCTTGGTCTGGAAGTTTCAAACTTGGATGAATATTTGGATGAGAATGTGGTATAAAGATAAACATACTGGTAGTCTGGACAATCAAACACCTGGATATACAGAGAAACAATTAAAAAAAAAAAAATCTTTTGGACATACTTTTTGAGAATGAACCTTTCTAGACTGCTGACTTTGGCAACTAGTGCCCTACGTCCAAATCGGATTTAAACATTTCTTTTGATTATGCCCCTCTAGGAAAACAATAATGCCAGTCAAAAGTGGGATAAAGAAGTATGTTTTCACTTTTATTTATATGTGTTATCATGCACACTCCTGATGCAGGCAAGCTTGCTGAAATATGGCCAAGTTGGGTCTTCCAAATTGCTTCACTAAAGTTGTTTCCTTTAGTCCACTTTTGGCTGACATTGTTACAAAATTGTTATTAAAAGGATGGAACTCCACCAATAAACTATACACACTCTCAAAGAGAGGAATATAATTTATAAAGAAATATTAATATGGGGAAAGAGTATAGCTCACTTGATTAAAACTTAGCTCTGTAATAATAATATATCAAAAGACCGAGATTCAAAGCATTTGCAAACAAACTCAAATTTTATTTTTTATCGAGCAAGATTAATTATAAAATTAAAATCAAGCAGGTAAAACAAGTAGGATCGTTAAGCAAGGGAAAATAGTACCACACAAGACAAAATGTTGCTAAAGCAGAAGGATCAATTTATCTGGATTCAAAAAGTTACTCATGATGTGAATAGTCCTTAAAATGGAGAAGAGACCGCAGGCCTAGTTGAGTACATGGATGGTGGAAGCACATGGCCTGGAGAGATGTTGCAGCATGGTCCAGCCAGGTGTGGTTCGAGGGAAGTGGAAAAGAGAGTGTCCAGCCTTTGTGATCTGAGGGAAAAAGAGAAAGAAGGTGGAGCCTGGGTCTGGCTTTATAGATACTGGATAGCAATTGTCCCTTTCCTGAGGCTGGCATTGCATCCAATCACAGAGCAGTCTTTCAATTCCCTCGGTGATGTCATGATTGAATTTTCTTTGAGTGGCTTAAAATGATGTCCCAATACAGAGTATTATTACTATCTTTGCTGAATGTTCTGTGAAGAGTTTCTGAGTGGCTTAAGATGGAGGATATTCCATTCTATTCTATTCTTAAGATGGAGGATATTCTATTTTTTTTGCAGACTGGGGTAGTTTGGTGTAAAGAGATGCTGGCCTACATCGTGTTCCACTGATACACCTTCTATTATGGGGTAGTAGAATTCTGTTTAGCACCGGTATCCCTGGCAGTCCTTTTGTGCTCTATTGAATAGGTGTACTTAACACTTTTCGAAGGTCGATCTTCCTTTTGCACGCCATTGAATAGGTGTATTTAACACTTTTCTGAACAGATAGCTGAAGCAGTGTTGGCTCAGTCTTTTCAGAATCCAAGTTAGAAATTCACTTTCAAAATTACTCATTTAACTTAAATTCAAATAGAAATTCTCTTTACTTTAAATCCATAATTTAAAATTGCATCCTGTCTTGGATCAGGCAATAATAATTCAAACAAACTTAACTAATTTACCTCCAACAAAACTAAATACAGTCAAATCTTGAGTAACGTGGTTTGTGAGTATTTTGCAAGACGAGCAAAACATTCCCGCAAGCGTTGACTTGATTTGCGAGCCCCTCCCCCCCAGCAATCCGGCATTCCCCCCGAATCTCGAAGAGAGCAAGAACTAGAAGGCCTTGAGCATGCGCAGATGCTCAAGGCCCAGCACAAGCAAGGGGAGGATCTTTGGGCACTGGCACCGGCATGTCCTGTGCGTTGGTGCTGGTGCCGGTGCCAGATAGGGGTAAGAGATTGTGTTTGGGTGGGTTAGTGGGGGATGAAGGATCACGGGGGGAGAGGGAGGGTGGAGCAGCACCGGTGGCCTCAGGGGTGGGTGGTAAGGGGGATCAGCGCCGGTGGCCTCGGGGGGGGGAACGAATCAAGCGAGTTTCCCTTACTTCCTATGGGGAAACTCGCTTTGATATACGAGTAAATTGGTTTACGAGCATGCTTCTGGAACGAATTATGCTCGTAAACCAAGGTTCCACTGTATATCATGCTACATATTTTAACTCCAAGCAGAATTATATTTTAATATCATGCTACAACAACATTGTTCTTTCTGGTCTTTATTTTAGAATACAAGTTCAACATTAAGGGCTCTTTTTATGAAGGTGTGCTAACATTTTTAGCACGCGCTTTACTGCCGTGCACCCTAACCCCGTGCTACATGGAACGCTCTATGGAGGCGTTAGCATCTAGCGCGTGTGGCATTGTAGTGCACATTAAGCGCGTGCTAAAAACGCTAGCGCACCTTCGTAAAAGGAGCCCCAAGATTTCCAGCTGCTCCCTTCCACATATAGGTTTGTCTAAAGAGAGGTCACCCTCTAAATCTAGCACTATGTCCCCCTTTAAATGGGAAACAAATAAAGATTTGTGGCATTTTTTTTTCCAAATCTTTATTCATTTTAAAAACCAACATCAAGTGCAACATATTATCAAACAATTTACAAAATAAAGCAGCACTTAATTCCATCAATTGATATAATAAGTACATATCCCATCCCCCCACCCACCCTTTCATACAGTATAAAGACAATCAAGAGTAATAAAATGACCAAGATCAGCAAATTACAATTGAAAAATAAATTAAGTACATATTCCACCTCCCCCCCTTTCCTGGATGTGTATAATCAATGGGGAAAACTAGTAATCAATCTTTATAAAATGTTGTCAATGGGTCCCAAACCTCCTTGAATTTCTTATAATGTTCCAATTGTATCGCACTCAAACGTTCAAATTTATAAGTTTGGCACAAGGATTCCCACCAAAATCTATAGTTTAACCTGTCCCAATTTTTCAAAATAAGCTGCATGGAAACTCCCGTCATGATAAAAAGTAGTCTATTGTTATGTAGAGTTATTGGATTCTTTGCCCTCAATAACGTACCAAACAGCACTACGTCATACGTCAATGCCAATGGAACTTCCAGTATTCTATTAATTTGAACCCAAATAGATCGCCAAAAGTTAAGTATCAAGGGACAAAAGAAGAGCAGATGATCCATTGTCCCTATATTGAGATGACAGTGCCAGCATCTATTTGACTTAGAACTACAGTCAAACCTCGGTTTGCGAGTAACCCGGTTTGCGAGTGTTTTGCAAGACGAGCAAAACATTCTCGCAAAACTTGTCTCGCAAACCAAGGTTTGACTGTAGTTCTAAGTCAAATAGATGCTGGCAAGAGGGAGAATTAGAAGGCCTTGAGCATGCGCAGATGTTATCAATGCTTCCAGAGGATCTTAGACTTGCCAATTTGAAACTTGGAATTCAACCATAAGGACTGACACATGGATTTTTCTACTTGAATCTCTGTTAAGTTATTAATAAATTTTAAGGTGTTCCATGTGGCAAATAAGATACTATTGTCCTTATTAATTTCTCACCGTATGACATAATCTTAATGGGTTAGAACCCGAGGCACTCAGTTTAATTAAGCATTAGAGTAAGAGGCAATAGTATATCAATAACTGCAATATGCAAGTTGATAAACCATGCATATATATACCTCACTCACTTATAAGAATTCAAGAACCATACGATCCTCAGCGAGGCCACCTCCCCACTCAATGTACTTTCATAGTGCCATTCTAGAAATAACCAATCAGGGAGATGTTTCATGAGCTCAGGAAGGATCCAATACATACCCTGATGCAGTGTGTAGGCCTGATGGTACCTATAAAAATTTGGGAAATTTATCTCACCCGCTGCAATTGGTTTTTGTAAAGATACTAAAACAATTCTCGCAGTTCTACCCAGCCAAATAAATTTAGTAAGAATACTATTTAATTTCTTATAAAAAGGACCCCTGAAAATAAACCGGTAACATACTCATTTGGTAGCAAACTACAGGCAAAATTATCATCTTGACAGTTTGGACTCTTCCCCACCAAGAAAGATGTAAGGGGTTCCATTGCTCACACATTTTTGTGACCTTCAACAACAGCGATTTTTCATATATTCTCATTGTATCTTCTAGCGTTTTTTGAATCCAAATACCTAAATATTTTATCCCCTCTTCCTTCCAAAGGAAGGGGAATGAATCAAATAGTCCATTTGCGCAATGTACATTTAACAGAAGAACCTCCGATTTACTCCAATTTATTTTATAACCAGAAAATTTCCCAAATCAGTCAATCAAATTTAGTAAATGCGGAATGGTAGATTCAGAATTCTTCAAAGCAGAAACATAATATTCCCAACCTGCATAAGGAATACCCTACATCTCCTTTGCCTGTTGAATAGCCAATAACAAGGGTTCCAAAACAATATCAAAAAGCAAAGGGGATAATGGACACCCTTGCCTAACTCCCCTCTCCAGATGAAAATGTTCTGAAAAAGTATTGTTAATATATTGTCTGGCAGAAGGGGAACTATACAAGGTTTGAATCATTTGTATAAATCCGTACCATATACCAAACCAATCCATTGCTTGATACATGAAGATCCATTCTACACGATCAAAGGCCTTCTCTGCATCCAAGGATACAGAGAAGGCTGGATCCTCCATGGCTTTCATTAAATTTAACATGTGAAAAGCCAGTCTAGTGTTATTTGAAGAATATCTATGAGCAACGAAACTCATTTGGTGCATACCAATTATATAAGGGAGAGCCTTGGCCAAGCGTAAAGCCAATGACTTAGCCAGAAGTTTTCCATCTATATTAATCAAAGAAATAGGCCTGTAATTTGAAACCAACATGGGATTTCTATTTGGCTTCAGTAAAATAATAGTTAAAGATTCTGCCATGTACCTGAAATGCAACCTTTAGTTAGTTGTACCTGATATAAATTTAAAAGATGAGGTAATAATGTAATTTGGAATCATCTGTAAAACTCAACAGTGAACCCATCACCACATGGAGCATATCCAACTCTAAGGGATTTCAACACTGTTTGAAGTTCTTTCAGTGATATGGGCACCTCAAGACTTCCTTTTATGTGCTCGGGAATTTTTGGCCCCTTGATTAACTCTAAAAACTCTAAACCCTCAAGTTTTTTATCTGAATAAAGCTCAGAAGAATATAAAGCTTTATAATAGTTCAAAAATTGTTGTAAAATATTTCCAATTTGAGAATGTCTCACCCTTTTCATCTTTAATAGCCGTATCTTTACTTTACTTTCTTTTTTTTTTTTTTTGCTTTAAGGTAATTAGCCAATAATCTTCCCACTTTATTTGAGTTTCCATAATATAGAGCCTGTTGAGAAAACAAATATTTCATAGCCAGTTGAGAGGAAATCTCATTGTATTTATATTTAGCTTTTAAGAGGACCTGTAAAGTAATTGATTCCCATTTTGAGGCCAATTGTGTCTCCAAATCCATAATATTTTGTTCCAAATTAGGAAATTCCATTTTAAGTTGTTTCCTAATGTGTGCCGAATACAAAATGATTTGCCCTCTCATAGTAGCTTTAAAAGCATCCAACAATGTTTCTAAAGTGATTTCCCTCTGAGTATTGAGTTGAAAATACTCATTCATTTTTAATTGAAATTCCTCAAGAAAGTTTGAATCTGCAAGCAATGTTTTATTGAATCTTCAAACAGGTCTACTACAATCTTGTTCAGCAAATTTAAATTCATTCCAAACTCCAGCATGATCTGCTAAAATAATTGGGTCTATGCAGGCATTTGGAACCTGCTGAATTAATTGATCCGAAACAAAAATGTAATCTATTCTTGAAAATGATTTATGTACATGGGAGCAGAAAGAAAATTCCCGAGCATTAAAATAAGAATCCGCCATATCTCTTTCAAGTCACAGGACTGTACTAAATTATCTAAACTCAATGATTTTATTAGCCTACATAAGAACATAAGAATTTCCACTGCTGGATCAGACCAGTGGTCCATCATGCCCAGCAGTCAGCTCACGTGGCAGCCCTCTGGTCAAAGACCAGTGCCCTAACTAAGACTAACCCTATCTGCGTACGTTCTGGTTCAGCAGGAACTTGTCTAACTTTGTCTTGAATCCCTGGAGGGTGTTTTCTCCTATGAGAGTTCCAGTTTTCTACCACTCTCTGGGTGAAGAAGAACTTCCTTATGTTCATATGGAATCTATCTCCTTTCAACTTTAGAGAGTGCTCTCTTGTTCTCTCTACCTTGGAGAGGGTGAACAACCTGCCCTTATCTACTAAGTCTATTCCCTTCAGTACCTTGAATGTTTTGATCATGTCCCCTCTCAATCTTCTCTGTTCAAGGGAGAAGAGGCCCAGTTTCTCTAATCTTTTGCTGTACAGCAGCTCCTCCAACCCCTTAACTATCTTAGTCGCTCTTTTCTGGACCCTTTCGAGTATTACTGTGTCCTTCTTCATGTATGGCAACCAGTGCTGGATGCTGTACTTTTACCCCCACTCTCTGTTTCCTATGCTCCAGCCAGTTTTTAATCCACGTGAGTATTTGACCCTCGATTCCATGGCTCGCAATTTTCCGAAGTAGTCGTTCATGCAGAACCTTGTCGAACATCATCTGAAAGTCCAGATATACAATGTCGACCAGGTCGCCCTTGTCTATCTGCCTGTTTACTCCCTCAAAGAAGTGCAGCAAGTTTGTCAAACAAGATCTGCCTTTGCTAAAACCGAGCTGGCTGGTCCTCATCCGATCGTGTCCAAAAGGTGATCAATTATGTGGTCCTTTATCAGCGCCTCTACCATCTTTCCCGGTACCGAAGTCAGACTCACCAATCTGTAGTTTCCTGGGTCTCTTTTCTAACCTTTTTTGAAGATCAGCGTAACATTCCCCACCTTCCAGTCCTCTGGAATCTTTCTCAATTTGATCAACAGATTGGCTAGTAATTGAAGCAGTTCAGCTATGGTCCATTTCAGTTCCTTGATGACCTCAGATGGATGCCATCTGGTCCCGGGGATTTATTGCTCTTAAACCTATCAATCTGCCTACATACCTCTTCTAGACTGACCGTTAACCCTGTCAGTTTCCCGTTAACCCTGTCAGCATATAGCCTGATGGGTTCCGATATGCTGTGCATATCTTCTTCAGTAAATACAGATGCAAAAAACTTGTTCAGTCTGTCAGCGATTGCTTTGTCCTCATTTAGCGCTCCCTTTATTCCTTGGTCATCCAACAGTCCCACCGCTTCTTTTGCGGGTCGTTTCCTTTTAATATACCGAAAGAACGGCTTAAAGTTTTTTGCCTCCTTGGCTATTTTTTCCTTGTAGTCTCTTTTGGCCCCTTTTACTGCCTTATGGCACCTGCGTTGATATTGTTTGTGCTTATTCCAGTTTGAATCCATTTTTGATCTTTTCCATTCCTTAAATTAGGTTTTTTTTGTCTCTGATCCCTTCCTTTATCTCTACAGTGAGTCATGCCGGTTCCTTATTCTTTCCTCTTTGATCCCTTGTTGATACGCGGTATATATAGATTTTGCACCTCGGTGACCGTATCCTTAAAAAGAGACCAAGCTTGCTCTAGCGTCTTTACAGTGTTCATCCTCTTCTTAATCTTCTTCCCCACCTTGCATCTCATCCCTTCGTAATTCCCTTTTCGGAAGTTTAGCACCATGGCCGTCATTCTGGACTGATGTTTCGCCCCTATTTCCAGGTTGAAGCGGATCATATTGTGATAGCTTTTTTCCAGCATCTCTTCTACTTCTGCATCTTGTGCTGGTCCTCGCAGTCCATTTAGAATTAAGTCCAGAATTGTGTTTCCTCTTGTATTTTCCTTGACAAGTTGTTCCAGGAAGCAATCGCCTACAGTTTCCATGAACTTGGTCTCTCTAGCATCAGTGCTCTTCAGTGGAGTGCTCATTGTCTGTTCCCACTTCCTTTTGTACTGTTTTATACCCATGGGTTCTCTGTCCTGTTGGACTTTTTTGGTGTTTACTACAATGAAGTAAGAGATTCACATACTCCCATGCAGACAGATCAACTGGCATGCCTGAATAACTAGCCAATGGATCTTGATACTGTGTGAATGGACAGGATTCATTTGGCACTGCTCTGATTGGAGGCTGCTTAATTCAGTCTCTGTTCACTTCCGGGGCTGTGAAGTGGTTTGGCTAGTGCAGATACAGAGTTAAAGGCCGAGGGGCTTCTGTGCAAGCAGCGATGCATTCTGCCAGTCGTCGCAGGATGTGTAAAGAGAGCTGTGACTATACTTCTCCCTTGGTATTCATGGGGGTTAGGTGAAGAGCCAGACCGCGAAGTGTGAAAAATCACGAATAACTTCTCAGCTGGCTCTGACCCACACCCACCTCCCTCCTGTGTCCCCGGAACCTTACCTGGTGGTCTAGTGGTGAAGCGGGGCAGAAGCAATCTTCCTATGATCCTGCCCTGTGCAGATCCATCATCAGAATGGCTGCCGTGAGTTCCCGTTGGAGTCTCGAGACTCCACACGCTCAAGGCCCAGCACAGGAGGCAGATCTTCGGGCACCGGCACCAACGCACAGGACATGTTGGTGCCGGTGCGGAGGCTACATCAAAGTAAGAAGAGGGTTCGGGTGGGTTGGGGGGACCTAGGTCGCGGCGGGGGGGGTGGCCGATGGTGGCGGGGGGTTCCGGATCGCGGGGGGAGGGTTCTGGTTTGCGGGGGGGGGGGGGTGCTCGCAAATCGAGGCGCGCTCGGTTTACGAGGCACCAAGTTTGCAAATGTTTTGCTCACCTTGCAAAACACTTGCAAACTGGTGCACTCGTAAACCGAGGTACCACTGTATATATATATATATATAAATAATATAAAAATCGTAACATAAATTATCAAAGTCTGAATATTCTAAGTCACAGTTCTTCAACCGCCGGTCCGCGGACCGCTGTCGGTCCGCAGAAAATTTCTGCCGGTCCGCACAGGGCCGGCAAGATCAATTCGGCAGTTAAATTTCCTGCCGACTGCGGTTCCTGCTCACTAATGTTCCTCCCAGCCTCAGGCGATTAAGACAGGCTGCCGACGTCGGGGCCTTCCCTCGCTGAGTCTCGCCTGTTCGGAAACAGAAAGTTGAAACAAAATAGACGGGACTCAGGGAGTGAAGGTCCCGACTTGGCAGCCTGTCTTGATCGCCGCCCCTTGCTGAAGAGGGCCGCGGAGAGAGCTGCAGATTCAGGTGCAGGTGGAGGGAGATGGTCAGCGTGTGCGAGCAAGATCCTGGGGAGCCTTCATAGTAACTTCCTGCCCTCCCACCAGCTCTCCTACTTGCCAGGGCAGTGATTTACCGGCAACTTCCTGCAGGCAAGTACTGAGAGCTGCTGGAAGGGGAGACAGCCACTGTAGGAGGCAGGGAAGCTGCTGGATAAAGGGAGAGCTGTTACTGGACTTGGAGAGAGTTAGAAGGAGAGATGCTGCTGGGAGGGGAGGAGGAAAAGGGATGGGAAGAGAAGAGAGTTAATGTTGGATAGAGGGAAGGGAGAAGAAAGAGAGATGCTGCTGGAAGGGGAGAAGGGAAAGGGATGGAAAGAAAGTTAATGTTGGATAGAGGGAGGAGGGAAGGGAGAAGAAGGAGAGATGCTGCTGGGAGGGGAGGAGGGAAAGGGATGGGAAGAGAGTTAATGTTTGATAGAGGGAGGAGGGAAGGGAGAAGGAAAAAAAGGAAGGAGGGAAGGGAGAAAGAAAAAAGGAAGGAAACAGATGGCAGGGAGATTACAGGAGGGGAAGGGGGTCAGGGTGGAATGGAGAGATCAGATGAGGGAAAGGGGAGAGAGAGGAATGAGAAAGTAGAGAGACATTGATGCTGGAAAGGGGGTCAGCAGAGAAATGAAAGAGGGATAAAGAAGCTAGATCTGGTGTAGGAGAGATAAAAATGAAGAAGGCAGTGAAGCTGGAATGAATGATGTCAAAAAGGAGAGGAGGAACAGGCTGGATGAACAGGGAAGAGGGGCATAGAAAGAAGCCAGATACATATGGAAGGGGGAGAGGGCAGACATTGGATGGAACGGGCAGATGCTGGAAGGAAAAGAGTGAAAAGAAGATGAAAGCAGAAACCAGAGACAACAAAAGGTAGAAAAAAAATAATATTATTTCTATTTTGTCATTAGAATATATCAGATTTGAAATATATATCCTGCTAGAGACATAACTGGAGACTGCAGTATTCTGTTAGCATGATATTTCTATGTAGCATTCTATAATAACTTGGCTTGTTCGGTTTTCTTGATAGTAGAGGGGATATATGTGAAGGGGAGGGGAGACAGGGGTTTTGTTGTGCTCTGTATATTTGTATTTATAAAATCACAATTGTTCAAAATATTGTTTCTTTTTATACTTTAATAAAATACGTTCAATATAAAATAATAATTGCGGCTTGTGCAGATGGGATCAGATGGTTTGCGGGGACCGAGCTCGCGGAGATGGGGCGTAAATGGGATTTTTAAATTTTAGTCCTAGTAGTTTGCCGGTCCACAAAATAATTCTTTTATTTCTGCCGGTCCACGGGTGTAAAAAGGTTGAAGAACACTGTTCTAAGTCATAGGCTCCAAGTGCTGAGAAATAAATTCCTCTAACTTCGCTGGCTCCTCATAGTGGGTAGTTTTACCATTAAAAGTCACATTCATCACTGCAGGATATAGGAGCCCGTACCTGACCCCCAGCTGGCACAGCTGAGGTCTCAACAGAATAAATTGCCTCCTCTGACTTGCTGTTTTCTTCACAAAATCTGGTACAAAATGAATTTTGTGATCTTGCCATTTCAGCTCCTGTGTCTTTTTAGCCATATTTAAAATCACAAGTGCCTGCTGAAACCGGAGCATTATAAAGATCAAAGGCCTAGGACCGTTTTTACCATTGGTAGTCTTCATTGGAACTCTGTAAGCTCTCTCTATTTCTAGAGGGAAACAGAGCTTCAAAGGAAATAATTTTGGTATTAAGTCCTCCAGAAAAGAGATGGGGTTTGCTCCCTAAAACTTATCAGGTAATCCCAAAAGTCGTATGTTACATCTTCGGCTTCTGTTATTTGCGTCCTCAAACTCTCTGGAAATACAAGTTAGAACTTTGCAGTTTGTTTGAATCTTGTTCAAATGGTTTTCCAGTTCGGCAATCTTAATTTCCATCAAATCAGGTGTTTTTTTTCACATACCTTTAATTGATTGGATAAGGATAATTATTTTCTTTTAGCATATCTTTCAGGCACTTAAATTCTGCCATCATTAACTCAAATTCAGACGGTTCTTTAGGCAGGGGTATTTTAGATGGAGTGACTGGATCTGGCTTAGACCGCTTCGCATTTCCCCCTGTTGCGAATGCTGCATCAATTTTCGTCTGTCTTCCTGTAGCCATTCTTGAAGGAAGTATAATTAGAAATAAAAATATACCTTTTTAGAGGAAAAATTTTCCTTAAGCAGTGCCTAAACAGCTTAATGGAGCAGATGGAAAACTCTGGAATCAGCCGACCATCTTTGGCTGCAGCCAAGCCACGTTCCAAGATTAGTGGCATTTATATGTGGAGTTTTGCAAAGTGGCAGGCATACACATGTACATTACAAAGTTTCCTCCATTCCATATTTCAGCATGTAACACTGTGAGATGACCTGTTCCTGCTGCACATGCAGCCAATGACACATGCACTGGTGCATGCATTTTAGAAAATACTCTGGTCGACAAAAACCTTTTCTAAAATAGTCAGAATTTTATATCACCCATTTCCAATCATCTACATTCTATCTAAAATGGGACTCCAAATTAAGGGGTCCTTTTATCAAGCCGCGCTAGCGGAGTTAACGCGTCGGACATTTCATCACGTGCTAACCCCCGCGGCCGGCTAAACAACTAACGCCTGCTAAATGCAGGCGTTAGCGGCTAGCACGGCAGGCGGTTTAACACGCGTTAAACCCCTACCGCAGCTTGATAAAAGAACCCTTAAGTCCACCAACTTTATTAGATACCCTAAGTGAACCCTCAGAATCAACTCCCCCTCCAATTAATTATTAAGCATCTTCGGTAATTAAATATAATCATGATCACTCTGACAGCACTCTTTGCAGAATAATCCTATAAACATAATTGGGTATCATATTTTAAATATTAAAATTTGCTTCATAGAGAAATGCATAAGACCAGTTTCCAAAGCACATTTGCCATATTTGAAACCTAGCCGTCAATTTCTATGTTTCTATGGAGTAAGAATCAGGGAGTGGGTCATTGGTATGGGCAGACTTGATGGGCTATGGCCCTTTTCTGCCGTCAATTTCTATGTTTCTATGGAGTAAGAATCAGGGAGTGGGTTATTGGTATGGGCAGACTCGATGGGCTATGGCCCTTTTCTGCCGTCAATTTCTATGTTTCTATGTTTCTATGTTTCTAGCCACACTTCCTGATGGTAAAAGTAAAGTACCTTGACTGTAAAGGTAAAGTGTTTTACCTTGACTGAGGATTCTTTTTGTTCCCCCTCCCCTCTGCAAAGTAACATTAATAAATTAAGGCTAAAAGCAAGGAATTCTTTAATCAGAGATGGTATTGGTGGCCGCCAATAGCATGCCAATCATAACACAGCACCAATTATAGAATTTTACTTTGTTTTTACACTAGTGCCATAAATGCTAGCATTTTAGAAACCTACATTTAAGGTGCCAGTGTCATGCTTACAAAAGCACCTAGGGGCACCTAAGGATGCCTAAGGCCACTTCCAGTGCAAGCCATGCCCACACCAGCCTTATGCATCCTTATACATCCCTAAGCACTTCTGTAGAGAGGGAGAGAGGCAAGAGAGAGACTTGGAAGGCAGGGGTTAGGAGAGGAGGAGAGCCAGGAGGGCACAGGGAGAGTGCAGAGCGAGGGGTAGCGGCGAGAGGTAGCTCCGCCCACCCCTCCTAAGTCGGACCTCGGAGCTCCGCCTTAAAAGGGGCGGAGCCAACGCCAAACAGTCCAGCTTGCCTGCAAGCAGCCACAGAGGGAGAGAGGCAAGAGAGAGACTTGGAAGGCAGGGGTTAGGAGAGGAGGAGAGCCAGGAGGGCACAGGGAGAGTGCAGAGCGAGGGGTAGCGGTGAGAGGTAGCTCCACCCACCCCTCCTACGTCGGACCTCGGAGCTCCGCCTTAAAAGGGGCGGAGCCAACGCCAAACAGTCCAGCTTGCCTGCAAGCAGCCACAGAGGGAGATAGGCAAGAGAGAGACTTGGAAGGCAGGGGTTAGGAGAGGAGGAGAGCCAGGAGGGCACAGGGAGAGTGCAGAGCGAGGGGTAGCGGCGAGAGGTAGCTCCGCCCACCCCTCCGACGTCGGACCTCGGAGCTCCGCTTTAAAAGGGGCGGAGCCAACGCCAAACAGTCCAGCTTGCCTGCAAGCAGCCACTGAGGGAGAGAGGCAAGAGAGAGACTTGGAAGGCAGGGGTTAGGAGAGGAGGAGAGCCAGGAGGGCACAGGGAGAGTGCAGAGCGAGGGGTAGCGGCGAGAGGTAGCTCCGCCCACCCCTCCGACGTCGGACCTCTGAGCTCTGCCTTAAAAGGGGCGGAGCCAACGCCAAACAGTCCAGCTTGCCTGCAAGCAGCCACAGAGGGAGAGAGGCAAGAGAGAGACTTGGAAGGCAGGGGTTAGGAGAGGAGGAGAGCCAGGAGGGCACAGGGAGAGTGCAGAGCGAGGGGTAGCGGCGAGAGGTAGCTCCGCCCACCCCTCCGACGTCGGACCTCGGAGCTCCGCCTTAAAAGGGGCGGAGCCAACGGCACGCGGCCGTTCGGCGCGCCTTTGCGAAGGGCCTTGAGAAGGGCCAGGGCACTACACCAAGGTCAGCACACAACCAGAGGCAGAGAGTGAGTGTGGGTGTGAGGTGAGCACACAACCAGAGGCAGAGAGTGAGTGTGGGTGAGAGGTCACAGCAGCAGCAGGCAGAGGGAGAGAGGACACAGCAGCAGCAGGCGGAGAGTGAGAGTGGGAGAGGGGACACAGCAGCACCAGGCAGAGGGAGAGAGGACACAGCAGCAGCAGGCGGAGGGAGAGCGAGGGAGTGAGGACACCAACAGATCAGAGGAGACCAGAGTGGTGAGAGCCAGAGGAGAGAGCAGAGAGGAGAGAGCAGAACAGGCAGACGAGAGAGCGGAGAGCAAATAGACGGACCAAAGGAGCAGAGCAGAGAGCTGAGGAAGACCGGAGAGCGGAGCGGATAAGATGGAAATGGAGGCAGCCGGAATACACCAGAGCTTTCCAGTATACTGCATGGGGTGCCATATGTACGACTACCTCCCCTCAGGAAGGCGGGAGTACATATGCGGTCGATGCCGGGAGCTGGAAGGCCTGAAGTATGAGGTCGCGAGATTGCAGGCCAGGGTTCAGGACCTGGAGGGGCTGCACGCTTCAGAGGAGCCATGCCAGGTGTCTGAGGATCCAGACAGAAACAGCTCCATTGAAGATCAGGTGAGGGACATTGAGAGATTCATCGAGGAGAGCTACAGGAGGGTCGAGGAGCAGAACCAGCAGCAACTCAGACAGGTGTCATCAGACGAGAGCCAGGACCCACCGGAGGATGGACCTAGTGGAGAGGCCAGTGGAGAGGCCAGGAGGGCAGAGGAGGCCAAGGACCCTGAGGGAGGAGCGCCCAGATTCTCCATGGACACGGACCTGAGGCAGAGGAGGCTCTTAAGGAAGGGAAAGACTGCAATTGTTGTGGGAGACTCGATCCTGAGGGAGGTGGACAGTCACATAGCCGGAGGTCGAGAGGACCGGCTGGTGACATGTCTCCCTGGGGCCAGGACAAAGGACATTGCCGACAGAATCGAGAGGATCTTGGACGGAGCCGAAACGGAGGAAACAGCAGTAATTGTCCACGTCGGAACAAATGATGTGAGCCGGAGGAATTTCAGCATGCCTGCGATAACAGACCAGTTCAGGGTCCTGGGAAGGAAGCTGAAACGGAGGTCACAGAGGATAGCATTCTCGGAGATCCTGCCGGTCCCGAGGGCAGATGCAAGGAGGCAGGCCGAGCTCCAGGAGGTGAATGCGTGGCTGAGGAGGTGGTGCAAGGAGGAGGGCTTCCACTTTGTGAGGAACTGGTCATCCTTCTGGGGAAAGAGCAAGCTCTACAGGCGGGATGGCCTGCACCTGAGCACGGCGGGAACAAGAATACTAGCAGCCAACGTAAAGAAGGAGATCGAGAGGGCTTTAAACTACAGAGAGGGGGAAAGCCAACAGCTGACCTGATGACACTTCGGACAGCAGTATCAAGAAAAGATGCTGAATGGGCTGACTGCAGGGAGGAGGACGGGGGTCCGATGGAACTCGCGATCAGACAGCGAGGGAAACACCAGGTAACAGCAACTTGCTGGGAGAAGTCTAAGGGGAAGGGGAAAACAGGGGATTCAGGAGGACAAGATGGCACCAGGGTGCAAACAGAAGACAATAAGGCGGAGCCACAGGGCAAAGGGGAGACACAAGGCAAGGGGGAACAAACCAAGGCCCAGGGGACGATAGCACAGGAGGGGGCTGGTACTCCCCGAGGAAAAGCGGGGAGGTGGGGTGGAGGGGACATGGGGAGGAAGAGAGTTGCGAGGGTAAAGGCGGAGGGCACAACAGAGGCACTGGGAGCGGGAAAACGGCCCGAGACCCAAGGGAAGGCGGCCCAGGTAAAGGCAGAGGTGGAGGACAAACACCGGGACCTACAGTGCTTATACGCAAATGCAAGAAGCCTCATGGCTAAGATGGGTGAACTGGAAGTCATGGCCAAGGGGGAGGACCAGGATATAATAGGAATTACAGAAACCTGGTGGACAGAGGAAAATCAATGGGATGTGGCGCTGCCAGGGTACAAGCTCTACAGGAGGGACAGGACCCACAAGAAGGGGGGAGGCATAGCGCTGTATATAAAGGACTATATCTACTCGATTGGGATCGATACGGCAACAAAGGCAGAGGAGCTAGAATCGCTATGGGTCAAATTGCCGGGAAAGAAGAGTGCAGACATAAAGCTGGGGCTGTATTATCGCCCGCCTGGTGCGTCAGAAACAATAGGACAAGACTTGGAAGCAGAACTGAGACAGGAATGCAGGACTGGAAGTGTAACAGTGATGGGGGACTTCAACTACCCGGGGATAGACTGGAGTACGGGACACTCCAACTCCACGAGGGAAGCAGGATTCGTAGAAGCTGTGAGGGACTGCTTCATGGAGCAACTAGTCAAGGAACCGACGCGAGGGGATGCTACTCTTGACCTCATCCTTAACGGATTAGGGGGGCCTGCAAGAGGGGTAGAAGTGGGAGGAACACTAGGCAACAGTGATCACAACGTGATCAGATTCACATTAGAAAGGGGGTCACCCATAGTGGGGAGGACCGCAACGACTGCGCTCAACTTCAGGAAAGGGAACTATGTTGCTATGAGGAAAATGGTGGGGAGGAAGCTCAGGAACGGCTTTAGGATGGAGACTGTAGGGAGCGCCTGGACCCTTCTCAGGGACACACTGCAGGAAGCGCAAAAACTGTACATCCCCAGTTTCAGGAAAGGCCGCAAGAACAAGCGGTCAAAAGACCCGGTTTGGATGACACATGAAGTAAAGAAGGTAATCAGTGACAAGAAAGTGTCCTTCCGGAAATGGAAAAGGGATCCAACGGAGGAAAATCACCAGGAGCACAGGAAATGCCAAAAGGAATGCCACCGAGAGATTAGAAAAGCAAAAGGGAAATACGAGGAGGGGCTGGCCAGGGAGGCGAAAAACTTCAAGGCATTCTTCAGTTACGTAAAGGGGAAGCAACCAGTGAGAGAGGAGGTGGGGCCATTGGACGATGGGGATAGGAAGGGAGTGATTAAGGAGAATAAAGAGGTAGCTGAGAGGTTGAACAGATTCTTCTCGTCGGTCTTCACGAGCGAGGACACGTCCAATATACCGGACTCAGAGGAGCTCATGAGTGGGGAGCAGGCCAAAAGATTGGGGCATATAGAGGTAAGTCGGGAGGATGTCCTCAAGCAGATTGACAGACTGAAAAGCGGCAAATCACCGGGACCGGACAGGATCCACCCAAGGGTTCTAAAGGAACTACCGTATTTTCACGCAAATAACACGCACCCGTATAAAACGCGCACACGTGTATAGCGCGCAGAAATCACGATGATAAGCACAAAAACTTTGGTATAACGCGCTCACGATTATACCGCGCATGCTGCCCGACTCTCCGTTCACCCCCCTGACTTCCGTGCACTGCCCCGCCTCTCCGTGCGCTGTCCCGACTCTCCGTTCACCCCCCCCTGACTTCCGTGCACTGCCCCGCCTCTCCGTGCGCTGTCCCGACTCTCCGTTCACCCCCCCTGACTTCCGTGCACTGCCCCGCCTCTCCGTGCGCTGTCCCGACTCTCCGTTCACCCCCCCTGACTTCCGTGCACTGCCCTGACTTTCCGTGCGCTGTCCCGACTCTCCGTTCACCCCCCCTGACTTCCGTGCACTGCCCCGCCTCTCCGTGCGCTGTCCCGACTCTCCGTTCACCCCCCCCTGACTTCCATGCACTGCCCTGACTTTCCGTGCGCTGTCCCGACTCTCCCTTCACCCCCCCTGACTTCCGTGCACTGCCCCGCCTCTCCGTGCGCTGTCCCGACTCTCCGTTCACCCCCCCTGACTTCCGTGCACTGCCCTGACTTTCCGTGCGCTGTCCCGACTCTCCGTTCACCCCCCTGACTTCCGTGCACTGCCCCGCCTCTCCGTGCGCTGTCCCGACTCTCCGTTCACCCCCCCCCCCGACGTCCGATTCATCTCCCCCCCCCCCCGGCAGGACCATTCGCACCCCCACCCCGAAGGACCGCCGACTCCCCGACAATATCGGGCCAGGAGGGAGCCCAAACCCTCCTGGCCACGGCGACCCCCTAACCCCACCCCGCACTACATTACGGGCAGGAGGGATCCCAGGCCCTCCTGCCCTCGACGCAAACCCCCCTCCCCCCCAACGACCGTCCCCCCCCCCCAAGAACCTCCGACCGCCCCCCCAGCCGACCCGCGACCCCCCTGGCGACCCCCACGACGCCCCTACCCCCTTCCCCGTACCTTTGGTAGTTGGGCCAGAAGGGAGCCCAAACCCTCCTGGCCACGGCGACCCCCTAACCCCACCCCGCACTACATTACGGGCAGGAGGGATCCCAGGCCCTCCTGCCCTCGACGCAAACCCCCCTCCCCCCCAACGACCGTCCCCCCCCCAAGAACCTCCGACCGCCCCCCCAGCCGACCCGCGACCCCCCTGGCGACCCCCACGACGCCCCCACCCCCTTCCCCGTACCTTTGGTAGTTGGGCCAGAAGGGAGCCCAAACCCTCCTGGCCACGGCGACCCCCTAACCCCACCCCGCACTACATTACGGGCAGGAGGGATCCCAGGCCCTCCTGCCCTCGACGCAAACCCCCCTCCCCCCCAACGACCGCCCCCCCCAAGAACCTCCGACCGCCCCCCAGCCGACCCGCGACCCCCCTGGCGACCCCCACGACCCCCCCACCCCCCTTCCCCGTACCTTTGGTAGTTGGCCGGACAGACGGGAGCCAAACCCGCCTGTCCGGCAGGCAGCCAACGAAGGAATGAGGCCGGATTGGCCCATCCGTCCTAAAGCTCCGCCTACTGGTGGGGCCTAAGGCGCGTGGGCCAATCAGAATAGGCCCTGGAGCCTTAGGTCCCACCTGGGGGCGCGGCCTGAGGCACATGGGCCCAACCCGACCATGTGCCTCAGGCCGCGCCCCCAGGTGGGACCTAAGGCTCCAGGGCCTATTCTGATTGGCCCACGCGCCTTAGGCCCCACCAGTAGGCGGAGCTTTAGGACGGATGGGCCAATCCGGCCTCATTCCTTCGTTGGCTGCCTGCCGGACAGGCGGGTTTGGCTCCCGTCTGTCCGGCCAACTTCCAAAGGTACGGGGAAGGGGGGTGGGGGGGTCGTGGGGGTCGGCCAGGGGGGTCGCGGGTCGGCTGGGGGGGCGGTCAGAGGTTCTTGGGGGGGGGACGGTCGTTGGGGGGGAGGGGGGTTTGCGTCGAGGGCAGGAGGGCCTGGGATCCCTCCTGCCCGTAATGTAGTGCGGGGTGGGGTTAGGGGGTCGCCGTGGCCAGGAGGGTTTGGGCTCCCTTCTGGCCCGATATTGTCGGGAAGTCGGCGGTCCTTCGGGGTGGGGGTGCGAGTGGTCCTGCCGGGGGGGGGGATGTATCGGACGTCGGGGAGTCGGCCGGGCAAGAGGGCTTGGGCTCCCTCTTGCTCCGATCGTGGATGCGGGTGCGGGTGGGAGCGCGTGCGAGTGGTCGTTCGGGGTGGGGGTGCGAGTGGTCCTGCTGGGGGGGTGAATCGGGCGTCGGGCAGGGTGGGAACTATGTTTTAAAACTTTCGTATACCGCGCTCACGCATATAACGCGCGAGGGGTATGCGCGGTAGGTAAAAACGCGTATAACGCGCGCGTTATATGCGTGAAAATACGGTAAGTCAGGAAATAGCGGGCGCAATCCAGCATGTTTGCAACCTATCCTTGAAAACTGGAGAGGTACCAGAGGACTGGAAACTGGCGAATGTCACACCTATCTTTAAGAAGGGATCGAGAGGTGACCCCGGGAACTACAGGCCGGTGAGCCTGACTTCAGTTATAGGGAAGATGGTGGAAGCAATGATAAAGGACAGCATTTGCGAGCACATCGAGAAAAATGGCCTACTGCGGACAAGCCAGCATGGATTCTGTAAGGGAAGGTCGTGCCTGACAAACCTTCTGTACTTCTTTGAGGGAATAAGCAGTCAGGTGGACAAAGGGGAACCCATAGACATCATTTACCTCGATTTTCAAAAGGCCTTTGACAAGGTGCCACATGAAAGGCTGCTTAGGAAGCTGTGGAACCACGGGGTGGGCGGGGATGTACACAGATGGATCAAGCACTGGCTGTAAGGTAGACTACAGAGGGTCGGAGTAAAGGGCCAATATTCTGACTGGCGGGGAGTCACGAGCGGTGTGCCGCAGGGATCGGTGCTGGGGCCGCTACTCTTCAACATATTTATCAATGACCTGGAAACGGAGGCAAAGTGTGAGGTTATAAAATTTGCAGACGATACCAAGCTCTGTGCCAGAGTTAGGACCAGGGAGGAGTATGAGGAACTGCAAAGGGACCTCGATAAGCTGGAGGACTGGGCAAACAAATGGCAAATGCGCTTTAACGTAGATAAATGCAAGGTCATGCACATAGGGAAAAAGAACCCGTTGTTCGAGTATAAAATGGGGGGGAGATTGCTGGAAGACACCGGACTTGAGAGAGACTTGGGTGTGCTAGTGGATCCATCCATGAAACCATCCGCACAGTGTGCAGCAGCCTCGAAGAAAGCCAACAGGATGCTGGGCATCATCAAGAGGGGCAATCAACCAGGACGCGGGAAGTCATCATGCCGCTGTATCGAGCGATGGTGCACCCACATCTGGAATACTGCGTTCAATATTGGTCGCCGCACCTCAAGAAAGACATGGCAGTTCTTGAGAGAGTCCAAAGGAGGGCAACGAAACTGGTAAGAGGGCTGGAAAACTGCCCATATGCTGAGAGGCTGGATAAACTGGGGCTCTTCTCTCTGGAAAAGAGGAGGCTCAGGGGGGATATGATAGAGACCTTCAAAATACTTAGGGGCATAGAGAGGGTGGACAGGGACAGGTTCTTCAGACTAAAAGGAACGACAGGTACGAGGGGGCACTCAGAGAAACTGAAGGGAGATAGGTTCAAATCAAATGCAAGGAAGTTTTTCTTCACCCAAAGGGTCGTGGACAAATGGAATGCGCTCCCGGAGAAAGTGATCCGGCAGAGTACAGTACAGGGATTCAAACAGGGATTGGACAGATTCCTGAGGGAAAAGGGGATCGTGGGGTACTGAGGGAGGTGCTGGGGTGTTGCATAAGTATAGACAGCTCACCAGGTCGTGCAGGTGCAAGACCGGAGGGTTAGGACATTGATGGGAAGATAGGACTTCGATGAGAAACCTAGGAGGCAAGGGGGCCCCTTCTGGTGATTAAGGCAGGTCATGACCTGTTGGGCCGCTGCGGGGGTGGACTGCTGGGCGGGATGGACCTCTGGTCTGACCCGGCAGAGGCACTGCTTATGTTCTTATGTTCTTATGTAAGTGCGGCACTGACACCTTAAATGAAGACACCAGCACTATTCCACTCTGATGCCCGCATAACTAACCAAGCATCTAGGACCACCTAAATAGTAATCCTAATTTTGTTCAATTAGCTATGGGAGTATCTCCACTGAATATTAGCTGGCATCTGTATAACTTCTAGGTATCAGTCTAAAGCTGCCTGTGCTCTCTCCCTCTCCTTCTCTGCCACACAATGGTCGCTTTCCTCCCTCCTTCTGCCTAGGAAAAAGACCCCTTCTTCCACACCCCACAAGAAAGCCCCCCATTTTACCACCCTGAAGAAGCATTCCCTTCTTCCCTCCTCCAAACAAGTTTCTCCAGTTTCTATCCCTCACAAACAACCCCCCCCTTTCTTCTAGTCCAATTATCATCACCCTACACTTGTAGCCCCCAATCTCCCACCACTTGTAAGCCCCGTCTGGGCCTACTGCTTTAGTCAGTAGTCTGGGCCAGTAGTCTTTGAGGCTGAAACAATGCCCAGTCACTCCTGCCTAGATTAGCTCCCTTGTCATAATGGTTGCCATGATCTCAGTTTTGTGGTACTACCACACTACCGTGAAACTGCCACTAGAGATCATAGCAGATATTTTGATGAAGGATACAGCCTGAGCAGGAGAAACTGGGCATCCCTTCTACCACAAAGACCATTACACCACCATTGACTGCAATGGTAGGCCTCTGGGATCTACTAGGAGTGGGGTCTACTGGGGTGGGTTTTGCTCTTCAGGGAGGATAGAAAGATGGGTCATATTTGTCATAAGAGAGGAGGAAAGGACATAGCATTCCCTTATATGGGTCTGAGCCTAATGTTCAGCTGGTACCCATATAAATGTCTTTTGTGGGTCCCAAATGAATATCACCCAAGACCAGCATAAGCCACAGGGGCAAGAAACAGTCTAGTCAGCCCTGAATATATTCAGTGTTGGTGGCCAGATTTGGCTGACATTGAATATCAGGGCCTGAGTTTGGCTGTGGCAGTTAATGTTGGTTTTTTGGGGGGTTTTTTAAATAAAAAAAAAACCACTCACTGCCACCAGATGAATATTGACCACACCTTCTGTTATCATTATTGAGAGTTTTATGCAGTATGTTTGAATATAATCAAAAAAACGAGCTTTCTTCAAAATCCTGGTGGTAGCATTCAAGCAAATCCATGGCATGGTTCTCCCACTATAAGCTGGGAAAGCTTCCCATATATCATCCAAAGTGGCTTCTTTGATCTCAATATGAAAATGGTTCTGTATTCCCCAGCAAATCTTTTCCATTTAGAGCGTGCATGAAAACAATCATATTTCCATTATGTAACCAAACTATGGAATCAGCTGTCTCTTCATATCAGATCAATAGACAACGTATTATCTTTCCAGAAAGCGGTAAAAACGTTCTTGTTCACTAATCAGCTCACACTCTGAGATCAAGGCTTAAACTATCACCGTCTGGCAGCATTTTTACTGATGTAATATAGCCAGCAATATGTCTCTTGATTTGTAGACTATTTACTGCCTCTTTTACAAAGCCGCGCGGCAAAGGCCCCGAAGCCCTTTAAATCTCTATGGGCTTCAGGGCCATTAGCGCGCACAACCACTAGTTTTCTCCAATGTCTACATGTTAACTATAGATGTATTAATGTAACCTGTTCTGAGCTTTCGGGGAGAGCAGCCTAAAAAAATAAATAAGTATGATTCAGCAAGCGAATTTCTAGGTCACAGTTACAGGAAGCAGTGAAGATGTCCCTCCAAATAGCTCCCCAGCAGACAAATGTGGCCCAAGACTTTCGAAAACCACAAAACCTGAGATGCACAGACCCAGTCAAGCTCAAAGCACATCTAGTCCCTAGTTCATAAGCTGACTTTCAAATATACTATAATCATTCATTGCATATCTGAAGATATTACAGTTTAGCCTCAGGCCAAGATTTTTAATTTAAAATATATACCTGTCAGGGTTCTGAAACGGCCAGTGCTGTTTATTTAAAAATTCAATAAGGCAATTTCGACAGCAGCATTCAGCAGCAGCATCTCTGCAACCAGCACACCCAGCTAGAGGACATGAACTACAGATAACCAATGGAGCAAGACAGAGAAATCAGTATATTAAGCTTAGATAAAATAAGAGAAAAATGTACTTCTAGGGCTAGGATTCCCAGCAATAAGAAAGAAACCAGCAAACCAAGAGGATGGAAGGTTGGGCGAGATAAGGCAAGTGCACACATGAAGCCCCATTTTGCACAATCCGTTTAGTTAGGAATTGAGAAGTGCAGTTTGGAATGTACTCAGTTCTGTCAGTATTTTACAAAAGGCCCTACTGAATGTGGGACTTTTTGTAAAATAAATGAATGCCAGAAATAGATGTGTATTTGTAAGGATGTGCAGTAGGAGCCATGATTTTACAAAGCTGCATAAATACAAAAAGAGTGACATCATCAGAACTTAGAAATAAAAGCGGAAATTTTGCAGCTTCCATGAAGATACATATGAGGAGAGTAACTCCTCTCTTTTGTGAAACTATGATATCAGTTTCTAGTGCGGAGAGCCGCACTGAATGGCCTGCGCTGCTCCCAAAGCTCATAAGAACACAATGAGCGTCGGGAGCAGCGCGGGCCATTCAGTGCAGCTCCCCACGCCAGAAACTGCTATCGCAGTTTCATAAAAGAGGGGGTAAGTGCTGGTTATTATACCTATTTTAAATTTATTCTAGAAAGAAATGTAGGCTCTTGCATCTAAGTCATGATCACTTACATCAGCAGCCCTATAGTTGATATAAATATTCACACCTACATTTTAGAACACATATGTGCTCCACCCATTCCCTGCTTAAGCTCTACCCATTAGCATATCCACCAGCAAAATATATAGCATCAAATATTGGTCCATATATTTCCACTAGTGCCAAAATTTTACTTCCAATTGGACGGCATGTAGGGGAAGATTTTTCCACTTTACAAAATGGAACCCCTGAAGAAGCTTTATCAAGTTTATTAGGTTTTTATATACTGCCTATCAAGATTATCTAAATGGTTTTACAATCAGGTACTCAAGCATTTTTCCCTGTCTGTCCTGGTGGGCTCACAATCTATCTAATGTACCTGGAGCTATGGAGGACTGAATGACTTGCCCAGGATCACAAGGAGCAGTACGGGGTTTGAACCCACAATCCAAGGGTGCTGAGACTGTAGCTCCAACCACTGCACCACATCCTCCTCCTTACGTGTTGAAACAGATCATTGGGCTTTAAGAAATATGAGAAAGTTTCGTTCTAATCTACAAACTAATAGTTGTACATTAAGATAAAAATCAAAAAATAAATTAACATTAATTGAGTTTAAAGGAGTTGTTTTTAGAATAACAAATGAAAATCTGACTTTAATATATGGACAGGTTGAGATACAATAATATCCTGTCATTGGGTCTTTGAGGTCTTTTTCCTCCTATTTCATTTTATGCACTATTTGAATATCCTAACTTCATTAGTTGTCAGAGCTATATAGAGTTCTAGACGAAGATTATCTGACTCCTTAGCATATATTGACAGACTTAAAGATCTCAATATGTATACTTTAGAGGAAAGGTAGGAGAGGGGAGTTATGATAGAGATGTTTAAATGTACATGAGTCTCTTTCATTTGAAAGGAAGCTCCAGAATGAGAGGGCATAAGATGGAGTTAAGAAGTAATAGGCTTAGGAGTAATCTAAGGAAATACTTGTTTACAGAAAAGGGTGGTAGATGCATGGAATAGTATCCCAGAAGAGGTGGTGGAGGCAATGACTGTGTCTGAATTCAAGAAAGTGTTGAACAGACATATGAGATCTCTTAGGGAGAGGAGGAGATAGTGGATACTGCAGATGGGCAGACTGGATGGGTCATTTGGTCTTTATTTGCCATCATGTTTCTATGGTTTTGTCGGACTACCGTTATGGGGTTATCTTTCCATAAAGGGCAAATAAGGTAAGGTGGATGCTTGGGGGATAATCTTGGGCAGGAGCTTGATTGGGCAAGATGCAACTAGGGCCTTCTGTTGAGGAATGGAGTATGCAGGAGTCTGAAATTTAACATATTGCTGACCTCTTTAAGAGACAGCCTAGAAACATCAGACTATGCCTTGGTGGCCCAATGCTTCCAGGTCAATGGACTACCGTATTTTCACGCATATAACGCGCGCGTTATACGCGTTTTTACCTACCGCGCATACCCCTCGCGCGGTATATGCGTGAGCGCGGTATACAAAAGTTTTAAAACATAGTTCCCACCCCGCCCGACGCCCGATTCACCCCCCCCAGCAGGACCGCTCGCACCCCCACCCCGAACGACCGCTCGCACGCGCTCCCACCCGCACCCGCATCCACGATCGGAGCAAGAGGGAGCCCAAGCCCTCTTGCCCGGCCGACTCCCCGACGTCCGATACATCCCCCCCCCCCGGCAGGACCACTCGCACCCCCACCCCGAACGACCGCTCGCACGCGCTCCCACCCGCACCCGCATCCACGATCGGAGCAAGAGGGAGCCCAAGCCCTCTTGCCCGGCCGACTCCCCGACGTCCGATACATCCCCCCCCCCGGCAGGACCACTCGCACCCCCACCCCGAAGGACCGCCGACTTCCCGACAATATCGGGCCAGAAGGGAGCCCAAACCCTCCTGGCCACGGCGACGCCCTAACCCCACCCCGCACTACATTACGGGCCGGAGGGATCCCAGGCCCTCCTGCCCTCGACGCAAACCCCCCCCCCCCCCAACGACCGCCCCCCCCAAGAACCTCCGACCGCCCCCCAGCCGACCCGCGATCCCCCTGGCGACCCCCACGACCCCCCCACCCCCCTTCCACGTACCTTTGGTAGTTGGCCGGACAGACGGGAGCCAAACCCGCCTGTCCGGCAGGCAGCCAACGAAGGAATGAGGCCGGATTGGCCCATCCATCCTAAAGCTCCGCCTACTGGTGGGGCCTAAGGCGCGTGGGCCAATCAGAATAGGCCCTGGAGCCTTAGGTCCCACCTGGGGGCGCGGCCTGAGGCACATGGGCCCAACCCGACCATGTGCCTCAGGCCGCGCCCCCAGGTGGGACCTAAGGCTCCAGGGCCTATTCTGATTGGCCCACGCGCCTTAGGCCCCACCAGTAGGCGGAGCTTTAGGATGGATGGGCCAATCCGGCCTCATTCCTTCGTTGGCTGCCTGCCGGACAGGCGGGTTTGGCTCCCGTCTGTCCGGCCAACTACCAAAGGTACGGGGAAGGAGGGTGGGGGGGTCGTGGGGGTCGCCAGGGGGGTCGCGGGTCGGCTGGGGGAGCGGTCGGAGGTTCTTGGGGGGGGCGGTCGTTGGGGGGGAGGGGGGTTTGCGTCGAGGGCAGGAGGGCCTGGGACCCCTCCTGCCCGTAATGTAGTGCGAGGTGGGGTTAGGGAGTCGCCGTGGCCAGGAGGGTTTGGGCTCCCTTCTGGCCCAACTACCAAAGGTACGGGGAAGGGGGGTGGGGGGGTCGCCAGGGGGGGTCGCGGGTCGGCTGGGGGGCGGTCGGAGGTTCTTGGGGGGGGGCAGTCGTTGGGGGGAGGGGGGTTTGCGTCGAGGGCAGGAGGGCCTGGGATCCCTCCTGCCCGTAATGTAGTGCGGGGTGGGGTTAGGGGGTCGCCGTGGCCAGGAGGATTTGGGCTCCCTCCTGGCCCGATATTGTTGGGGAGTCGGCGGTCCTTCGGGGGGAGGGATGTATCGGACGTCGGGGGGGGGGCATCAGGCTTTCAGGATGGGGACAGACCTTCAAGGGGGGACAGTGCACGGAAGTCAGGGGGGGTGAACGGAGAGTCGGAAAGTCAGGGCGGGCGAAAGGAGCGTCAGGCAGCATGCGCGGTATACCCGTGAGCGCGGTATACCAAAGTTTTTGTACATATCATCGTGATTTCTGCGCGCTATACCCGTGTGCGCGTTTTATACGGGTGCGCGTTATTTGCGTGAAAATACGGTAATGCTGCTTGCGAAGTGGCTTACAAGCAGCATTTGTACTTTACCACAGGGTGATTCCCATGATAAATCAAGATGCAGGGTAAATCTGCCTTTTCCTGTACCTCGAAAACTTTCCCTCAATAAAACAGCAAAGACAGAAGAACCTTCACTACTAATATTCCCCTCACAGAGAAAAGGAGAGTGCAGTTTGAAAAGTTAAGAGGAAAAAGGTGAGGCATTTGCTATATCCAGTTAGGGATGAACATTCGTTGCTAGTGACATCAGATATATCAACGAAAAAGACTAGAAAAAACCCAAAAAAATTTGTTTTATCATTTGTCACTAATAGTGCTCACTCTATTGAGAGAATGTGCACTATTGCAAAGAGAGCATCCATTGCAAATGTGTGAACTATTGCATATGAGCAAACCACTGAAAATGTGCAGATACCTCTAGATTCTATATATGTAATGTGGAAAAAAATTGCTATGTTGTTTATACATGTTGCTGTATTAGCTTTTACCATGTTATTTTATTGATTTTGTTTTTTATTTTATGTATTTCATTGTGAATGTGCTTTGTAACTCGCATAGAATTGTGGGATATAGCAAGTAATAAATTTTCAAATAAATAAATTTTCAAATAAATAACTATAGTAAGGAGGATGCAAGGGGCAGAGCACCCTGGGCGCAGGTGTGGTGGGACATCAACATCTCTCCTCCCCCTCCAGTGGGGTCTCTTAAATTCATTCTCCCCCATACCTCTTCTAGTTGTCACAGGCAGTAAGCAGAATTTCCTCCCTGCTGCTTGTGCAAGCCTCAGCCCTCCCTCTGATGTCACATCCTGTTCATGGGACCTGGAAGTGACATCAAAGGGAGGCTCAGCCAGTGTGAGGAGTGTAACAGAGACCCTGCTTGCTGCCTGTGACAACTAAAAGAAGTATGAAAGGGATGCTGGGCACCTCTGCCTGGGCACCATTTTCCTGCACTATGCCAATAAGTACACCATCTTTCAAAAGCGTGCACACTCAATTACTGTGTTCCTGAGATGAAAAAAAAAAAGCAAACAAAAATTAATAAAATGAACATTCCCAGAAACAACTTGGGAAATGACATAAAACATTTTTTTTCTGGCAGCCCAACCCTGTCACCAGTTTGTCAATTTATTTTCAATTTTTTGCAAACCTACCTGAATAGCATGGATATAAAAAAAGATAAGATGAAAGTGAAAAGAAAGACTCAGGGGTAAAGGACGTTAAGAATGATAAATGGAGAGAGGGAGAAATATAGAGACAGTTCCTTGGAAGAGAACATGGATGTCCATGTTTTATTAAGATGAATGTACATAGGCAACATCTTTTTGGTCCATTTTTGGGAGAATTGGCTTTTATTTTGAATTTTCTTGATTTGTTCATTTAATTTCGCACATTTGTTTCCAGTACAGATTTGAAATGTATGTCAGATTTTTTGAATGCATGTAAATTGATTGGAAGTAATGTTATAGTGTGTACTGTTTTGTAAATATTTTTTTATTATTATTGTTTCAATTGAATATTACCTATGTCCATGATATTCTTACCCTACATAGCCTTGGGTGAATTTCTTCAAAAAGACATAAAACAAATCCTAATAAATAAATATTTCTATATAACGTTTTAAACTGAATGTAAGTGCACAAATTTTTTAAGGTACACTAATTGTATGTGAGACAGTGAAAATGCTTCTTGACGTAAGAATAAATTTGAACCACATCCATTTAAAATGTCATCAGCAAACAGATGAAAATCTTTACTATGCTACCATTCTGCACAACTGGCAATAAGCAAAGGACATTCACCAGAATTCTGTGCATGAAGGTGAAGTACAACATATCAGAAATTAAGTATCAGATCCTGAAGGCAATGTAGAAAGATCTCAGTGATAAACTGATGATGTGCCAGTACCACCTGGGGCTTGCAAACCCCTGCATGAAGTGGGAATTGGGGGTAAAGCTCTGAGGGACAGAAATTTGACAAGTTTGGATTAGTTGCAGTGCAGCTGATGGTCTCCTGTTGTCAGGCAGTTCTTTCCACTGTGAAACCTGCACCAGTTCAAATGATGATTTATCTGCAGTGCACACAACAACAAAAAAGACATCCCTGAAGGGAGAGCTTGTAGTTCAAAATTTAGGAAAATGGGGACAGGAGGTATTATTTTTTATTGAATGCAAATTACTGTAAAAGAGTAAGGCCTTTCTGGCATTGGTGAGGTATTTAAATTAAATTTGTTTCATTTCAATTTCTAATTCATATTCAGCCTTTGAGGTACCAGGCTAATCAAAGTAGATTGCAACGTATTACCACAACAATGACCTAGTAAACTAGGTTTGTACTGAATATTTGTATTTGAATTAATTTGGCCCTAAATAGTGCCCCAAATCCATTTTTCGTATTCAGCCAAATTGTGATTTAAATTCAAATATAAATAATCTTAGGATCAACCATGCTAAATCTTACTCAAATAAACATGTGGAGGGGCATAATCGAAAGAAACGTCTAAGTCCGTTTTGGGCCTAAGTCGCTAGTCGCCCAAAGTCAGCTGTGTCTAAAGTCCATTCTTTAAAAATATGTCCAAAATATTTTGTTTTTTTCGAGAGTCGTCTAACTGTACGTCCAGCTGTTTGATCACCCAGACCGCTAAGTCATAAGAACATAAGAATTGTCGCTGCTGGGTCAGACCAATGGTCCATCGTGCCCTGCAGTCCGCTCACAAAGCAGCCCCTAGGTCAAAGACCAGTGCCCTATTTGAGTCTAGCCTCAACTGCGTACGTTCTGGTTCAGCAGGAACTTTGTCTTGAATCCCTGGAGGGTGTTTCCCCCTATAACAGCCTCCGGAAGAGCGTTCCAGTTTTCCACCACTCTCTGGGTAAAGAAGAATTTCCTTACGTTTGTACGGAATCTATCCCCTTTTAACTTTAAAGAGTGCCCTCTCGTTCTCGCCACCTTGGAGAGAGTGAACAACCTGTTTTTATCTACCAAGTCTATTCCCTTTATTATCTTGAACGTTTCGATCATGTCCCCTCTCACCCTCCTCTTTTCAAGGGAGAAGAAGCCCAGTTTCTCTAGCCTCTCATTGTACAGCAACTCCTCCTGTCCCTTAATCATTTTTGTCGCTCTTCTCTGGACCCTTTCGAGTAGTACTATGTCCTTTTTCATGTACGGCGACCAGTGTTGGACTCAATATTCCAGGTGGGGGTGCACCATGGCCCGGTACAGCGGCTTGATAACCTCCATCTATCTTTATACCCCATACTTGTCCAAGTCAAAAATGCCTAGAAAAGGACCTTTTGGACATGGGAGGGGCCAGCAAAGTAATGGACTAGACACCTAGGCATGACAACAGAGTAGTGGGGCACCCTCTTGGGCACTGCTACAAACTTCACAAAAAGGGTGCCACATAAACATCTCACCATAACTCCCTTATAGGTCATGGTGAGCCCCCCAAAACCTACTAGACCCACCTGTCTACCACCCAAATAGTCCTCACGGCAGGTATATATATGGGGTGCACATGTTCCTCCATAAATGCAGTGGTTAGAGTGGCTTATGGGCTTTGGTCCTCCTCTCTATGGTTCACTAGCCCACCTTCCACACTACTTAAGCCATCTTTGTGCTGCTCTACTAGGCTTTGCTATGCCAGGTGCTGATGTTCTGGAGGCAGGTATGTATGTTTTTATTCCGATTTTTATGGTGTTGGGGGGGGTCATTGATCACTGGGGCAGTGTGTGTGGGTCTGTACTTTGTGTCCGTAGTGCTTATCTGGATAGGTCATTAAAATAGTAGCAAGCTTCTCCACTATTTTACACCCAACCCTTATAAGTATAACTTCTTCATAGGATCCTCAGCGGCATCACTTAGAGCTCAATAAATTCTTATTGCTCTAGGTTTTACGTGTCAGCTCATCATCGGGTCCTTTTTCTTTTTATGTGTGACTACTTATTTACTACTCACTTTTGTATGTATTAACTTTTATTTCATTATTTTAAGCATATACTTAATTTAGATCATGTAGTCTCTGGCTAGGGATTTTCATGCCAACATGGACGTAGTGGTCACAGCTTCTGGCGGTATAATAGTTAGGGGTTAAGCCTTGACAAAGCTTAGAAAGCGAAACATGTTGGCATGAAAATCCCTAGCTGAGGATCCTATGAAGAAGTTATATTTATAAGGGTTGCGTGTAAAATAGTGGAGAAGCTTGCTACTATTTTGATGGCCTATTGTGAGAATCTGGCACCCTTGTGTTAAATTTATTATAAAGTGCAGACTATATGACGGATTGATGTAGTGCTTATCTGGTCACTTTGGATACCTTTTTGGCACTTAGACCTGGTTTTACATGGCCTAAGTTACAACGTACAAGTTCCGTCCAGGCAGCCTCGTTAAACTTTCAGTTATATTTGCAGTACGACTAAGTTTAGATCACCCCACATCCCACCCGAATCCCGCCCTCACCACTCCTCCTAACCCTCCCCTTTTAGCTCTGGTCGTACAGCAGCACTGAAAAGGCCTAAGTTGTTTTAAGATACATCTAACACCCGGTTTGATTATTGGCACATGGACGACGTGTCTTTCTGGTCGTCCAAGTGCCGATTTAGGCCGGTTTTTAGACGTATTTCCGTTTCGATTATGAGCCCCCTAATCTCTGATTTCACATTGTTTCTTTTATTATTTATTATGTTAAAGCTCAATACCCACTATTCATACTCAGTATTTGTTTTTGGCCAAATAATAATTTTCATTATTCATATTCAGCCACATAGTGAAATATGCTATTTGGTACAACTCTACTATGAACAGCACCATTTTTTATTACACTACCAAAGAGTAGGACTAACTGAAGATCACACTTCTTCTTTCACTCCTTGGATAGGTTAAGAGACCATCTATTATAAGGTCAGAACCATATTAAATTTCAGGCGCCTGTTTGCCTCCAATCTTCAACAGAAAGGTTCTAGTGCAGCGCCACCACTCCCCCCCCCAAAAAATCAATTCCATCCCCAAGATTACCCTGCAACCATCCACTCCTATCTGAAGGGCCCCTCCCTTTGTCTTTATATGAAAAGATAACCTCTAGTGATAGTACCGCAAGACTACTTCTTTGCTATTATTTTAACTGGCGTTAGAGCTTTTCTTATGTATAATCTGTTCAAAGGAAGTTGTTCGAGGGGTCATAGTTCAGGACCAGAAGCTCAAAGTATTAGCCTTTGCTGATGATTTGCTCTGTACCCTCACAGCTCCTGAATATTCCTTAGATATTCTTCTTGGAATGACACACAAATATGGCACCCATTCTGGACTTAAAATAAATGCCCAGAAGTCCAAGGTGCTGCCTGTGGTGTGGGCTGGGGACACTTTAAAATACTTGGGTATCCTGATTCCAAATTGGCTATTTGAATTTTATTGAATGAACTGGCATTGTGGCAATCACTTCCCATCTCACTATTAGGATGAGTCCATCTGTACAACATGATATGAACATATGAATTTCCATACTGGGACAGACCAAAGATCCATCAAGCCCAGTACCCTGTTTTCAACAGTGGCCAATCCAGGTCCTGAGTACCTAGCTAGATCCCAAGTAGTAAACAGATTTTATACTGCTTATCCCAGGAATAAGCAGTGGATTTCCACAAAGCATTTCTATAATAGCCTATGACTTCTATTTTAGAAAATGATCCAAACCTTTTTTTAAACCCCACTAAGCTAACTGATTTCACCACATTTTCAGGCAATGAATTCCAGAGTTCAATTACATGTTGTGTGAAGAAATATTTTCTCTGTTTTTCTTTTTGTTTGTTTGTTTTGTTTTTTTTAATCTACTACTTAGTAGCTTTATCACATGCCCCCTAGTCCTAGTATTTTTGGAAAGAATGAACGAGAGATTCACATCTACCCTTTCTACTCCACTCATTATTTTATAGACCTCTATCGTATCACCCCTGAGCTGTTTGTTCTCGAAGCTGAAGAACCCTAGCTGCTTTAGCCTTTCCTCATAGGAAAGTTGTCCCATCCCTTTTATCATTTTTGTCACCCTTCTCTGTACCTTTTCTAATTCTGCTATATCTTTTTTGAGATATGGCAGCCAGAACTGCACACAGTATTCAAGATGCAGCGGTACTATAGAGCGATACAGGGCCATTTTAACATCTTCATCTTTGTTTTCCATCCTTTACTGATAATTCCTAACATTCTATTTGCTTTCTTAGCTGCCGCCGCACATTGAGTTGAGGGTTTCAACGTATCCTCAACAATGACACCTAGATCCTTTTTCTGGAAGTGACTCCTAACGTGGAACTCTGCATCATCAGTCACTTGTTTTTGGATCAGCCAGCCCAGTCGGTGTGCTTTCTTTAGTTTAGTGAATCGCGTCCTTCCTGCTTTGCATGCCGTTTCCCCTCATTTGCATGCGCGGATCGGAGAATGAGCGGCACAGAGGTTAGTGAATCGGGTCAGGGTTGCAAAGTGGTTGGGACATGATCGGTGGGCTTAGTGAATCTAGCCCTTAATACCTACAGGCCCAGCTAACACCGAACTCATCTAATGGAAGTCCTGAGCAGGATTGCAAACCACATTCTAGAAAATGTGATTCACTCTGGTAGAGGTGTTAATGTGTCTAGTGAAATAAAACATCTTTCCAGATGAGAAGAGGAAATTAGCATGATATTAGGGAGATTATTATTTTTTAATTAGTATTTAATTAGGTAAGATAAATTTTATTTCCTAGAAAAGACCTTTCTTTTAAAACCACTATAATTGTGCTTGGAGCTAAAGCAATGAAGCATTTCTTTCTTTTATTTTTCTTATCTTTAAAACTTGCAGGGGCATGTAAGAAAGAGAGAGCTTGGAGGATGGAAGCATTCCCATAAGCTTGCATGCATGGTCATAGGGAAGCCAGAGAAACAAGCCGGGGTCCCTATGACCTCTAAGGAGAACCACAGAAAGAACACACTGCCATGCAGAGGCACTGAAGAAAGGTCATGATGTCATAAAGAAATTATTTACAGAGGGATACTAGAAGCAGAAGGGAGTACCAGGCACATTGGTATAATGCCATCAGTTGGTGAGAAGACTGAACAGGGTCAGCATGCAAATACAACAGCATTGCAGGAAAAAGATAGTGGTATGTATGGGACACATGTGATACGTAAGGGCAGTGGCATTGTAAGGGTAGGAGGTACCTGGGGAGGTGGCGCATACCCTGGCCCCTCGTACCCCCACTACTTCTAAGCCCCCACTCCTTCTTGCTTACCATTCCAAACTTGTGCTCTCCCTCCCCACCCCCAAATACCTCTAAATCTGCACCAACACAAGTGGCTTCGGAAGCATGCTCCTTGCACCATTGTTGGATTTCCGCCTAATGTCACTTCCTGGCCCCGTGACCTGGAAGTGATTCAGAGGGGAACCAGGCTGACATGAGCAACAGGCAGAACTTGCTCATGGTAGCAAAGATAATACAGAGGTACGGGGTGGGGGGAGGGATGGCATGAGCATGGCAGGGCACGGTAGAGAGGAGCCAGCGTACCCACCGACTAAGTGCCCAGGGCGATCCACACCACCCTTACTACACCACTGTGTAAGAGACACTTCTGCAGGATGAAAAAGGTACTAAGACCTGATGCCATGGAAGAGAGAACTGGAGATGAGATTTGCTGTAAAGTCAAACTGGAGCAGTTGTATTTATTTATCACATTGAAGCTATGGTTGATTATTATATCTGCAATACTTAGATCAGAACCATCTTATCACCTGCCCAACCTCCATAGCCATTCTCAAAAAACAGAGGAGAACTATATTAAAATCAGACCATGCCAAACATGTGATTAGGTCCCAAATCCCCTGCCATAGTATAAACGTTTGGACATATCCATGATGGATTCTGGAATTAAGAAGAAATTCAGAAGAACATTCAAGAAGAAGAAATACAGAAATAAGTCTCACATAAGTCAACCTGCAACATATGAAACAGATGCTGAGGTTGAAGGAATTATTCAACATGAATCGCTGGCAACTTTTCAGCCAATAGCATAACAAGCACAAGGTTATTAGTTAACTCAAAAATGAGAATTGAAACAGAAAATACATAAGCATACCATACTGGGATAGACTAAAGGTCCATCAAGCCCAATATCTTGGGCTCCTTTTACAAAGGTCCGTGAAGCGTTTTAGCACATGCTAAATATTAGCGTGTGCTAAACACTAACGTATGCATATTAGTCTATGGACGCATTAGTGGCTAGCATGCGTGTATATTTAGCACGTGCTAAAGCACCTTAGTAAAATAGGGGGCTTGTTTCCAACAGTGGCCAATCCAGGTCACAAATACCTGGAAAGATCCCAAAAGAGTAAACTGATTTCATGCTTCCTATCCCAGAAATAAGCAGCGGATTTCTCTAAGTCAGGGGTGTCCAACCTGCAGCCCGAGGGCCGCATGCGGCCCAGTGAAGTATTTTGTGCGGCCCCGGTCGAGGGTAATGCAGTGTTTTCCTTTGCTGCCCCTAGGTGTTTACCGTCTTGCCGACTCCCTCCTCTGTCTTGCTGCAGCGTTTGCACCTTTGTGCGGCCCCAGAAACATTTTTTTGGGCCAATGCAGCCCAGGGAAGCCAAAAGGTTGAACACCCCTGCTCTAAGTCCATCTTCACTAATCCAGCACCTTAAAGTCATTCACTCAGAAATGCCACTCAGTCAAAGCACCTACACCACCTAATCTCACCTGATGCTACTTAGTGCATATGTTTTATTGTCATGTCTATATTGTAATCTATGTAAATTATTTTACCTCTGTTCTGTCTGGATTATTATGGATGTACTTTGTAACCCGCTCTGGGCTCCTTTGGAAGGACGGGCTAAAAAATTGAATTAATTAATTAATAATGGCTTATGGACTTTTCTTTTAAAATGTGTCCAAACTTTTTTTAAACCCTATTATGCCAACCACTTTTATCACATTCTCTGGCAATGAACTTCAGAGTTTATTACACTTTGAGTGAAGAAATATTTCTCCAATTTGTTTTAAATTTACTACTTAGTAGCTTCAATGCACACTCCCCTAGTCCTTGTACTTTTGGAAAGAGTAAACAAGAAAATGATATCTATCCATTATACTTCACTCAGTATTTTTCAGACTTCTATCATATCTTCCCTCAGCCTTCTCTTTTCCAAGTTAAAAGTCTCTAGAGTCTCTTCAATCCTTTATCATATGAAAGTCATCTTAACCCCTTTATCATTTTCACCACCCTTCTCTCTATCTTTCTAATTTTACTGTATATTTTTTAATATGCAATGACCAAGATTGAATAACATATTTGAGGTGTAGTCACACCTTTCCTAACAATTCTTAGCATTATATTTTCTTTCATATCGGTCACTGCACACTGAGAAGAAGGTTTCAACATATGTATCATCAATGACAATGCCTAAATTCTTTCATGGGCGGAGACTCCTAATGAGGAACCCTGCATCATATAGCTACATACATCACTTTATACTTGCTCAAATTTGACTAACTAGTTTCCAGTTTTGTGAGACCTTCTTGCAATGTTTCACAATCCTCTTGAGATTTTACAACTTTGAATAACTTTGTGTCATTAGCAAATTTAATCATTTAACTAGTTATTCTCATCTCTAAGATCATTTATAAATATGTTAGTAAGCAGCAGTCCCAGTACAAACCCCCTGGGGAACCCCACTATCTACCATCTATATATATAAAATCGGAGGTATGTATGTGTGTATGTGTGTATGTGCCGCGATCACGCAAAAATGGCTTGACCGATTTGAACGAAACTTGGTATGCAGATCCCTCACTACCTGGGATGATATGTTCTGGGGATCTCGCGGCCCACCTGCACACGTGGGCGGAGCTACAAACATAAAATCAGATTTCACCCATTCATGTCAATGGAAAAAATGTAAAAAGCTGCCAACGCAAAAACGGCTTGCCCGATTTGAACGAAACTTTGTATGCAGATCCCTCACTACCTGGGGTGATATGTTCTGGGGGTCTCGCGGCCCACCTGCACACGTGGGTGGAGCTACAAACTGAAAATCAGATTTCACCCATTCATGTCAATGGAAAAATTGTAAAAAGCTGCCAATGCAAAAACGGCTTGCCCGATTTGAACAAAACTTTGTATGCAGATCCCTCACTACCTGGGGTGATATGTTCTGGGGGTCTCGCGGCCCACCTGCACACGTGGGCGGAGCTACAAACTGAAAATCAAATTTCTACCATTCATGTCAATGGCTAAAATGTAAAAAGCTGCAAACGCAAAAACGGCTTGCCCGTTTTGAACGAAACTTGGTATGCAGATCCCTCACTACCTGGGGTGATATGTTCTGGGGGTCTCGCGGCCCACCTGCACACGTGGGTGGAGCTACAAACTGAAAATCAGATTTCACCCATTCATGTCAATGGAAAAATTGTAAAAAGCTGCCAATGCAAAAACGGCTTGCCCGATTTGAACAAAACTTTGTATGCAGATCCCTCACTACCTGGGGTGATATGTTCTGGGGGTCTCGCGGCCCACCTGCACACGTGGGTGGAGCTACAAACTGAAAATCAGATTTCTACCATTCATGTCAATGGCTAAAATGTAAAAAGCTGCAAACGCAAAAACGGCTTGCCCGTTTTGAACGAAACATGGTATGCAGATCCCTCACTACCTGGGGTGATATGTTCTGAGGGTCTCGCATCCCACCTGCACATGTGGGCGGAGCTACAAACAGACAATCAGATTTCACCCATTCATGTCAATGGCAACAATGTAAAAAGCTGCCATTCTCACAGTAATTCCAACTACCTGGGGTGATATGTTCTGGGGGTCTCTCGGCCCACCTGCACACGTGGGCGGAGCTACAAACAGAACATCAGATTTCACCCATTCATGTCAATGGGAAAAAAAGTAAAAAGCTGCCATTCTCACAGTACTTCAAAAACGGCTTGACCGATTTGAACGAAATTTGGTATGCAGATCCCTCACTACCTGGGGTGATATGTTCTGGGAGTCTCGCGGCCCACCTGCACATATGGGCGGAGCTAAAAAACAGAACATCAGATTTCACCCATTCATGTCAATGGAAAAAATGTAAAAAGCTGCCATTCTCACAGTAATTCAAAAACGGCTTGACCGATTTGAACGAAACTTGGTATGCAGATCCCTCACTACCTGGGGTGATATGTTCTGGGGGTCTCGCGGCCCACCTGCACACGTGGGAGGAGCTACAAACAGAAAATCATATTTCACCCATTCATGTCAATGGAAAAAATGTAAAAAGCTGCCATTCTCACAGTAATTCCAACTACCTGGGGTGATATGTTCTGGGGGTCTCGCGGCCCACCTGCACACGTGGGCGGAGCTACAAACAGAACATCAGATTTCACCCATTCATGTCAATGGAAAAAAAGTAAAAAGCTGCCATTCTCACAGTACTTCAAAAACGGCTTGACCGATTTGAACGAAACTTGGTATGCAGATCCCTCACTACCTGGGGTGATATGTTCTGGGGGTCTCGCGGCCCACCTGCACACGTGGACGGAGCTACAAACAGAAAATCAAATTTCACCCATTCATGTCAATGGAAAAAATGTAAACAGCTGCCATTCTCACAGTAAATCAAAACCGGCTTGACCGATTTGAACGAAACTTGGTATGCAGATACCTCACTACCTGGGGTGATATGTTCTGGGGCTCTCGTGGCCCACCTGCACACGTGGGTGGAGCTACAAACAGAACATCAGATTTCACCTATTCATGTCAATGGAAAAAATGTAAAAAGCTGCCATTCTCACAGTAAATCAAAAACGGCTTGACCGATTTGAACGAACCTTGGTATGCAGATCCCTCACTACCTGGGGTGATATGTTCTGGGGGTCTCACGGCCCACCTGCACACGTGGGCGGAGCTACAAACAGAAAATCATATTTCACCCATTCATGTCAATGCAAAAAATGTAAACAGCTGCCATTCTCACAGTAAATCAAAAACGGCTTGACCGATTTGAACGAAACTTGTATGCAGATCCCTCACTACCTGGGGTTATATGTTCTGGGGGTCTCGCGGCCCACCTGCACACGTGGGCGGAGCTACAAACAGAAAATCATATTTCACCCATTCATGTCAATGCAAAAAATGTAAACAGCTGCCATTCTCACAGTAAATCAAAAACGGCTTGACCGATTTGAACGAAACTTGGTATGCAGATCCCTCACTACCTGGGGTGATATGTTCTGGGGGTCTCTTCACCCAAGAATTTATATGTTCTTGCTCCTGGAGGTGAAACTAAAAATGTTGTTTATAATCAAGTTTTGTGTTAGTTGTATTGTATTCATTTTGTCAAATATTTCACATTATAATTTGAATATTGTACTTTTTATAAAGCTGTAAAAAAATAATTTCATTAACCACTATAAAGTATCTTTATTTGAATCCATTTACAGTGTTATTGCTATAATTAAATACCCGTGCAACGCCGGGGCATCAGCTAGTATATATATAAAGTCTTGTATTATTGATGTAGACAATAGAGATTTTTCAAGTTCATATGGGAGGAAAAAGCCTCAGAACCCCATTAGGGAAAACTTTCCTCTAACTCAGGGGTATGGAACTCTGGTCCTCGAGAGCCGTATTCCAGTCGGGTTTTCAGGATTTCCCCAATGACTATGCATTGAAAGCAGTGCATGCACATAGATCTCATGCATATTCATTGGGGAAATCCTTAAAACCCGACTGGAATACGGCTCTCGAGGATGGGAGTTCCCTACCCTTGCTCTAACTGGAAAGGATAATTACTTCATGGACAGAAAAAAACCAACAACCTTCCATTATTCATTAAACAATTAAAGTTTCCTCAAAAATGTGAATGAAACAAACTTATCTTTCAAACGTGTAGCTGCTATTATGTGCGGCCCCACCGGGCTACAGCCATCTTTGCTGAGCAGTGAGCACGGTGTTGTGCCGAAGTGAATACAGTCCAGAAATTCCCTGATGAAGCTGGAAGGTGAAACACTACTGCAAAATACAGTGTTCCCCCGGTCATTCACAGTTCGTTGTTTGCGGTCTCGGCCATTCATGGATTTTCCGACCGGGCAGGAGAGGGCAGCTGAAGCAGCAGGAGAAAGCAGCCGGAGCGCTGGCGAGTAAAGGAAATCACTCGCGGTATGTTACGACTGCCTCGTCCTGCACTAAAATCGGGCCTCACCAATCAGGAGGTCCAACTTTAGTGCAGGAAGAGGCGGTCAGAGAATACCGCGAGTGATTTCCTTCACTCACTGGCGCTCCGGCTGCCCTCTCCTATCTCCCCTGCTAAAAACCATATTCGTGGTTTTTCAGCATTCGCGGGGGTTCCAGGAACGGAACCCCCGTGAATATCGGGGGAGTACTGTACCATAATTAAGCTGATATACAGTAATTAATGAAAATAGATTTGAGCATGTTACTCCCCTGATAAAAACTTTACCTTAGTTACCGGTAGAATCTAGAGTGAAGTTCAAAGTTGCCTGCACAGTCTACAAAATAATGCATGGTCAATTAAGTAATCAAATTGTTTCTCTAACATTTTATGCATCAAGACAAAGAAGCTGAAGATCCGTTTCACTATATTCATTAGTTTTTCCATCTGTTAAAGGTATTCAGTCAACGAGTTTTGTTTCTCATTCTATCCCATTTCTTTTTACTGCTCTCTGGAATGGTTTATCGCTACACTTAAGAAAATGTGATTCTTATTTAGCGTTTTGAAAGCAGTTAAAGACTTTTCTTGTTCAATGTATAATCAAATTGGTTAAACAGCTAATCTAAATCTTACTGTAAATTGTGTCAAGCTCCATGATTAATGGGGATGATGTGGTATTTAAGAGGAAATATTGTATTGGGTCAGAGGAAAACCCTAGTACTCCACAATGAAAACCCCCATAACAATGTAGAGTAGTTCAGATTATCCACTAGAAAAAAAAATCACCAAAATAGAACACACCATAAAACAATAAACAGCAAAAGTAAAATAATGAAGCATAATGAGGGGTCTTCAGTGTACACACATTCCTCATGTAATCAATGTGGTGAGTGTAGCATCAAATCCTTAGATGCATGCTTGACGAATACATTGTAGACCCGTCAATGAATTGAAAGTATAATTTTACAGTAGTTAGTAACTAAACACTTAGGCCCAATATTTAGCTTGTGGCTGTATGCAGTGCCAGAGCTGCTCACAGTTGCAGGCTGCGCTGACCTGGGATATTTAATGCCAGGGCATGCATGGCTCTCAACATTGAATATCCAGCTATTAGCAGTCACCCAGAGCTTAACTGGACACCAGCTGATATTAAGATCAGTGCCTGATTAACTATAGCACATACAGTCAGGACAGCTTTTATGCTTATTAAAAACTTGCTATATGCCTTTTCTGATAGACTGATCCCAGCAGTGTACATATTAAAAATTAAAAAGTAAACATAGGTATAAAGGATGGGGAAATCCAATTAAAAACAGCATAGAGATACATTGTATATTGTGGCAGACACACTGCACATGCTGATGAAACATTCCCAGTGTTCAAGCCATCTCCTAAGAAGATAAAACAGCTTATATTCCTTGTCTTAGGAAGCCTACTAGTAACCTGATCCCCTCTAGAAATAAGGTTGGGGGGAGGGGAAGAAAAGAGAGAAGAAATGCAGAGCCAAAGCTCCAGAATAAAACTTTCCCTGACTCAGGAGAATTCAGGTAGGGGAGGGGAAAGTTTTCCTTTACAAGCACTGAAAAACACACAGGGGAATTTCTGAAACACCTGACATCTGGTGGCCAAAGGAACTTGGGTGAGTCAGGGCATGCCCTTAGCAGCAAGGAACTTAAATTCAGCTCAGAGGTTTCAGGAGGGAAGAAGTTCAATGGCACAACTCTCTCCAACATCCCTCCTGATGTAGGAATAGAAGAGTTACCAGAGGAAATTCGGCCAGTAGTTTACCTGAACTTCAAAGGGGATCTGATGCAGCAAGAGCCCAGAGAGTGGAAAGCTGAAATGGGGCCAGAACTCATGGAGTGGGTTTGAGCAATACATGCTGTAACTGCAAGGCAAGAATGAAGTTTAAACTGTGTTTTTCTTGTGAGTTTTTTTTTTTTCTACTCAGCCTTGCTGGCTGGGACAGAGAGTGTTGGGTAAGGTGGCCATACGTCCCGTTTTCAACGGGACAGTCCCGTTTTCGGGCCGACCGTCCCGTTGTCCCGACCCACCGCTTCGGGACACCAAAAATGTCCCGTTTTCAGGGACAGCGTCCCAAAGCTGTGCGCGGGGACACCAGGACAGCTTTCCCTCCCTGCCGCGCAGATTGAAAACCTGGGCCGCCGCCGCTGCTTCTTGTTCTTCCCGACGTCAATTTTGACGTCGGAGAGGAAGTTCGGGGCCAGCCAATCGCTGCCTGACTGGCCCGAACTTCCTCTCCGACGTCAAAATTGACGTCGGAAGAAGCCAAGAAGCAATGACTGCAGCCCAGCGTTTCAATCGGTGCGGCAGGGAGGCAGACAGGCAAGCAGCGGCGGTACACGGGCCGGCGGGTGGGCAGGGAGTTGAATTACGCGAGGGGGGTAGAATCTGCGGGTGGGGGTGGTGAATCAAGCCCTGGGAAGGAGGCAGGCAGGCAGGCTGGCAGGCTGGCTTCGGGGGAGGGACAAAGGCAAGAGAAGACATAGGAAGGAGGCACTGGGGACACTAGGGACTCAGGACAGAGGCACTGGGGGGCACTATGGACATGGGAAGTAGGCACTGGGGGCTCTAAGGACACAGGACAGGCACTGGGGGCACTATGGACATGGGAAGGAGGCATTGGGAGTACTATACACATGGGAAGGAGGCACTGGGGGCACTAGGGACACAGGACAGAGGCACTGGGGGGCACTATGGACATGGGAAGAAGGCACTGGGGGCACTAGGGACACAGGACAGGCACTGGGGGCACTATGGACATGGGAAGGAAGCATTGGTGGCACTATGCACATGGGAAGGAGGCACTGGGGCACTAGGGACACAGGACAGAGGTACTGGGGGACACTATGGACATGGGAAGAAGGCACTGGGGGCACTAAGGACACAGGACAGGCACTGGGGGGCACTATGGACATAGGAAGGAGGCACTGGGGACACTAGGGACTCAGGACAGAGGCACTGGGGGGCACTATGGACATGGGAAGTAGGCACTGGGGGCTCTAAGGACACAGGACAGGCACTGGGGGCACTATGGACATGGGAAGGAGGCATTGGGAGTACTATACACATGGGAAGGAGGCACTGGGGGCACTAGGGACACAGGACAGAGGCACTGGGGGGCACTATGGACATGGGAAGAAGGCACTGGGGGCACTAGGGACACAGGACAGGCACTGGGGGCACTATGGACATGGGAAGGAAGCATTGGTGGCACTATGCACATGGGAAGGAGGCACTGGAGGCACTAGGGACACAGGACAGAGGTACTGGGGGACACTATGGACATGGGAAGAAGGCACTGGGGGCACTAAGGACACAGGACAGGCACTGGGGGGCACTATGGACATGGGAAGGAGGCACTGGGGGCACTAAGGACACAGGACAGGCACTGGGGGGCACTATGGACATGGGAAGGAGGCATTGGGGGCACTATGCACATGGGAAGGAGGCACTGGAGGCACTAGGGACACAGGACAGATCACTGGGGGGCACTAAGGACATAGGAAGGAAGGAGGGAGGGAATAGAAAGGGACAATTGAGTAAAGAAAGAAAGAAAGAAATGAAAGTAAGTAGGAAATACAACAAGAGACTCATGAAATCACCAGACAGCAAAGGTAGGAAAAATGATTTTATTTTCAATTTAGTGATCAAAACGTGTCAGTTTTGAGAATTTATATCTGCTGTCTATATTTTGCACTATATTTGTCTATTTTTCTATAGTTACTGAGGTGACATTGCATATTTTAAAGTCATTTGCCTTGACATCTTTGAAACCCCCCCAAATATAAATGATAATTAACATTTTCTCTGCGTATAGTTTGCTTTGTACTTTTTTTTTATTTTAAGGTTACCATTATGAATTAATATGAAAATATGTGTACATGAAAAATGAATGGAAGAAATTGGGGGTGAGATTGGGGGGCGGGGCTAGGGCAGGGTTGAGGCGGGACTAGGGTGGGATTGGGGTGGGGCTAGGGCGGGATTGATTAATAGATGTCCCCTTTTGATGAAAAAAATAAATGGTCACGTTAGTGTTGGGCTACTGAAAGCCTCACCCTTTTTGAAGATAAATTTTCCTTTTGAAATGTGATGTATGCTATTGAGAAAAGTGTGCATAACTGAATGAACTATTGAACTTGCTAATGAACTGCACAGCTGTCTAAACCAGGAAGGCAAATGAAGAGCATTGTGGGGATTGTAGTCTGAGATAATCACTGGAGTGTTGTTCCTTTTTGAATTTAAATGACATATGTTTTTGCTTGAAGTGAGTAAACCCAGGGTAAAAATGGGAGAAATCCTGGTGTACAATGGACTAATGGTGCATTCTGACAACAATAATAATAATAACAATAAAACTTTGATGATTTCTGACCTGTCTTTACTCAAGTTTGTGGAAAATACAGTTTGTGGCCTGCTAGTGAGATTTTATGAGGACACACTGACAGTATATGCAGCTCCTGATTAGTGTAGCCCGACTTTACTACAGGAATAGGCGGTCGGAGCAGACCACGAATGAGCAAGTCCGCAATTCGCGAACCGTAAATTCACGGGGGAACACTGTACCACAATCTTCCAGGTGGTCTGACTCACAAAGATCAGTCCAAGATTAATGGATAGAGCGCTAGATATGGTGAGCTCTAGAGGAAGAGTGCTAGATGTGGTTTATTTAGATTTTAGCAAAGCATTTGACAGTGTTTCACACAGGCATCTATCTAAATAAACTGAGTGCCCTCAGTATGGGCCCCAAAGTGACAGACTGGATCAGAAACTGGTTGAGTGGAAGTCAACAGATGGTAGTGGTCAATGGAAATTGCTCTGAGAAAAGGGATGTTACCAGTGGTGTCCCTCAAGATTCAGTTCTTGGACCTATTCTTTTAAACATTTTTGTAAGCAATATTACTGAAGGGCTGACTTTGCCTTTTTGTGGATGATACCAAAATCTGAAATAGACACCCCTGATAATGTGGAAAATATGAGGAAGTTCCTAGTGAAGCTTGAGGAATGGTCTGAAGTTTAGCATCTAAGACTTAATGCTAAGAAATACAAAGTCATGCATTTAGGCTGCAAAACCCCGAGGAAACAGTAGTTTAAGGGATGAAGATCTTTTGTGCACAAAAGAGAAGTGGGATTTGGGTGTGACAGTATGTGATGATCTTAAGGAGGCCAAACAAGTTGAAAAGGCAATGGTGAAAGCTAGAAGATTGCTTGAGTGCATATGGAAAGGAATACAAAAAGGAAAAAGAAGATATTGATGTCCTTGTATAACTCTGGTGAGATTTCATTTAGAATATTGTGTGCAAATATGGAGATCACACTTTCAAAAAGATATATACAAGATGGAGTTGGTACAGAGGAAGGCAACTAAAATGGTTGGTGTTCTACATCATAAGGCGTACAGAGACAGACTTAAAGATCTCAATATGTATACTGTAAAGGAAAAGTGGGAGAGGTGAGATATGATAGAGATATTTAAATACCTATGTGGTATAAATACACATAAGGTGAGTCTCTTTCATTTGAAAGGAAATTCCAGAGTAAGAAGGCATAGAATGAGGTTAAAATGTGATAGGCTCAGGAGTAATATAAGGATATAATTTTTTTTTTTTACAGAAAAGATGGTAGATGCATTGAATAGTCTCCCATTAGAGGTGGTGGAGACAAAGACTGTCTGAATTTAAGAAAGCATGGACAGGCATGTGGTACGTCTTAGGGAAAGAAAGAGATAATGGATGCTGTGGATGGGCCATTTGGCTTATATCTGCCGTCATGTTTCTATCTTTCTATGTAGTGGTCAAAGGCCATCATAAATACAGTAAATGTGTCTTCAGCATTATTTTGAATTTTTTTAAAGATAATTATTTTCTTAAAGAGACAGAAAGGGCATTCCACCATAATGGTGCATAAAAAAAAAAAAAGCTGACTGTTGAGTTGTTTCCAAGTGAGCACGTGTAGGAGGAGTAATTACCAAGCATTGTTCGTGGATGGATTGAAGCAACTGACCAGGAACATGAGGTAGATAGATAGGTAAAATGGGAGTGCTTCATATAATGCACTATGAGTCAGAGTAATTATTATTATTATTTTTTTTTAATTGAAAGCAATAACGCATGGGAAGCCAATATAGTAACTTGAAAATTGGAGAAATGTGATCATTTCTGCTATCTTACAGAAGAACCTGGTCAATGTGGTCTGTACCAACTGAAGGTGTTTGATCTTAGATTATGAAATGCCCGCACAGACCACATTACAATTATTTAAGTGTGAAATAATATAAGCAATTAGAACAAAGATGTAAATTTTTGAAGCTGAAAACATGTCGTACCAAATGAAGGCATGGAGTACCAAATAAGTTGATCCTATAACTGAAGAAACCTGAAATTTTAAAGGACAGTTCTGAATCAAAAACAGCTCCCAAATATTTAGGGCTCCTTTTACTAAGCTGCGCTACCCGTTTTAGCAAGCGCTTAATGCGCGCTACAATGCCGCGCACGCTAGATGCTAATGCCTCCATTGAGCTGGCGTTAGTTTTTCCATTTAGCGCTAATTTGCGCGCACGCTAAAAACGGTACTGCAACTTAGTAAAAAGAACCCTTAAATGGCATAACTGGAAGGAGAGGTCCCATAATTTAAGAGATTAAGAGGGAAGTTTTAAATGAATGTCAAGCAAGTTGTAGTTTTGTTAGAATCCAGCACACATTTATTACTTTTCAGCCAACTGGTGATCTTATTCAGACAGAATTGGAAAGGGTTGAGATCAATGCAAATTGGAAAAGTATAGAAAATATTATCAGAATAGAAATATGAGCTAATACCATAGTCGTGGATGAGAGTTGTAAGGGGACTCAAAAATATATTAAAAAGAGTAGGTGACAAGATGGAGCCTTGGTGGACAATGTAATTGAGCCTGTACCTTGAAGATTTTAATCCTGATTTAAAATTGGTGCTCCACCTTCCTCCACCCCTGACCTCCCCCTAACCTAACCAGTTAGGAAAGGCCCGTTAGTGGCAATATTCAGTGTTATTCAATAATAGTTAAATACCAGATTGCTCAGATGGGCAGGAACTTCTCCTTGATGTACCAGCAAAAGGCTGCAAAAATGAATTTGGATAGGGAATTTGGATACAATAGGTTATCCAGGAGGATTACATACAGATTTGAGAATCTTAGGAATAGTATAAAAACTGATATGTGTGGATAGTCAGTAATTAAAGGTCTCGCTTCAGTTTTTGTAATATATTCCAACATTTTCTACAATTTGATTTTTAAGAGTGTTGGTAAGCTCTGTGGTCAGAGGCAAATAAAGTCAGTATTGTGTAAATGATGCCAAAATGATCTAATTTACTGATGGTGATGTTGAACTATAATAGAACCCCTTGGTCTGTTAGTTAATTATAAGATTAGAATTGTTTTTAAAGGATTTGAGGTCTCCAAATTCTGTACTGTGCATATTAATATACATTGTTGACCCAAATCCCTTAAAACTAAACCTCTGAAAGTAGAAATGTGGTTGTCCGTGGGACCCAAGGGAAACCAAGTAGAAGAGGAACACATACAGTAATAACTACATCAGTATGCAACTTAGGATGGCTTAAAAAAACAAAAACAAAAAACAGAGCTTGCAACGATTTGGAGATTGTGCAGGATATGATAGCTTTAAATAAATAAATTCTAGCAATGTCTCTTGGTGCAGTAAAGAGATAACGTTTGACTGTAGGCACAAATGGTAAACCCATGTTAAGAGCTGTCAATTGATCTTTATTCAAACCTATGCCAGAAATATTAGCAACTAATGAGTCTTGAGACTTCTAGACTGAGTGTCGAGTAAGTTGTTCATTTCATATTTTCTTCTGCTTTGACCATTTCACTGATTTGCTCACATCCATCTTCTGTTTCCCCCAGGAAGGTGGCAACTGTCCCTGAAGAAAAGAAATCAAAACAGACAGCATTTGCCACTCAAATCAAAATCCTCTGTCAAACACCATTTGTCACTCCCTAAGATCAAGTTTCAAGTTTATTAGGTTTTAATATACCGACCATCAAATAAATATCTGGCCGGTTTACATTACAATAAAAAAAATATAGGTAAGAAAGAAAAAAATTAATATAATAAATATTTAGAAGTACATATAGTGTATATTAAAACATAAACAAGACAAACTTGATAGTGAGGAGAGAGGTTTATGGGAGGGTAAAGTTACATTGTAGAGAGAAAAGGGAGAAAGAGGGAATGGGAATAAACATTTGGGTGGGGAAAAGTCTTTTTAAATATAATTTTTGAAGGTAAATGATTGAAAATATCAGGAAAAGTAGAGACTAAACTGTAGTGAATGCGTCGCGAAATAGAAAAGTCTTTAGGCCTATCTTAAATTTATCCAGTTGTTGCTCGTCGCGAAGAGGTTGTGGTAAAGAGTTCCACAATGTTGGAGCAGAGACAGAAAAATTTATTTTCCGTGTGTAGTAAAAGTGTTTTATAGAGGGGATCAAAAGGAGATTTTGATTTGTAGATCTTAAATAAGATAAGCTGCAGTTGTGTCATTATTGTATATTGTGCTTTAGAGTGGACCATGGTCATAGTCAGTGGTGCGCAAGGCACCAGCGCGCCGACAATCCAGCGCTGACAATTCAGCGCAAGACAGAAGCGCGCCACTGAAAGCCGCCCAAAAACTTATTTTTTAAGAGCTTCGACGGGGCATAGTGTTCACGCTGCCGTTGGGGGGGGGGGGTGCAACCCCCCACATTATAGAGAAAACGGAACAGTTTCTGATTTTTTTTTCAGGAAAAGTTTTGTTTTGTCTATAATGTGGGGGTTGTACCCCCCCCAACGGCAGCGCAAACACTATGCATTAAAGTGGGGGGGGGTTCCCCCCACACCCCCCGTCGGAGCTCTTAAAAAATAAGTTTTTCGGCGGCGTGCTTCTGTCTTGCGCTGGATTGTGGCGCGCTGGTGTCTCCCGTGCGATTATCCCGTCACCGTGGACCATATAAGGGACATTAACTTTCACTGATTAAGGACACGAAAGACCCAGTATCTATAAATGGCACCATCATTATCGGCCTCCAAAGAAATGGCCACTGATCACATGTAAATCGCGCAAGGGCACCATTTATAGAATTGTGGCTTCATGAAAGATAGGCACCAGAAATGTAGGCCAGGGTTTTTAAGGTTTACATTTCTGGCGCCTAGCTTTTATGTGAATCGCAGCTACAGAGGCACTTTATGATGCCTAATGCCACTTCTGGTGTTAGCCATGCCTACAGTGGCGTTAGGCATCATAAAGCACTTCTATAGCTGCGATACTTAAGAACATAAGAATAGTCTTACTGGGTCAGACCAATGGTCCATCAAGCCCAGTAGCCCGTTCTCACGGTGGCCAATCCAGGTCACTGGTACCTGGCCAAAACCCTAGGAGTAGCACTATTTCATGCAACCGATCCAGGGCAAGCAGTGGCTTCCCCCATGTCTTTCTCAATAACAGACTATGGACTTTTCCTCCCTCCAAAAACTTGTCCAAACCTTTCTTAAAACTAGCTATGCTATCCTCCTTTACCACATCCTCTGGCACAGTTTTTATTTTTAGGCACTAGTAGGCATCTACATTTTTTCTTTTAAAATCGCTTGAAATCATTATTAAAGGGCGTTTTGCACTTAAGTTAGAACATAAGAATTGCCGCTGTTGGGTCAGACCAGTGGTCCATTGTGCCCAGCAGTCTGCTCATGCGGCGGCCCTTGGTCAAAGACCAGTGCCCTAACTTAAAGTAACCCTACCTGCGTACGTTCTGGTTCAGCAGGAACTTGTCTAACTTTGTCTTGAATCCCTGGAGGGTGTTTTCCCCTACGACAGACTCCGGAAGAGCGTTCCAGTTTTCTACCACTCTTTGAGTGAAGAAGAACTTCCTTATATTTCGTATGGAATCTATTCACTTTCAATTTTAGAGAGTGCCCTCTCGTTCTCCCTACCTTGGAGAGGGTGAACAACCTGTCCTTATGTACTAAGTCTATTCCCTTCAGTACCTTGAATGTTTTGACCATGTCCCCTCTCAATCTCCTCTGTTCGAGGGAGAAAAGGCCCAGTTTCTCTAATTTTTCACTCTACGGCAACTCCTCCAGCCCCTTAACCATCTTAGTCGCTCTTCTCTAGACCCTTTCGAGTAGTACCGTTTCCTTCATGTACGGCGACCAGCGCACTATGGCCCGGTACAGCGGCATGATAACCTTCTCTGATCTGTTCGTGATCCCCTTCTTTATCATTCCTAGCATTCTGTTCGCCCTTTTTGCTGCCATGATATATTAGTTGGGCGAATAGGGTAAAGCAAAGCAAAAAAAAAAAAGTAACTCCCTGGAAAGAGACTTGGGAGTGATGGTAGACACGACATTGAAGGCGTCGGCACAATGCGCCACAGCCTCGAGGAAAGCAAACCAAATGTTAGGTATCATTAAGAAGGGTATCTCGACCAGAACGAAGGAAGTCATCCTGCCACTGTACCGGGCTATGGTGCGCCCGCATCTGGAATACTGTGTACAGTACTGGTCACCGTACCTCAAAAAGGACATGGCAATGCTTGAGGGAGTCCAGAGACGAGCAACTAAACTGATTAAGGGTATGGAAAACCTTACATACACTGACAGACTGAAGAAGCTGGGGCTGTTCTCCCTGGAAAAGCGGAGACTCAGAGGAGATATGATAGAGACCTTCAAGATCCTGAGGGGCATCGAAAAGGTTGACAAAGACAGATTTTTCAATTTGAAAGAAACCACAAGAACAAGGGGTCACTCGATGAAATTGAAGGGGGACAGGTTTAAAACAAACGCAAGGAAGTACTTTTTCACACAGAGGGTGGTGGACACATGGAACACCCTTCCGGAGGCCGTGATAAGAAATAGCACAGTACAGGGTTTTAAGGATGACCTGGATAGGTTCCTGGAAGACAAAGGGATTGAGGGGTACAGATAAGAGCAGTGGAAGGTTTAGAGATAACTGTAGAGGTAGGCAATAAAATTAGTCAGGGACCTCTGACCAGGCAATATGCCTGATGGGCCGCCGCGTGAGCGGACCGCTGGGCTGGATGGACCGCTGGTCTGCCCCGGCGGAGGCGACTACTTATGTACTTATGTACTTATGTAGATATTTTTTCTGTTTTCTCAGAAACTGCTTTGGACTTCAAGAAGAATTTTACACACTTATTTAGTCATCATATCTATGTATTACTATTAAACAACAATCTTAAGCAAAATAGCACTGGGTTGCTCTTCAATGAAGCCTCTTTACAGAGTATTCAAAGACAAGGAAATAACACTCCATGCACTCATTTACTCAGTGTTCAATTACAGATGTGAAAGCTGGACACTACGGAAACAAGACAGAAATAAGATTAACTCATTTGACTTTGGTGATGGAGAAGGATTTTATGTACTGTATACTGTGGACTGCCAGAAGATCTAACAAATCGATTCTGGAAGAGATCAAACCAGCTATGTCAGATGAAGCCAAAATGATGAAGTTATGAGGGTCAGAAGAGAAAGATTATTGGAGAAGGAGATTATGTTTAGGAAGATCGAAGGAACCAGGCACAGAGAGCGACCTGCATCAGATGACTGGACTAGAGAGTTGCACTGGGACAGAAATCCCACCCATCCCCACCCGTCCCAGCAAAGAATCCTCTCCGTCCCCACCTGTCCCCATCGGGATCCTCTCCGTCCCCACTCGTCCCCGTCAGGATCCTCTCCGTCCCCACCCAACCCCGCAAGGAATTACCTCCATCCCTGCCCGTCCCCATAAAAAGCAGCAATTACTTCTGACAGGATCATCAACTCCACAGTTTCTTTTGTGTTTGCGCTGCTGTTTTCCTTGTGGAATCTCTTTGGTGGAACCCTTTTTTTGTTTTCTGTTCAGGTAATTAACTTATAAACCCCCTCTTTTATTAAGGCTGATGTTTCCATTATATTATATGGACGAACCCTGCTTCCAAAGCCTTCCATCCCCGTGGGAGTCCCGTTGGCTAGAGGGGGGTCCCCGTGGGAGTCCTGTGGGTTAAGGGGGGATTCCCGCGGGACCCGCAGGATTCCCGCGATCCCCGTTCCCGTGCAGACCTCTAGACTGGACATGTTGCAAACAACCACAGGAATTATGCTGGAGGACCTTACCAGACTAGTATAAAACCAATCTCTTTTTAAATCTGTAATTAATCAAGTTTCTAGGACTTGAACTTGAGTTGATAGCATCTAACTAACAACAAATAAAGCTGTAAAACTTTAAATTAAAATATCAAGCAGTTGCTGATAAAACAGTAAATACCTCAAGGGCAGCGGTCTCAAACTCAGGGCCCATGGGTCGTATGTGGCCCCCCGGGTGCTATTTTGCGGCCCCCGGTCTTCTACCCGATTTCACAATCTGGGCAGGAAGAGAGGCGCTGGCATCAGCTGACTTGCAACTGCCTGCTACTGTCGCGTATGCCGGGACTCCTGCCTTTGCATATCTGCCGGAGGAAAAGAGAAAAAAATGTTGGACTGGTGGAAAGGAGGAAGCAATGTTGGACTGAGAGGGGGGGCCAGAAAGGAGGAAGGGAAGGAAGATAGACTGCAGGGGGCAGAAAGAAGGAAGGGAAAGAGAAATGTTACACTGGGGAGGAAGGAGGGAAGTAGAGAGATGTCATACCATGGAAATAGGGAGGGAAGGAGAGAGAGATAGGAAAGGAAGGTAAAACATGGAAACGTAGATTGTGAGAAGAAAGCAGAAAAATTGAATGTTAAGTTAATGCCAAAGATGGATGCAAAGCAGAAAGTGAAGATGGATAGAAAAACAGTCAATGGACAAGAAGGCCCTGGAAACATAGTTAAAAGCACAGAAAATAATCACCAGACAACAAAGGTAAGGAAAATGATTTTATTTCCAATATAGTGATTGAAATGTGTCAGTTCTGAGAAAGGAAAGATGTTAAACTTTAACTGTGAGGGCCGCAGAAAAAATAGTTGAAAGGTTAGTGTGGGGGGGGGGTACGGAAGGGGGCATCCTCCGGCAGGAGGGGTTGGGTACCCTCCTGCCGATGATCGTGGGGGTGGGGTATGGCAGTCTTCTTCTGGCAGAAGGGGTTGCTTTCTTTTTTTCAGCTTCAGGATCAATTTAATAACGTAATCAACATAATAATTTAACTAAAAATGATGGACACAAACTGCTGGAGTAGCTATCCTGAAAAATATTTGTGGAATATAGTATTTAAAATTGCCAAAACTCTGGTTAATGATGTTATCTGTGTATGTTTTCCATGATCTTATAGGTCAGAGGTGGCCCACCCCTGGGATAAATGGATAGGCAGCTAAATTGAAAGCAAATTATATGAGTAAGATATGATAAGCTGGTCTATTTTACAGGGTGTACAGAAAGCTCATCTAGGTGCAAAGGAGAGGATAGTCAATTGCCACATGTATGAAAGACTTGGGAGATGAGCCAGACTTTCATTTGCTTCCTGACATAGAAGGGCATTTTCAATAGTGTGTCTAAGCCCGATTTTGGATGTTTCCTGCAAGATGTTCAAAGATTGTGGAAGGGAAACATCCATTTTTGAAGCAGCTAGACATCCAAATAGGTCACTTTGAGGGTTTTTTTCAAATGACTTATTTGGATGTCTTGGCCATCATGATGCCCAACCTTAGTACACCTAACTTTTTCTACCACTTCTGACCACAAAAACGTCCAAGCTCAAAATATCAAAATCCAGACCATTTGGATGTGGGAGAGGCCAGCATTGCAATAGACTGGCCACACAGACATGCCAACAAAGCAGTGGGACACCTTAAAGGGCATGTGAACTTCACATAAAGGGTGCCATGTGTACATCACCAAAACTCCTCCCAAACCTACTATACCCACCTGTCTATTACCCCAGTAGCTCTTATGGCTGCAGGAGGCACCTATATGGCAGTATAGTAGGGTTTTTGTGACCTTACACTTTCCACTATAAATGTAGTGGTTAAGTGGCATATGAGCCTGGGTCCTCTTCTCTATAGTTCACTAGTCTACCCACTGGACTACCTGTGTGCTGCTCTACTAGGCTTTCCTATACCTGGAGTTGCTGTTCTAGAGTGAGGTATGTACTGTTTCATTCAGATTTTTGTGGGGATGGAGGGGGTCAGTGACCACTGAAGGAGTGTGGAGGGGTCATTACTTAATCCCTTCAGTGGTCATCTGGTCAGTTTGGGTTCCTATTTAGTACTTAGATGTTTTTAAAACAGGTCTAGTTCTGAATGTCTAAGTTCCATCTTGGATATCTTCGGAAATGTTCAATATCACCGCAAGATGTCCAAGTGCTAAGTCTATCCAAAGCCCACCAACATGCCTCCAACATGTCCTCTTGAACATTGGACACACAGCGGCTAAGAAGCCTAGCGAGAAATCTAGAAAGTTGGCTTAAAAAATCAGCACTTAGATGTGTAGACAAGAAAAACATCCAAGTGCCGATTTATGATGGGGTTTTTTACTACTACTACTACTAATTATTTCTATAGTGCTACCAGACATATGCAGCACTTTACAAAGTCGCAAAGAAAAAGAAAACAGTCCATGCTTGAAAGATCTTACAATTTAAAAGCCAAGACAGACAAACAGGATGTCATGGATACAGCTAAGTGGAACAGTTAATCAGCTGGCTGGGTTGGTAGGCAGAGGAGTAGGGTTAACGATTGAAGGCTATATCAAAAATGTGGGTTTTCAGTCTGCTTTTAAACAAAGAAAGGGAAGGGGCTTGGTGGATAAACTTAGGTAATTTATTCCAGACATAGGGGGCAGCTATTTGAAAGGAACAAAGTCCACTGCACTGACCACTAGACTGCCTCTCTGCTCTTCAAGGATGTCTGCATGGCCATTTTTGTACATTTTCAGTGCAAGACCATCCTTCTCACATATTTTTGAACAGGAGATCGTGATGTTTATTCTTGTTCAAAAATGGCTATGAGATGGACCTTTTGGGGGGATATTATAGGCAGAATGTCCCAATTCTAACTTGGAAACTTCTGACTGTGGACCATCTAGTCATTGGCTGAAAAAGGATCACCAGACTGACTAAAGGAAAAGTAGGAAATCAATTGATAGTTGCAGCCTAGAGCAGTGGATTATGGATATGGTTTACAATAAGCATAGAAAAAAAAACTGGTGGAACAGACAACTGTATATTCTGTAAGAAACAGCTGAAAATGGTCACTCATCTTCCAGACAGCTGCGAAGTTCTGATGGCAGAAAATCTTTATACAGAAAGGCAAAACAATGAGACATGTGTCATCCATTGGAAACTTTGTTGACACTAAATCACTGATCTCAAAAAGCACTGGGCTCATGACCCTAAGAGAAACAGGAAGATTGAAAAGGTTATGATCACTTGGGATATCCCCATTCAACCAGATAAAAAGTTGAGTGCCAGGAAACTAGACAGAAAGGAGAAAAAAACACTAGAATAAGTTGTCCTAAATCTGGTTGCTTTGCTATGTGGATGCCAACACTGAATATCGGGCCAGCATCTGCATAATTATTATTATTATTTATTTGTATTATATATTTTTAATTATTTTAATTATTATTAATTGTACTATTTATTTATTTATTATTATTATTATATTTATTTGTAATCCTCTCACCTCCCCCTCCATTGGCCTCTGGAACCCCCTCCCTTGTGAAGTGCCAAGTCCTCCTTCATCCCCCATCTTTCTCCCTGTTGTCCAGGGGGCAACAACAAGGGGACCACCCTCCTGCCCTCGAAGATCCTTGATGGACCACCAGGTACACAGGTAAGTCTGACTGACCACCAATGGCTGAATATTAAGGGGAGTGTGGGGATTTGTCTATGACCACATATTGGTGGAACTACAAAATCAAAACTGTGCTAGAAAATGAACAAGCCACATTTCTATGGGACCTCCGAATACATACTGCTAAATACTTGCTGCACAATTTACTCAGTATCACTGTGGAATCAGAAGTGAGGTAAATACCAGGCGACGGCTGTGTTGAAGACAAACAGTTGGAGAAGATAATCAAATATCAAGTCTCTAGTTCTGGTCATTGAAGTACAGGGATCTCAAAGTCCCTCCTTAAGGGCCGCAATCCAGTCGGGTTTTCAGGATTTCCCCAATTAATATGCATGAGATCTATGTGCATGCACTGCTTTCAGTGCATATTCATTGGGGAAATCCTGAAAACCTGACTGGATTGCGGCCCTCAAGGAGAGACTTTGAGATCTTTGCTGTAGTAATTAGTGCATTTGGTTATACTGGGGGTAGGCAGTTCCGGTCCTCGAGAGCTGGAGCCAGGTCAGGTTTTCAGGATATCCACAATAAATATGCATGGGACAGATTTGCATCTCAAGGAGGCAGTGCATGCAAATCCATCTCATACATATTCATTATGGATATCCTGAAAACCTGACCTGGCTCCGGCTTGCAAGGACCGGAATTGCCTACCCCTGGGTAATACTAAAAGATTAGACCAATGTTTGAGCATATTGGGTATTGACAAAATCACCATCTGTCAACTATAGAAAGCAGTGCTGCTTGGAACTGTCCACAAACGTACCCATGCTTACAGCATAAGTGGCAGTACAGTAAGTACCGTGTGCTAATTACAGTGTCTAGTTCAAACACATTCTCTGCCCCGGCCACCTAGTTCGAGCCTCCTAAGGCTTCCTACTCATACAGTTAATGAGTGAATTAATGTGTGCTGACATGCCATTGCTATAACAATTACCAAGTTTGTACATTAACAATGAATGCTAATTTACACATTAATGGATTAACACACTTTAGTAAATGAGGCCTTTAAACAGGAGAAATGGAAAAATTTGACGGAAGCTCTGCAGTGATCAAAACAATCCCTATGGAAACCACTGCAAAAACAAACCAATTAATGTACTCTGCTACCTTTGCTGCCATAAAGAAACTAGGATATTAAATAAAAGAAACCAAAATCATTAGCAAAGGAAAGTCAAAATGGAAAACCTGTCTTAAAACCAGGCAGATGCAAGCAATTTGAAGACTGTGAAAGAAAGACAATTTACATATGAGTAAATTTGTTATGAATAAAAAGTACAACACTGGGCCCAAAACCATCTCAGAAATATCAGAAAAAATATAAAAACGAATTGTGTTTCAGCGATATGAAAGCAGACTTATCTGGTACAGGAAAAAAAAAAACCAACCATTTTAGAACAAATCAATATCAGTTCTACAGAAGCGTTGAAGCCAGTCAATAAAATAATGAAACCACTGCAAATCCTGATAACGTCATAGGATATGGGTTATGCCAAGTAGTGCGGCTCTTTGTGGCTGACAATTGAAATTTTATTGAAGCCTAATGCAGTTAGGTGGTCCAGGTTTTTGGAGACTGCACCAAGAGCACCGATTAGCATTAGTATTATCATTACAGTGGTCTCTTTACTCCACAGTTAGTTTTGATTTGCAAATATTTATATTCTGTTAGCTCCTGAAGCTGCTTTATATTATGATGAAGATGATTATTATCATAACTTAGGCCCGTGCACCTTTGCTTTTTCTTCCAGACATCCTTATACTCCCATTTTATTTTTAAAATGAAATACATACACCATTTAGATAGTGGCAAAAAAATGCCATAGATTTTCATTTTCTATAGTCATAGCATTAATTCTGAAGAGGCGGCCCTATCAGTAGGTGAAGTGGGATTCCTTCCTGCCAATTTTTCATTGGAAGGTATGGGGGTGTTGGGTGATGTTCGGGGATGTCAAGTGAAGTTGAGGGGTTTCAATGTTGGGGGTGATGTCGGGTAAGAACATAAAAAGTGCCTCTGCTGGGTCAGACCAGAGGTCCATCGTGCCCAGCAGTCCGCTCGTGTGGCAGCCCAACAGGTCCAGGACCTGTGTAGTAGTTCTCTATTTATACCCCTCTATCCCCTTTTCCTTCAGAAAATTGTCCAATCCCTTCTTGAACCCTAATACCGTACTCTGTCCTATCACGCCCTCTGGAAGTGCATTCCAGGTGTCCACCATCCGTTGGGTGAAGAAAAACTTCCTAGCATTGGTTTTGAATCTGTCCCCTTAAAACTTTTCCGAATGCCCTCTCGTTCTTGTAGTTTTCGAAAGTTTGAAGAATCTGTCCCTCTCTACTTTCTCTATGCCCTTCATGATCTTGTAAGTCTCTATCATATCCCCTCTAATTCTCCTCTTCTCCAGGGAAAAGAGCCCCAGTTTCTCCAGTCTCTCCGTGTATGAAAGGTTTTCCATACCCTTTATGAAACGTGTCGCTCTCCTCTGAACCCTCTCGAGTATCGCCATATCCTTCTTAAGGTATGGCGACCAATATTGGACACAGTACTCCAGATGCAGACGCAGATGCGGTCCAGATGCGGATGCCCGATACAACAGCAGGATAATTTCTTTCGTTCTGGTTGTAATACCCTTCTTGATTATACTCCCCTGGGTCAGCCCCTTTGCACATCCTGGGGTGTGCCTACCAACCTCTTAGAAGCTTCGTGGAAGAAGAGGCAGCATCACATGCAGGGCTGCTCTGGGACCTTCTTCCAGCCAGTCTCTCCTTCCAATGTAATTTCCGGGAGTGGGGTGCTGTTGGACCTGTGATAGGGAGGAGACTGCTGGACTCACAAGGGGGGAAGGGGGCTTCTGATTTTGTAATCACTATTTTTGATGAGCAGACACATCAGCAGGTTTTTTATTTGTATTTACAATCAAGAGTTCATCTAAATAATATATTTACACTTAGGAGCTCATCTGAGCAATGTAGTGCCAAGAGTGTTCATTTCCATAAGATGATAGAGGGGTACTGAATAAAATCTATTCGGTTAAGACTCGTGATGCAGGCTAGTTAGGCCAAAACATGCATATGTTGAGTCTTTAAATTAATAAAATTATTAAACACAGAGGTTGCCTTTGCTGTTCTTTCTTTAAAAATTTCCAGCTGCCCATCCCTAATAATAATAATTTTATTTTTATATACCGTCCTACCACATAGCTCTAGGCGGTTCACATACAGTACTAAAAATATACAAACAGTAAATAAAAGTACAAAATCTAAAAATGACTAAAATTATACAAAAATTGTATAAAATGCATTCGCGAAAATGGATAGATATTCCTTAAAAAGTAACTATAAAATCAGTGTGCAGATTTCCAATCAATATTCTGAAACATCAATTTATAAACTTTTTGAATAAATCAGTTTTCAATAGTTTCCTAAAGAACATGTATGAATGGGCCTAAGAGATAATAGAACTTAACCCTACTCCCTACAACCCAACTTCTGCTGCATAAACAAGAGCTGCACGTGAGTAGGCTTTCATAACTTGACTAACTGCAGAAAAAGTTTTGAACCCCTTATGTACTTGCCATCTTATTGTTTGAATGACTTGGAAACATTTTATGTTTTTGGGGTGGGTTGTTTTTTTTTTTTTTAATTATTATCTCTGTCCTAATGGGCTCACAGTCTAACTGCAGTACCTATGAAAAGGAATGAACAAACAATTATCATCATGCATAACAGACATAGATGAAGGAATAATAATACAATAATTCAATAAAACATAACAAGAGATATACTCCGAGAAGCAAAGTTACTGAACAGATAGGTATTTACCAAATAGATAAGTTTTAAGTAGCTTTCTAAAGGTGAGGTAATTAAATTCTGTTCTTAAGGGTGTGGGAAGGTCATTCCAGGTTCTGGTAGATACAAACATGAAGAAGGTGTTGAATATCCATTTGCATTTCACTCCCTATGATGAGGGTACAATCAGTTGTAGGGTGTTGTTAATTCTCTATGAGGTGAAGAGGTGATTGGTTCTGGCAAGATGGCATTTAGGCCCTGATTCTACATAGTGCGTCCCGATTTTAGGCAGCTGTAGGCGTCCTACAACTGTCTAAACAGCCAATTGGGATGCACGTTTTTTTAAAAAAATGCTCCCCAGGCAGGCTTTCTATATTGAAGGCGAGGCCCGCAAGACACCTAAGCTCGCCTAAGGGCCTTAGGCGGGCCTTAGGCGAACCTAGGCGGCCCTACGCGTCTCCCTAGTAGAGGAAGAGACGCTTACAATGTAGGCCAACAAAATGCTGGTCTACATTGTAAGTAGACGCGGCCGCTATACTTATTGCGGCAAGGGATCTCTCTGCTGCTATAAGTATACCGACCGCCCCTCCCCCCGACACTACCGATCCCTGGCAGGAGGGTGCCCAATCCCTCCTGCCGGAAGATGCACCCCCTCCACACACACACCCCCCCCGCGCTAACAGCCCTCAAACCTCCCCCCCAACCAAACTAACCTTTCCTTGTTGGCCAGACGGGACTTGCCCGTCCAGCCGGCTAGCCCGTCTCGTCGAAATGAGGCGGGCCCGCCCCTTCCCGGCCCATCCTTCTGAAGCCTAAGGCCTGATTGGCCCAGGCTCTAGAAGCCTGGACCAATCAGGCCTTAGGCATAGCGGGTCCGCCCATCCCCACTTAATCTAATGTCTGATTGGCCCAGGCTCTAAGGCGCCTGGGCCAATCAGGCCTTAGTGGGGATGGGTGGACCCGCTATGCCTAAGGCCTGATTGGTCCAGGCTTCTACAGCCTGGGCCAATCAGGCCTTAGGCTTCGGAAGGATGGACCGGGAAGGGGCGGGCCCGCCTCATTTCGATGAGACGGGCTTGCCGGCTGGACGGGCAAGTCCCGTCTGGCCAACAAGGAAAGGTTAGTTTGGTTGGGGGGAGGTTTGAGGGCTGTTAGCGCGGGGGAGGAGGTGCTGAGGGTGTGCGTCTTCCGGCAGGAGGGATTGGGCACCCACCTGCCAGCGATCGGTAGTGTTGGGGGGGGCATCTTCTGGCAGGAGGGATTGGGCACCCTCCTGCCAACGATCGGTAGTGTCAGGGGGGGGGGGGGGGCGGTCGATATACTTATAGCAGGAGGGATTGGGCACCCTAGGTTCGCCTAAGGCCCTTATGCGGGCTTAGGTGTCTTGCGGGCCTCGCCTTCAATATAGAAAGCCTGCCTGGGGAGAATTTTTTTTTTAAAAACGTGCATCCCGATTGGCTGATTTGACATCTGTAGGACGCCTACAGCTGCCTAAAATCGGGACGCACTATGTAGAATCAGGGCCTTAGAGCATAGTGCACAATGCAGGAAAGCTTAAACAAGATTTGAGCATTTACATATACTATTCCATATACCTTGGAGAAACAAGAAAGCTAATATCTGTAGGCGAGAAGTGCAAATGCTAGAAATTGCACACCTCCACAAAATAGTGTAGATGCAAATAAAAAAACCAAAAACACCTGTTGCTGTCCCATTTAAGCTATTCCACATTAAACTAGGGGTGAGAAAGACAAGGTTCTGGTGTTTTCAGCATTTAAGTATTAACCCTTTGGTTTATATTTATTAAGTATTTGATGTACTGCCCTTCTGTCATGACAAGCAAAGCAGTAAACTACTAATAAGTAGTGATATGGCAGAAAAGAGCTACGATTATTGAATGGAAAGCAGAAAGACAAAGAATAGGAGAATAGACAGGGAGATTTCTGCCATGTTGCTAAAGGAATACCTGAATGAACAGGTGAGTCTTTAACAGGTATCTAAAGTGCTGAAAGGCGTATGCAGCGCTGTACATTTTAACATACAACAGACGGTCCCTGCTCAGAAGAGCTTATAATCTAATTTAGACAGGGCATTTCGGGGTTGGGGAGATTATGGTAGAGGAAATGATACAGTGGGTATAGGTATCTGACAGCAGTGAGTGGGAGTTAAGAGTTGAAAATAGATTCAAAAAAGTGGGCTTTTATCTTGGATTTGAACGCTGCTAGGGAGGGAGCACGACGTATTGATTCAGGCAGCCTGTTCCAGGCATACGGCGCCAAAAGAAAGAAGGGACGGAGTCTGGAGTTGGCAGTGGAAGAGAAGGGTACAGATAAGAGGGGCTTGCCCGACGAACGGAGATCATGGGGAGGAGCACCCCAGTGTGTTTCTGCCAGACTCCTGCTGGGGCAAATACTTGTTTAAGAATCGGAACAGAAGACACTTGTTTTTAAATGCAGAACATTGTTTGTTTCTATCCTATTTATGGATTCAGAACATTTGATAAAGACATTTCTTCATGCCTCATAATTCATTGAGGAGGATATGGGGGCGAGGGGAGAGGAAAACAGCAAAAGGTTATTATAACAAAATCTAGTCCTTTATCATATCCTATTATCTGGTTCAGGTTGGCGGGGAACCCAGGCTTTAGAAACTTTAATTGCTAGGAAATTGTACAGTAAACAAAAATTTTTTTTTTCCACACAGCAGGTCCATTTCTTATGATGAGCTTTAAACGCAGTTTTGTTGTTTAGTGGGAATGATATATATATTTTTTGCAGCTTTAAATGTATACAAGAAGGAAAACAGAAATGTTTTCAGGAAAAAAGATATTGTTTCAAAAAGCAAGCAGTAAGCAAAATAATGGCTTGGAGCTCAACAAGTGAGACATGTTGTTTTAATTGATTGCTTACTTGTACAACACATGAGATTTCTTTGAAAGCATGCACTTAACAAATGGAATTAAATAAACAAATACAACGGATTCGACTGGTCAAATCATGGGATTGTTTCTGAAAATCTCATGCTTGCCAAAGCCTGCCCGCGTCAGTTGTAGCAAGCCATTTTCTCTCTCTTTGTCATTAACTCTTTGTGATCACTGCTGCTAACCATTTCCAGAGTGTTCCAGTGCATATATAGTGCTAGTGCAGGAGTAGGCAATTCCGGTCCTCGAGAGCCGGAGCCAGGTCAGATTTTCAGGATATTCACAATAAATATGTATGAGATGGATTTGCATGCACTGCCTCCTTGAGATGCAAATCCATCTCAAGCATATTTATTGTGGATATCCTGAAAACCTGACCTGGCTCCGGCTCTCGAGGACCGGAATTGCCTACCCCTGTGCTAGTGCAAGTCACTTTATCTAACAGTGCTGTTATAGCATCTCTATGGGACCTTTAGCAAATAACTTCCCTTCCCTGTGCTTCAATGAAAACAAAGTAGTTCAATTCTTTCAAATGGCCCTGAATAATTTTCGCAATGTTCAGACTTAATAAATGTGTTTGGCCATCTCTGTATATGCCCTGGGCAAACACCCCTTATTATGGAGGAATGACTCAGTGAATAAAGCAGTGGTTCCCAACCCTGTCCTGGAGGACCACTAGGCCAATTGGGTTTTCAGGATAGCCCTAATAAATATGCATGAGAGAGATTTGCATATAATGGAAGTCACAGGCATGCAAACCTGCTTCATGCATATTCATTAGGGCTATCCTAAAAACCCGATTGGCCTGGTGGTCCTCCAGGACATGGTTCGGAATCACTGGAATAAAGCACTGAACTGTGATACAGGAGGGACCCAGAATCATGAATTCAAAACCACCTCAGTCTGACTGCTGGCTCTAGGGTGACTTTGGGCAAGCCATTTCCCTGCTCCAATAAAAACAAGGCACTTGACAAATCTGGCTTTCCCCAGTCAACACATTAAATGAGCAATTATTATCATCTCCTTAACTGTGAAGTAGTGACATTTCTCCTTCTGTCTTCTTCAAAACTGTCATGCAAAATGCAGGACCATTTAATTTTAGAAGTGATTGCATGTCTTTACTTCAGTCTAAAGTAAAATCAGGATCTTCCTGATCAGAGATGCATTGAAATACAAATCTTCAGAGGTATTATTATTATAAGCCCAAATTCCAGTATGATTCACTTACCCACTGTGCATTTATTTTCTATATTCTTTTCATCATGGCAGGCTGTTAAAGATTTTAGAAGTTCTTAAAGACTCTCTGCTTGAGAACCCTTCACCTCCTCTTCCCAGGATCACTCATGATTTTCACAAAGTACTCTTGTGACATCGAGAGGGTTACCATGGTAGCAATTGTGACATCACTGAATGAAGGATTCTAGGAAGAACAAATATGAATTAGAAAAGGCTTTTGCCTTCTATGCTTCTGAGTATCTGTGATAAGGGGCTATTAGAACATTAACTCCCCCTTTTTACAAAACCGCAATAGCGATTTTTAGGGCAGGCCGGCACGCTGAGTGTTCTGCGCTACTCCTGAAACTCATAGGAACTGAGCATTCAGCACACCAGCCAGCGCTAAAAACGCTATCACAGTTTTGTAAAAGGGGGGGGGGGAAGTAATTAAAAATTAGAAAGATATAACTATAACATAAATACATATTTAGTAAGGATGTGCACAGATCAAACTATTATTTCCAGGTTGTTTCACTTTTTCCTTAATTTCAGATGTTTTATTCTTTTTATTAATTTCAACTAGTTATCTTAACTTTTTAAAATGTGTATTGAAACTTTGGAATACATGCAGACTACCTGTCTGTTTACTTCCTGGGATATCGTCAAGAGGCCCTTTCCAGACTCTCGCTGTGTGCCAAGCCAGCTCCCTATGGATGGACATGGAAGTGATGTTTCTGGTACCACTGATGAGTATAAGTTTTATATAAGAGCATAAGAATTGGCATACTGAATCAGACCATGCACAGTATCTTATTTCCAAAAGTGGTCAATCCAGGACACAAGTATTACATTACATTAATGACTTCTATTCCGCCCGTACCTTGCAGTTCTGGGCGGATTACAAAAGAAACTAGCTGGACATTTCCAGGAAAATTACAATTTAGGGTTTTGGATTACAAAAAGATGACTGGACAGTTCCAGAAAATTTACAGTTTGGGGAGCTGTTTACATGGTTGAGACTTTGAGGAGAAAGAATTACGGAGAGGGAGAGACTTTGAGGGGGAATTTGTAAGGAAGGAGGAGAGCAGGGGGTAGAGTTAAGACATCTGGATAAATTTTTTGGATAGCAGGGTTTTAATTTCCTTTCAAAATGATTTGAAGTCGCTCGTTGTTACCTGGCAGGACACCCAAAAGTGGCAAGATTTCATCTGGGTGCTTTTCAGTCGGCTCCAGGCAGCATGTTTTCCGCCTTATGATGGTGTTCAACCTGGATATTTAATGCAGGGCTGTTTCAGGTGACCATCACTGAATATCTGGGGTTTTTTGGGGGAGAGGCTCTAACTTGACCAGCTAAGAGAATATTCAGTGCTGACCAGTTAGTAGTGGGCAAAGATAGGACTGCTATCGATGTGGTCCAATTTGCCCAATAAACGTAGCTATTTAGTGGTGAATATTCATAGGTAGCTGGCTATGTCACATGGCTAGTCTCTAACTGCAAATATTCAGCTGAGAAAACTGGCTATCTCCCTCTGAATATTGGTGATTAGCTAGCTAGATGTTTTCAAACGGCCGTGGGCTTTTCCTAGACGGTTAAATAGCATTGAATATCAGGGGGGCATGTTATTTGCCCCCATGGATAAGCTCTGTGGCCACAATACTATAAGCAACAGTGTCTATAAATTAGTCGTTGAGGAACGTCAATCTTCAGTTATAGAATCATGCCTAACAGTGCCTAAAATGAACTCAGGTGCCAGTAGGCACGTGAATCTTAGGTATCCTCTATTTATGCCAGGGTTTTCTTAGTCTAAATACAGACGCCTACGTCCATTTTAGGTGCTTACCCAGAAAACATGACCAAGATCTGCCCACAATTTGCCCTTAATCATGTCCACTTTTTGGTAGGTGCCTCAGGATAGGCACCTGCCCAAAATTAGTAGGTACTTACCAAGTTAGTCGTCTATCACCCAATTAATTTTAATTTGAGATAATTATCAAGTCAATTAAGCTTGTTATGGTGCCAATTAAGCCTTTTAAATAATTAAGTTAGGCACCTAGATCAGCGAAGTGCACTTATCTAGGTGCCAAAATTTAGGTGTCTTTTATAGAATCTGGGCCTGTCTGTTGACTTTTTTCCCTGGAACGTGTCCAATCCCTTTTCAAACTCAGCAATGCTGACTATTTTAACCACATCCTCCAGGAATTAATTCTAAATTATAATTAAGCACTAATTATAAAATATGTTTTTCATTTTACCGATAGTTTCTCAAAAGTTTATTTTATGAAAATACTCTCGGCAGAATTTAAAGCTGGGAAGTCTTGGTAAAAAAAAAAGCTGTAAATGCACAAGAATTAGCTATATGGGTAGCACTAAAATATTGCAAAGTCAACATAATTCATTGGGTCTTCTTGAAACAAGTTTCTGTAGGCAGGTTGAGCATAAAGTTGTTTGTTTCTTGAATAAATTACGTTCATGCTACAGAGCCCTTATAAGGCCTGTCTTTAAACGCAGTGATCATGGAGCACAGACTGGTGCATGTGCAACAAATGTTGAGTTCCACCATCTGCGTACCGTTTCAAGAAGAAATGTCTCCAGTCAAGCTGTGCATTCGTTGGTATGCATTTGGTTTGTTGCCACAGCTTAAAAAATATAGAGACCTTTACTAAAGTGTGGTAAAGTTTGGCTTCTGCATTAACCGTTGATGGCGTTCTTGACAGCTAACGCAGGTAATACATGGAGAAAGGTACAAAACAAACCCATTTGGAGAAATTTGCCAAAAGAGAAAGCACCCTTTAGATACAACAGTGTGCTTAGATCAGGGGTCTCAAAGTCCCTCCTTGAGGGCTGCAATCCAGTTGGGTTTTCAGGATTTCCCCAATGAATATGCATTGAAAGCAGTGCGTTCACATAGATCTCATGCATATTCATTGGGGAAATCCTGAAAACCCGACTGGATTGCGGCCCTCAAGGAGGGACTTTGAGACCCCTGGCTTAGATCCACAGATTTAACTTAGATCCACCGAATCTGCTGTCGTAACAGTTAAAGTGCCATAGTGTTTCAAGTTTATTAAAATTTGATGAAACGCTAATCATAAATTCTAACGCGTTTAACAATTAAAAAAAATTAAAAAGGGGAACAATTAACATACTTGTTAAAGACAAATCGTAACTTACATGAAAACAAAAGGATAGTAGGCGGAAATACAATTTAAAAAGAAAAGAGTACAATTAAGGTTAAAAACAAGAGGGCAATGGGAGAGATCATATCAATATTGAATGTGATTAATACAGAAATCATCAAGGGTAGACCCAGAGATCATGTAGCATTCATATGCATCTTTAAACAGGAAACTTTGAAGGTTTCCCTTAAATGTCTCTAAATTTTTCTCAGATCTTAAATGTGAAGGTAAAGAGTTCCAAATTGTAGGGGCTATAGTTACAAATGAAGAAGCCCTATGGGTACCAATGATTTTTAAAGATGGGACGTGAAGAAGGTGCTGAGATGCTGCTCTTAAGGTTCTCAAAGGATCATGAGGGATGAGCAGCTTATGAATGAAGGCAGGTTCTTTGGTGTTCATGGTTTTAAAGGAAATTAAAGCAATTTTGTATGTAATTCGATGAGGAATTGGTAACTAGTGTGCACTCTTTAGCAAGGGGCTAACGTGATCAAATTTCTTCTTGTTCGTTATAATTTTTATGGCAATGTTTTGTATTAATTGTAGACGTCGGATGTCTTTTGGACAGACGCCTTTATATAAGGAAATACATGCTTTCTCCACCCATTCCCCATGCAGCCTCTGACTATTCCATGCTTGCCAGTTAGTAGTTGGAGAATTAGCACACACTAAGGGGGTAAATTTAATATTTATAGCTTGCTAAAATGTAGGCACTAAAACTGGGTGCTAAGCTAGTATTCTACAATGGTAGAATTGAATGCTAGATCTGTTTTAGAATACTAGTATAACTCCATGGTTGCCATATGTACTTGAGTATAACTGAACTAATGTTTTTCTCCCCAAAATGGGGTGAAAATTGTTAACGCAAATATAAGCTAGAGAGGCTTATATTTGATTATTTCTTTCTCATAGTATGCTTTTGCTGTTTTCCTCTCCCCTCGCCCCCATACATACCTTGTGACTGGCATTTCTCTCCCTCTCCTACCCACTTCTTCCCTCTCCTCCCCCCCTCATGGTTACAGCCATAATGATCTCCCTCTACTATTCCAACCCCCACACTGATGGCATCCCACTCCCTTTTCCCCCGCCCCCTCTACAATGACCAGCATTGCCACTCTTACTGCTTATCCTTGCTGCCCTGGCCCAGCGCATTTCCTGTCAGCGGCAGCTGGTATTACATTACATTACATTAGTGATTTCTATTCCGCCATTACCTTGCAGTTCAAGGCAAATTACATCCAAACTAAAACAAGAATTACATTCAACATTTGAAGGAATAAAATAAACGATGACTTAAAATTTTTTAAGGTAATAAGAATGTCGGGTAAAAGAGCTACCAACGGGAAGTAGAAGTCTTTAGGAGATAGGAATAGGGTGAATTATGGGGATTTAGATAACATTTGATAAATATAAGAATATTAGAGAGTATTAAGGGTATAGAGAGTGTTGGATGTTGGGTTGGGATTGGTCGTGCTGGATAGGTTTTATGTATTTTTTGAAGAGTATGGTTTTAGTATCTCTCTTGAAGATTTTGTAGTTTGTAGTTGAAGATAACAGAGTGGTGATTTGTCTGTCCAGTTTAGCTGCTTTGGAGGCTATTAGGTTGTCATAAAGTTTTTTTCATTTGACATTTTTGGATGATGGGTGGGAGAATAGTGAGTGGGTTCTTCTGTGTCTGGTTGAGGAGGATTGATTTAGTCGGTTGTTCCAGTAGGTTGGGCTTTCTTCGTTTATAGACTTGTAAAGTAAGCAGTAGAATTTGAAGTGCGCACTCGCTTCTATTGGAAGTTAGTGCGAGTCATGGAATGCCTCTATGATATGGTCATATTTTTTTAGTGAATAGACAAGTCTTAGGGCTGTATTCTGTGCTGTCTGCAATTGCTTCATCATGGTCATGGGACATGGTAGGTATAGTATGTTGCAGTAGTCTATCATCCCAAGAATAAGAGATTGTACCAATAGTAGGAATTGCTTCTTTTCGAAGAATGTTCGGATTTTTCTTAGATTTCTCGTAGTCATGAACGATGCCTTTATTATTTTGTTAATTTGGGGTTGCATGGTGCAGCCTCTGTCAATTGTGATTCCAAGCAATTTTAGTGTAGATTGTATTGGGTATGAGAATGAATTTATAACAAGATTAGTTAATGTTAGAGTTTTGTTGTTTTCTAATAGGATGAAATTTGTTTTGTCAGGGTTAAGTTTTAATTTGTGCTCTGTCATCCAACTTGCAACTGATTCGAGGGTTTTGTGTATAAGCAGTAAAAGTGACTGTGGGAGCTGGCAGACTTTGAGCATGGCAATCTATTCTAAACAACTCCACTATCTACTAGCACTATTGTGCCACTTCAAACTAAAGGAGGAAAAAGCCTCAGATTATGAGTGAACTGTATTACTTTGCGGTTGTACTCATCAACATATATCATAGGCATAAAAACCTCTGGATACCTCTGTGTTGACTAACTATAATATAATTCTCCCCAATGTGGGCCCATGTTTCATGGCACAAACGCTGCTTCTTCAGGGCACCAGAGATGCCAGCTGTGAGCAAAAAAAACCAGATAGCATTGTCTCACTAGTAACTACAGCTTATTACTATCTAACATACTTTATACTCACTGTAACATTGTTGCTTCTACCTTGCAGATGCTCAAGGCCCCGGCCCAGCACTGTTCCTCCTGTCAGTGGCAGCATGATAAGCAGTAAGTGTGGCAATGCTAGTCACCGAGGGGGAGGGGGGTAAGAGATGCCATCAACACTGGGAAAAGCCAACTTGACTCTAAGGATCCCAATTTTGGGGGGACCCAAAATTATTGACTAATAGTTGAGTATATACGGTGCATGATATATAGTACATGCCGCTCTTGGAGCATGACCATTTATGCTGTGTCTGTGGATGGTGAAAAGGGTTGCACCTAATTGCAGCAGTTGGGTGTGTAAATGTAACTATTCTACTCGTGTAAAGTGCATGCAAGAAAAGTCAGAATTCCCCTGACATTCCCATGCCCCTCCCAAAATGTCCATGTCCCTCCCACAATGATGCCACTTATGCATATGAGCAAGAGAGAAATAGGCAAACTATTTATAGAACAGAGGTGTAAGTCTGTTATGTGAGTCACAGCAATTATTGTTTGCAACAATTATTCTTGTTTATTGCCGACTTAGTGCCAATATGTTATGTGCCAAACTGGACTTATTCTATAAATGTGTGCCAAATTTTGGGCGCAACTTATAGAATTTGAGATAAGTGTAACACTGCTGCATTAACAGTGCAGGTATGTGCTTGCTAATTCTTGTTAAAGGCATAAAAATTGATTTAATGCATATTAACCTATGAATGAATGCGCTACATATTAGAACACGTTAAAATGTTCTCTCTGTTGTACAATCATTTGTTTAAAAAAATCAATTAAAAGAAAGTTAAAATGGTTTTGTTAAACCGAGCATGTAAAATGAGCTAAGTTAAGATTTCTGAAGATTCCCAGAATAAAAAGAAACATTTATTCCTCATGCACATCACTGGTCTCCAAATGGGTTAGTTTTGTGCGTGGATTTGAAGGACTTCTCTTGATGCAACCAGGCGATCTGGTGAAGCAAGGATCCTTGTCGGGATTATGAATTATTTTGCTGGAGCAGCGAAACTTCTGGAGCTACTGGAGTGTTTGAAGATTTTGTGAACAATTGGGGACTATGAACTGCTAAAGATAAGTGTTTTTCAAACTTTTCTGTGCTCAGTGATTTGGACATTTTTGAGATATGGAACACGTTCTCTGGGGAGATTTTTTTAATGCCAGTGATAAGATTGAAGGCAGCAAGAAGCCTTTTTTTCCATATGTTTGTGACTGCTAGATGTTCTATTGGTTCCTTCCACTGCCTGGCTTGGTAACAATTGAAATGTAGCTGTGGCATTAGTTTTGTGCACAAACCAAGAAAAAGTGGGGAAGGGACACTGCACATCATCCTCGAGAACAATCAATTTATTAAAAGCATATAAACCATTAAAATATATGTATAAAATAATACAAGCCTATTAGAGAGTCTTTAATCCTTTTTATGCTGGACCCAACGCGGTCCGTGTTTCAGCTCTTAGAATTAGCCTTCCTCAGGGGTGTAATTGCAATCCAGAAGATGGCGCCAATGTACAGGGAAAAACTCTCCATTTGTGCAAAATGGCTTGTAAATAACGTAGCATCAAATCCAAAGCGCTGTGAATGTGTGCATCTGTAAACAACGTTGCCGCTAAAAAGAAAGCGTGTTTGGGGTCCAGCATAAAGAGGATTAAAGACTCTCTAATAGGCTTGCATTATTTTATACATATGTTTTAATGGTTTATATGATTTTAATCAATTGATTGTTCTCGAAGCTGATGCACAGTGTCCCTTCCCCACTTTTTTCTTGGTTTCTGCATTGTTACATGTGGGGTTGTGTTTTCCTTTCTGTTGTGGACCATATTAATTTTGTGCACACCATAACAGAATTGAATCTCAGGATGTGCTATCTTTAATCTCTCAGATTTACTTCTAGTGCTCATTGTGTCAACGAGAGCCAGTTCCAAGAGAGAGATTTTAAGCCAATTCTGGATTTCAGGCAACCATATCTTGGTGTATATCTGGACCTGCAGCACTGGTTTCAGTTGGCAGAGTCGAGGACTATAAATCCCACATTGCTTTTAAAGATCATTTTAAAGAAAAGGACTAAGCAAAAAGCTTGCCTCCTAGAACTGAGCATCTTGGCAGCTCTGTTGCTTCTGGAGTACAGAAGGTATAATATACATAGGCAACATATCAAGGTACACTTGGGAATGCTATTTAATTGCAGCAGTGTTTCAGATTTCTCTCAGGATAATGTGTCCAAATAGGTTAATTTAATTTATTTCATATGATATACCACACTAGGCCTAGTACCACAATATATACCATGAAGAAATGAATCTTATTCTTATGCCGGAGTATGTTAGAGATTCTCAGTCTCTCAGATTCACTTCCAGTACTCAACTTAATTTGTGTTATTTCAAAGAGCATCTCCTCCTGGAGTTCGTAAGGTGTAATATGCACATGCAAAATCTCAAGATGTGCATACAAATTTTTAAAATCAGGCTATTTGCACTCAGTCCAATTGAAATAACGTCTGTATTTTTTGGCACATATTTTTAGTGTATGTACAAAGCCTGGGGCTTTAAGCTGCATTTTAAACACTCTCTTTCCTTTTTCTCTTTTTACAGTAGAGATAATGAATCATTGACCTTAGGATAACTTCAACATTATTGAACATCTTCAGAGCATCGATAATTAGAATATTGAGTTAGAAGCTTATAAAGTGCAGTTATTAAAAAATGATTAATTATAACTCTTAAATCTATATTATTAAACTGTAAAGATTTTTCAAAATTGGATTAAATAGCTGGTAGAATACATCACGTTTATTTGTTAAATATGAAACAAAAAGGGAATTGGGGGAAATTTAAGAAAAAGATTAGGGCTCTTCAGCTTGGAAAAGAGACAGCTGAGGGGGGATACGATTGAAGTTTATAAAATCCTGAGTAGAGTAGAATGGGTACAAGTGGATCAGTTTTTTTTTACTTTGTCAAAAATTACAAAGACTAGGGGAAGCTCAATAAAGTTACAGAGAAATACTTTTAAAACCAATAGGAGGAAATATTTTTTTTACTCAGAGAATAGTTAAGCACCAGAACGTGTTGCCAGAGGTTGTGGTAAGAGCGATTATGAAAGGTCTGGACAATTTCCTGAAGGAAAAGTCCATATTCTGCTATTGAGAAAGATATGGGGGAAGCCACTGCTTGCTCTGGTTCGATAGCATGGAATGTTGCTACTCTTTGGGTTTTTGCCAGATACTAGTGACCTGAATTGGCCACCGCGAGGACGGGCTACTGGGTTACAAGGTTTAATACAACATCCCAGGACTAATTATAACTATAATAGTTATTTTGTTAATTATAAATGAGGTTGTATATGTATAATATTGTTTTATTTGTTTTATGGTTTGTATGCTCTAAAACTTCAATAAATTGGAATCCACATTTTCAAACTTTTGAGACACAGACTGTGAAAAGTCCACTGTTTGTTTCACTATTTCTCTGAGAAACCCTTCTACTCTAGAGATACCTAACCACAAATCTTTAAGGGTAATATTTTGTGTTTCCACTGTTGGTGGTTGGTCCTCTACTACACCTGAAAATTCAAGTGATTTAGGTATTCCAGTAAAAGCTAATTTATTTGCTGAGTAAAGGATACCCCATATTCAGTGGAAATAGCAGGATTTATATTCCTACTATCACTTGGTACTGGATGAAGGGGAGAAATCCTTTTGAGGGGGCTCATTGATGCTCCCAATATCATACAAAGCCATGGCAGCAATTCCTGGTGCAGTAAGTGCAACAAAGTCCATAGGAACTGAAAGGGCTATGTCGCATTTGTTACATGGGAATCGCTACCACAATTTTGTAACGAGCCCTAAGCGTAGCATTTTTAGTGCACGTACAAGATTAGCGCACGCTAGCCCAAAAATTACCGCCTGCTTAAAAGGAGGCGGTAGCGGCTAGCGCGCGTGGCATTTTTGCGTGCGCAATTCTGAGCGTTAAGGCCCTAACATACCTTTGTAAAAGGAGCCCCAAGTTAAAAACAATTCTTGGACCAGGTAGTTTTTCTGTGTAACAGGGTACAAAAATATACTGTAGCAATTTTTACCATTCCTTTGGCACTTCATCTCATTTGGGATTACAGCTGGGATTCTGGGGACACGATCTTTCGTTTGCAGAGGCCAAAGCTTTATGTTCATAAGCGACCCAATGTACGTATTCTGTTGATTATGGTGACTGTTCCCAGCTGGGAACAGTCTATATCCTAGATCTGTTAGCAAGCTAATTAGTTAATGAGCCATTAATAATCAATTATTAATGTTAATTGGCACAAATAATAACGTATGCACAATCCTGCCTATGAACTGTTCTATAACACTGTGTACCTATATCATTTTCAAAAAGGGGAGATCAGGGGAAGGGCATGGGCATGGAAAGGGTGCTCCTAAAATGTAGGCACAAAAGCTTGAGGGCATTTACATGCTCAACTGCCATTAGTTGCACATCGTGGGATACTGAGAGAGGTATCCAGGTAAAAAGTATAGAAACCCAACCAGGTCGTGCATGTGCAAGACCGGAGGGTTAGGACTTCGATGGGAAGATAGGACTTAAATGGGAAACCAAGGTGGCAAGGGGCCCCTTCTGGTGATTCAGACAGGTGACCTGTTTGGGCCGCCGCGGGAGCGGACTGCTGGGCAGGATGGACCTATGGTCTGACCCGGCGGAGGCACTGCTTATGTTCTTATGTTCTTATGCCAGGTTTCAATAGGCAAAGTTGAGCGCAGAAATCTGTACTAAGCGCTATTATATGAAGGTTGCTTGGTGCTAAGTGGCCTTTATAGAACAGAAACATAGAAACATGATGGCAGATAAAGGCCAAATGGCCCATCTAGTCTGTCCATCCGCAGTGACCATTATCTCTTTCTCTCTCCAAGAAATCCCACGTGCCTGTCCCAGGCCCTTTTGAATTCAGACACAGTCTCTGTCTCCACCACCTCTTATGGGAGAATGTTCCATGCAACAGGTGCTTGGCACAGACCTTTTCAGCACCTAATATTGGGCACCATTTATAGATTCCCCCTCCCCACTCCTGTCACCTTCCAGAACCTTGAATTCTTCAGTAGTGATCATAACTTCTTCCTTTCCAGCAACCACAACCTTAGGAACAAAAGATCTAACTTTATGAGACACACGTCATGATCAAACCAGGCATCTTCTGCATGAAAGTGCGCAGCACTATCACTGAGCAATTGAGACAGCCCAATATAATTATTTTATGCAATGAGCACTCCCCGCTGTTCTGTAGAGATATGCATAACTTTTTCAAATACCACAGGTGAGTTTTAAGCTTCTGTACTTGTACTGAGGTAATTTCACAGCTGTAATTAGTACTGAGTAGAGAATGACACGGTGACAAAATTCATCACCGTTCCTGTCCCCGCGGGAAACCATCTTTAAGTCATTCTTTATGGAGAGAGGGAAGAATCAGAGTATGAATGGCTACAACCACTGACCCACAAGCTTTGCTTTGAAGAATGCTGGTGTAGAAGGATTGAGGTTGAAATAGACACTAGAAAATGACATGGGATTATTTCCCGCGGTTATCCGCGGGGACGGGGACGGTGATGAATTTTCTCACCGTGTCATTCTCTAGTACTGAGCTAGACTTGGTAGCTTTTGCACCACAACTCAGGCAGGCACAGGCTGACTTTGAGTTACCTTCCTTCCTTTCTTTGCTTGGTCCAGTGTTGCAGGGGCTCTTTAATTCCAGGCCTTGGCTTCTCTGCTGTTGATTCCCCATTGCCTTGTTGCTGTCAGTGAGGCGTTGTAACTCCCTTCAGCTTTCTCAAGGTCACCATTGATCAGCCTCCAAGTGCTTGCTACCTACAGCCTTGGGCCAGCAGAAGGAAAATTGATTGCAACCAATTCACAGCAGATTGAACTGTATTGACTGTCCCATTCAAGCAGATCGGGGACTTTCTCCCTTTTAATTAACCACACAGGTCATGATTTTACATCTCATATTCATCATTAGGAATTCCGTGGAAAGGGTTTGCAAACAATAAATCCATCCTTTTCTATATTCTCCTTTCTTTGCTGAACAGTTCTGCCTCTTTAAAACCTCACAATTCCACAAAGTTGCAAATCATAACAAATTTTGCATCCACCCCCCCTCAGTATTGGGAGGGTAACATTATAATCCCCTACCTGTGTCGTAAATATCACCGTAACACATCCATTCAGTCAGTATTTGCCATTTTTGTCAATATAACCAGCTCTAGAGCTGAAAATAAATGAATGTTAACTCTGATGCTATATATGTATTTCTGTGACTAGTATCCCATGTGAATGTGCATAACTTTAACTATAAAGTTCATATTTGGCCTAAATCTTGGTCAAACTGCTTACGGCAAAATGTAGAAACCAGTGCATCGTAAAACAATAGCAAAACTAAACTAGTAGAAGCTGACTAATCCAAGGTAATACTCATAGGGCTCCTTTTACCAAGGTTAGCCTTTTACGAAGGCTAGCGTTTTTCACACACGATTAGCGCGCGCTATAGCACGCGCTAGCTGAAAAACTACCGCTTGCTTAAAAGGAGGCGGTAGCGGCTAGCACGCGCGCTAAAACCGCTAGCACACCTTTGTAAAAGGAGCCCATAATATTCTAAAATCAAAATAAATGTATGCATAAAATAATATTCAGTAATGAAATTTATCACCCACCACTATCACACCCCCTTTCTTATTATAACCAAACCTTCCCTTCTCCTTCTTAGTGCTACTCACAGTCCTGTACCTAAGGCTATGCAAAAGGCACATATGGAAGAGTGCAAAGATTACTTCCTGATCACCATCTCTCATTGGTGGTGGCAAAGTGGGTGGGGCAAGAAAGCACATACCAGTAGATGAGTTACTCAGGATGCAGCTTTAGTTCTGTATGGACCTGGTTACACATCCCTGCACCTATAAGTTTTCCTTCAGTACAGTCTCTAACCCCATCATTAATGCGCCCATCACAGGGTGTATAGCATTTGTTACTATATCATGCGCCCATTTAAAACTGCCCATCTATGTCATCATAAACCAGGTCATATCACTTGATTACTTTCTTACTTTTTGCTGACAACTAATTTGAAGATGAAACTTCTCTCTGAACTAGAGGTGATGGATGACTGCAGTTTATAGCTATGATAGTGACTCAGGAGTACTGGCAGCCTCCCTCCACCCCCTCCCAATAGATTGTTCTGCCAGGCTGTAGGAGTGACAGTGGTGCCTGTGAGTACAGTAGGAATGTTGAAGCTAATTTCCAGTCATTTTAAAAAATAACTAATTTTAAGATAAAGACAAGGTGCCAGGGAGTATGACTTACACCTCGGATGCATCTGTACCTCATTCCCATTCCCATTCTCAGCTCATGAAGTCAGTCAAAATTTTTTCCGCAGCCTATCCCACATCACCCACCAAAGTGCGATACTCACAAGTTGCCCACTGTGATATGACACCTTTTTCTAATACTTGACAAAAACAAATCTTTTCTACACCAAAAATAACATTTCCAATTCTCTGGAAAATCCTTTCATTGACCAGAGCTGCAGCTTCCAAATCATTTTAATCTATGTTTTTATATATAGTACATACATATATATAGCATAAAGTATATATACTATATATATAAACAAGCATATATTAGATTTTACCAGTTAGAATTGGGTGATTTTTTTTTTTTTTCCTTTTTAATGTTAAGTGATTGTGGGCTAGATGCACTAAACATGGCAGTAAGACCGTATGGAATGCTGTGGACCAATTTTTTTGGGAGGCTGATTCTGAAACAGCGATCGATGTTTGCATGCAAATGATTCCTCTGCCGCGTCTCTGATGATGTCATCAGAGACGCGGCAGAGGAAATCAGAGCATGGGAAGGCCACGAAGCAGCGTCTTTAGTGTGATGCGGCCACTGCTGGAGCCGGGAAGTTTGTGCGTCTCGCGGTGGGAGGGTCAATGGGGGTTCATGTGCGCCGGGAAAGGGGGAGGAAGGGGGCGACGACAGCGGCAAACTTACAGTGAGGGCCGGAGCTGGCAAGCCCGCTGCGAGAGAGAGAGAGATGCGTGATAAGCGTGCATGCACACTCTGCCGACCACGGAACTACAGAACGGTGGTAAGAGTGCGCATGCACGCTTAGCATTTTATTATAGTAGATGCTGTTAATGGGCACACATAAGATGTGTCTTCAACACACGTGCTCACAACATGCACATAATACACATATATGTCTCTGGTATTGTAAAAATTGTATTTACAGTATAAATGTTATAAATGTTAAATTAATGTATTAATTTCAAAGCTGAACTATCAGTAAGACACGTAAGCAACTGATTTTTTTTTTAAATCTAAAACAGTGTCATACAAATGAACAAATAGTAGGCATTACATACATTACACTAATATCTGTACAGGTAACATATATATATATTTTTTTCAGTTATCCTACATATAATAATAACATAATATAACATAATATATAGTGTAAGTAAAGAATAAAGTTACCCAAATGTCCCCAACAATATTTATTCCCCTCCCTCCAACCCCCCACCCCCATGGATGTGTAAAGGTAAATGAAAAAAAAAGGAAAGACAAGATAAATATACATTTATTATAATTTTACAAATTTAGTCAATGGGCTCCAAACTTTATTAAATACACCACTAAATCCCCTACACTCTGCATTAATTCTTTCATATCTGTATGTGGTGCACATGTTCACCCACCGAAAAGTATAACTTATTCTGTCATATTTCTTCCAGTTACTTGTTATCAATTGAATGGCTATACCTGTCATGATCATAAATAATCGACTCATATTTATCTAGAGTGGGTTTCACATGTAATATCGTTCCACAAATTATAGCCTCATATGATAGTGGAACATTTTAATCCAAAACTAAATTTATTTGTCCCCAAATTGACTTCCAAAATATAAATATAAACATATAATCTTGACCAATCACTTTTTTTGGATCACTAAAAGTGATTGTTTTGGGGTTTTTTTATGCATCGCGAAGCAATGTTAGAGAATCATTCGTTCGGCTAGTTTACATGGAATTTCAATGTTAAATTATTTATTTATTAAATTTCTATACCGTGCCACGAGAGACGCAGAAGCGGCGTCGAGAGTTTTTGTTAATGAAATCTGGGGTTACATCTTTAGGTGCCACGTTTTATCTGCGGCACCCTTGCAAATGTATTATTTTATATCAAGCTTTTAAATATGAATTTATAAACCAAACCAGTTGACAACCTTTTTGTCTTTATCCCGTTTGGAAAAAGAACAATCTTGAGCCCTGTTTTGATTATATACGCCACAACTCAATGCCTTAGCCAGTCTTGATTCTAAAGTAAGATATTTCTTTTATTTCTCGCTAGATTATAACATATTGGATCCAATTTGAGGACTTGAGCTTAATTAGTCTAAATTATTTTGTTTACTTGCTATTGTTTATTATGTTGGAACATTTTATATGACCAATTTTGCTTTCTGTACAAGTTATGCTTGGTAATTAAGATTGAAATTAATAAATATAATAAAAAAAAATTTCTATTACGTTTACGACCTAAACAAATTGTGACATACATAAATTTACAATAAATAAAGTAAGTAAACACAAATAATCAAATCTTAAGAAGACCAGCAAATAAGAAAATCACTACTTAAAATAATGCATTCACAAACAATTGTGTTCTAAGACGTTTCCTGAATGTACCTCTTATCACCACATTTCCGTATTTGCCCAGCAAGGGAGTTCCATAGTTTTATCCCTACACAACAAAAGGTCATTGTGGATTGGAGAATGAGTGATCTTGCAGAAAACCATGCGGTGAGCCATTTTCTGCATCGGGTTAGCAAATGCAGTCGACGCAAAACCATTCAAAACCGGTTTAGCGACAAGTCATTAGACGATCACTGACTTTAGTGTATCTAGGCCTGTATCTCTACAATTGTATTTTTTTTTAACTTTATTTAGTTTTTGATGCCAACAAAAGGTGCAATACAATTTACATACAAATAATAATAATCAAATAAGCACTTATAAACAATCAGAATCAATACAAAAGATAAAAATCCCCTTCCCCATCCATCATTACCATCAGAAATAATACCAAAACAAAAGATATACCCCCTCCCTCTCCCACCCCCTCTGGATGGACAATTGTATTTTTAAAGTACTGTATGTCCATGACCATTCTTTGGTTGTTTGTTTTTAGTTTGGTATTTATTGAATGTCTTATTGATCTTTGAAGTAAATATTATTTAAGATTTTAATCTTCTTAACATATTTGGTTTGTGCATAATAGTATATGATGATCTTAAGGTGGCCAAAAAGGTTGAAAAGGCGATGGCAAAAACTAGAAAGATGATTGGGTGCATAAGATGAGGAATGACCAGTAGGTAAAAAAGGTACCGATGCCCTTGTGTAGACTCTGGTGAGACCTCATTTATAATATTGTGTATAATTATGGAGACCACACTTTCAAAAAGATATAAACAGAGGAAGGCTACTAAAATGTTCATTGGTCTTCATCATAAGGCCTATGGGGACAGACTCAAAAGATCTCAATATGTATACTTTGGAGGAAAGGCAGGAGAGGGGAGATACGATAGAGACATTTAAATACCTGCATGGCTTAAGTATGTCTGAGGTGAGACTCTTTTAATTTAAAGGAAACTCCAGAGTGAGAGGGCATGGGATGAAGTTAAGAGGCGATAGGCTTGGGAGTAATCTAAGGAAATACCTTTTAACAGAAAGGGTGATAGATATGTTGAATAGTCTCCCAGTACAGGTGGTGAAGACAAAGCTGTGTCTGAATTCAAGAAAGAATGGGATAGACACGTAGGATCTCTTAGGAAGAGGAGAAGATAGTGGGTACTGTAGATGGGCAGACTGGATGGGCCCTTTTGGCCTTTATCTGCCATCATGTTTCTGTGGTTTGATTGTGGTTTTATGACTATACCATATGTTTTATGTATACGTGAATTTACATTAGTTTATGTGCCCATAAAGCAGTCCCAAGTGAATCATGGCCATGTCAGGCATCTGATTTTATCAACCCGGAATACGATTATTGAATAAAGATACTGTAAATTTTAATCTTCTCATCGGCTTGCAGTTATAATTTTTCCATTTTGGATCTTGTAAGCTGATTACCTTGTTGTTTCCTTGGACTCTATTTTCTAAAGGCCACAAGAAATCGCTCCCAGGTACAAGAATAAATTCAAAAGTATGTTACCACAACAGTTCAGCACCTGTTGCCAGTGAAATATGCTGCAAAAATAATAAATGATGGACGGAGCATCACAAACTGAACAAGTCCTTATTTAACTACACCACTGTCCAGTGGTCTCCAGCTCATGATCCCCAAAGTCCTCCATCGCGGCCCTCAAACAGTTGGCTGAAATGCTCTTCAAATCCTGCAACTGTACTAAGTTCAGTCTTGCCCACTTGATATAGTGACTGCAAACAATCTCTTAAGTGTATTACTCAGGTGTCTCATTTATGGACTTTGCTACTGTTGACAATCCAAAACAAAGTACTGTATATCCTTGAGGACTCGTAGAATCAATATTTGTATTAATGTTTAATACCCAATCTGAACAAGCAGGTCAAGGCAGTTTATAAAATCGGTAGTATGTGTAAGCTTGAAATCTTTGGGGGGCCCTCGGAGCTTTATTATAGTCACACTGCGGCCCTTTACATGAAAAAGGTTGGAGATCACTGCCATAATCTCTTTCTCTCTCTGACACACATACGCACACAGGGCTAGATTCAATAAATGGCAAATCCAAAGTGTTGTCAATTAACGCCAATAATGAATTACTAGCACCCAATTATTGATGCTAATTGGTTCCTTAGCTGATCTAGTTGTAGGTGCATTTCAGGAATGTACGCAATTCACCTTCAGAAATGTGGGCGCTAAATTTATAGAATCCAGGGCTTTGTGCCTAATTTGGGGCACAAACATTTATGCCTGCCAAAGACTGGTGTAAATGCTAGTGCCCAACTGATGGCAGCTAGGTAGGCACACAAGTGCAGATATTCTATAACATTGCACCTACTTTCTGGGAATGTTCCAAGCTGCCCATGTCCCTCCCGTAGCCACACCCCTTTTGGAGTTGCAAACTATGAAATTTAGGCATAAGAATTGCCGCTGCTGGGTCAGACCAATGGTCAATCCTTCCCAGCAGTCTGCTCATATGGCGGCCCCCAGGTCAAAGACCAGTGCTCTAAATGAGTCCGGCTTCACCTGCATACGTTCCAGTTTAGCAGGAACTTGTCCAACTTTGTCTTGAATCCCTGGAGGGTGTTTCCCCTATAACAGACTCCGGAAGAGCGTTCCAGTTTTCTACCACTCTCTGGGTGAAGAAGAACTTCATTACGTTTGTACGGAATCTATCCCCTTTCAACTTTAGAGAGTGCCCTCTCGTTCTCCCTACCTTGGAGAGGGTGAACAATCTGTCTTTATCTGCTAAGTCTATTCCCTTCAGTATTTTGAATGTTTCGATCATGTCCCCTCTCAATCTCCTCTTTTCAAGTGAGAAGAGATCCAGTTTCTCCAAGCTCTCCTCCAGCCCCTTAACCATTTTAGTTGCTCTTCTCTGAACCTTTTCGAGTAGTACCATATCCTTCTTCATGTATGGTGACCAGTTCTGGACACAGTACTCCAGGTGAGGGCGCACCATGGCTCGGTACAGCAGCATGATAACCTTCTCCGATCTGTTCGTGATCCCCTTCTTAATCATTCCTAGTATTCTGTTTGCCCTTTTCGCCGCTGCCGCACATTGCGTGGACAGCTTCATTGACTTATCGATCAGAACTCCCAAGTCTTTTTCCTGGGAGGTCTCTCCAAGTACTGCTCTAGACATCCTATATTCGTGCATGAGATTTTTGTTACCGACATGCATCACTTTATACCGTGTTTCCCCGATGATAAGGCAGGGCCATCAAATAAGACAGCCCCCCCTTTTTAGAAAAAATTGTAAAATAAGGCACCCCCCCCCCGCAAATAAGCCACCCACCGATACCTGTGCTTACCCGAATCGGGTGGTACGGTGGGTGACTCCATGTGGTCCCTCCGTCTACCACGGGGGTCGGCAACCCGCGGCTCCAGAGCCGCATGTGGCTCTTTTCCACCTTTGCCGTGGCTCCGGTAGTGTGTCACGCAGGAATGCAACTTACAAGTCCGGCGTCGCGGCGGGAAATAGCCATGCTGAGCAGTGAGCTCAGCACGTACACAGATGAAAGCCTTGCTTGCTGATTGGTCCGGCGGCCGTGCCGCCGGACCAATCAGCAAGCAAGGCTTTCATCTGTGTAGTGCTGAGCTCACTGCTCAGCATGGCTATTTCCCGCCGCGACGCCGGACTTGTAAGTTGCATGCCTGAAAAAGAAATCATCCTGGCCGGGGTCGGTGTCATGCTCCGGAGATCTACAGCCTTCCTATCTCCCTCTCCCTTCTACCTGCTTCCGGCCACATCCCCTGCTCCGCGGCTCTCTTCGGCAACTCAGCAGCAGCGATCGACACAAGCTTCTGACGTCGGGGCCTACCCTCTGCGAGTCCCGCTTGTTTCAACTTCCTTTTTCCACAAAGGCAGGACTCGTAGAGGGAAGGCCTCAATGTCAGCAGCTTGTCTTGATCACCGCTGCTGACGAGTTGCTGAAGAGAGCCGCGGAGCAGGGGGATGTTGCCAGGTGCAGGTAGAAGGGAGAGGGCCAGATGCAGGACTCGTGGGTGAGGGAGGAGAAGAGAGAGGGGAGGGAAACAAAAGGAAATATTTCATACTGGGCTGGGCCGGAGTGGAGGGAGGGTGGAAAGACATTGAAAGGGTAAATAAGGCATCCCCCCGAAAATAAGCCCTAGAGCATATTTTGGCCTTCCAAAAAAAATAAGACAGTGTCTTACCATCGGGGAAACACGGTACTTATCCACTTTGAACCTCATTTGCCATGTCGATGCCCATTTCTTGAGCTTGATTATGTCACGTTGCAGATCTTCGCAATCCCCCTGTGTCTTCACTACTCTGAATAACTTCGTACCGTCTGCAAATTTAATCGCCTCACTCATTGTACCAATGTCCAGATCCAGGCACACGTGGTATAGAATAGAGCATAGGGCAGATCTGCATGAAATTCCTAATTACTGACAATTAAGTGCTTGTTAACTCCAGTAACTGATTAGCAGCACCTAATTGACTAGTTTACACAGAGATCTGGGATCCATGCCCAAATAAGGGCAACCTATACTTAATCTGCTGGTATACATATAGGTAATTAGATAGATTTTTAGATAGATATGTGTATTTCATGTGTGTAGACTTGGGTCATATCATCCCTTTTTCTGTATACTGTATACTGTACTTAAGTAAATACTGAACAAACTTCCTGGAATCAGTAATTATATCCATATGGGAAATGATGATATAAAGCCATCAAGAACTTCCATTAGACAACTGTTCTACAATATCAAGCTAAAGACACAGTGGTAATTATAATAGCCGAATGGGTGCTTTGAAATACAACTGCCCTGCTATAGATTCCCACTTCAGATTACTTATTGTATATTCACACTTTACTTCATGTAGCAAGCAAGGATCCTCTGGACTTGTCTCTCATTTTCTTATATGATTTAAACTCAAAATTATTTTACTGTTGCTAAGTGGATAAAGATGCTGATTGCTGTTCCAGACTAGCTTTGGGGATTGTGATATCTTGCAAAAGATCAGAATGTGCATGGAAAAATCATTTTGTTTCTTTGATTCATTTGCTATTTATTTAACTCTATTTTTTTTTTCATTTTGTCTTCGTGACATGAGTGTTTGCTTACTAGCTTTAGCATAGTTCAGGGGTAGGCAATTCCGGTCCTCGAGAGCCGGAGCCAGGTCAGGTTTTCAGGATATCCATAATGAATATGTATGAGATGGATTTGCATGCACTGCCTCCTTGAGATGCAAATCTATCTCATGCATATTTATTGTGGATATCCTGAAAACCTGACCTGGTTCCGGCTCTCGAGGCCCAGAATTGCCTATCCCTGGCAGGGTTAGAGCAGTGGGCCGATAACCAGGAAAATAGAGCTTGAAATCTTATTGCCACTCCTTGTGCTCTCAGAAAAGCAACTTAACCCTTCACTGTCTCAGCTACAAATGTACCAGCCATTCGTGGCTTGCAAGAATCATCATTTTTTTTTTTTAGTGCTACCCAACATGTATAGAATTAGGCTATGATATTCAGTACTAATACAGTAGACACTCTGTTAACTGGAACTCAAGCACCCAGAACTCTCAAGCAACCAGAAAAAAAAATAAAAAAATCAAAGAAATACTGTAATAATTTAAATGAAAATAAAATCAATTTCTGGTTGAAATTTAAGTGTAAACTTGGCATGCCACACCTGAGTATGCCCACATTTTGTCTACCACATGTTCAATAGTTTGCCTGGAACAAACATGGCATGGCATAGTATGGGGTATAGTATTAGGCCTGTTGTTAATAGTAACTCTCAAGCAACCAGAAACTACATTTATCTGGCATCTATCAATCCCATGAGTGCCGGTTAACTGAAAGTCTACTGTACCAGGACTGAATATCCAGTAGTTTGGTAGCATCCAGACATTATCCAAGTATGCCTGACATTAAAAATAAAGAAAGAACTAGAAAACCATAGAATGTTGAAGGCAATAAAAATCATATGGCCTACCCAAGAGTAATGTAAGGAAATCATTCTTTATGGAGAGGGTGAATATGCTCCCGAGGGTGGTGGTGGAAAGGAAAACGGTGACAGAGTTCATACACAGAGGATCTCTAATAAGAAAATAATGGGTATTTCTTGAAGAACCAAGGCCAGTACTGGATGGACTTGCATGGTATTTGTCCTGTGTATGGCCATTCAGTTAAGGATGGGCTAGGGAGGGCTTCAACGGCTGGTATGCTTTGATAGGCTAGTAATTAGTGCATTTGGTTATACCAGGGGTAGGCAATTCCGGTCCTCTAGAGCTGGAGCAGTGAATCGTGGCAGAAGTGACCTTCCTTCGTTCCTGCCCGTGCACAGCCACTAAGCTAATTGACTGCCGTGAGTACTCACGGTCCCACGAGAACTCACAGCAGCCAATAAACTAGAAGCTCTGCCTGGGCAGGAGCGAAGGAAGGTTGTTCCTGCTGTGATTCATCGCTGGACCACCAGGGATACTAAAGGTATGCAGGGGAGCTGGGAGGGAGCTAAAAATAATTAGAATCAGTTTGGAGAGGAGGCAAGAGGGATCCCTCCTGTCCTGGCCACTGCTGGACCACCAGGTCTCATGACAGACCCCGCAGAGGTCTGCAAACAGGTTTGGGAGGGGTGAAGGTCAGCGCTGACCCAAATATAAACTGAGACACCCCCATTTCAGGGCCATTTTTTGGCTCAAAAATCCTGGACACACACAACATTTTTAGCACAACGATGGAAGCAATTCTACAGCTGAGCACTTTAATTCAGGCTCACCAAGACTGCACAGTAAGATTCTATTCTATTAGAGAGAGAAAGAGATAATGGTTACTGCAGATGGGCAGACTAGATGGGCCTTATGGTCTTTATCTACCATCATGTTTCTATACAGGTTCCTTTATTGAATACTAGCTTTAACTTCAGCCTAACATTTACATGTCCATGGTCATGAGAGCCAACTTTTGAAAATGATTCAGGATGCTGAATTCATAACTCATAACAAATTTCACTTCATCCAGCATAGAAAAAAAAGAAACAAAAATACATTTGATACTGAGGAACTAGCTTGTATCTAAATTAGAGAATGACACAGTGGCTGTTACCCGCGAGTAACTGCAGGTAACCCGCCGAAACGGTGGAAAAGTGCTCACTGCGGGCATGGGGACAAGGCCATCCACCGCCCTGTGGAGCGGTGAATGACCTTGTCCCCGCAGTTAAGGGAGGGAATGCGCGTGGTCACCGATCGTGCGCTGCCCCCTCCCTCCTTCCTACCAAATCTATCTCCCTCCCTCCCCCTTACCTTCGCAGCGCATTAGTAAAGTAACTCGCTGAAGCCGGCCAAGCCTGCCTGCAGTTGCGTGTGTGTGGGCGGAAGCTTCTCCTCTGATGCAATAGTTAAGCTCTGGAACGCGTTGCCAGAGAATGTGGTAAAAGTGGATAGCATAGCTGGTTTTAAGAAAGGGTTGGACAAGTTCCTGGAGGAAAAGTCCATAATCTGTTATTGAGAAAGACATGGGAGAAGTCTCTGCTTGCCCTGGATCGGTAGCATGGAATGTTGCTACTCCTTGGGTTTTGGCCAGGTACTGATGACCTGGATTGGCCACCGTGAGAACAGGCTACTGCGCTTGATGGACCATTGGTTTGACCCAGTAAGGCTATTCTTATGTTCTTAATTTACATATTGCTATATTAGTGAGACATTGTTTCATTTATATTGAAGGTATGTTTGAAATAATAAGGGAAAGATCAATGACATTTCCCAAACCATTTCATATCATTCATACCCTGAAACAACATTAGGGTTGCAAACTGGATCCAGATTCACCCGACAGGGTTCAGCCAGCCCTGGACTTAACCCACTGCATGCAGGGGACTTGTTTCCTTGCTTTTCTTAGCGAATACAATGGGGAAATCAGAACCAAAAACCCATGTCTTCTAGCTCTCAGTGCCTATGTCTATATTATTTAAGAACATAAGAACATAAGAACATAAGCAGTGCCACTGCTGGGTCAGACCACAGGTCCATCCCGCCCAGCAGTCCGCTCCCGCGGCGGCCCAACAGGTCACGACCTGTCTGAATCACCCCTTGGTTTCTCCTGCATCTCGATCAAGCCCTCATTCCTTTCCCACTTCTCCCACTCTATATGATCTATACTGCTGTTCTCCTCTGTTCCTTGCTGTTAGCCCATTGGTCATATATTTCTTAACCAGCCAATAAGCTACAGGGGAAGCAGGAACAGTAACTTAGGGGTCCTTTTACTAAGGTGCGCTAGCCATTTTAGCGTGCACTAAGTAAACGCTAACGTGTCCATTATAGTCTATGAACGTGTTAGCGTTTAGCGCGTGCGAAAACAGCTAGCACGACTTAGTAAAAGGACCCCTTAGCATTTACTAACCTTCCTTCCTGCTTTCCCCTGAAGCCAATTGGTCAAATGTTCCTTAAAGTAAACCAAAAACTGGACTTAGTTCACTCGATAAAACAATCAGTGTGGAATAATGCTTTAATATGAAGCCCTCAGATTCCTGCACTGGTCAATGATCACATTGAAACAGCTATATGCAGGCTTTGCAGTTTGACTTTCATCGGGCTTTCATATATTTTGCTAATAGTCAATAAAGAACACTTCCAAACAACCACACTTGATAATGCGTGCAAAAGTTATATGGGAAAAAAAGCGACACTTATATTTTAGCTGGTCGCTTGTTTCATAGCGTGAACAAATGGCCCAACGGGACCCGTTTCGCCAATTGTTGGCTTCTTCAGGGGTCTGTATGTTCAGGCTGCATAAATTACAAAAACAATATGAAACGATTATTGCTAAAACTACTGCACTCTCAATATATCATTACAATCTAAAAGTGAATAAATTTAGAACTAACGGTACTCACTGTGAACAGCTTGACCTGCCCTTAGCAGATCAAAAAATGGTGCCGGAAAACTGCCGACTCAACGCATGCGCTTAATATTCGAATTTAGTGACATCATCAATTGACCCGAATACAAAATTAACTATGATAGAAAATGACTAACGTTCAAATTAAAAACATACCGGTCAGATGTCAGGATGATATATATAATGTAAAAATGCAACTAACAGTATTGAAAATTCCATATCATAATAAAGAGTATATATAAAGAGGTTGATTTGTTTAGAAGAATGCATGCCATTCAATAGAGCTATTTAAACCTGCTGGCTTCACTGTGCCTATAGAAAAAATCAAACGGCATTCTTTTTGGTGTAACTTCTCTGTCTGTCTCCTCCTCTCTGTTGCAGATCCACTCTATCAATGCAAAAACACTTGAGATCAGTGAATTTATGTTTTAATTGGACACAATGTTCCACCAAGGGAGCTGTTAATTTTTCGTTCTTTAGATTGGATTTGTGCTCTGATAATCTTACTCTGAATGGTTGTGTAGACATGCCAACATACCATTTGTTCCATGGGCAAACTATCACATAAATAATGTGATCGGTAGTGCATGTCAAAAAATGACGGATTGTGAATCTCTTCCCATTTTTAGGATTAATGAATTATTTTGTAGGGACAGTGACTTCACAGAAACTACATTTACCACACCTAAAGAACCCCTTAGAAACATCGAAACATAGAATATGACGCTAGAAAAGGGCCTTCGGCCCAACAAGTCTGCCCACTCAAAGGACCCTCCCCCCTAGGTTCTTCTTTGAAGTGAACCCACATATTGATCCCATTTGTTCTTAAAGTCAGTCACGTTATTGGACTCAACTACCTGAAGTGGAAGATCATTCCAATGGTCAACCACCCTTTTGGTGAAGAAGTACTTCCTAGTGTCACCATGAAATCTCCCGCCCCTGATTTTTAGCGGATGCCCTCTTGTCGCCGTAGGCCCTGTAAGAAAAAAGATGTCTTCTTCCACCTTAATACGGCTAGTAACGTATTTGAATGTCTCTATCATGTCACCCCTCTCTCTGAGTTCCTCGAGAGAGTATAGCTGCAACTTACCTAGACGTTCTTCATATGGGATATCCTTGGGTCCTGAGACCATCCTGGTGCCCAACTGTTGGACCGATTCTATTCTCAGCACATCCTTCTGATAATGTGGCCTTCAAAATTGTACACAGTACTCCAGATGTGGTCTCACCATGGACCTGTATAGCGGCATTACCATTTCGGGCTTTCGGCTGACAAAAATTCTCCAGATGCAACCCAGCATCTGTCTAGCCTTGGATGAGGCTTTCTCCACTTGATTGGCTGTCTTCATATCTTTACTAATGATTACTACCAGGTCTTGTTCTGCAACAGTTCTAGTTAAGGTCTCACCATTCAGAGTGTAGGTTCTGTACGGGTTTCTGCTTCCAAGGTGCATAATTTTACACTTCTTGGCATTAAAATTCAGCTGCCAAATAGTAGACCAGTGCTCCAGTAAAAGTATGTCCTGTGTCATAGTGTCGGGCACGGTACCTCTGCCAACTATGTTGCATAATTTAGCATCATTGCTATTTGGGTAGTGAGCTACAAATGTTCCTTAGCCAGCCAGTAACTGAGGGGACACAGTCATTCCTCCTGCTGCTATGCATCCTAAAGATTTAGCTCTGATGTCCAGGCAATGCGGGAAATAATATTGGGGGTTGCTCTAGCATCTAGAGCAGTGGTTCCCAACCCTGTCCTGGAGGACCAGGCCAATTGGGTTTTCAGGCTAGCCCTAATGAATATGCATGAAGCAAATTTGCATGCCTATCACTTCCATCATATGCAAATCTCTCTCATGCATATTCATTAGGGCTAGTCCGAAAACCCAATTGGCCTGGTGTTCCTCCAGGACAGGGTTGGGAATCATTGATCTAGAGCACCCACAAAGCTTGCATTTTTGCACATGGTTATACCAGCCCTAAGACATATGCAGATCAAAAATGTTTGTGTCATGTTGTTTCCTTTCCAGCAAAAGAATAGGAGGGGTATACACCCCCCTCCTTTTCCATTGCTTAATAAACTCATTGTGCATCAACTCCTCCTGTCACTTTGAATGGAAAATGACATGAAACAAAACAACAAATGTTATTTCTCTGTCATTTTTAGAACACTGCATATTCCTATTTTTGGACCATCATAAACAATCCTTAAATTCAGAAATATATTGCATGTGCTTTCGGATCCTATTCATATACTTCAGATATGAATCCTTCAGATATGAATAGGAAGGAACCAATCCAACTGATATTCAGCTGGTGAAGCTCAGTGTTTGTTTTTTTTAAACACTAACTGTTGCCAGCTAAAATAGGCCCCAATATTCAAACACCAGCATTGAATATGGGCTGCAATCCAAACTTGTGCATGCTGCTGGAGCTTATGTGGGTCCCAGCCAATATTCAGCTGTGGCCATGTAAGTTATATGGACCACAGCTGGGTCCCACATAATGTTAAAAAGAGTCCCAAGACCCTCTCCCTCCCACCACTCTAGTCCTGATCACCCTCCTCCTCTCGGTGAGACCCATTCCACCTCCCAACAAGTCAAGACACAGGTACCAATCCCCTGGGCCAGACTCTTCTCCCACCCCAAATCCTGACAAGGCAAGATCCTCTTCACATCACCTCTGGCTCCTCCCAAGCTTTGCCCCCTGTATCGCCACAAACATAACATAATAATGTATTTGTATACCACAATACCTTCCAGTTCTATGTGGTTCACAATTTGAGGAGGCTGAGCAAATTCAGCAAAATAAAAATCTTATTCTTACAAACATTTATTGTATAAATAAGTTTTTAACAATTTCCTAAAATGATTGGTCAGAGCTGATATTCAGTGGCACTGCCCAGTTAAGTGCTGCTAAATTTCATTGATTAGGTGGCCACATGCAATTTAAGTAGGTGGCAGCTTAAATCACTTTAAATATCAGTAGGAATGAGATCATATAAAGCTCATATAGAGTAATCTCTATGTACTGAAATAGCTTTCCCCAATAAAAGATGCCTCCCACACCCCTAAACATAAAAATGATTGAATGTGTGTTTGATGTGTCGAATGGTGCTTAGATGGCGACTCTGGCTGTGAAGAACTAAGACCGGTACCAGTACCGTATATGGCAATTTGGTTTAGGATGGGCTGGAGAAGGCTTTGATGGAAACTCCAATAATTTAGAAAGTGAGCGCAGTGCCAGGCAGACTTTTATGGTCTGAGTATCGCAAATGACAAGATAGTGGGAAGGAGTGGGCTTCAACTACAACTCCAGTAGTTGGAACATAAGGACAATATGGTGTTGGCTTCTACGATCTATGTCCCAGAAATATCAAAGAAAGACAATTTAATCATGAATTAATAACACATGTGACTGTTGGGCAGACTGGATGGAACTGAGCCTTTTTGGATTTTTGCCTCTGTTTCTGCTCCATATTTTCTTATTCATATGCTTGGGTATGTACTATTTCTCTATATTCAGATTCTGAAAAATAAATATGTATAAAACCACAGAATGTGATCTTGGCACCATGCATGCCATCTTGTTGCAGTCATCAGAGAAGGGCCTTAATTATCATCATGCCCACTATCCATTAAGACTCAATATAGTAACATCTGGCAGATTAGTAGTGTATACAAAACGTTCAACTATATTAATCGGGTACAACTGGATCGATTTTTTGCTCAGTCAAAAATTACAAAGACTAGGGGACACTCGATGAAGTTATATGGAAATACTTTTAAAACCAATAGGAGGAAATTTTTTTCATTCAGAGAATAGTTAAGTTCTGGGATGCATTGCAAGGGGATATGATAAGAATGGCTAGCGTAGCTGGTTTTAGGAAAGGTTTGGACAAGTTCCTGGAGAAAGTCCATAGTCTGTTATTGAGAATGACATGGGGAAGCCACTGCTTGCCCTGTATTGGAGCATGGAATATTGCTACACCTTGGGTTTTGGCCAGGTACTAGTGACCTGGATTGGCCACTGTGAGAACGGGCTACTGCGCTTGATGGACCATTGGTTTGACCCAGTGAGGCTATTCTTATCTTCTTAATTTATATATTACTATATCAGTTAGACATTGTTTAATTTATTATGAAGGTGTGTTTGTTTGAAATAATATGGGAAATATCAATGACATTTCCCAAGCCATTTCATATCATTCTTACCCTAAAACAACAGGAAGAACACCTGAAAGAATTTTGGGGAAAATGCACACTATTTACAATATTGTCCCTGAATTAAAACACACGAAAAGGAAAATTCCCATAAATGATGAAATAGGAAACTGGAAAAAAAAAAGAAAGAAAATATTTAGGCTGCATACCCCTAATGATTATTTGTAAAGGAAAAAGAAATGTGGAACAAAGATATGATACAAAGAGATATTGAGAAGAACATGCTTTGAAGTCAGGCAATAGATGCAGCTGGCTGAAGTGACAGTGAGCCAGATTCCATCTAAATGAATGACAAATTCGGAAGTGGACAAGCACAGCAAGCTGGAGGAAGCATTCAGATTATTTATTGATAGCGAAATCCACACTGACATTTCCAGCTCCAGTTCAGAAACGCAGAGGAAGATTCTGGGATTGGAACTCTGATGATGATTCCAGGACTAATGTCGAAACATTATTTCGTTTATATATTTAGTTTATAAGATTTCTATCTATCACAGTCTATAATTCTAGGTGGCATGCAATTTACATACATATAAAGCCCCATTTGCATAGCACATTGTGAGAAGAATCAGAATGTCCAGGGCTACAAAAGGCTCTGACAAATGTGGAGCTTTTTGTATAAGGCAAGAAAAAGGAAGATGGAAGGTGCCTATGTAAAGTCACACCACCAGGAAGAAAATAGGAATCAAAAAGTATAACTAGGGAAAGTCTTTTTTTTTTTTTATATCCCTACTTTCTACCTGGTGGTGAGCCATTTGTAAAATATATAGAAGTACACATATGTCCTTGCTTTCTTCAGTATCGCAAAGCTTTTCTCATGAGACAATGGGCCCAAGGTCACAATGGATGTAGAAATTAGGATACTCCTGCTTGGCTCTCGCTGGAGCGTGCAACTCACGGAGAAGTGCGTTTGAAGTATTTGGCAGGTTTGAGCTTGACCAAAAAGGACAAGATGGACTCTATTCTTCTTGCATATAAATCAGCTTTGTCCGCAGTGGACTCCACCATGACCAATTCCTGGTTTGACTCTGATCTAATACCCATTTGGAACAATGCGCTATTTCAGATTCAAAACGCATCGCTCACTTGGCACACTTGGCAGAAATGTAGTATTTGGCTACTACAGGATCTATGGAATGGAGATGGTTGGATACCTTTTACAGACTTCTCTAGTCGCTGGAACTTGCCTAGCACTCTAACTGGATGCAGCTTGTACATTGTTTCAAACATTCAGTGCCTGATAATCTCGCTCAGATGAAACCACCCAGTTTAAGTACTCTTCTTCACAAATTCTCTATGAAGAACAACAAAGCCTCTTTGTGGTACAAATTACTACAGAAGGATGAATTCAAAGCACCTACTGTAACTGAACTCAAATGGCATAAAGAATTGAACCTACCATTGGACACCGTTGACTGGTCGGTTATATGGTCAAATCTATCACACTCTATTTGCTCTGCCTCTTTTCTACAATCTATGTTCTTCTTATTCCACAGAGCAGTATGAACACCAGTACTCTAATAAAATTGATCCATCAAATTTTCCTTGTTGTTGGTCTTGCCAGCAAGAGACGTGCACTTTAGTGCACCTTATTTATTCATGTAAATACCTAACTTTATATTGGGAAAAAGTGTGGTCTACAATATGTGATATTCTGAATATCTCCGAGTCTCTTAACTTTTCTGTCATCATATTCATGGCCCAAGGTTTGACACTTCCCTTAAATGTTCATGAAACACAATTGCTTACCATTATGTTAGCTTTAGTGATTCAAAATGTTCTATATTGTTGGAAAGACCTCACTAAAGTAGAATTTCACGCGTGGTGGAATACACTTTGTCTAACTGGCAAATATGAAAAAGTTTTGGCTGAAAGAACTGATGCACTACACGCATATTATAGTATATGGTCGCCCCTCACTCGATATTGTGCCTGATTAGCCCTTTGCTGTTTTCAATTGTCGCTGACTTGGTTGACATTACTGTACCCCCCTGCTGTGCTCATACATTGCTGTCTTGTACTTGACCTATTATTCATGTATACACTCATTTGTATCATACTTATAATGTAACTTTTGAACTCTGTTATTCCTTATATTTTGTATTTGAACGTTCCAGTTTTTTTTACCACTCTCTGGGTGAAGAAGAATTTAAGGGGTTGGAGGAGCTGCCATACAATGAAAGATTAGAGAAACTGGGCTTCTTCTCCCTCTAACAGAGGAGATTGAGAGAGAACATGATCGAAACATTCAAGGTACTGAAGGGGATAGTAGATAAGGACAGGTTGTTCACCCTCTCCAAGGTAGGGAGAACGAGAGGGCACTCTTTAACGTTGAAGGGGGATAGATTCCGTACAAACGTAAGGAAGTGAGTGGTGCAAAACTGGGATGCTCTCCCGGAGGCTGTCCCCTCCAGGGATCCAAGACTAAGTTAGACAAGTTCCTACTGAACAAGGACGTACGCTGGTAGGGCTAGTCTCAGTTAGGGCGGTGGTCTTTGACCAAAAGGGCCGCCGTGTGAGCGGACTGCTGGGCATGATGGACCACTGGTCTGACCCAGCAGCGGCAACTCTTATGTTCTTATGTACTAAGTATAGTAGTGAACAACAACCTATCTTTTATACCTCAAGTTTCTGCTCTGGTAGGGAAGATAAGAAATGTTAAGGAAGATTCAATTTTTCCCCTGTTTTGGATGTAAAGTCTTGTCTATACTCATTTCTTCTTGATTAATAGACTTATTGTAATTCATTGTTAGCTGGCATACCAGACATATAGATCCAACTCATATAAAATACTGCTATTAAATTGCTACATAATACCCAGAAGGCTAACAGTGTCACTCTTGTTTTTAATGGAACTGCCCATCTTAAAACAGATTTAGTAAATGGTATGATAAGATAGGCACTGTTAAGATCAGAGCTAAGTGTCATTTCTATAAAGGTCGCTTAGTGCTTCCTGTGCTCAACTTTACCTGCTGAAGCCTGGGGTAAATCTGTGTGTCCAACTGATGGCAGTTGGGTGTGTAAATCCAGGTAGTCTATAACAGTGCTCTTCAACCTTTTTACACCTATGGACTGGCAGAAATAAAATAATTATTTTGTGGACCAGCACTAGTCCACAGACTGGTGGTTGAAGAACACTGGGCTAAGTCGCGGGCCAGACCCCCACCCATCTCCGCCCAATCACCGCACCAGACCCCTCCCCATAATAGTACTAATTGTAACCCTATGTTTTCCATTCATTTTTCATATATACAAACACAATATAATCTTATTAACAACACATAATGGTTAACCACAAAATTAAACTACACAAAGCACACTGTATGCTTCTCAACATTCATTCCTACCAGCACATAGATAACCCCTATGCAAATATGGGACCAAAAACTAAAAGTAATAATATATACAAACAAACCCTAAGATGCAAGACTCTTTATTCAGTACAATCTCAGAGAAATAGAAACAAATGCACTTCTTCCTGAACAGTGCAAAATACAGACAGCAGATGTAAATTCTCAAAATTAACACAATTGAATCACCAAATTCAAAAATAAATCATTCCTCCTACCTTTGTTGTCTCCCTCCCTCCATGCTGTGCATTCAATTAGGTGCCTTCTCCCGCCTGGCCATTTTATGCTGCCCCCTGTGTTGTCTTCAGGCCGGCTCCCTCTTCACTGACACGGGCAGCGGCTCCTCATTGCAACGTCAGAGAGAAGGCTTCCGGTTCAGGTGCAGGATGCACGTAGAGCTGCTGCCCGCAGCTTTGTGCGCTGTGGCAATGAGGAAGAGGGAGCCGGCCCGAAGATAAGGCTGCATCGATCATACCGCGGACTGGCGGTTGAAGAACACTGTCTTGGGCCCAATGCACATGCCAGCCCTGTGGACCGGAAAGAAATTTCTGCAGACCTGCACCCGTCCATGGACCAGCAATTGAAGAACACTGTTCTAGAACACTGTGCCTAATTTCTGGAAACACCCCTTACCCATCCATGCCCCTCCCAAGGCCAGTCCCCCTTTTGAGTAGCACACTATGAAATTTAGGAAGTACAAAATACGTTTGTGGAGACAATCTGCAGTGCTCTGGGCTGTGCAAACAGATGTGTACCATGGCTTTTTTATGTGAAGGGGAAGAGAGGCCCCATAGGGTGTCCACTGCTCTGCTGGGATGTCTGTGTGGCTAGTCTACTGAAAATGCTGGCCCCCCCTCCTACATCCCAATGGCTTATTTATGCAATTTATCTTTTGGACATGGAGTTTTCAAAAAATGGTTCAAAAAGATAGATGCACTGAGGCCATTTTCAAACATAAAGATAGATTATTTTTTTTCTTTTTTGAAAATAGTCATGTCCGCTGCTTGATTTTTGTGTGTTTTTCCACAAAATGTCCAAACTCGGATTTGGACATCATATTGAAAATGTCCCTCTGTGTCACTTATGTGGAAGCTGTTCATTAAGTCTACGTACACTTTTGTAGAATCAATGCCTCCCCCGCACATGTTGGCAAATACATATGTGTACTCTTTTTTCAAATTCAAAATTTTTATTGGGTTTCGAAGAAAGCAAATACAAAATATAAGGAATAACAGAGTTCAAAAGTTACATTTCACAGTGGATATAAAAGTCTATCATAGGGGAAAACACCCTCCAGAGACAAAGTTAGACAAGTTCTTGCTGAACCAGAACGCACACAGGTAGGGCTACTCTCAGTTAGGGCACTGGTCTTTGACCAGAGGGCCACCACGTGAGCGCATTGCTGGGCATGATGGACCACCACGCAAGATGGTTACCCATCATGCACCGTATCACTTATAAAACCTTAATGCTGGTTTTCAAAGTCAAACTCTTGCGTCTTCCATCTTTTCTCAACAAACTCATCATCCCTCTCTGCCCTTCTCTTACCCTAAGATCAGCAGATCAGAATTTACTGGCCGTCCCTTCCATCAAGGAATTCTACTACACTAGGAAAACTAACTTCTCTGTAGTTGCTCCAACTTTATGGGACGCCATGCCACCTCAATTCCGTCATGAAAATCTTCTCGACAAATTCAAGACTAAACTAAAGACATTCTTATTTCAAGATGCATACCACATTTTCTAAGTATCCTCTCTCTTACAGCTATCAAAATCATCTCAACCACTTCTCCAAAGCGATCCCCATTCCTGATATCATATCCCTCCCCTCCTTCCTTTTTCTTTTAAATTTTGTTTTTTAATAATGTACTTATTTACCCTCCCTTCCCCCTTATTACCCTAAGTCCATGTAAGTACTTGTCAATTGTCTTTTTAATGTTCACATCTCCCCCATATTTAATTATTATGTTACCTTTTATTTTATTTTTTTAGCATTGTAAACCGGCCAGATACACGCTGATGGTCGGTATATTAAAAATAATAAAACTTGAAACCACTGGTCTGACCCAGCAGCGGCAATTCTTATGTTCTTATGTTTTAATAAGCAAATAGGAAACCACTGCACTGTGCTCAATATTGTGTTGCAAAAGTTTGCTTCTTATAAAGACTGTGATCCAAGTGTATTTATGCCTGAGGGAATGAAGGTTGGTTGCAGAAAGATTGTAACTGGGATAGGATTCCAGATATCTGTGCATCAGTTTAGCCTCTTTTCTCCTCCTTGGAGAATGAAGTCATATTCCATTCTTCAAAGTACATTCCAGCTCTTAAATACTTTGAAACAACTTAAGGGATTCAAGAAAACACAAACCCTTTCCTCCCCCTAACCTCACCTCCCTTCTTTTAGCTGATAATCACATTCTTCTAGCCTGAATCAGGAGCCCGGAGGCCCACATAAAACAGATGCTTATTCGACCCACTCGTCACCTTTACCTAATATATGACATGTACTTCAGAGTAAGAATGCTCTTCTAAAGTACAGCATGTCTGACTCATGCTCTATAAAAGGAACTGCCAAACTAAAAGATACTGTGGAGAATATTTAAGAGTCTATGGGCTAGATTCACAAAGGGCACGGATCTGATCTGATCTGTGAGGGATCCAATCCGGAGGGCAGATTCACGAATCGCCCTCATGCAAATGAAGGCGATCGGAATCACGCCCCCATCCGACTGCCGGGAACGCTCTCTAGTGATCCTGACGCATGCGCAGACCATCTATATATGGTCTGCGCATGTGCTGGCCCTCCTAGCCCAGCAGAGAAGTTTTGGTTTTTTTAAACTGGTTAAAACCAAGGGCTTGCACTGCGGGAAGGGCAGGAGAGATTCGGGGCGAGTTGGGGTGGCAGGCAGGAGAGATTCCGGGCAAGAGCAGGAGATTCGGGGTAGGCAGAGAAGCAGGGCAGAGAGCAGGGCGGCAGAAGGCAGGGCAGTTGAAAAGGACCTCAGCGACTGGTCCTCAGCAGTCGCTTATTTTTGGATCGGCCAGCCCAGTCGTGTTGCTTTTTTAGTTTAGTGAATCGCTTCCTGCCTACATCTGAATGCCGTTCTCTCTCATTTGAATGCGTGGATCGGAGGATGATCGGGACAGAGGTTAGTGAATCGAGTCGGAGGGAAATCGGGTCATAAAGGGGTCGCTAAGTGGTCGGAAGTTGATCGGTAGGCTTAGTGAATCTATCCCTTTAACTTATTTTCCATTGGGAAAAAAAAAGGATAGAGGGGTGGCCTATGGGGACCACAATCTATAGTTTCTGTTGAGCATGTATATATTTTTATTTATTTATTTAATTCATAAGAATTATATTCCATGCTATCTCCAGTCTAGGTGGAGAACAATCAAACATACATAGTTCAAATATCAAATTAGAACTATGGAGTAATTATAGAAACTATTGTATATTAGCACATAATTCCAAAATCAATATATGACATTTGGTAAAATTATAGAAACTATAATAGCACATATTTATATGGTTGTGCAGTTATATATGACTGTGAGGGAGTAGGTGTTACATGGCCAAGTTCCCATTGAATCACTCCCTCACTGAGACTGAGCCACCTTACAGTAGCTGGAGTCAGAGAGGCGGGGATCAGGCAAGGAAGTGGTTAGATGCCCCGAGGTAAATAAATTAGAGTGAAGAGGTTTCCAAAAAGAGGCCCCAAGTTAAGACTACAGTCTTTTTGATGTATAAATAACGTGAGGTGTTTTTTATTTTTTTACTGTGTACCTGGAACTTGTAGCATGACTGTGCCACATTTTGATGAGGTGTCAGCTCATAGCTCAGTCTGTGATCTAAGAAAGAATGAATGCATAAAAAGGAAGCCATCACAGCACGAGATCCTGTCCAGCACCCAGCGCATTCATAAAGTATCATGACCAAGCTCATTCATAAAGTATCATGAACCAATATATAAGGGCCCTTTTACAACATTCAGTAAAAAGTGGCCTTAGTGTGCCTTTATATGGATCTTTTCCTTGCACTAAGGCCATTTTTATCACTGGGGTAGAAATGAATGAATCTTCTTTTTTTAATAAGTGGCACATGTAGAAGAAGTCACAGGGACAGAATTTGTCCCCATCCCTGCAGGATCTCAATATTCCCGTCCCCGTCTCATTCCTGCAAGCTCTGCCTTAACCACACGAAGCGCTCAAACACTTATGATTTTAAAGTATTTGAGGAATGTGCAGATGAGGAGGACAGAGCTTGCCGGAATGTGGCAGTGACAGGAACAGAGCTCATGGGGACAGGGATAGGAGAGGATCCCACGGAGATGGTGGCAGCAAAAAAAGGGCGAACAGAATGCTAGGAATGATAAAGAAGGGGATCATGAACAGATCGGAGAAGGTTATCATGCCGCTGTACTGGGCCATGGTGCGCCTTCACCTGGAGTACTGTGTCCAGCATTGGTCACCGTACATGAAGAAGGACACGGTACTACTCAAAAGAGTCCAGAGAAGAGCGACTAAAAATGGTTAAAGGCTGGAGGAGTTGCCGTATAGAGTGAGATTGGAGAAACTGGGCCTCTTCTCCCTTGGAAAGAAGAGACTGGAGAGGGGACATGATCGAAAGCATTCAAGATACTGAAGGGGAATAGACTTAGTAGAGAAAGACAGATTGTTCGCCCTCTCCAAGGTAGGGAGAACGAGAGGGCACTCTCTAAAGTTAAAAGGGGATAGATTCCGTACGATCATAAGGAAGTTCTTCTTCACCCAGAGAGTGGTAGACAACTGGAACGCTCTTCCGGAGTCTGTTATAGGGGAAAACACCTTCCAGGGATTCAAGACAAAGTTAGACAAGTTCCTGTTAAACTGGAATGTACGCAGATGAGGCTGGACTCATTTAGAGCACTGGTCTTTGACCAGAGGGTTGCATGAGCGGACTGCTAGGCAAGATGGACCACTGGTCTGACCCAGCAACGGCAATTCTTATGTAAAATTTGTCCCCATGTCATTCTCTAAGTGCATGGGCATTAGTTTGTGAGCCCTACCATAACCCATTATGTAGGTAGTAAGAGCTCATGTGCTAAGCACATGTTAACCAATTAGTGCAGAACACTCTCTGCCTCCAGACACATCCCTGCACCCCCAAAAAAAATATTTTTTAGCACATGGGTAGAACATAAATATCCCAAAATTGCTGCAGGATTCCTCAGCATATCCCATGGTATTTTTTTTTTTTTTACATGTTAGTGCTTTCTATAGCCTTTGTAAAAGGATCCCATAGTGAGCCATGCTCTTATATATTTAAGGGAAATTATACAAAAGGGCTCCTATATTTACATTTTTCTCTATTCAGGGACTCCATTTTTCCCTAGTACCTTTATAGAATACTAGTCTTTAAGCCCGTTAATAGAGGGATGCTAGAGATTAACGGGTGCTAGAGATTCCTCGGCTTCCTCCCCCTCCTTTTCCCCTTCCCGTCAACCCCCTTGTTTCCCTTTGCACAGTCTCCCTGCTTCATCCGCTCCTTCTCCTGCGCGGGCCACCGGAGCAGAAAGGTCTGGGCAGAGGGGCTCCCAGCCGGGGCCGGCGGAGAGAAGCTAGGTGGCTGGAGGAGTAGCAGCAGCAGCCGCTGCCGATTGCAGCCTCCGTCCCGCCTTCGCCTCCCTGGATTTGCTAGAGCGGCCTGCAAGGTTCGCTACAGTGGCTGGCGAACCTCAGCAGGGCCTCTTGAAGAGGACCGGCAGTGGGAGGGAGGAGTCGCTGGCACACGCGCTAGCGCAGGCGCCGTGAGCACTGGCACAGAAGCACAGCTCACGCCACCAGGACTCACGGATTTTCGACAGCGCATGCGCACTTAGGCCTTTTATTAATATGGGATTAGCATAATATATGCACATATGTGTTTTGGTGTGAGTGCTTATGCTAGCTATTGAGCTGGTGTAACTGCTTGCACCTAGATTTGGGAGATAAACATGTAATATGCGGTATATACATTTTTAATAAATACATTTTAATAAATATATAGTGTGTATGGTATGTCTTCAAGTTGACTACTGACCCATAGCTGCATTGCACAGTTGAGGAATCCTCCCTGTGATGTTTCAAGGCTCCACTATGTCACTGCCACCCAACATAGGGCCCTGCAGCCTACAGCGTTTGGTATTCCCCAGTGGTCCTCCATCCAGGTATTAGCCATGCCTGACCCTGCTTAGCTTCCAACAGCACAAGTGGGCCCACCCAGGGCAGCCAGGCTATAGGCATGTAATATATAGTAGTCCATATTTTTTATGCATGCAAGTGTGCATTCTTCTCCGCCCATAGGAATACCCACCTGCAAAGTAAATGCTATCATAGATTATTCACATACTAATTGAATAGGATACAACTGGATTATTTTTACGCACACATATGTTAAATATACATGCATAAATAACCAGAATACCAGCATGTATATGCATACATAGTGCATAACTTTAGGCCTGTCTCTGTAGAATTAATATCAAAAGTAAGCAATGCAGTGTTCACATATAGTTATTGATTGTTGGACTAGTCTTCACATCAGAATTAGGACTATATATTCTTTTGAAAGAACACAGCAAATGCCAATGACACAGAATCTCCCATGCCTTTTCATTTTGTTGGCAAATGACAATCAGCATGTGCTGTCAATAATGCATGCGCTTTCCAAAAGGCAGCATAATCTCATGAAACTGTGCACAAAGTGTACACCATTTAGGAAAAGTGTGCACTCTTTCCTATGCACACGCATGAACTATTGTGTTGCACCCTCAAGAAAGAGCATGCACTCTTCCTGAATAGTACAAAACTTTCTTTCAGGATAGTTTTCTACATCTAGCTGATGCATGCTAAATGTGAATTCTATACTGGTAATTATAAGCATAATTGCCATTATCAAATAAAAATACCAGCTGTATATAAAATGCCAATACACCAAACTAAACCTCAACTAGTCCCAAGAACATTAGGTTTTTGGAGCATTCTTGTTTTCTACAGCTCTCTACAGAAGGGATTAGGGAAAATTGCCTCCTAAATCCCCCTGTTCCTGAACCCTTTCCCTTTAAAACATTGCCAATTTGTTCTTAACTGAGTGCATACATGCATATTTATGAGTCTGTACACATGTATGTTCTGAAATTGACATACATGTACAAGTGCTGACTTCTATATATGCATGTTTCCGAGTTGCCCTTTGATATTTTAGAGGTTTCCAGCTGTAAAATGGATGCTTCTGCTGAGCATAGCTGGCACATACTTTCTGCAAGAAAAGCAATCCTCCTTTCATTCAAAAATAACTATACTGTACACTTAATAAAGAGTGAAAACAGCATGCATCAAATAAAAACAAAAAAATATTTTTGTATATGCTCAGAGACCCAGAGAATCTATGAGATGTGGTTCTCAAATGAGGTCCCACTGACCAATCATAGCATAAATATATATTTTTAAAAAAGTTCATTTATCTGTGTCCTCATAACATGCATATAAATCTTGAAAATTCAAAAGGACAAAAACTTATCTCAAAATCCAGATTTATAGGTTGCAGATATGGCCATGTTTCATTCTCTGCTTCAGGGAACCCAAACTGGAATTCAAAAACTGGTGAAACCAGGTCCTTGTGTATTTGCAGTAATTCTTATAAACATGCTTAGATAGAGAGAGGAGATATGCTACAGGCAGTTAAAGAGTTTTTAGGAGTCTGTTATACAATGCATTTCAGAATAGAGTATATAATTTCAGGAGACACAGATGCCCAGCTGTTTCAAATATTACATAACCAATATGCCAGACAAAGACATTCAGTGTGTCTAATCCAACATTCTTTGATTTGCTTATACTGCAGTGCTCTTGATTCCCTCCTCTCTTGCTCTCTGGAGAGCAAGTTTCCATCTCAGATTCTAACCATAGGAACTGATCGAAATGTCCTCTCCAGAATGATATCCTTTGCTATGCATTTAAGACACAATGGGTTACCCACTCTGTTATATCTATAGTATAATTCCAAATCATTGTAAACTCATACCTGCATATTGGATCCATGATTGCCAACGGAGCTGGTAAATGGAAAGGACCTTGCCTTAGAAATTTGTTTATAAGTCTAGCACTGTTTTGCCCTGAATGGGGGGAGAAGAAGAAGGCAAAATATTGCAATACTTCTTTGATACTTACCATTTATGTAATGCTATAAGACACAGGAGGCAATTCTCTGTGTGCTGAGAACATTTTCTATAACAGCAACAAGGTGGTCAGCATAATCCAGCATCGGTGTGCTTTTATATTTACATGCCCACAATTACATCAGCCATAGACTTAGTTGGCCCGATATTCAGCCCTATTTAACCAGCCAGCAATATTTGTGGTCAGTGGCTAGCCTGGTCACTGACTATGTTGCATGACATACCCAGTTAGTGCCAGTATGAATCATAGGGAAGGAAACCAGAAGTTAATCAGGCCTTGACCAATATTCAGACTGATACCTGATTAGTTTGGTGGATAAAGTTAGGCCAGCCTTTTTGCCATCCTAAGTTTAGCCACATACTTAACTGGTCAGCAATCTGAACTTGGTCACTAACAAGTTAAGTGCAGGCTCCATCCAAGCTCTGTCCACAAACTGCCCTAGCACTAACCTGACAGTTCAGTTAAGTGGCACTGAATATCAGCATTTAGGACTCTCCTGCCTGGTTAAAATCATTTTTAACATCGGGCAATATATTTCCTTTGATAATGATGATATTCTATAAGAACACCTAAGTGTTTTTATAGAACACTAGCATAAATGTTTATCACCACACCAAAATTTAGCATGCATATTTATTACATACATAATATGACATAAACTTTATTTTTGTATACCACCACAATCAAAAGCATTCTACATGAAAGAGTAAAAACTGGACAATCAGCGAAGTACAAAATATTAAAATTAGAATACAGCATATTGACTAAAAAGGAATACAGCATGTTAACTAAAAAGGCGATAAAAATTTAAATTTACACAGTAAAATTATTATATTGAGGATAAAACATCTAGTTACGAGATAAATTTATCAAATAATACTGTCTTAATTTCTTTTCGGAAGGCGCCATAAGATAACATGGCTCTGCTGATATAGTTACCCATCCAAGACTGTTGTTTACTTGCTTGAAATGCTAGCATTCTGTCTAAAAATGATTTTACTTTACAGCCTAAAATCTTCGGGTATGCAAATAAATACAATTCCTGGTTGCCCTTACGGGGTTGTATAGCACGAAATGAGATAACAGGTAGGTAGGGGCCAATCCCCAAATCAACGTGAAACATAAACATGCAAATTTAAACATTACTCGTGCTTCCACTGGTAACCAATGTAATAATAGATAGTAAGGGCTAATATGATCGGTTTTCTTCAGCCCAAATATCAGTTGAATAGCCGTATTCTGCACTATTCTTAATTTTCTCACTACTTTCTTTCGTGCACCCAAATAGACAATATTACAGTAGTCCAATATAGATAATACCAGTGCCTGCACCAACAATATAAAGGATAAAGGGTCAAAATATTTTTTGATGGTCCTTAATTTCCAAAGCGCAAAAAAGGACTTTTTCACCACCAAATTTGTATGTTCTACCAAAGTAAGATGGGAGTCTAAAGTGACTCCTAATATTTTTATAGATTTTAAAATTGGATAATCATGTCCATTAAGGTGAAGCGATGTCCTAGTTAATTTGTCATTTTGACTTGCTAAAAAAATTTTGTCTCTTCTGTATTCAATTTCAATTTAAAAGTTGTCCATTGCTCTATTTCTGTCATGATGTGAGAAATTTGTTCTAAAATTTCTTTTGTTATGTTATTCAGAGGAATTAAAATGGAAATATCATCTGCATATATATATAAAAATTTAAATTCAACTTTTGTAATAGGTGTCCTAGAGGTGAGATATAGATGTAAAAAAGCATGGGTGACAGCGGGGAGCCCTGGGGTACCCCAGAAGAATTGCTCCAAGAATGAGAATATTTTCTATCACACACTACTCAATAAGATCTCTTTGTCAAAAAAACCCTGAAACCAGTTTCAGGCTCTTCCCATTGCGTTCAAACAGTATAGCATTATTTCATGGTCTACAGGGGTAGGGAACTTCCGTCCTCGAGAGCCGTATTCCAGTTGGGTTTTCAGGATTTTCCCAATGAATATGCATAAGATCTATTTGCCAGCACTGCTTGCAATGCATATTCATTGGGAAATCCTGAAAACACGACTGGAATATGGCTCTCGAGGACCAGAGTTCCCTACCCCTGGTCTATCAAATCAAAAGCACTGCTAAGATCCAGTTGTAAAATTAAAGCGCTGGTGCCTGTGCTGAAATAACATTTATGCAATCTATGGATTGCATAAATGTTAACTCCCACATGCAAAATTCATGCTTACAACTTACCGTATTTTCACGCATATAACGCGCACATTATACACGATTTTACAAACCAAGTATAACCATGCGCGTTATATTCGTGAGCGCGTTGTACACATTTTTTTTACATAGTCCCCCCTCCGACATCCGATTCATCTTGCTGGACCGCTCGCACCCCCACCCCGAAGGACCGCTCGCACTCGCACCCGCACCCCCACCCCGAAGGACCGCTCGCACCCCCACAGCCTCCCCACCCCCCCTATCATGGAGAAGCTGCCTACCGTTGTCCTGCTGCTTCCTCTGCCGGCGGTCCCGCCCCTTCTCTGAGCCCTGTGTCTGCACTGCTTCCTCTTCCGGAGGTCCCGCCCTTTCTCTGATGTCAGAGAAAGGGCGGGACCACCGGAAGAAGAAGCAGCGCAGACGCAGGGCTCAGAGAAGGGGAGGGACCGCCGGCAGAGGAAGCAGTAGGACAACGGTAGGCAGCTTCTCCATGGTGGGGGGTTGGGGAGGCTGTGGGGGTGCGAGCGGTCCTGCGGGGTGTGGGTGCAAGTGCGAGTGCAAGTGCGAGTGCGAGCGGTCCTTCGGGGTGGGGGTGCAAGCGGTCCTGCAGGGGGGTGAATCGGACGTCGGGGGGCATCAGGCTTTCAGGGTGGGGACAGGACTTCAAGGGGGGACAGGACTTCAAGGGGGAAAGGAGAGTCGGGGCGGCCAAAGGAGAGTCGGGGCGGGCGAAAGGAGAGTCGGGGCGGCCAGAGGAGAGTCGGGTCGGGCGAAAGGAGAGTCAGGCGGCAACGGGAAAGACGGGGCGGCATGCGCGGTATATAAAAATTTCTTTACATAAATTACAATTTCCCGCGTGCTATACCCGTGTGCGCGTTTTACACGGGTGCGCGGTATATGAGTGAAAATACGGTATATGCCGAAATATTGCCCCCCTCCATGCTTACCCATGACCTTCCTCTGAGAACATACCATAAGAATTACATGCTAAACCTCAGATTCTATATATGGCACTTTGAGTTCTGCGTGCAAATTTGGGTGTGTGCCCAATTTGGGCATGCAATTTAATTGATTAATGAGCCAATCAACACCAATAATTGACCACTAGTAAGCAGCTATCAACACTAATTGACACTAATTAGAATTTACACGTGGTCTTTTAAAGCATACTCTATAAATATGTGCATGTAAATTCTAGTGGGTCAGACCAGTGGTCCATCATGCCCAGCAGTCTGCTCACACAGCGGCCCTTAGGTCAAAGACCAGTGCCCTAATTGAGTCTAGCCTTACCTGCATATGTTCTGGTCCAGCAGGAACTTGTCTAACCAGTTAGGAAATGGCCAGTTAGAGGTGATATTTAGAAACACTACCAGTTAAGTACTACTGAATTTTGCCAGCCAGCCAAGCTCAGTGGCTCTTTATTTCCTGCAAGTTGGAGAGTCATTTGTCTACAGGATTATGATTAGATGAGGAGTTTGAATTCATATTTGATTCTCATGCTCAAACATCAGCCACTTAAATTTAAGCGGCATTGGACTTTGAAGCATTGCACCTCAGGCGTTGCACCAATGAGGGCATGACAAAGGGACAGGTCCCACCCCTTTGCACACCCCTTAGCACGTATCCTTTGTACACAGTTTTCACATTTTTTTGTAAGTATATTTAAATGTATTTATGTTGCATATATTTTTATGTGTTTTAAGATTATTATTTATTTGTTATTTTTAGTTTATTATTTTGTTAGTTCACAGTCTTTAAAGAGAAATGGATTGGAGGGGGATATTTTTCCTCTACTTGTGTAATGTTTGCTTGTGAGGAATCAGGGGAGATGATTATTGGTCAATTCCAGTTAGATAGGCCCGAGGTCAACTGTTTTGAACTTGATTGATTGTTCAAAACTGGGTTTCTCTATCATTCCAGTAGTGAATGGATGGAGGGACTTATTTCAGGGTTATATATCTAGTAATTCTGGTAATCCCTTTTTAAATTGTGGTAGATGTAGATATTTGAAATGAATACCATGTTTTTCAGTTAAAGAAAATAATGAAACAGACCCAGTACCATGTGCATATATTAATATTGGTCTATTAGGGGGGAAAAAAGCCAAATGTGGTGAAGGACTGTCTTAATTACTGGGCTGTTTTTTAATATAAATCTGGCTTCCTTCATCAGAGAATCCTTTGCTCAGAGAATTTTGTCATCCAGATTACTTTTTTTAAGGAACATAAGTGTGTGTGTGTGTGTGGGGGGGGGGGGGGTGCGATTGGCAATACTGGCTAATAATTTGTTTAAATTTTACTATTTTAGATACTACATGAACAGAATCTCTGGAAATTTTATCATGTAAAATTAAAGATAATACTTTAAAGGACTTATTTTATTTTATGTACCTCCCTTCCCCTGGGAAGTGGGCAGTTACACAAGATGATTTGGGAGATTTTGTATCATGTAATTCCCTTTCAGCCCCTTATTGCTAGGAGATATTTATTTATATCTTGAGTTACAACAACTCAGCCCCTAAAGGAACTTTTCAATTTTTTTAAATCTTTGGGTTATGTGCTTCTCTTGCCCTTACTTTCACATCAGAAGGGACATCAATTAGACGTTTTTTCTTTATCTGGAATTGATACTATCTTTCCTAGTATTTTGCAGGATAGGCAATGGGTCTCCTCATTATGGTCTGATCATTTTATATTTAAGTTAATTTATTGTGGCAAGAATCAAGGAGACATAGGGCTCCTTTTAGAAGGTGCGCTAGGGTTTTTAGGGCACACACAAAATTACCGCTTCCTAAAAAGGAGGCTAATGCGCTTGGGAATTAAAAACGCGCTATTGCGCGCATTAAGGCCCTAGCACACCTTTGTAAAAGGAGCCCATAGTTTTAAACTATTTAAGATCTTTATTTCTAGAGAACACATTGAAGCTTCTATATTCGGGTCAGAATTTAATAATAACTTTGAAGATTTCTCTGATTCAAGTGAATTTTATTCTAACTGGGATAGTTAGTATTGATATTTTTGACAAGCTCGCTCCGAATGTAGTGTGTAATAGGAGAGTTCATAAGTCTGATAAATGGTTTGATGAGGAACTCCATAAATTGAAGAGTAATGTACCGTATTGCCGGCGTATAGGATGCAGTGGCGTACACATTTTTAAGAAAAAAATAATTTTCTACATTTTTAAACAAATTACAGATCATCCTTCAACAAACTGAATTTCAGATATCATAACATTTCTCAACCAACAGACCCTCCCACCGCCAGGCCGACATACCTCTGTTTCAAATTGCAGCGGCGGCAGCACTGAACAGGCTGCTTCGCAGCCTCTCCACTGGAGCATTCTCTGTGCTGCATCAGTGTTGTCATCAGTGATGTGGCACAGGGAAGGATCCGGCAGGGAAGGCCGCAAAGCAGCCTGTTCAGTGCTGCCGCCGCTGCAGTTTGAAACAGAGGTATGTCGGCCTGGCAGTGAGAGGGTCAGTTGGATTCTGCTGTGCAGGATGGGAAGGAGGGATGGAAACATGCTGCACAGGGGGGGGGGGTTGAGAAAACACTGCTTCCAGCGAATGGGGAAGTTACCGGCTTATAAGACGCACCCTATATTTTAACTGCATTTTGAGGGTAAAAAAGTGCATCCTATATACCAGCAAATACGGTATGTCACATAGAGTGAATTTGGTGTAAAGATCAGACTCTATCATAGAGAACAATGCCGTGAGGCTGTACAAACTTATAAACAGATGCTGAAAGACAAGTGTAGAGCCTTTTATTCAAAACTGGTAGGTGAATGTTATATTGACAGTAAGAAACTCTTCAGGAAGTACCAGTAGCTGATTTAACTAATATTATTAAACTTGTTTGTCCCCTGTAGGAAACGCCATCTTCTGTAAATGAACTAGCTAATTATTTTAAAAAACTCATAGACTGTGACCCTTTCCAATCATTCAATTTTAATTGTATGTTGGATGAAGGTTCGTATGATATTGTTTTTAGGATTCATCAAGGGGATATGTATTAGAATGAGTTTGCCCACCATGATCTTAATTTGTTTCAAAACTTATTGCATAAATATGTTCATGTACAATATTTATTGATTCATGTCCTTCAGGGGGATTATGTGACACCCTTCATGGTTTTTTTTAGGTGTATTTAGATGGGCAAATGCAATGTTGGAGACTGGCACCTTCCCAGAGAATAAAGGACATACTGTATTATGATAACACCTTTGATTAAAAAAAAAATTGTAAAGAGCTAGTATCTTAGATTAGTGATTGACCAATTGTTTTCATTCCTTTTTTTGTAAAATTATTAGAAGGATTTGTATATCACCATTTGCTTAATTATTTGGAACAGCATGATATATTACATGATTCTTAATCAGGATTTCACCCTCTCTTTAGCACTGAAACAGTTATTGCATCATTGTTGAATGGCATACTGTATATCAATTATTTAGTAGGGGACAAGGAGAATTTATTATGCAATTTGATCTTAGCAGAGTTTTTGATCTAGTTGATCACTGTCATTCTTTTACCCTGTTTAGATATGATGGGCATTTCTAGTATTGGTTCTTAGTTGGCTTTGGGGGGGGGGGGTATTTAATCACTTCTATCAGGTTTGTCGGTATGGCAAGCTCTCTGCTGGTGAAAACTGTCAGGAGGGGTGCCAACTCCCTCCTGCCAGCAGGCCTGCCTCTTCAAAATGTTGGGCCTTCCCATTTTCCTCCACCTGTCTGTCTGTTGTTTATTATCCCAAACTGAGCAGAAGGAAATAAAGTTATTTTTGGTATTTAGTGGTTCTAATTATTTCTTCCAGTTGTTTTGATTAAGTGACTTGCCCAGGGTCACAAGGAGCAGTGTGGGATTTGAACACACAACCTCAGGGTGCTGCACCACACATTCCCACTGCACCACACACCACTGCACTGCACATTCCCACTCTTGTTTTGAATTCTGTTCTCAATATCTGATACTCAGCATCTTAGATTACTGCAATCTTGTGTATCTTACATCTCCTCAGAAGCATTATAATCAACTTTGTATTATTCAAAATTCAGCTGTTCAACTTATTTTTGTCTTAAAAATTTTGATCATTTGTCATCCTATTTTTAGATAACTGCATTGGCTTCCAGGTGAGGTATGTTCATTGGTTCAATTTGGTTGTTTTATTTTTAAGACCTTATATGGTCTATTACCAAATTATATGATGGATACATTTGATTTTACTGTTGCTGCCCACACTTTGAAAAGTAATCTTGGTTTCTCTTTTCCCTCTCTTTCCCTCGAGCTTATGTTGGGAAGTTATTATCTTTCCATGCAGCTCAATTGAGTCATACTTCCAATTGTTAGCTCTTCTTTATCATATATGCAATTTAGGCATAAATTGAAAGCTCATTTGTATATAAAAAAATGTGAATGAATCTTGAATCTTGTATTTTTAATGTATTTCCATTTTATTTTTGGACATGTTAACTGCATCAAACTTTTTGGGTGTATTGCAGTATATAACTAAAATATTATGTTATGTTAAACTCCTTTTAAAATTGACCCCTAAATTTTAGGTGTGCCCATGCTGGATATTCTAGTACTCTTTAATGGAAACTGGGTGCCCAAATATAATTATAACAAAAGGTTGCATTGTACTGCACTGGGACACTTATAAGGGAGCGCCCGCTTATAGAATTGCCCCATAGTTTCTGCCCCTGTCACTGACTACCTCTAATCTCTTCCTCAAACTATCCACCTCCTTTACAAAGCTGCACTAGCGTTTTTAGCACTGACCGCTGCAGTAACAGCTCCGAAGCTCATAGGATTCCTATGAGCATCCGAGCGGTTATCGCCACGGCCGATGCTAAAAACACTAGTGCGGCTTTGTAAAGGAGGCGGTATATGTATAAATATTAGCCATTTAAGATGTAATTCTATAAATTGGTGCTAAGATGTATGCAGTAGTTATGTATGCCATTGGCATCAATAATTTGTAGTTATGTCTGACTGTGCACTATAAGGCAGTGTTTTGCCCTATTCTAAGGCGTCAGGGGTTTTAATCTCTGAAATCAAACAATTTTGGCCCATTCTTAACCTCCATGAGGGGTTCGATGAACTTCCTCTTTTTTCCTACCGTAGGGGCAGGACCATTGGTCAGGCCCTTAGGAGAGTGGGTGGGAAAAAGATAGATACCAGTGAGGTAAGGGGCCATGAACGATGTCTGTCCTGCCAGTGGTGTGATCTTATCAAGGGGGGACAGGACTTCAAGGGGGAAAGGAGAGTCGGGGCGGCCAAAGGAGAGTCGGGGCGGGGCGAAAGGAGAGTCGGGGCGGCCAGAGGAGAGTCGGGTCGGGCGAAAGGAGAGTCAGGCGGCAACGGGAAAGACGGGGCGGCATGCGCGGTATATAAAAATTTCTTTACATAAATTACAATTTCCCGCGTGCTATACCCGTGTGCGCGTTTTACACGGGTGCGCGGTATATGAGTGAAAATACGGTATATGCCGAAATATTGCCCCCCTCCATGCTTACCCATGACCTTCCTCTGAGAACATACCATAAGAATTACATGCTAAACCTCAGATTCTATATATGGCACTTTGAGTTCTGCGTGCAAATTTGGGTGTGTGCCCAATTTGGGCATGCAATTTAATTGATTAATGAGCCAATCAACACCAATAATTGACCACTAGTAAGCAGCTATCAACACTAATTGACACTAATTAGAATTTACACGTGGTCTTTTAAAGCATACTCTATAAATATGTGCATGTAAATTCTAGTGGGTCAGACCAGTGGTCCATCATGCCCAGCAGTCTGCTCACACAGCGGCCCTTAGGTCAAAGACCAGTGCCCTAATTGAGTCTAGCCTTACCTGCATATGTTCTGGTCCAGCAGGAACTTGTCTAACCAGTTAGGAAATGGCCAGTTAGAGGTGATATTTAGAAACACTACCAGTTAAGTACTACTGAATTTTGCCAGCCAGCCAAGCTCAGTGGCTCTTTATTTCCTGCAAGTTGGAGAGTCATTTGTCTACAGGATTATGATTAGATGAGGAGTTTGAATTCATATTTGATTCTCATGCTCAAACATCAGCCACTTAAATTTAAGCGGCATTGGACTTTGAAGCATTGCACCTCAGGCGTTGCACCAATGAGGGCATGACAAAGGGACAGGTCCCACCCCTTTGCACACCCCTTAGCACGTATCCTTTGTACACAGTTTTCACATTTTTTTGTAAGTATATTTAAATGTATTTATGTTGCATATATTTTTATGTGTTTTAAGATTATTATTTATTTGTTATTTTTAGTTTATTATTTTGTTAGTTCACAGTCTTTAAAGAGAAATGGATTGGAGGGGGATATTTTTCCTCTACTTGTGTAATGTTTGCTTGTGAGGAATCAGGGGAGATGATTATTGGTCAATTCCAGTTAGATAGGCCCGAGGTCAACTGTTTTGAACTTGATTGATTGTTCAAAACTGGGTTTCTCTATCATTCCAGTAGTGAATGGATGGAGGGACTTATTTCAGGGTTATATATCTAGTAATTCTGGTAATCCCTTTTTAAATTGTGGTAGATGTAGATATTTGAAATGAATACCATGTTTTTCAGTTAAAGAAAATAATGAAACAGACCCAGTACCATGTGCATATATTAATATTGGTCTATTAGGGGGGGAAAAAAGCCAAATGTGGTGAAGGACTGTCTTAATTACTGGGCTGTTTTTTAATATAAATCTGGCTTCCTTCATCAGAGAATCCTTTGCTCAGAGAATTTTGTCATCCAGATTACTTTTTTTAAGGAACATAAGTGTGTGTGTGTGGGGGGGGGGGGGGGTGCGATTGGCAATACTGGCTAATAATTTGTTTAAATTTTACTATTTTAGATACTACATGAACAGAATCTCTGGAAATTTTATCATGTAAAATTAAAGATAATACTTTAAAGGACTTATTTTATTTTATGTACCTCCCTTCCCCTGGGAAGTGGGCAGTAACACAAGATGATTTGGGAGATTTTGTATCATGTAATTCCCTTTCAGCCCCTTATTGCTAGGAGATATTTATTTATATCTTGAGTTACAACAACTCAGCCCCTAAAGGAACTTTTCAATTTTTTTAAATCTTTGGGTTATGTGCTTCCCTTGCCCTTACTTTCACATCAGAAGGGACATCAATTAGACGTTTTTTCTTTATCTGGAATTGATACTATCTTTCCTAGTATTTTGCAGGATAGGCAATGGGTCTCCTCATTATGGTCTGATCATTTTATATTTAAGTTTAATTTATTGTGGCAAGAATCAAGGAGACATAGGGCTCCTTTTAGAAGGTGCGCTAGGGTTTTTAGGGCACACACAAAATTACCGCTTCCTAAAAAGGAGGCTAATGCGCTTGGGAATTAAAAACGCGCTATTGCGCGCATTAAGGCCCTAGCACACCTTTGTAAAAGGAGCCCATAGTTTTAAACTATTTAAGATCTTTATTTCTAGAGAACACATTGAAGCTTCTATATTCGGGTCAGAATTTAATAATAACTTTGAAGATTTCTCTGATTCAAGTGAATTTTATTCTAACTGGGATAGTTAGTATTGATATTTTTGACAAGCTCGCTCCGAATGTAGTGTGTAATAGGAGAGTTCATAAGTCTGATAAATGGTTTGATGAGGAACTCCATAAATTGAAGAGTAATGTACCGTATTTGCCGGCGTATAGGATGCAGTGGCGTACACATTTTTAAGAAAAAAATAATTTTCTACATTTTTAAACAAATTACAGATCATCCTTCAACAAACTGAATTTCAGATATCATAACATTTCTCAACCAACAGACCCTCCCACCGCCAGGCCGACATACCTCTGTTTCAAATTGCAGCGGCGGCAGCACTGAACAGGCTGCTTCGCAGCCTCTCCACTGGAGCATTCTCTGTGCTGCATCAGTGTTGTCATCAGTGATGTGGCACAGGGAAGGATCCGGCAGGGAAGGCCGCAAAGCAGCCTGTTCAGTGCTGCCGCCGCTGCAGTTTGAAACAGAGGTATGTCGGCCTGGCAGTGAGAGGGTCAGTTGGATTCTGCTGTGCAGGATGGGAAGGAGGGATGGAAACATGCTGCACAGGGGGGGGGGGTTGAGAAAACACTGCTTCCAGCGAATGGGGAAGTTACCGGCTTATAAGACGCACCCTATATTTTAACTGCATTTTGAGGGTAAAAAAGTGCATCCTATATACCAGCAAATACGGTATGTCACATAGAGTGAATTTGGTGTAAAGATCAGACTCTATCATAGAGAACAATGCCGTGAGGCTGTACAAACTTATAAACAGATGCTGAAAGACAAGTGTAGAGCCTTTTATTCAAAACTGGTAGGTGAATGTTATATTGACAGTAAGAAACTCTTCAGGAAGTACCAGTAGCTGATTTAACTAATATTATTAAACTTGTTTGTCCCCTGTAGGAAACGCCATCTTCTGTAAATGAACTAGCTAATTATTTTAAAAACTCATAGACTGTGACCCTTTCCAATCATTCAATTTTAATTGTATGTTGGATGAAGGTTCGTATGATATTGTTTTTAGGATTCATCAAGGGGATATGTATTAGAATGAGTTTGCCCACCATGATCTTAATTTGTTTCAAAACTTATTGCATAAATATGTTCATGTACAATATTTATTGATTCATGTCCTTCAGGGGGATTATGTGACACCCTTCATGGTTTTTTTTAGGTGTATTTAGATGGGCAAATGCAATGTTGGAGACTGGCACCTTCCCAGAGAATAAAGGACATACTGTATTATGATAACACCTTTGATTAAAAAAAAAAATTGTAAAGAGCTAGTATCTTAGATTAGTGATTGACCAATTGTTTTCATTCCTTTTTTGTAAAATTATTAGAAGGATTTGTATATCACCATTTGCTTAATTATTTGGAACAGCATGATATATTACATGATTCTTAATCAGGATTTCACCCTCTCTTTAGCACTGAAACAGTTATTGCATCATTGTTGAATGGCATACTGTATATCAATTATTTAGTAGGGGACAAGGAGAATTTATTATGCAATTTGATCTTAGCAGAGTTTTTGATCTAGTTGATCATGTCATTCTTTTACCCTGTTTAGATATGATGGGCATTTCTAGTTTGGTTCTTAGTTGGCTTGGGGGGGGGGGGGTATTTAATCACTTCTATCAGGTTTGTCGGTATGGCAAGCTCTCTGCTGGTGAAAACTGTCAGGAGGGGTGCCAACTCCCTCCTGCCAGCAGGCCTGCCTCTTCAAAATGTTGGGCCTTCCCATTTTCCTCCACCTGTCTGTCTGTTGTTTATTATCCCAAACTGAGCAGAAGGAAATAAAGTTATTTTTGGTATTTAGTGGTTCTAATTATTTCTTCCAGTTGTTTTGATTAAGTGACTTGCCCAGGGTCACAAGGAGCAGTGTGGGATTTGAACCCACAACCTCAGGGTGCTGCACCACACATTCCCACTGCACCACACACCACTGCACTGCACATTCCCACTCTTGTTTTGAATTCTGTTCTCAATATCTGATACTCAGCATCTTAGATTACTGCAATCTTGTGTATCTTACATCTCCTCAGAAGCATTATAATCAACTTTGTATTATTCAAAATTCAGCTGTTCAACTTATTTTTGTCTTAAAAATTTTGATCATTTGTCATCCTATTTTTAGATAACTGCATTGGCTTCCAGGTGAGGTATGTTCATTGGTTCAATTTGGTTGTTTTATTTTTAAGACCTTATATGGTCTATTACCAAATTATATGATGGATACATTTGATTTTACTGTTGCTGCCCACACTTTGAAAAGTAATCTTGGTTTCTCTTTTCCCTCTCTTCCCTCGAGCTTATGTTGGGAAGTTATTATCTTTCCATGCAGCTCAATTGAGTCATACTTCCAATTGTTAGCTCTTCTTTATCATATATGCAATTTAGGCATAAATTGAAAGCTCATTTGTATATAAAAAATGTGAATGAATCTTGAATCTTGTATTTTTAATGTATTTCCATTTTATTTTTGGACATGTTAACTGCATCAAACTTTTTGGGTGTATTGCAGTATATAACTAAAATATTATGTTATGTTAAACTCCTTTTAAAATTGACCCCTAAATTTTAGGTGTGCCCATGCTGGATATTCTAGTACTCTTTAATGGAAACTGGGTGCCCAAATATAATTATAACAAAAGGTTGCATTGTACTGCACTGGGACACTTATAAGGGAGCGCCCCGCTTATAGAATTGCCCCATAGTTTCTGCCCCTGTCACTGACTACCTCTAATCTCTTCCTCAAACTATCCACCTCCTTTACAAAGCTGCACTAGCGTTTTTAGCACTGACCGCTGCAGTAACAGCTCCGAAGCTCATAGGATTCCTATGAGCATCCGAGCGGTTATCGCCACGGCCGATGCTAAAAACACTAGTGCGGCTTTGTAAAGGAGGCGGTATATGTATAAATATTAGCCATTTAAGATGTAATTCTATAAATTGGTGCTAAGATGTATGCAGTAGTTATGTATGCCATTGGCATCAATAATTTGTAGTTATGTCTGACTGTGCACTATAAGGCAGTGTTTAAGTGCTTTAGCATTTAGCTGCAGGAGGAATATGTATGGGTGGGCCATGGGTGTATCTGCAAGTGATGTATGTAACTCATATAATACTTTGCACATGGTGCATGTAGGCAGGCCCACTTCCATTGACAGCATAAACGTTCACAACTGAACTTAGGCCACCTATGCCAACTTACATTAGTGTTCTATAATGGAATCTTAGTGCACAGATGCCATTAAAGAACTCCATTTAAGGGACTGCCTCCATAGTAACCAATAAGGCCAAAACATATCTGTTCTGTGGCTCAGGAAATTAAAGAAAACATGCTTAGGTGACCAATACCCAGCACTTGCCACATAAGTAGTTTTTAATGTGGCCCTTGAAATTAGGAAAACATAACAATAATGCAGAGCACCAGATTAGAGAGGAAAGAACAGTGGACAACAATTTCATTTCCTACAATAGAAGAGAGACAGTCGGGAATGGTTCAGACTATTCACAGCCATGTTGAGTCTTGCAATGAGGCTAAAATGAGCCTTTTCCCTGGGGAAATTCATATACTGTGAGATATTTACCATCTGCTGCAGATGAGACTCCATTTACTGCACTGCCCAAGCCATATTGGTTATAAATGGAACTAGCAGTGCCCTTCATTCTCCCACACAAATCTATTTCTCAATGTTTTCAAACACTTGAAGAATTCCTGCAGAAACTGTCTGGCATAGAGCGCTGGAGTGAAAAAGCTTTACTCTCATTCAGTCCTTCTTTGGAACTTCAGGTTCAGAAAGAAAACCATTTCCTTTGTCTTGAAATCATCACCTTTCATTGACCATCTGTAAATAGTGGAATCTGTAGGATTCTGTAAACCATAACCCTTGAACCTGGGAGTGCCACCTGGTCACATGTACTATTATGTAACTACAATACTATGTCTTCACAAAACAAATTGCTCTTATATGACATTTAGATGGTAATTCTATATATAAAAAAGATGTGGCTGCATTGGGGTTGCAGCAGCCATTTGAAAGGCTCCACAAGAGGCAGGAGAGAGGGGGCTGTGCTCCTGACTCCAACGACCCTGCTGGACCACAAAGGATATAGGTAGGCCAAGGGAAGCCTACCCTGACAGTTGAGACTTCTTTCTGTAGGCTAAGAGGAGGGGGAGGGAAAGAGGGGCCATAGTTGGGGGGACTCAGGGGGGGGGATCTTATTTTTAAAAGATTATGTGAATGCCGGCCCAGTAGTTCTGTAGCAGGTAGGGTGCTGATGGAGAGAGGATCCTGGGGGGGGAAAAAAAGCAGGACAGGACAATTTTAAAGCTAAGTTAGTGCCAATAGATCTCAGGGATTAGGGGGTAAAGAGGTTCAGTTATTAAGGGGAGAGTGGAAACTTGAGTATTGGTTCAGGTGAGGATGGATGAAATATAAGTAATAGGAAATGTGGAAAAGGAATGTCACAAGGGAAATAAACATTCTGCACTGTCAATATTGGTCCTGTGGAAACATGGCAATGTCAGAATTTCAGTTTTAATTATTTTGTAATTGGTTCTTTCTTTACATCCTGATTAATGTGTGTGATAGAGAATATTTATAGCAATTTTGCTGTAATACATTAATACAAAGAGGCATATTTCCAAAGCATTTAGATTTACAAAGTTGCAAGGTAACCTGTGGAACTTTGTAAGTCTAAGGCCCAATTCTGTAACCAGCGCCTAAAGTTAGGCACCTATTTCGGAGGCGCCCAACTAGATAGGTACCTATCTAAATTGATCAACAAGCTCAATTAAGCTTTTTAATCAGCATTGATTGAAACCTAGGCACCTATCAAGAAAGCACAATTCTATAAGAAGGCACCTATAAAAATGTAGGCGGCCTTCAAAAAAATAGGCGCTATGCATGTTAGGCATGGACATGGCTATGTATTAGGCACCTTCTTACAGAATCACTGCTCTTAAGCCTGCTTAAGCGCTTGCATGGGCGCCTAACTTTTAGTTGTGCCTAGAGCTGGCCTATTTAATGGGCGCCTCCAAAATAGGTGCCACTCAGCATGATTCGATTCACAAACAGCACCCAATTTTACTTGAATCGTGCTGAACAGTGCCTATATAGGTGCCTAACTTTTGGGCGCTTCTTATACAATTTGCCCTTAAGTGCTTTGAAAATGAGCCCCACAGGGATGTATATTGGATAAGAGCCATATAATGAAAACCTAGGCACTTATTTCACCTATATTTTGAATGAAGAGTACTATCATAAATCGATCCGTTCATGCAAGACTTTACCTTGCAAGTCTGCCCCACTTCATTCAACGAGCATTAGTAATGTTGATTTTTATGGGTCCTCAGAGGGCCACCACGCACTCAAATGTATCTCATAGTGCGGGGCTTTATGCACCCTTTCGTCACTGGACCTATATTTTTATATGTCTCATAAATGCTATTAACATAACTTAAATATAAATATGCTAAAAGTACTTAGCTTAGTGACGCTAGTCGGGAGGGTAGAAAACATCAGTTATCCAACATGTTTCGCCCAAATGACAGGGCTTTATCAAGGCTCCCTATTAAGGCTAGGCATATAGGAAAAATACATATATATTTTTTATTTTTCTAGGGAGAGGGAGCCTTGATAAAGCCCTGTCATTTGGGCGAAACATGTTGGATAACTGATGTTTTCTACCCTCCCGACTAGCGTCACTAAGCTAACTACTTTTAGCATATTTATATTTAAGTTATGTTAATAGCATTTATGAATACTCCAGCACTCAAATAATCCACTTTCCAAATGAAGATGTAGACAAATATCTAATTAAGCTGAAAGAACTTATCAAACAGCCTTAATTTACTTCATTCAATAAGTTTTTCATCAATATTCACTGGTCCTCAGCGGGCCACCACACACTCAAAAACTTTCATAGTGAATGGCTTTATGCTCCCACTCGTCATGGAACCAGCCCGATTTTATATTAAATTTGGCTTACATTAATAACGGTGATATATAAATATTTAAAGTACTTAGCTTCTAGTAGTAAGCTGTATAGGGAGGACGTGTTCCAAATATCAACATGTTTCGCCCATTAAACTCATTAGGCTTCATCAAGATATATACTCCCTAGAAATATAAAACAAGAACCTTAGTACCCACACTAACATAACATATAAATAGTGCCACCTTAATTTGCCAAATCATATCCATTAGATAGAATCATAGTTCACTCTCTCACCTTTCAATGAACTTGTAGCCACCATAGCATAAATGTGAAATGGCGGCCCAACCAAAAGTCACATGTTTTATACGTTCCCGCCCCCGACGTCAGCTCCCTACCATTACGGGAAGAAGACGTCAGACGCTGAAAACGAAATTTCCATTTTCATACTTTAAGGATATAGGTAATGCTAAAAAGTGACAGAAGGATCCCCCCCATACACCCACTCAGGCTTTAAAGCAGCGATATCCATTCCAACTCTGTGTTTAACCCATTAGGGGTAACGGTGTTTAGTCGGTAAATCCACCGTTGCTCTAACATGTTCAATCTCCTTTCCCAATCCCCCTCCTGTTGAGTAGCGTCTATATTATCAATAACCCTCCAACGTAAATGTTGGACCACATGGCCTTTATCCAAACAATGTTGGACAATGGGGGCTTGGACGGCAGCAGTGTTAATCCGCGATTTATGTTCATTGAGGCGGATATTGATCGCCCTCTTCGTGCGACCCACATACACTAGGTTACAGGGGCATACAATAATATATATCACCCGCATAGTCTTACAGTTAGTGTTGGCCCTAGATTTCCCCGACTGTGGATCTTTCCACTGAAAGCCCTCCAAGATAAGATCACACCACTGGCAGGACAGACATCGTTCATGGCCCCTTACCTCACTGGTATCTATCTTTTTCCCACCCACTCTCCTAAGGGCCTGACCAATGGTCCTGCCCCTACGGTAGGAAAAAAGAGGAAGTTCATCGAACCCCTCATGGAGGTTAAGAATGGGCCAAAATTGTTTGATTTCAGAGATTAAAACCCCTGACGCCTTAGAATAGGCCTTAGAAGATAGGCTTGTCTGTGTTTTGCCCTATTCTAAGGCGTCAGGGGTTTTAATCTCTGAAATCAAACAATTTTGGCCCATTCTTAACCTCCATGAGGGGTTCGATGAACTTCCTCTTTTTTCCTACCGTAGGGGCAGGACCATTGGTCAGGCCCTTAGGAGAGTGGGTGGGAAAAAGATAGATACCAGTGAGGTAAGGGGCCATGAACGATGTCTGTCCTGCCAGTGGTGTGATCTTATCTTGGAGGGCTTTCAGTGGAAAGATCCACAGTCGGGGAAATCTAGGGCCAACACTAACTGTAAGACTATGCGGGTGATATATATTATTGTATGCCCCTGTAACCTAGTGTATGTGGGTCGCACGAAGAGGGCGATCAATATCCGCCTCAATGAACATAAATCGCGGATTAACACTGCTGCCGTCCAAGCCCCCATTGTCCAACATTGTTTGGATAAAGGCCATGTGGTCCAACATTTACGTTGGAGGGTTATTGATAATATAGACGCTACTCAACAGGAGGGGGATTGGGAAAGGAGATTGAACATGTTAGAGCAACGGTGGATTTACCGACTAAACACCGTTACCCCTAATGGGTTAAACACAGAGTTGGAATGGATATCGCTGCTTTAAAGCCTGAGTGGGTGTATGGGGGGGATCCTTCTGTCACTTTTTAGCATTACCTATATCCTTAAAGTATGAAAATGGAAATTTCGTTTTCAGCGTCTGACGTCTTCTTCCCGTAATGGTAGGGAGCTGACGTCGGGGGCGGGAACGTATAAAACATGTGACTTTTGGTTGGGCCGCCATTTCACATTTATGCTATGGTGGCTACAAGTTCATTGAAAGGTGAGAGAGTGAACTATGATTCTATCTAATGGATATGATTTGGCAAATTAAGGTGGCACTATTTATATGTTATGTTAGTGTGGGTACTAAGGTTCTTGTTTTATATTTCTAGGGAGTATATATCTTGATGAAGCCTAATGAGTTTAATGGGCGAAACATGTTGATATTTGGAACACGTCCTCCCTATACAGCTTACTACTAGAAGCTAAGTACTTTAAATATTTATATATCACCGTTATTAATGTAAGCCAAATTTAATATAAAATCGGGCTGGTTCCATGACGAGTGGGAGCATAAAGCCATTCACTATGAAAGTTTTTGAGTGTGTGGTGGCCCGCTGAGGACCAGTGAATATTGATGAAAAACTTATTGAATGAAGTAAATTAAGGCTGTTTGATAAGTTCTTTCAGCTTAATTAGATAATAGCATTTATGAGACATATAAAAATATAGGTCCAGTGACGAAAGGGTGCATAAAGCCCCGCACTATGAGATACATTTGAGTGCGTAGTGGCCCTCTGAGGACCCACAAAAATTAACATTACTAATGCTCGTCGAATGAAGTGGGGCAGACTTGCGAGGTAACATCTTGCATGAACGGATCGTATTGTATAAGAGCAGCATTCATATGCATACATTGATATACAGATTATTAGTCTTCACTCCCACTCAATGTGTCAGCAAATTAAAATGGCTTATCATGGGATAGGCTGAGGAAATTTGTGGTAAGTTCTAAATTTTTGTACCCAAGCAGCCCATTAAAATAATAATAATAATTTTTGTTGGAGGGGTGTGTCAAGACAAAGTGGGTATTCTTGAGCTAATCAGATAGTGCATCCACATGACTATTCACTAAAGACTGGATTTTCAAAACGGCACTGTTCAGAAGGTGCCGGTTGGTGCCCAAATGGTACCTAAGTTAAGTGTTTAATTGGCCACTTAACTGACCGTGACATTGAAAACTAATTAAGAAAAAAAGTAGGCACTGCACAGCACCTACAAAAACAAGGCACCCGAATCACATCTTTGCAAATAATTACTAGTGATGAATGTCCAAAGAGGCTTGGTTATGGGTAGGGTTGATGTTTGGTGAAGACTTTGGTGAGGCCTCATTTAGAATATTGTGTAGAATTTTGGAGGCCGTACCTTCAAAAAGATATAAAAAGGATGGAGTCGGTCCAGAGGAAGGCTACTAAAATGATGCGTGGTCTTCATCATAAGGCGTATGGGGACAGACTTAAAGATCTCAATCTGTATACTTTGGAGGAAAGGCGGGAGAAGGGAGATAGGATAGAGACATTTAAATCCCAAACGATTTCAAAAAAATGTCACTCACTAGCAGTGGACTTCCTCTCTAAGATCCAACATTGAAAATCAAAAAACATGTGGAGAAAAAGCCTCAAAAACTTTTTAAATATGCAGCAATCATTGATGATTCACAGCTGGCATTCTTTTCTTATCATAGGCAAAAAACTCACACCCGCAGCACAATGTAAAAAGTTCTGAACGGGAAAACCCCACTACTGTGCACAGTATGCATTTAAAAAAAACAAACTTTTTAGACTTTTTATGAATAAATATATGAAATATAAAGTTCTAAATGCAACGTTGAAGCTGGTGTTTAATTTTTTGGCTGTGAAAGCTGTTTGGTGAACTTCTAAAGTTGAAAACTGTGGCTGTTGGAAGCTTTTTGAGAATCCCTGAAGAAACCAAATGTGTTGGTGAAACAAGTGCTTGTTGGAGGCTTTGGCTCTGCTGTGGACTTGATTGGATTTGACTGTGTGCTGTGGGAGTTTTTGCCTGCCATTGAAAAAAGAAGTAGCAATTCATAATGGTGGAGTTCCTTCAGTTCTGTCCTCTGGTGCCAAAGCTAACTATTTTGCTTCCTTGGTCAACAATGTTGCATTTAGAGCTTTATATTTCATATATTTATTCATAAAAAGTTTTTAAAAATATATAAGGTGTACAGTAGTGGGGTTTTCCCTTTCAGATCTTTTTACATTGTGCTGCGGGTGTGAGTTTTTTGCCTATGATAAGAAAAGAATGCCAGCTATGAATCATCAATGATTGCTGCATATTTAAAAAAATTTTGAGGCTTTTTCTCCACCTGTTTTTGTTTTTTTTTTAAATTTCAATATTGGATCTTAGAGAGGTAGCCCACTGCTGGTGAGTGATATTTTTTTGGAATCTTTTGGGTTTTACTGTCACTACTCTTTTTGATCTTGAGATACATTTATATACTTACATAATGTAAATACGCATGAGTTGAGTCTCTTTAATTTGAAAGGAAACTCTGCAATGAGAGGGCATAGGTTGAAGTTAAGAAGTGATAGGCTCCAGAGTAATCTAAGGAAATACTTTTTTACAGAAAGGGTGGTAGATGCTTGGAACTGTCTCCCAGAAGAGGTGGTGGAGACAGAGACTGTGTCTGAATTCAAAAGGTCCTGGGATAGGCACGTGGGAGAATGACATGGTGACAAAATTAATCACCGTTCCCGTCCCCGCGGATAACCGTGAGAAATAATCCCATGTTATTTTTTAGTGTCTATTTCAACCTCTGTCCTTCTATATCAGCATTCTTCAAAGCAAAGCTTGAGGGTCAGTGGTTGTGGCAATTCATATTCTAATTCTTCCCTCGCTCCTTAAAGAATGATATGAAGATGGTTTCCCACGGTTATCCACGGGAACGGGAACGGTGATGAATTTTGTCACCGTGTCATTCTCTACGTGGGATCTCTCAGAGAGAAAAAGAGAAAATGGTTACTGCAGATGGGCAGACTAGATGGTCCATTTTGCCTTTATCTGCCATCATGTTTCTATGTTTCTATGAAAAAAAAGTACTTGAAATATAGGCCTGTGAAACCTTGGCCTACATTTCTGGCACCCATCTTTGAAGCAGACCTTGATTCTTAAAATGTACTTTGAGTGAAGTGTGACCAGCACTGTTTTTTTCAGGCACCGGCCAATTCCAGAGCCATTTTGAGAATCTGGGCCTAACTGGTTAGTGCAGGATTACCACATGAGCCCTTACCACCTTCAAAATAGGTGTTGGTAAGTTCTCACTTAGTAATTTTTTTAAAAGGTCACATGCTAATGGTAACATTAGCTTATAGACATTAATTAAAAAAAATGGAAAATCAGCCAATTTACTGCTGTTTTAAAAATGACAGTAGCACACAGGAAATACCAATGTAAGGGCATGTTAAGGCTACTTTTACTGCAGCGTACTAAAAGGACCCCATAGTCATTTCAGATCTTTATATTAATAACTAATAGGTTAATACATTTACAAATGATCTGCGGTTGATTAATTGATTTTATTATTCTCTTTAACCCCCTTCCATGAAGCCACATTAAGCTTTTTTATCACCAGCTGCAACGGTAAAAGCTTTGATGCTCATAGAATTCCTATGAGCATCAGAGATAATACCGCAAAGCCGGCGATAAAAAAGCCAAACACTCCAAGATGGCTGCACGTTAGTCCTGGCGTCTCGTACCTCTCTTGTGGGGCCAGTTAATTTCTTGCTACTCTTCAATATCGTGGTTGCTTTCACAGGTTTTTTTTTCTCCAATGCTGCACACCAAAAGGAAGGGGGTTTTGAGAACGGCTTCCTCTCAGCTCAGAACTTCCACACTGGTGCAGCAACAAACCCTGGAGAGGTTCTTGAGCCAGCTCACAACCCCGGAACCAGGAGAAGAGGGCCCTGCTGGAAGTTTGGAAGATGGAGCCTCCAGCTTCATAGGGCATGAATTATCGTTGTCCCCTCCAGCGCACCGCCGTGTCCGATGTCAGCATGGGTTGCCCCGACAGGGATTCCAGGGGCGGAAGTCGCGGACCTGGACCTGAGTCTGGAGGAAGGAGCGCCTGTGGGAAAGACAGATGAGCAAATGACTTTGGGAGCACCAGCGAGTTTACCGCTGCTTCAGACTCCCCCGGTGGTGACACTGGATTTCATTTGGCAGGCCTTGCAGAGTCTCGATAGCAAGCTGACGGATTCAACATTAGAGGAACTCAGTCTCTCAGTGAAAGTGGAAGATTTGACTAAAATGGCGGGAGGGTGGGAAAGCTGCCTCCCAAGAATCAGGCACAGACTTTGAGCCTTGGAGGTCCCGACCTTTTATACCCCTCCCAAGACCCATCACTCTCCTTCCCCCACCAATCAGTTCCCTTTCCTTAGTCGGCAAGCTAGTCTTAAGAACATAAGAACATAAGAAGTTGCCTCCGCTGAGGCAGACCAGAAGTCCATCTCGCCCAGCGGTCCGCTCCCGCGGCGGCCCATCAGGCCTATTGCCTGAGCAGTGGTCCCTAACTATCCCTATGACCTACCTCTACTCCTATCTGTACCTCTCAATTCCTTTATCCTCTAGGAACCTAACCTTCCTGAACATGTCCTTGCCTAACCTACCTACCTTCTTCGCTACACTTATCTTGTCCTCTGTATCCACTGATCCCTCCTTTCCTCCCCTTACTGCCCAACAAGTCCACGAATGTGTGCCAATGAGGCTTTCCAGCCCTGTATTACTGGTGCCCATTCAGACAAGCTCTCAGGATTTTATTAACACTGGGATCTAGAAAGGCCCCGTTGACCTCTCGGCCCCCCACACCCTCTACTCCCCTTTCTTAGCAGCATATATATATCACTTGGCAATGTACCTACATAAATCAAAACACAGACATTTTTCAGTTGGGAAAAACCAACCGCAGCTCTGCTTATTGGAAACCAAAATTGATGCAGACATTAACAGTAGAATAATAACTCCTGAGCTACCACATAAGTGCCATGAGAAACCAAATAAATATATCCCCCTGGCCCCGCCATATCAGCAAGGGCCTGGGAGGGTGTCATGGACCCAATGGTATCAGCTCCCACAGCTTACTGCTAGACAATCGCTCATCACTGGATGAGCCCTGAACCCAGTAGCTAGGGATCATCACCACAGGCCTGTAATAAAATTACAGCCCTCCCAATCAACAGAGCTGCGGCCCAGGCCCAGCAGAAAAAAAGGTACCCCCACTATCACCACAAGGTAGCCCGACCCACAAAAAAAACCCCGACCACCCCTCTGGCATGATGCCCCATAACCTGAAAATTTCCCCCTTACTGTCCCCCCCTCAGTCCAAGAGCCTGGACCCCGCCTCCCCCAAGTTATGCTCCAAAGCAGCTTGAGCCCTAGGCTGACTGCCTGCCATGATCAGCCCTCCCCCCCCCCGACAGTCAGAATTCCATAGCCAAATAGGCCCGACAGCCACCCGAAGGGACTGAACTGGACTACCCACCCACCAGTGCACCGTCGAGAACCCCCCAAAAGCAGGAACAGGGGACCCATCAGGGCCATCTCTCCAGACTCCAAGTGATTGCCCCCCTCCCAAAAAAAAGTGCCCCACTTGGAAAGCCTTACACCATGGAATAGAAGGAACAAGAGAAGGGAAGCATAAATGCGCCACCAAGACATAAAAAGACTGACACCCACAGGAGACCAGAAGCTCCCCGTCCATAAGGACCCCAAGCCGCACAGCAGGATTGCAATCATCAGATGCAAGAACGCGAAAACCACACCCACAAGGATACCACACACACACATTCCCTGTGCACAACTGGATAGGAGAAGTGTGTCAACCAGTGGCTTACCACAGGCAAGCCCGAGGCCACCAGGCGGTGCCCATCCCTACCAGCACACCAAGGGGAGATCCACGCTATACCACTAGCCCCACCAACATGTAGATGCCACAACCAAAGTGAGCGATGCAAGCTAGGCAAGGAACTCCCCCCATCAATGTCAACCCCTGCAATGATCCATTAGCCCTCCCCACAAGAGCTCTGGGACCCTGATGCCAGACTGGAAAACGCAAACCAGAATACGGGCCCGAGAGCCCTTTGCCATTCCCATGCCCTGAGTCAATAGTCGCTTGATGCATATCCAGACCTCACAGGCTACAAACCCCCCCATCACCATCCAAAAGGCTCTGCTCCAATCAATAGAAGCACCCCTGCACCATAAGCCCACCAAAAAAGACAGGGGAAGCACAACCTGAGCCCCAGGACATACTGGAGAATCACCAGAATCCTCATGGAATGCGACTGGGCAACCACCCCGGGAGTGGTACTGGCCCTGCCATTGGCAAAGCACAGCCCAGGAAAAGGCTGAGCATGCAAATCTGAGGAGTAGCGCTAAACCCGGCTCTCTGACAAAAGGATGTACAGCAGACCCGGCACTGCATGAGGCAGACTGTTAAATTGCCGCACCACACCCACAGAAAGTCAAAGTGCCAGAATAACCGCCATCCATACTGACTAAAGTATTGCATTAACCAGCCCGAAGCCACCACCATCACGAATGGGAACCCAACTCACCACCCCACAACCAGAAGAAGCAGGCCAAACGGCCAAATGACAGGCATCCCATAAGTCCAGGTGTGAAAGGTCAGCCAAGTGCTGCATAAGAATGAAGCCCATCCCACCCGAAGAATACCCACCGACAGCCGTACAGCACATCAAAGGCTGCCCAAGAGGCGAGACCATCCATATGCAGAAGACCCATTGCCACCAGCTCCCCACGTGCCGATGAAGTAGCCAAGCCTGCCATCAGTATCGTACCTCCCACCTGGAAACCCAAGAAAAGAGTGAAACAATCAATTCCGGATACCACCTAGAAAGACCTCCAAAGGTGAAATCTGCCAAAGAGAAATGGACCCCGATGAAGAGGAACCCGCAACGCGACCTCCACTGAGCCTGAAACCCCACTCAGTCCAGCAAGGAACCAATGGGCTGCAGCTGGTCCGGCCAGCAATCCACAGCCAAGCAGTGAAGCCGCCCCCATACTTCAGAGGACTGAAGTCAAGCTATGGGAGGAAGGACAGCCACCCAAGCCAGAAAAGCGCTTTCCCGCACTTAACCCACTACATAAATAGGACCCCGTAAAACAACTGGCAGGTGGGAAAACAACAGAGAGACCAACCGTCTATGGCACCCGACTCCGCCCCTCAACTTCCCTGAGCTGGAGCACCCCCCTTTGGTAAAGCCTTGGGCAGGCTCTGAAGAATGAAGTCACAGAAACCCTTGACAACAGGAAGGTACCCAGCACTATAAGAAGAAGCCCCCAAACCCCCGAAACCCAAGAAGCCCCCAATACCAGACCCGCATATACCATGAGAACCCACCCCCAGCTGGGAACCACACATCTCTGAACACGAGCCAGCCGCAAGCATGACTCCAGCCAGTGCCCCCAGTATGTTGCACCAGGGAGGCCTGGACCCGAGCACCATATGGTGCCTCATGCCTCCTACCAACCCGAATCACCTGCAAGTACCACCTAGCCAACAAGAGAGGCCCCGCTACCAGACCCTCTGCCCCCCCCCCAGCCTGAGGTAGCACCACCACCTAGGCCTGATGCAGAAGATGCAGAGGAAGTGGGAGCAACAGAGGAAGCAGGCACCAATCCTCAACGCAGCCCTCTGCACCATGCCGAGATCCCCTCTGCCCCCAACTGAAGCACCCCAACTCAGAATATCAAACCGGCAGTATCGCTCAGTCCAGTCCCTCCAGCCATTGTCGAACTAGTGGCGCTGTCGTCAGCCACCACCATATCAGCAGCTTGTCACCTTCCTTCAGCCACAGGTATCCACCTCCGCTGCAAACTGTCATGCCAGGTCCGCACACCTCCCAGCAGGCAAAAGCAGAGCACACCACCACAATCCACACCTGCCACTCCCAAGCCTGCAGGAACACTGGACTCTGCTGCTCCACCACTCACTGGACAAATGGTGCCACCTTCAGCAGCCACCACAATAGCCACATGGCACCTTGCGGCTGCTACCTGAGGCATCCACAAACCAGCATGCCAGGGACACCTGTACCTCACAAATCGAAACTCGATGATCCTCCTGACACACTTCCAGCTGCTGCACCAGTGAAGCCTCCTCAGCTGCAACACCGAAAGGGCCCCAGACCAATGAGCCTGGGCCGCGTACGACACCTGCGCCATGGGTACCTCTCCATCCCGAACTTGCTGCACTTCCACGGCAATCCGGCTCAGCACCTGCAAGGAAACAACAGAAGAGGAACAGCAACCTGTACAGCACCCCAAGGGCAATGGTTTACCCGCCTACGCAGCCCCCCAGCCCCCTACACCACCCATCCTGCACAGGAGGTTCCCCACCCCCACAGGGAGGCAAAAGGAAAAAGGCAGCAACAGAAGTCCCAGAGGGAGCCACTCGCCAGGCCTCTAAAGCACCCACAGCAGAAACACATGTGCCCAACAAGGTGACTGCCCTCCAACCCGACCAGCACCTCCAGGGACTCCCCTGAGAGCCACCCCACCACAAGCCACAGCATCTGCTATCAGTCATAAACATCGAACCACTCGCTGACCCTGGAGCAAGCAGCCGACGGGGCCACAGATCCAACTTATCTCTAACACCCTCCTCACACGCTGTGAACTTCTCCAGTCACCTGGCTGCTCAGAAAAACGGGCGCAGCATAAGCCTGCCATGAGGCCCAGTCCCAACCAAAAGGTACAGGGGATCACACCCACCCTCACCCAGGAAAACCCCTAAACCCAACCCTGCATTTGAGGGAGGGGCACCGCAACAGCCAGAACTGAGGCCCACTGCCGCCTCTCCCCCCAGGAATGGCTACACTGACCCAAAAAACTGCTCGCGCATGTGCCCGACCTGTTGTCTCAGAGGTTCAGCCAGCCTAGACAAATTGACGCCTTGCAACCACCGAACAAGTACCCCAGCACTCACACCGGAAATGCGGAGACACCAGCACCCCCCCAACCCCCCTGCCATAACGGTCATTGCTCCCAGCAGTTTATCTGTGAGTTTTGTTTTTTATTATTATTATTATTATTGTTTTATTTGTAGTAATGAAGCATCTGTTGAGCAACCCAAGCGCCAACTCACCCTGCCGGCGCAAGAATCGAAAGTCGCCTTCAAGGTACAGGCCCTGAGCCTAAGAGGTCCCGGTCTTTTATACCTCTCCCAAGACCCATCGCTCTCTTCCTCCCACCAATCAGCTCCCTCTCCTTAGGCGGGAAGCTAGTCTTCCTGAATACGTCCTTGCCTGACCTACCTGCCTCCTTCGCTAAACCTATCTTGTCCCCTGTTTCCAATGCTTCCCCCTTTCCTACCCTCACTGCCCAGCAAGTCCATGAATAAGCACCAACGAGGCCTTCCAGCCCCGTGTTACTGGCGCCCATCGAGACAAGCTCTCGAGCGTTTATTTATCACATCTCATGTCTTGCTGTACTCATAAAAACTCTCAGGGTCTTACAAATCACAAAAAAACAATAAAGCAATATTCCAAATATTTAAATAGTCATTTATAAAACAGTCACAGAATAAAAACAATCCCAATAATCACACAATCATATTTAGCCTTCTTAGAAAAAGTTAGCTAATTTAAACGAGAAAGAGTCATGCTGTCAGAGGCTGAAAGAAACTCCTCAGCGTATAGCCATTTGATTTTTATCTCTGGTTGAACTGTAAAGGGTTTCCCCCCACCCCTGCTCTTTGCCTCAAGTGTGAAAGGATAGGGCATGAACTGACAGAGAAATTGCAGTTTTTATACTCTGTCCCAGTGGAATTATTTGGATAGGAGCCATCCTGCCATAGTAATCATAAAAGCACACAAGCCACAAGGCATGAGGACTGCAGTTCAGCTTTCCCCACTGCTTTCTCGTGTTCCTGCCACAGGTGTTTTTCAGACATGGCTGCAGTACAGGAATTCTACATTCTCAGCAGCTGCGATTACCCAGAGAAGCAGGGGCGAACTTTAAGAGAGTTCTGTAAGAGATCCAAGCTAGGATACAAAATCTGAAAACTAATGATTACAGGAGTTCAGATTTTGATCTCGAAAAATGAATAATGACATCAGACTTTAACCTGGGGGGGAAAAAAAAAGGGCCTAAACAAACCTCTTGAGCGCCGAGGATGGCTTACTTGAGATGGCTGGAAAGGAGCAGGATCTGTAGGCTCTTGTCCTCAGCAAAGACTGGTCCTGGGCACAGCGGAGACAGAAAGACTGCAGGAGCTGGCAGTGGTGCTGAAATAACGCATAACCAGAACCACTAGACAAAGAAAATAGCACCTGCTCTCCAACCTCTTCCTTGAATCTTTTCATCTCATTACACGCTGACATTTAAGATAAGGAAACTGACTGTGCATCGCTAAGTGTAATTTAAAAAAAAAGAAAAGAAACAGCTCCTTTTAACGAATATCCCCAAAACATGCCTTCACTTCACTCCCCAATACGCATCCACACCCGCACCCCCTCTCACTTCAACCCCGTTTCTAGTTCTTTCTTATTTCAGCTGTGTTCATGGTTTATCTGTGATCAGGAAACGGGAGGAATGGACTGTCACAAGCCTGATTTCCTCCAATGAACTTTTCACCCCATGCTGCCATTCGCCTGTGCCGTGTCGATGCCTTTTTAGTGGAATTTGCAAGCATTCCTCCAAGCAATTGTTTGAACCAAAATCCACATTTCTCCTCTTCCCTTTAATGGCAGTGTTTTGTTGTTGTTGTTTTTTTTTTTTTTTTTGGGGGGGGGCTTTCCCCCCTAGTCTGAGGTGTTATGTTAAAAATGCAGCATATATTCCAGGTGAGCACTGAAAATGAAAATAATCAAACATTCTTAGTATCATCATTGCTATCATCATCATCATTTATAATATTTCTGAATGTATGCAGCATTGTACAGTGGTGATAAATATTCCAGGTGCAATGTGTCCTGCCCCAAAGAGCTTACAATCTAGTTAGGTACCTGAAAGTGGAAGAAAGGTCACATGTCATCTGCTTTGCCCATCAACAGGTTCTAAATGAACAGTCTTCTCAAGCCAGGACAAGCTCATTTCACTCGACGTTGCAACGGGATCATTCTTTGTCTTTTTATCTTAGAATGTCCAAGCAGAGCTGGATGGCCCTAGGGCTCCTGCGTTGGCAGTTTTACAGGGTGAAGTTTGACCAGACACCAGCTCTACACTGGATATACTTTCCCTCTGCCACTTACAGTCACGCTCAGCTAATCTAGTCCTCTACACATCTGTTCCAATGAATCCTTTCTACCACAATCACCTTAGGTGCATAGACACTGCACATTTATTTATGTATCCTTGTGCTGCACATTCTGTAGGTTTCTCAAGAAACAAGAACCGGGACTGTCATGCTGCTGGAGACCAAGCCTGGTTCCATCTGCACAGCTCTTCTTCAGTTCCTCCCTTTTCCTGCTTCCCTCCAGCCCTCTCCTTCTATCCCGTCCTGAGCTCCACCTTCCTTTCCCCTCATTCATTCTGCTTTAGACCCTCCTCCTGAAGCCCAGCCTTCTGTTTCTCCCTCTCAGCTTGGTTCATTTGTATTTCTGGCTCTCTCTTTCTCTTTTTCTTCTTATGCTGTCTGCTCCTTCCAGATGGCTACAAACTGATGTTTAAATATATAGATATGGTGGTTTTCTGCAACAAAATAGAAAGGATTTCTTCCTGCTCATTAATGCCTGGTATCTGGCACGGGGACGTGGCTTTTCCGTCTGAGCATGAAAAGGACTGCTAGATCCCCAGGATTTTCAAGCCTGCATTATCAGCACAGCACCCACTATGTCAGCTGGATACAGAGGCTCTCTCACAAGTTCCTTCCGAGCCGAATAAAAGCCCTGGGCTCTCCAATCTCTATCAGAGAGAAACATTAACAGCAGGTAAGAACTGAATAAAGGCAACTGCAGCCTGGATCTCTGCTTGTACCCTTTTGAACTGCTATTCTATGTATGTGTGTGCGGCTTTTTTTTTTTTTTTTCTTAAGGTGCCCTTCTAAAAGTCAAAGGCAATGACGCTAGACGTGTGTGTGTGTGTGTGTCCCGTAGTATGGAGTCAAGTGGGGTTAAGAGCACTACTTCAAACATTTTGGAATTTGTGATCTGGTGTTCTGATAATTAATGAGTACAATCGTCTCTGTAGTAGTTCTTTGGCTGGTAGGACGGTTCTAGAAGCAGCCTTTGCTTTGGAAGCACGTAGCCATCGGGAAATGTAACCAGGACTTAACAGCAGGATCGCAGCTCTGAATTACTTAAAAAAAAAAAATGTCATAGTATTAATAGCACTAGAAAGATGTGCCTAGGGAGGCAGTGTCATCTCCGCTTACTCTGGGGTTTGGTCTGAGCAAATGACAAACAAATCCTTTAGGAAAATGAGTGTGCCACTTTAAATCTCACACTTGACTGATTGCTTCTGTTTCAAGTTGGAGTTTGCAGAAAATGAAATAGAGCAGTGGGAATGAGGTTAGATCGTTTTCCACTGGATTCAGGATTTGGTTTATTGATTAGAGGTTTCGCTGATAGGCTTCTAGGGGCGCCAGTACTGTTTGCTGTGTGCTGGTGGTGCAGAAGTCTCCTTTTTTTCTCTCTGGAAGAGATGGAAGGTGGAGGAGCTTAAAAAAGTCCTCTTTCACTCAGCACTTAAAACATTACATCATCACTTCCATCTTGCAGTATTGACTTTGTCCCTTCTGCAGGCTGCTCAGGGGTTAACGATAATACAGGTTTGGCAGTGAGACCACACATCTTTGTAACAAACACCGGAGAAGAAATTACAGATAAAATTGCTAAAAGACTTAAAATGCAGTTTTCTGCCATGACGATCAAAACAGAAGTTCAAAGGTGCTGGCTGTACGTGTCTTCGTAGACTGACCTATATGTGCATGTGCAATCCAGTTTATAGACGTGGAACCTGCTTCCGGGCAGAGACTCCTGGGAGAGCATAACTCTTCTGCAGAAATTAGCAGCTTGGTGCGCGAGGGAAGAATATGGCTTATTTCAGTGTTGACGCTAGGTATCCGGAACTCAAAATTGTTCTGGCTATTTTGTTTAACGACTAGTTAAAAATAAATGAAAAGGATTACACTTACATTAGAGGTCAAAGTCAAACAAAATCCCAGCCTGGCAAGAAAAAAAATGTTTTCTCAGTCAGTTCTCTCTCACATTTATGAGTTTGTGACATACAAAACTGCTTTTTTGGAACGAAAATTAACAGAAGCTACGCGTGTACCTCACTTGCATCATAACGCCACTGGTACACATATGTACACACTGTCGCACCGTACACTGCACATTTATGGACGTTGGTCCACATGCTTTCTACATCTATTAACAGAGAGAGAAACACACGGTGCATGTTTCCCTATCGGGTACAAATATATGGTCGTTCTATTTCTAGCATTGCAGTGTGCCTATATTTAGAGAGGTTCTGTACGTGATGTGCATTTTGCATGTCTCTTTTGTCAAAACTGTCATATACACATTCATATGTTGACCTGCCTATCAACATAGGTTGAATCGCAAGAACACTTTCACTTATGCCTTTTATCATATAATTTTGTTTTCTGTCTCCCCCCTTTTAGTTCTATGATTTGTACCTCTGACCTCTGCTTCCCCCTCCTATTTCTATTTCTTTAACACCCTTCCCCTCAGTGTTTTGTTTCTCGGACTCTACTGTATAGGTAAGTGGACCATTTTCAGCAGGGTAGTGTTCAGCTTTCTATTTTCTTCCAATAATTGATTTTTATTTTTTTTTAAACCTTGCTTCCAAAGTATTTTGCTCTTCAGCAGTAATTTTGCACTTTTTTTGGTGCCTTTTTACTGCTGTTCTTCGCGTGTCCTAAGGAGTTACTAAATATAGACAAGTCTCATAAAAGTGTAAATGCACCTCCCAAACAAGGAGCTATAATTGTTGAGCCCAGGGCTCTGTGCTAAATTTGGCAACCCCGGTAATCATATGCCGCCTGCTCGCAGGAACCAGTGTTGTGTGCCGGGGTAGGATGAAACCCTCGTGCTGGGATCTGGGGTGCTGCAGGTCTTCAATGACAGATTAGAGGAAGGAGAACTTGAAAGAGAAAGAGAGACTGTGAGGATGAATACATGCTTAAAGGGTCCCGGATTTACTTATTAAAAATTTGTGCCATAATGAGTTTTGCCTAGAAGCACCCTAGGCATTTCATTTACTTGATTGGCAGTTTGGTTTTAGAAATAGAATTTTTAGGTACAGAGTTAATGGTGAGATAAGTCTGCCCTAACTCTGACTTTCCCAGGGTTTAGTTAGTAACGTGTATAATCCCCTTAGGGCACAAGTGGACAGAGGACATGCTGCCGAATGTTCTGCCAAGCCATCTCATTATAGGAACAAAGTGATACATGCGCTGTCCCATGTACATAACTCTTTTGTGCAGAGAAGGATATGTGGTCTCCTATTACATTTTCTGCCAGTTTCCAGTGGGGAAAGCACGAGGGTGTTAGTGCTATGTAACAAAGGCTTGCAGTAGTAATTATGGGGATTGCAATCTACCATGTCGATAGTTAAAAAAAAAAAAAAAAAAAAGCCCTCTTAAGCAGAACAAAATATGTAATTATAATTTTCTTAAGGTTTGCAGCCAGTACAAGTATGGTATAATATTAGTCTTTGCTTATGCACTAGACATAAGGATTTAATAACATTAGCATAAGCTATCAAGCTAGAAAATTGACTTATCTTTACAGCTAAACTTGCATATTCTAGAATACTGCAATTGTTCCGTTACTAGATGATATATGTGTTGTATATGCAATGAAAATATCTGATGTGATTAAACATCCTTTCTTACTCCTGGACCATTTCCCTCCCCCTCCCCAAGACCCTTTTAAAGTCTGAAGGAAACACCTTAGTGCCAGCTTGAGGGTCCATTGATTTCTGGAAGGAGGAGCAGAGAGGGGGCTGGGTTGCAATGATGGAGAGATGATCCCACCTTTCCAACCAGCCAGAGCTAGAAGTGCTCTTGAAGGGGCGCTCTCAACCCCCAAAGGGGAAGAAAGCCCGGGCAACAAGAAGCTGCAGCTCGAATTAGCTCTAGAGTAGGCTGCAGCCGACTATTTTTTGGCCACAAGAGGTTTATGGGGAATAAATGACGAGGAACACTAAGGATTGAAGTAACCAAAGTGAACACTTTATTGTTTCTACTCCATTGTGTTTTGTGAGTTTTTCCTTTTTTAAAAAAATTACACAGTGCATTTTCATGTTCAACCTTATAAGGTAGGGTTTCTCAACCCAGTGCTCGGGACACACCTAGCCAGTCAGATATTCAGGATGCCACCAGTGAATATGCATTAGATAAGTTTACGTGTGCTATCTTCTTTCTATGCAGATCTCTTTCATGTATATTAATTGGTGGTATTGAGAATCTCTGTTTTAAGGTGAAAGGCTAATTCACTGCCGGAGGTATACTAATGTCTTGATGCTGAAATAATTTGATGAGTTAAGATGCATTAGCAGTACATGAAGAAATTAGTACAGGTCCTCTCTTCATCTAGTTATGACTACATGATCTAGGGTTATAAATCATTTTTATTGACTGAGGATCACAAATGAATATTGTTTATGCGTTAAAGACTTCAAATATAAATCTTATAATAACTGAAGAGCTGATTTCATAAAAAGAGCTGCTCTTTCAGTGCTGAGGGTACAGTGGTATAAACTGTGGTGCAGCCTAGTATTCCCTATTCTGAACTCTCCCTACACAGGATTTTTCACAGGGACTGTGACTGTAGATGAGGTGACTCCCAGAAGGGGGCGCTGTGACTCTTCTTCTGGCTAATACTGCTCTTAAGAAGGAGCCGATCGAACGTTGGCAGTAAAGCCAGGGAAGATTTCAGATAGTGTGGGAGCACCTCCCCCCCCCCCATGTATGTTTAGCCTGGTACCCGCAGGATATGTTTGTTAAGACCCACACGAACTGCAGTTTCTCCTGTCAATGTCTGCAGAATGAGAGTTGCTGAATCAACGTTGATGACGGGATTTGCACTAAGGTGAGGCAGTCTGCTAACCTTCTGGCAATGGGGCCGGAATTCACAGATTGATTACTTTTACAGTGCATTGTTCTAAAGCAGTGACTGAAACAGTAGGATACTGTGACCCACAGACGCTACCTTTCAGTGACTTGTAGAATAGGAAACAGCAGGACTTACTAATCCTCATAAAAAGGCACATTTCGATAACCTTTCTATTTGCAAAGTAGACTTTAATATGAATGTGTATTTAGCTCATTTTCAAACAAAGTGGTTACTAGTTTCCCTTTAGACATTAACCTTAAAGTGTGCAGGTAAAGAGGAATTGAAGGTCATTTATCAGTAGTAGTTCCGTGGCGGGTAGGGTGGTTCTAGAAGCAGCCTTCGCTTTTTGGAAACACACAGGAATCGGGAAATGTTAACCAGGACTTTCTTGCAGGGATTTAGAAACCAGGGCAAAACAATACAGATGTGTTTGAAAATCCCAAAGGACACACACTCACTCGTAGCCGCTGCAAGCATTATAGGCACCCTAGGAATGAGCCTTTAGCCTTTAGTATAACACCCATCCACCCCTTTCAATTAACTTTCAGGCCCTAGGCTTCAGCTCACCCAAGAGATTGATTATGACACTCAACAATTAAGATCATCACAGAAATATCCTGTACAAATCAGATTAAAGTACACACTGATAATTATTTGAGTTTGTGGTGCCTGTCAGGACCTATTGTTTTCTTTTGACTGCAGCTGTTTTATGTTGCCCCACAGAAGTTGCTGACTCAGGTGATTGCCTAGTCTTACTTAATGGTAAGGCCAATCCGGGTACACTCTTCTAACCTAAGCACCTCCCTTTTCTCCTCTTTTTTTTTTTTTTTTTTTTTTAAAATATATATATATAGACCTAACAGTAGATGTGCAAGCCAGCTAAGTTGACATAGGGCTCCTTTTACTAATGTGAGCTAGCGTCTTTAGCGCACGCAAGAAATTTACCACACGCTACGCTTCTAGAACTAATGCCAGCAGCAATGTAGCGCGCGCTATTCCGCGCGTTAAAGCCCTAACGCGGCTTAGTAAAAGGAGCCCTTAGTGACACCATGAGTAAGATCCTGGATTCGGATTCTGGGTTCAATCTCGCATGCTCCAGTTTGACCAGAGTTGGCGGAGCTGCAGAGGAAGAAGCCCAAGGCAATGTGCTAGTGGCTGGCTTTTGGAGCCCGCAATTGCAGAGTTCTAGAAAGAATCTTAGTATATGGACCTAATGAGGACTCTCATTGAAAATTGTAGGCTGCAATGACTGGGCTAAATGGGCTGAGAATGAGTCCACAAAATACAGTCACACTAAGGGACATTGGAGCAGGACACTAATGTACCCTTAACTGTCCCCATTCCCCTTAACTATATCCATGGCATCCTGTTTGTCTGTCTTGGCTGTTTAAATTGTAAGCTCTTCTGATCAGAGACTGTTTTCTTCTTCTTTGTGACTCTGTACAGCGCTGTGTATGTCTGGTAGCGCTATAGAAATAATTAGTAGTAGTAGCAGCAGTAGTAGTAGAAAGAAGCCCAGTCCATCCTGCTCATAGGCTTGCCACTTCTGAATGTAATGCATGGAGAGGGGGCCTAAGGCCCTGATTGGCTCAGATGCTTAAGGCCCCACCCCTTGGACAGGGAGTCTGAGCCAATCAGGGCCTTAGGCTCCTCCCTCTATCTCGGGATACAAGGGGAATAGTCTAAGCCAATCAGGGTCTGCTTTCAGCTCCTAAATCCTCTCACCTTGGGATCTACATCCCCAACCCTATGTGTCATGTATATCTGTCCAGGTAAGATTGTAAGCGCCTCTGAGCAGGCACTGTCTATTAAATGTCAAATGTACAGTGCTGTGTATGCAAGTTTCAAGTTTTATTAAAATTAAAAATGCTAATCATAAATACTAAGCGTTTGACAATTAAAATTAAAATTAGGAACAATCAACGGACTTATTAAGACACAACTTTACTTACATGAAAACAAGAGGAAAGTGGGGAGAAATACAATTTTTAAAAGGAGAAAATACAATTAAGGATAAAACAAAAGGGTAATGGGAGAAATCATATTGATGTTGAATATGAGTAGGAACAGAATGTGGCAAGGGAGGAGCCAGAGATCAATTAGCAATCATAAGCATCTTTAAATAAGAAGCTTTTAAGGTTGCCCTTAAATTTATCTAGATTTTGCTCCGCCCTTAAATATGTTGGTAATGAAGTCCATATTGTAGGGGCTAAAGTTGCAAATGAAGAGGCTCTATGGGTACTAATGAATTTTAGGGATGGGACATGAAGAAGGTGCTGTGATGCGCATCTTAAAGTTCTCAAAGGTTCGTGAGGAATAAGATACTTATGAATAAAAGCAGGTTCCTTGGTGTTTATAGTTTTAAAGGAGATTAAGGCAATTTTATAAGTTATACGGTGGTGGATTGGTAACCAATGTGCATTTTTTAACAGAGGAGTGACGTGATCAAATTTTTTTTGGTTTGTTATAATTTTTATTGCAGTGTTTTGTATTAATTGTAAATGTTGGATGTCTTTTTGGCAGATTCCATTAAGTAAGGAATTGCAATAATAGAGTTTGTAAATTATGAGGGAGTGAATTAGAATGTTAAGAGGTTGAGGATCAAGAATGTTAGCTAAGGATTTAATCATTCTGAGTTTCTAAAAGCAATTCTTAACAACTGCACTAATCTGTAAATGATAGGACAGTTTATTGTTAATTATTTAACCAATGATTTCTTTTTTTTTTTTTAATTCTTTATTCATTTTCAAGATTACATTAAGTATTAAAATATATTCATTCACATAAACAATAAATACATCACTTATAAACAATCATTAACACATTTCACAAATTTTTATCCCCTCCCCTACCCCAGCCCTCCTTCCCATATATTCCATTATCATATAAAACATATAACAACAAAATCCCCCCCTCCCTGCTCCTTAAATTAATAAAATATAAGGGAAACAAATATATATATATATATATATATATATATTTATTTAAATTAATCTTTACAATATTTCGTTAATGGTTGCCACACATCCTGAAATTTCTTAAAATATCCCCGCTGTAATGCAATAAACCTTTCCATTTTATAGATATGGCATAAAGAATTCCACCAGAAGGTGTAATTTAATCTCTTCCAATCCTTCCAATTAAATGTGATTTGCTGAATGGCAACACCAGTCATTATTAGTAGTAATTTATTATTATTCGCAGAAATCTGACTTTTTTTTCTCATTTCCATACCAAATATCACAGTATCATAGGATAATGCCACTGGGTTATCTAGTAAATTATTAATTTGGTCCCAAATTGATTTCCAAAAATTCATAATAAATGGGCAATGAAACAATAAATGGTCTAAAGTTCCTGCTTCTAAATGACAATGCCAACATCTATTAGACAAAGAACTATCTAATTTTTGCAACCTAACAGGGGTCCATAACGCTCTGTGCAACAGAAAAAACCAAGTTTGTCTCATAGATGCTGACATCGTGCACTTCATCCTCCAAGACCAAATTCATGGCCATTGAGATGCAGTAATTTCATGCTTAATCTCAATGCTCCAAATATCTCTTAAACCAGTTTTTAATTTATTTTTATTAAATCCACTTAGGATTTCTATAGAACTAACGAAGTTTACCGGTGTGCTTTTGATAGTTATTGGGGATGTTAAGTGAAGATTTTCTTTCCAAGGAAAAAGAAGACAATTAGTTTTAGAAATATTTAGCGAGAGCATTTTGTCACAAAGCCATTGGCTGATCTTATTGAGTTTTAAGTTGACAAGATTGATGTCATCAGGGTTGGATGTGTCAATGGGTTGGATAATCTGAATAGCATCGGCATAAGCGTATGCAGTAAGGCCGATTGATTGGCATACAGTAAGCAAAGGGGTCAGATAGATATTAAAAAGTAGAGGGGAGAGTATCGATCCTTGGGGAACGCCAAAGTTATTTTTAAATATGGTTGATGATGTGTTGTTAAAGGATACTACGGAGGTATGATTAGAAAAGTAAGAACAAAACCAGTAGAGAATTTGTTCAGAAATTCCAACAATGGCAAGTCTTTGAAGTAGTAATGAATGATCTATCGTATCAAAGGCGGCTGAAAGGTCTAAAGCATGGGTGTCAAAGTCCATCCTCGAGGGCCGCAATCCAGTCGGGTTTTCAAGATTTTCCCAATGAATATGCATGAGATCTATTAGCATACAATGAAAGCAGTGCATGCAAATAGATCTCATGCATATTCATTGGGGAAATCCTGAAAACACGACTGGATTGCGGCCCTCAAGGAGGGACATTGACACCCCTGGTCTAAAGGGATAAGAATGACAGACTTGTGTTGATTCAGATAATATTGTTTCGAAGTGGTGAGACCAATTAGTGAATGTTCCGTTGAATGGTTTTTGCGAAAACCGGTTTGATTTGATATATGGTTGAATGCTATTTTCTAAGCACTATAGAATTGATAAATAGTAGTAGTATCCTCATTTCCAGCACCTTTACTAGGAGGCTATTTAACACATCCACCACCTTTCTGTAAGAAAATATATCCTTAGATTACTTCTGAACCTTCCTTTGTCACCCTCACTGTATGATTCTTTCATTCTAGAGCAGGGGTATCAAAGACCCTCCTCGAGGGCCGCAATGCAGTCGGGTTTTCAGGATTTCTCCCAATGAATATGCATGAGATCTATTAGCATACAATGAAAGCAGTGCATGCAAATAGATCTCATGCATATTCATGGGGGAAATCCCGAAACCTGGCTGGATTGCGGCTCTCGAGGAGGGACTTTGACACCCCTGTTCTAGAGCTTTCTTTTCAATGAAATAGGTACGTATGTCTCCTGTACGTTGAAACCTTGGAAGCATTAAAATGTCTCTATCATAGCTTCCTTATCTGGTCTTTCTTCCAAACTATACACTTATGCTTTATGACAGACATGTCAAACTCTGTCCCGCGGGCCAAATTTGGCCCGTGGGGCACTAAAATTTGGCCCACCAAACAATTCCTGCTGTCGCCGAGATTTGGCCCGCTGTTCCTTCCCTCCCTCCATCAGGTGCAGCGCAGCTCCGCCAATGTTAAAAGGAGCTGTGTAGAAATCGGAGCCCTGCCGCTACCGCCGCAGCACGTTCCCTCTGCTGCGATCCTGTATGTCAGAGGAGGGGCGGGACTGCAGCAGAGGGAATGTGCTACAGCAGCGGCATGGCTCCAATTTTGACGCAGCTCCTTTTAACATTGGCGGAGCTGCATATACCTGATGGCTTTGCCTGGAGATGGTTGTACGCTGTTGGGCCCCTATTTGACCTGTGCCGACTTTTATACCATCCCATCTAGCTTCTTTATCGCTATCTAAAGTGTTTCCAGAATCACTACTGATTCCAAAGATGCATTCCCAGTTTCTTTAATGTTTCCAAATTGACCAGCTCCTTCAAAGATAAGGATCCACCAATTCCACCTCCTGGCCTAACGTCTTTGAGTTTCCCAGGGCTTGGCGCCAATCCTGATTCTGCTAGACATGGTGGGATGTTAGCCATCAGGTGTATTTGGGGAGGGGATGTGTAAGGAGACATCATGGCCCAGGGAGTCAAACGCTCCTCCCTTGGCGGCGATGTGATCCAGCACCTGAACAATTGTAGGCTGTAATGGAGGTGACAATGCAGCCAGCTGTGGAACAGGCTTGATCATTCCATTCCGTTTGGTGTGAGGCATCAAAGAAGAAGAAAACTTATTCTGAAGACATCCCAAACAGCAATTTCTGAGGTAAAACTCAAGCTAGAATGACAGAACGCTGACAAGAACCAGCCACCATTTTGGCTTCTCCTTCCCCCAATGTTAGATTTTTAAATTTTACCCTTTATTCAATCAGGAACCAAAGAAGGTGTTTAAGCAGAGGAGTTTTATGACCATTATGTTTTGCATTACAGAGAATCCTAGCCACTGGGTTCCTTAGGGTTTGCAAGCAAATTGAACTTGATGATACTTGTATATATTGTACTATGTTACAATAGTCATACCTGGCATAGAATAATACAAAGTGAGAGGAAAAGTCTTTTTATTTATTTTATTTACATCACAGAGCTGGCGTGGGGTTGGAGAGGTTGTAACCCTATATTTCTACTAAGATTAAGGGGTCCTTTTATTAAAGTGTGCATTTAGCGCATGCTAAATTGGATAGCGTACCTTAATAAAAGGACCCCTAAGTATCTTAATAAAAAATTTGGCCCGCGACTTAGCCTACGTTTTAGATTTTGGCCCCTTATGTAATTGAGTTTGACACCCCTGCTTTATGATGATAACTACTGACCATTTTAGTATTCACCCTCTGAACCAGCTTGATCTTGTTAATATCCTTTTGAAGGCATAGTCTCACCAGAGATTTATACAAGGGTTTTTCCACCTCCTTTTCCCTGAAGGTCATTTATCTCCCTGTACACTCGAATAGCCTTCTGTATATTGCTATCACATTATACTTATTATGCTACCTTAAGTCAATCCTCAGGACGCAGCTGATCAGTCAGATTTTCAAGATACCCACATTGAATATGCATTACTGCCATTGTAAGCAAATCAATCTCATGTATATTCATTGGGGGTATACAGAAAATCTGAATGTAAGAGCTTGCTCAGTTTGGGGGATGCTCAGTACCAGTGCACCCCACATAGCTGGTATCTTTGTACAAAAGAACATTATAGTCCCATATTGTACGGTTTATTTTTTTTTTCAGCCCAAATGTATGACCCCTCTTCGGAACTTGAGCTCTCTCCAAGTTTTCCGCAAACATCTGAAAACCTGGCTTTTCTCAAAAAATGTAAGTCTCCCTCCAACTTAGGAAACAATGAAATTCTTATATCTTGGCATCCCAAATCCTCTAAATTTTCTTCACACTTCTACCTATAACCCTCTGTTGTAGTTCCTTCCTATTTCTCCTACTGTAAACCACGTCGAGCTCTACGAACGTGGAGATGATGCGGTATACAAACCTAAGGATTAGATTAGATTAGATTAGATAGTAACATAGAAACATGATGGCAGAAAAAGGCCAAATGGCCCATCTAGTCTGCTCATCCGCAGTAACCATTATCTCTTTCTCTCTCTGAGAGATCCCAGGTGCCTATCCCAGGCCCTTTTGAATTCAGACACAGTCTCTGCCTCTTCCAGGAGACTGTTCCACACATCTACCACCCTTTCTGTAAAAAAGTATTTTCTTAGATTATTCCAGAGTCTATCGCCTCTTAACTTCATCCTATGCCCTCTCATTGCAGAGTTTCCTTTCAAAAGAAAGAGACTCGACTCATGCACATTTACATTACATAGGTATTTAAATGTCTCTATCATATCTCCCTTATCCCGCCTTTCCTCCAAAGTATACAGATTGAGATCTTTAAGTCTGTCCCCATATGCCTTATCACTAAGACCACACACCATTTTAGTAGCCTTCCTTTGGACCAACTCCATCCTTTTTATATCTTTTTGAAAGTGTGGTCTCCAGAATTGTACACAATATTCTAAATGAGATCTCACCAAAGTCTTATACAGGGGCATCAATACCTCCTTTTTCCTACTGGCCATACCTCTCCTTATGCACCCTAGCCTCCTTCTAGTTTTCGCTGTCACCTTTTCAACCTGTTTGGCTACCTTAAGATCATCGCATACAATCACTTCCAAGTCCTGCTCTTCTGTCGTGCACATATGCTTTTTACCCTCTAAACTGTACCGTTCCATTGGGTTTTTGCAGCCCACATGCATGACCTTGCATTTCTTAGCATTAAATTTTAGCTGCCAAATTTCAGATCATTTTTCAAGCTTTACCAGTGTGCATACTATGTTCCATTTTTTTGTATCATCCACAAAGAAGAAAATACTTGATAGCAAGGTGGGGGGGAAAGTTTTAGTTTCGGCCAAAAACAAACTGGATTCTAGGCCAAAACCTGAACCCAGATTTTAGGCCAGTTTTAGTTGGCCTCTACCCTTAATACATCCATGAACACCATTTTTTATTTTAGTATCTATATACCACTTATAGCCTAAGGGGCTCATAATCAAAGAAAAAAAACATCTAAAAAGTGGCCTAAATGGGTACTTGGACGATCAAAAAACCTTATCGTCCAAGTACCCATAATCAAAGTTGTTTTAGACGTATCTAAAACCAGCTTAGGCCTTTCCCCTGCCTCTAAACGCATAGAGTGAAAGGCATTTTTAGAGGAGGGGAAAGGATGGGAGGTGGGCCGACCTAGACATAGTCGTACAGCAGGTATAACCAAAATCAAAAATAGGCGGCCTAGTCGGCACTTATACGTTTTGACTTAGACCAAGTCAAAACAGGTATAAGTGTCGAAAAAAGGGCCTCTGAGCTGATCATGATAAGCTCAGCAGCCCCGGCAACCTCCTCACTCCCCACCGCAACTATCGCAGCAGGAGAGATTGGTCATCTCTCCTGCCTTGACAGCGATCGCCCCCCCTCCCCCGAACCACGGCACTTCGGGGTGAGGATCGCGATCCTAACCCCGAAGTGCTGCAGTTCAAGAGGGGTGGCCGATTGCTGTTGCGGCAGGAGAGATGACCAATCTCTCCTGCCGCGATAATTACTTTAGGATCCATTCCAAGTGTAATTAGTTTATTTATAAGTTGCTTATATGAAACCATAACAAAAGCCTTCCTAAAATCTAAGAACACCACATCTAATGCACTGTCCTGATCCAACTTTTTTTGCTACTTCAGGTTGTCTGTGGTGTTCTTTGCTCACATAAGAACATAAGCAGTGCCTCTGCCGGGTCAGACCATAGGTCCATCCTGCCCAGCAGTCCGCTCCCGCGGCGGCCCAAACAGGTCACGACCTGTCTGAATCACCAGAAGGGGCCCCCTTGCCACCTTGGTTTCCCATTTAAGTCCTATCTTCCCATCGAAGTCCTAACCCTCCGGTCTTGCACATGCACGACCTGGTTGGGTTTCTAAACTTATTACCTGGATACCTCTCTCAGTATCCAACGATCCCTTTATCCCTCAGGAATCCGTCCAATCCCTGTTTGAATCCCTGTACCGTACTCTGCCTGATCATTTCCTCCGGTAACGCATTCCAAGTGTCCACGACCCTTTGGGTGAAAAAAAACTTCCTTGCATTTGTTTTGAACCTATCTCCCTTCAGTTTCTCCAAATGCCCCCTCGTACCTGTTGTCCCCTTCAGTCTGAAGAATCTGTCCCTATCCACCCTCTCTATGCCCCTCATGATCTTGAAGGTCTCTATCATATCTCCCCTGAGCCTCCTTTTTTCCAGAGAGAAGAGCCCCAGCCTATCCAACCTCTCGGCGTATGGGCAGTGTTCCAGCCCTCTTACCAGTTTCGTTGCTCTCCTTTGGACTCTCTCAAGTACCGCCATGTCCTTCTTGAGGTACGGCGACCAATACTGAACACAGTATTCCAGATGTGAATGCACCATCGCTCGATACAATGGCATGATGACTTCCCGCATCCTGGTTGTTATGCCCCTCTTTATGATGCCCAGCATCCTGTTGGCTTTTTTCGAGGCTGCTTCACACTGTGCAGATGGCTTCAGTGATGCATCCACCAGCACACCCAAGTCTCTCTCAAGTCTGCTGTCTCCCAACAATGCCCCTCCCAATTTGTAGTTGAACAACGGGTTCTTTTTCCCTATATGCATGACCTTGCATTTTTCCACGTTAAAGCGCATTTGCCATGTTTGCCCAGTCTTCCAGCTTCTCCAGGTCCCTTTGCAGGTCCTCACACTCCTCCCTGGACCTAACTCTGCCGCACAGTTTGGTATCGTCTGCAAATTTTATAACTTCGCACTTTGCCTCCTTTTCCAGGTCATTGATAAATATGTTGAAGAGTAACGGCCCCAGCACCGATCCCTGTGGCACACCGCTCGTGACTCCCCGCCATTCAGAATATTGGACCTTTACTCCGACCCTCTGCAGTCTACCCGACAACCAGTACTTGATCCATCTGTGCACATCCCCTCCCACCCTGTGGTTCCACAGCTTCCTAAGCAGCCTTTCATGTGGCACCTTGTCGAAAGCCTTTTGAAAATCGAGGTAAATGATGTCTATGGGTTCCCCATTGTCCACCCGACTGCTTATTCCCTCAAAGAAGTACAGAAGGTTCGTTAAGCACGACCTTCCCTTACAGAATCCGTGGTGGCTTGTTTTCAGTAGGCCATTTCTCTTGATATGCTCACAAATGCCGTCCTTGTGAGCACATCGAGAGAAATGGCCTACTGAAGGACAATAGACTGTTTTCAGTCCAATTCTTTATATGTGAGTTTGCAAACAATTGGACCCCTGAGGAAGGCATGTTCGCCGAAACACTGACCATGTAGGGTCTGGTTGGATTTTTACCACTGTATTTTTTATCATTGTACTTTTTTCATTGAATTTTCATGTTTTTGGGTTGTTGTTTTTTTTTAATGTCTTTATTAGCAATTGTGAAGTGAACATACAACCAGTAGTGAAGAGAGCATAGAAAACAGAACAAATGGTTTTGATACTGTAAGCTATTTGATGTCACCGTTATCAATTGAATTTTCATGTTTTTATATGTCAGAATATAATAAATTATCTCCAGAACATCTGTATCTACAGTTTTTTGTTTTTGTTTTCATCGGAGGATTGTTTTCACTGTGGATCATTGGGTCTCCCCATTTTTCTTTGTTGTGCTGCATATCAAGTCAGTGACCTTAACACTTTATCAATATATAATGATAAAAATATGAGAAACAGCACGATGACAGCTGCGGAAACCCTGAGAGAACAATGAAGAAATTAGTATATTTGTCAAAAGAGAAAATCTGCACACCCTATTTCTGTTATCATTACAATATGGCTCAGGTGCAACTCCATATCAAAATGAGCTCTCATATCTAGGGATGCATGTGCCTTCCTAAAAGAGCAGGAAGGTGAATCAAATCGGAGCAACAGAGTGCCCAAATTAGAATTCTATTTGGGAAGCTATTAGTCAGCGTTTTTGGTCTCTCTATGTGGGAGAGTAAAGACTGAGTCTATTTATTTGGCTGAACACAGTGCTTTGGGAAGTACATCTGCCTCTCAGATGCATGCTGAGTGCCAACTTGTTAACCTACTTTTTCAAAGGAAGGAGGTTTGTGAGATCCTGTGTGTGTGTGTGTTGTCCTCCATGTGTACTACTACTCCACAATGGTGGTCACTGTAGAAGCATTATTCATAGATATTCCAAGCCAACACATTGGCATCCAAACCTCCAAAACACCTAAAGTGCAATTTTTGAACAAGCTAGCGAAAAACATGGCAAAAATGTCAAAAATAGCCGGAGGCATGCCAGTGATGTATCAAGGGAGATGCAGCATTCCTACTGTATATCAGCAATTCCAGGTAGCATGTCGACAGGCAAGGTGCATAAGAAAAAAGGTTGGGACTTAAACCTGCTTGAATTGGTGCTGATCTGAGGATAACAGATCTGAGAGTCTGTGTGCCTGATTTCTCCAGGTCTGTCTATGTTTTACCTCTTTCAGTCCCATATCACCATTCCTCCAGAACGCATTTCTCACCCCTCTGTCCTGCCTGCTACCACAAGCCCCTCCCCTGCTACCTTTTCTAATATCCACCTGTGAGTCCCCTCAACATCCATCCCTGACCCTACCCAACTGAGTCTCTCTCTCTATTCTGTCTGCATCTTCCTTGCTATCTCTCAGTCCCTAGTCCTATGCACAGTCTGTGTGTGCAAGGTGAAGGTCAACCTGTTGTCTATCAGTGTCAGTGCTACTGCACTTTATCAATCTGGGAGTTTGTAGGGAGCACTCTGGGTGTTGGTGGTGGAAGTTGTTGGTCATGAGCCGCCAGAACCTGGGAATTGTGGCGGTCCTGCTATCCAAAGGAAAATGGGAGCAGAGGAGGATCAACAGGCCATTTCTTTATCAGAGGATATATATAGGCCCAGACCCAGGAAAAGGCAGCCATTCACTATCTGTACTAATAGATGCCCCTCCTTTGCTACAACATTCACAGAAGCCAACCCATGCTTGTGCCTTAAAGTCATTTCTACACTAATCTTTCTCACCGCTGGTAGTTTCAAGACTGTTCTGATAGCTACTGCAGGTGCAGGTCAGACAGCCATGCCCCATTTCTTTACAGTCCTTCTCAGACACACAGCATTCCAAGCAACAAAGACAACATGCAATGAACTAATTTTATGAGGTAGCCCATTTCTCCTCTATCCTTGGTGTCACTGACTGCATCCATACAACCTTCAGGACCTCTCAAACAGAAAACTCACCTACCACATCACAAAGGCTTTCCATTCTCTTAATAAGGAAGTAGTATGCCAACACACAGTGGGAGATCACTAATGCCTTCCCATGATTCCCTGAATTCTGCCATGATAAATGACTGGTTCAAGAGTGATGAAATTACAGATGGCTAGTTTATTGGTAAGATGTGCTCATACTGACACACAGATATAATCATAACTCCATGTGTCCATGGGCCATAGCTTAGCTCACACCAGCAATATGTGAGCAGCTAACCTACCACATGTCCCTGATCTCCCACTCACCCCATGCCCATTCTTTCACTCTTCCTATTTCACACAGGTGACTGGGACTACTCACAGAGGGAATGGCTAATGACCCCATCATCAGACCTCACTATGAGATTGAAGAGCATTAAAATAGATACACTGTCACACCAAGCCATCATCAAACACACTTTCAGATGCCTAGAAAGATCCAGAGTTGAACTGCTCTACAAATGGGAAAAAGTCTTCAAGATATTCATGGTCTGCTGTATCCTCCACAACCTGGCACTAAATTATACAATACTACTCTCAGGGACTGGAACCACATGATGGGGACACAGGAGAAGGACCAAGCATCACCAGCGCCAGAGCAAATGCATCCACACCAGCAGGTCATTGTAAAAAGACATGAACTCAAGGGAGGTATGTGTACAAAATGTAAGTCAAATCTACTAAGCCGTTCCAATTTCCCATCCCATCAGTGTTATCACCCACCACAACCCCTATGTGTCATTTATGGTCACTCCACTATCACCTACCCCCTCCCCACTACCCCCATAAATGCTGCCCCCTCCATCAGCCACACCAATTCATCCCTTTTCATCCCAGAGTCTACCATCTTCCTCACCCCTGTTTCTTCCCCCATACCCCACACCACCACCACTCTGTCTTTCCCCAACTTCTAGTTGCCCAATTATTTCCCCCAGCCCCTCCCTCTTCTGGGATTCACTTTTCCCACTCCTCAACACCCTGGCAGCCTATTATAGACTCTGGGAGGAGCCGTCACTGCTCTTAGACCTAGATGATGATTCCCCATTATCCATTCTATTCCCTTGGGCCACTGCAGCAAATGTTAGGAATACCAAGGGTGATAGTGGGCCATGGCACTATAATTTCCTGCTATGTTGTGTATGGTGTGGTATGCCTGCCTATTGGAATCCTTGGAGCAGACCCTGAGTAGGTGGCAATCACAGGCCTCTTGGAGGCAGTTCTTGTGGCCTGATGTTTCCCTGAACCAATGGGTATGGCTGGCAGTGAAGGTTCACTGGAGAGCACAGTGGGATGTCCCTCTCAGGCCAATGTCATCCACTACATCATCTCACACAGCATTTGCATTCTGCAGGTCAATATGCTCATCACCCACACCATCACATGATTCAGATGCATTTGCTTATCAATCTGTTCTATCTGTCACTCGATCATCACCAACAGAACAAAAGAGCAGACCAAGACATACTTGAAGCAAAACAATTTAATAGAACATATATCTGACATGGCCATGTCACACCCAAAGGCTGTGTCAGATTCAAAACTGTAAATAAAATCATAACATCCAAGTCATACAAATGTTCCACACACCCTCGTATATATACTCGTACATGTATTAATTAAAAAATCATATCATATCATATAATATAAAAAATTAAAAGCAAACATATATACTGAGATGTGTGCTCGGATAAGAGAGAACCATGCATATGGTAAGATAAGCAGTGGCCAAAACATGCCAAAAAGCCTCCAAGAAGAATGATTCAGTAAGCTAAAAAAAAAAAAAAGTTCAATTAAAATAAATATACAGTATTAAGTGCAGAAGACTAAAACTGTAATAAAATTCTCATCAGTTACATACCTAGAGAAGTCAAGCAAACAGCACACTTCTCTCTGGAGTAACAGCTTTGAGGTAGTCTGAAAAAAAAATCCAATACATAAGTAAGCAACATGAACCTCTGAAAGGATAGCTCTAAATGATGGCAGACAAAATCAAGTTACATACCTAGAGAGTTCAAACATAAGATATACTTCTCTGGAACACCAATTCAGTAGCTGTCTGAAAAAATCCAGTCCAACAGTCAACAGAGACATTGCAATACAGCCTTTAAAAAAGCTTTTAAATAAGGTAAAAAGTACTCACAGTCCTACAGTAGCTTTCCATAAGCATTTCCTGCAAATCACCCTTGCTTGGTGGGGCTCAGAGAGCATTCTTCCCACAGTATATTTAAAACTACTGTTTTTAATTATCACCCCCCTAAAAAAAAGTCCATAACAAGGGGAACAAACACAGCTCTAAGTTAAATATCTAGTAAGAGGCATCAGACAAAACATTTAAAAATGACTCATTTTGGTTCTAACTGGAAAGATTTTCAAACCAATATGCTCATCACCCACACCATCATGTGATTCAGTTGTATTTGCTTATCAACCTGTGTCATGTCATACTTTGACCTGTGTCAAAAATACTTTGACACAACATCCTTCAGGTTACTGGTGCAATCGCTGATCCTATCCACCCTGGACTACTGCAACATCGTCTACCTGGGTATCCCACAAAAAAACAATAAAAAACTGAGATTAGTACAAAACACTGCAGTTCGCTTACTCTTCGGACTGAGAAAACAAGACCACATTAGCCCATACTACAAAAAGCTGCACTGGCTACCAATGGAAGCGCAAATACAGTTCAAATTCGCTTGCATCTGCTTCAAACAAATCTGGGGCCTAGCACCTTCCTACCTGCAAACACACTTTACTCTATACAACCCCTCACGAACAACCAGAAACAAAAACATCTTCGCCTATCCTAAAATTATTGGCTGCAAATAGAAATCCTGCCTTGACAGAACCTTCAAGTTCCAAGCTAACAGACAACAATCCTGGTTGGGAAACCACATAAATAAAACCAGACAGACCTAAAACGCATTCTAAAAATCTATCAAAACCACTCTGTTTGACAAATTCAGAACTACGCTTTGTCCCCCTACAATCCAAAGCAATCTTCAGGCAATTCCTACCCCTCTCACGTTCCCTCCCACTTTCAACCCCCCTCCCCCACCCTTTCTTCTGTAACTTTCCCCTCATTCGCTGAATGCCCAGCCTTCTTTCGATGTTGAACCGCCTAGAAGTCGTCTGACTATGGCGGTATAGAAAAATAAAGTTATTATTATTATCATCACCAGCAAGTATTCTTGTAAAGCCAGCTTCCACTCTCTCTGCACCATCATGTCCCTGATCTCAACAAGATCATGCGCACAGGTGGTCAGTTCCTGCCTGTGTCTTGATGAGCTTTGTTGGGCACCACTATTCCAAAGAAAATTCATTTCATGATTTAGAACCTCCCTGAAAGACATATTCACTTTCTCTAACATAAAAGTATCCTTTCAGGTCATAACTTGTTGCTTTGGAGCCATTTACAGTAATACTCCCTATCAGATATTATAAAATGGCAATTTTCATGTTTATACATGCATCAGAAGAACATTGAGGAGGAATGACTGAAAATATTGATAACCTACATGTAGGTGTTTCTATAATCAACAGCATCTATGAATTATTACAGCCCCAAAACACACATGCCAGCCATTTTACAGTCTAAACATTTGGCATTATGCATGGACATTCTGGGCCATGGCTTTCAAATATTAGCCAGCTTGAGGATGTTTAAATTAGTACTGTCAGCAACAGTTGAAATTGTTGCAACCTTTGAAAGGATTGATGAGTCCACCTAATTTTCATACAGTTGTACAAGCATGTGCTTGATAACTGTAACTCATTGTTAGTTGGTTTGCCTACGAAAGATTTAAGAGCATTGCAAATAGCTCAAAATGCTGCTGTTCCTTTAATCTCAGGAAGTCCTTTGTATGGTCGCATTACACCAGTTCTTAAGCAATTTCATTGGTTGACTATTCAATGGTGTAATCATTTTAAAATGTTAATACTCATTTAAAAAATTCTTTATGAACCACAACCACAATTTGTCTGATGCAACCCCAAGGCGTCCTCTTTGTTCAAGTAATCAGGCACTACTTGATGTTCCAGATTTTAAGCAACTTAGGGCTCCTTTTACGAAGGTGCGCTAGGCGTTTTAGCGCACGCACCGGATTAATACGCGCTAGCCGAAAATCTACCGCCTGCTCAATTGCAATTAGACTACTGCAAATTAAGGGGGCTTTTTTACTAAGCTACAATAAGCACTATGGCATGCTTATGTGCGTGTGCTAAGGCATCTTGCGGGGGTTTTGGATTTATTTTTTTACTGCTGGGGGCATGTCTGGGGAATGGAGAGTAGGCATGTTCTGCACTAATCGGTTAGCACAGCTATTTTGCCGTGCGCTGATTAGTATGTGGTTAGCGCATGAACCCTTGCCCTCCAGAAAATAGGTGTCGGTAAGTGCTTATGTGCTAATAGCCATATGCTAATGGAGAAATTAGCACATGGCTATTAATGAGAATAATGGAAAATCAGGCCATTTCATCGCCATGCTAATAGAGGCCTCAGTGCGCTGGGGATAGCATGGGCAACGTTTTAGCACAGCTAGTGAAAGAGACCCTTAGTTATTTAGATAGATCATCATATATTGAAAAAAAGTTGCAGTCAATACAAAACAAGGTGGTTTGCTTAATTTTCTCTTTAGGAAAATATGCCATTGATTATGAAAGGCATAGAGAAGGTAGAGAGGGACAGATTCTTCAGCCTATTGGGAACCACAAAAATAAGGGGGCACTCGGAGAAATTGAAAGAGGACAGGTTTAGAACCAATGCTAGGAAATTCTTTTTCACTCAGAGGGTGGTGGGCACCTGGAATGTGCTTCCAGAGGTTGTGATAGGACAGAGTACACTACGGGGTTTCAAAGAAGGATTGGATAAATTCCTCAAGGATACGGGGATTGAGGGATACAGATAGAGGTAGAGATAGGTTATGAAAGGGTATAGATAGAAGGATAAAGGGGACTAAAGGGTTTTAGACAAGGATCACCTTACAGGTCATGGACCTGATGTGCCGCCGCGGGAGCGGACTGCTGAGCGCGATGGACCTCTGGTCTGACCCAGCGGAGGCAACTTCTTATGTTCTTACCAAGAGCTTCACTAGCTTCCAACAGAAACAAGAATTGTATTCAAATTTTCATGTATTCCGTATAAAGTATTCTACGGACCTAGCCCACATGACATGTACAATCACTTTCATTTCATGAACTCCTCTAGAGCCTGAAGAACTCATAATAATAAATCATTTGCTTTCCCATTGGCAAAAGCTGGGAGAAAATTGAAGATACCTGAAAGATTAATGGCTTTTCAAGCACCTATATTATGGAAAGAGATTTTGACTGGTTTTTATCAATCTTATATTTACAAGAATTTTAGAACAAAAGTGAAAACAAATCTTTTTAGAAAATTTTTGCTTTCTAATGAAAGCTAATAATTTTAACTTACTACAATTTATTATGTAATACCTAGTAGATTTTACTGGCTTCTTTTAATTGTAAATATAACTCAAAAGGTGTTAGCAGTAGAGAAGCAGTGATGTTATCCTATATAATAAAACCATAAGCGCACATGCGCACTTAGGGTTTCGTGTTCCCTGCCGCCGTGGTGTGTGATCCGTGGCCGTGTTCCATTTTAGAACCCGGCGGCAGGGAACATTCTGACCACTCCCCTCCTCCCACCCTCACTCACCATTTGGCCAGGCAAGCTCTGTCCCTGCCCACATTCTCGGCAGGGAACACACCTCCCGCCCTCACTCGCCGCTGCCGCCGATCCTCCTCTTCAGAGCAGCCTGTCCTGCCCTCACTCGCCGCCGCCGCTGCTGCCGCTGATGCTCTTCTAAAGAGTAGCCTGCGATGATGGCCGGCTCTCCAACCTCGGTAGCACGTTCCCTCTGATGTACGGGATCGCGTCAGAGAGAACGTGCTACCGAGTTGGAGAGCGGCCTGCGAGGTTCGCTATAGCCGGCCACCACGATCGCAGGCTGCTTTGAAGAGGAGCAGGCCAGAAGACGCCAGGATGGAGGGAAGGTAAGAAGCAGATCAATACCGGGAGCCAGAGGGAGAGGGAAAGGGGGCTGCTTTGTGTGGACGGGTGTGCTGGGAGGAGACAGAAGGGGCCATGGAGAGATAGGGAGAGGGAAAGGGGGCTGCTTTGGGGGGAGAGGTGTGCTGGGGACAGACAGTTTTGCTCGGGGGGGAAGACAGAAGGGGCCATGGAGAGACAAGGAGAGGGAAAGGGTGTTGCTTTGGGGGGAAGGGTGTGCTTGGGGCAAACAGCTTTGCTCTGGGGGGAAGACAGAAGAGGGCCATGGAGAGACAGGGAGAGGGAAAGGGGGCTGCTGTGGGGGGAGGGGTGTGCTTGGGGCAAACAGCTTTGCTCTGGGGGGAAGACAGAAGAGGGCCATGGAGAGACAGGGAGAGGGAAAGGGGGCTACTTTGGGGGGAGGTGTGTGCTGGGGTCAGACAGCTTTGCTCGGGGGAGGGGGGGAAGACAGAAGGTCACAGACAGCGGCCAAGGAGAGAGAGATAAATAAACACAGATAGACAGATACATCTATTCTAGCACCCGTTAATGTAACGGGCTTAAAGACTAGTGTTATATAAGTGAAATGAAAAGACTAAACAATGTCTGTGTACAATCAATGGAACTTGTATTGGTTACATTTAGGGCTCCTTTTACTAAGCTTCGCTAGCGGTTTTAGCGCGCGCACGCTTAGCGTGCACTACAATGCCACGCACGCTAGATGCTAACACCTCCATTGAGCTGGTGTTAGTTTTTCAGTGTAGCGCAGGGGTTAGCGTGCGCTATAAACACTACCACAGCTTAGTAAAAGGAGCCCTTAAACCTAAAATATGAAAGCATCTCTTATTTGCTAATGAATAACATATATCATACCAGATATATGGACTCTATATTGTTCCACTTTGTGAATCATAAACACAAGATATACAGTAGCTGTACATTATCATTGGGGGGAAGCTGTTCAATACTGCCTGTAGACTGGGTGCATACATTGGGAAGGCCTATTGGAGGTGACACCCATCTTTGCAGGTGCCCTTAGGGTCGTGGGTGTTTGGACTGGGAGGGGCATGGATATATATGTCCAAGATGCCTTATGTCCTCAGGGAGGAAATGTATCTTGGCCCTCATCCCCTCCATGGTGGTGACCATGAGTCCTATGATGCAGTATGATGGGGTGCTGAAAAGTTCTCAGCCTAACCAACCAACTTCCTAAATTCTGAGTGTTATTTTGCCACTATAGCTGAAAAGAGTGTTGTCTTATTTCATTGAGTGCCAATTTGCAGAAACGAAGTTCTATGTTTTGATATTGTTTCTGATCATTGATTGAACCATTCTCTTTTTACTTGGCTTGAGAACTTTTCAGCCCTCAATAGTAGATTTATGTGAAGACCGGAAGCTGATCCTCTCTAAGGGACTGAAACTACTGCTGGACTTCATGTACCCATCCTCGATCAGGAGCCTTATACTCTGTACCATGGGCCTCTGGATGCAGGGACATCAGCTCCAGGGAGATATATCAGCTGCAGAGGCAAACCTAGAACAGCATGTTCTGTGTGTGGCCCCTGCAGCTGATATCCATCAGGCTCCTCTGCTTGCCCTTGGGGTGTTGGAAAGGGATCTAGTGGCAACATAGGGCCAAGTGTATCTCTTGCTCCTGTCTTTCCTTCTTCTTCTCTACTACACTCTCTCCTGTCCCTCCTCTTCCGCCTCCACAGAGGTGTAGGGGAGCATAGTTCTCTGTGTAGAAATGATAAGCAGTAGTAGTAGCAGCTGTAATAAATATATCAGTAACTGCACATCCATGATTTATCTGGATTAGTGTAGCACCTTTTTATGTTTAGTTATAGATTAGGATATTATCTATCTATGTTTCTATCTCATAAGAACATAAGAAATGCCTTCACCGGATCAGACCCTAGGTCCATCTTGTCCGGCGACCTGTACACGCGGAGGCCAAGCTAGGTGATCCTTAATGGACACCTTGTTCACCCGTATCCCTCAATGTGATTTGCAAGAAGGTGAGCATCCAACTTGCCCTTGAATCCCAGAATGGGTTAGATATATAAGGGGTTCTTTTAAGGCGTGCTAAATGCTAACTCATCCATTATATTCTATGGGCACCTTAGCATTTAGTGCATGCATGCAAATCTTTAGCATGCACTAAATCAGTTAGCACACCTTAATAAAATGACCCCTATGTTCTAAAAATATAGATATATATATATATGCATACACATAAACCACTGAGTTCACACAATTAGTTCTTCTGGAACTTCTTATTGGAAATATACTCATTTACAATTTTAGGGTATTTTGCTACACAAATATTAATTTAGAAAGACATCTGTCTAGAATGATTTACTATAATGCCTCCTTGATTTGTATGAGTCAATTATACACATGCACTACATATTAAATGAGAGAGAAGAGTTTCTTAGTATACTTAAATGAGAATGATGATGTCTGGGACTAGACAAGTATTTCGTTGGTAGGATGTTAATCATGGTTTCATCTCTCAGTACATATTTATAATACTTATTAAAGATGTGTTGATATTCTATGTAAATACACAAAGAGATCCTCTAGATAATGGATGGAAAATGATGTCGGTCTGATAAAATGATGAGTGAAAGTGCAATATGAATATTATTTTGATACTAGGAGTAGCCTAGTGCATTAGATGTGAGTTACTAAATGTAAGTTGCAGTTCCTAAAGTGATTATAGATATTTAGGATGATATATTGCAAAGTGTGCTTATCATGTTTTGAAGATTGTGGACTTTGACAAAAGAGGTCTATGAGTGGCCCCTGAAAAGTTCTCAGCCCAACCAAGAAGAGAACGATGTGGAGCCATGAAACTTGCAAGCTATTCCACACTTTTTATGTCATTTCACATCATTGAAACAAAAAGTGTCAAGAAGAGTGTGGAATAACTTATAACATATTTCATGGCTCCACGTCATTCTCTTCTTGGTTGGGGTGAGAACTTTTCAGCGGCTCACTACCAAGGTGGAGAAGATAAAGAAGTGAGAAAAAAATGAAATCTTCCACAAATATAAACGGACTCGCTTCCGAGTGGATTAACAACAGAAGGCGGACACATTTTTATAATATATAAGTCCCAAGGGTTGATATATAGTTGTAAAAACCCTTTATGCCAGCACCTCCTGGATGTTGTGCAAAAATTCTTACTGTTATTCCTTAACTATAAATTCAATCAAACATGGTCACAGTAAGTTTTGTCACTTATATTTATTATGCAGTCTTACTAGCCAGCCCGACTGGACCCGTTTCGCCATAAATTGGCTTTATCAAGGGTTCAGTTTGACCTGTTATACAGCATCCATTCTCTTTTTTCGGCTAGATTATAATACCTGGGAACTGAAATAGAATAGTATATCTATATGGGACAGCAAGGAACAGTATATATATATAGATTGGCACATTACAGTACTTAGTGCCCGAGGGATATTAGGAAACACGAGGGGTCAGGTAATGCCAGGCTTGAGATCCTTTTCTACCCAGTAAGTTCTGACTAATTTATTCATTGCCTTTTTTGATGAAGGTATTTCAAAAATTGGTCCTTCATCAATTACAGGGTTTTATTGAGACTAATATTGTTTTAGATTGAAATCAATTTGGATTTCAACAAACATAAGGCACAGGGACTATAGGGTTTTTTTTCCTGCATTTAATTAATTTGAGCAAGGCTTGATTGCTTTTAACTTCTAACCGGGAATATTGAGCAGAGGTAACTGGTTATCTCATGCTGAATATTTGGATTTAGCTGGCTAAACCCTATTTAACTGGTTAGCACCATTTCTGACCAGATAAATAGTGCTGAATATCTTCCAGCACGACTTTATATGGTAGCAGTATGTAAACCTCATACAAGTTTGGACTTGAATTATTGTTTGTATTCTGATGATTTCCATTATTTTTGTGCTATTGGCAAGTCTGTAGATTCTATTGTTAATTATTTTGTGATGTTTCTTAGGATCATTAAGGCATAGATGTCCGCCAACAGATTTTGCCTAAATATTGCAAACACACAAACGCTAGCTTTGTCAGGTGTTCTAGTGATTAATGGTCCTGCTGGTTTTATGATGAATGGTCTTAAAATTCTTACTATGATTAAATTGTGTTATTTAGCTGGCTGATATTCAAAGCAATTGATGCGGGGAATGATTCGTACATGTCAAGTAAACATGCATACAAATTCACAAATGGAACTCCACATTCTATCCACATTCCCTGTATGTAGTAGTAAGAGGAAGTAAGGGAGGTGGACCACCCTGGGTGCCATATTGGTGGGGGCAACAGCACTTCTCCTCTCCTCTCTGCCCGCCCACCTCTTCAAATCTTTGCTGACAGTGATCAGCATCTCCTACCGGCTGCTCATGGCAGCCTCGGCTCTCCCTCAGGCATCACTTTCTGGTCATGGGACTAGAAAGTGGCATCAGAGAGAGAGCTGAGGCTGGCGTGAGCAGCAGGTACGAGATGCTGCTCACTGCTGGCAAAAATTTAAAGAGGTACAGGGGTGTACAGTGGGGAAGAAGTCCAGGGTGGGGCAAGGCGGGAAAAGAGTACAGGAAGTAGGCATATCAGTCCAGAGGGTGCATAGCACTTAGGGTTACCAGACATCTGGGATAACCAGATAAGTCCTTTTTTTGAGGACTGTCCGGGTGCCTGGATGGTTTTTCAAAAATGGGACAGTCTGTCCAGGTTTAGCCTGCTCTTCCAACTCCCCCACCTTCCTTTTCCCCAGGCCGAACACTGTAATTGAATCTTCGGCAGCTGGCAGCAGCAACAAGGTAAGCCTGCTACCGCCGGCCTGCCCCAGAAGCCTCCTCTCTATACTGACTTCCTGTTCCCACTTCCTGTGGGGCTTGCAGAGAGATGGCTTCCAGGCCAGCGGCAGCAGGCTTACCATGCTGCTGCTGCCGGCTGCCCAAAAATCCAATTACAGTGGTTGGCCCGGGGAAGAGGTAGGTGGGAGATTCAGGAGCTAGAGAGCAGCATCAGGGAGGAAGGAGTGGAGGGGGATATACAGTACTGAGGGGTACAGGAGAAACAACATGGAGTGGGGTAAGGGGCTGGAGAAACAGCATGAAAGGAGGAAGGGAGGGATAGAGAAGCATTATGGAAAGGAGAAAGTGCTAGAGAAAGCATAGAGCATGGGAGGAGAAAGACAGAAACAACAGGAGGAGGTTGGAAGGAGAGAGGGGACATCTGCTAGAAAGGGGTTGGGGGGGTGCAAGGAGAGAGAGAGAGAAAGAAGCACCCACAGGAGAGGGGTGTTGGAAGGAGAGAGAGAAGCATCCGTGGGAGAAGGAGGGCTGGAGGAAAGGCGAGAGAAGACAAAGTATACAGAGGATGGAAAGGGGGACCAAGGAAATGGGTGGGAGTGTGGGTGGGGTCATGTGTTCTCTTTTTTGTCTTCACAAATATGGTAACCCTAATGGTATGACAATGTTGGGCATTTCTGCCCCAGGTACCTCTTTCCCTTACTATGTCTCTGCCTGTATACCTCACTAATACTTTTAAGGCTGCAACTACCCCCGATGTTTTCATAGACCCAGTAATTATAACCACTGTTCCTTCTAAGCTGAGAGGGAGTCCTTCAATGGAATTACTTCCAGAAGGGGGCAATATTCACTAGGAACATGCAGGTTTCCTGGAGTCCCGCAGAGCTTGTCTGTCTCCCACTTGAAAATTTTATATTTAAACCACCTCCCACTGACAGAACTGTAGGTGAAGGACTCCTGCTCAGAGATCGTGGGAGCTGGCAGGTCTTAAACATAAACAGATGCTCAAGCATAGGTACTGGTGCTATGGGTGCTTGAACACTCCCAAAATTGAATAAACTTTAGAAAAGTTGGCTCCTATGTACTCATTCAGTCTTTGTAAATACCGTGACTACTGCATCGGTGCATCCCCCAAAATTGTGTCACCATAGATGTATAACTGGTACCCCTATTGTTTTGGCTGGCCCTGAGTGTTGCTTATTCAGAAATGAGGATGTCTTGGCTAGCAGTTTTTATTATATATTCACTAGTTTTTTTTAGCCCGTTACATTAACAGGTGCTAGAATAGATGTGTAAACTTAGGCATTTCTTTCTTTCTTTCTTTCTATTTATTCTTTTTGTCTCTCTCCCTGCCCGCTGCCTGTCTGTCTTTCTTTCCTTCTGTCTCTCCCCCCTGTCCAGTAGCACCCCTTCCCTGCTCCCTCTGTCCAGCAGTAGCCCTTCTCACTTCCTTTTACCTCCCCCTTGTCCAGCAGCACCCCTTCCCTGCTCCCCCTGTCCAGCAGTAGCCCTTCTCCCTTACTTTTACCTCTCCCCTGTCTCTCTCAGGCAAGCTATTCTCTCTTTTACCTCCGGCTCCTTCACAACACCGAAGAGCCGTGGTCATGTTCCCACACGCTGTCTGTGCGCCTGGCAGCAGTGCCTTGACCCCTAGAGGCCTGGATATTTGCCGTTCGTCAAGGCGCAGGCTGGCTGGGGTGTGGAAGAGGGGAAGCCATTGCCGCGTATGCGCATGAGAATGAAACCGCCACAGGCTCCATGCGGCAGCATGGAGTCACAGAAGCACAGAGACACACAGATTGAAGTGCACATGCACGCTAAGGGTTTTATTATAGCGGATGTGTGTGAATGGCCTAACTTAAGAAAGGAGAATGTATCAGCTTATACACAGATGTGGAAACAGCTTGGCATGCCTGAATGAGGTCCCCCTGATTGCTGTACTTGCAGCTGAATGAGAAGGGGTGCAGTCTACTGAAGACTGTTATCATTAAGACTAGATCATATCTTTAAACTGATGCTTCAACAAGCCTTTATCCTTAGGCTGTAAGTCCTTGCCTGCTTTGCATATCAGTCAGCCTAAGCCCCATCAGTCATTTTTATCAGCAAGCTTTTCATTAACCTGACTGAAAGGTGAACGATGTTTATACATCAGAATTCAGAAGAAGTGCTTAGAAAAAAATCACAGTCAAACAAATGTTGCATAGTCACTAACTCATTTCCCAGGACTTGTTTAATGATGTGCATTAATTCATGTTAAATAACACAAGCCTCATTATTCTCAATGAAACTTGTTTTCTACTTATGCACCAAACTCGGCTTAATGCAAAATAGTGAATGAAGGCTTTCGTGTCCAACAGAAATAAGGACCAACAAGACATTAGTTAGTCTGTAAAACAGCAGAGATTGTGGTTTTGATTCCTTGTCTTTTCCAAATCAAGAACATAAGCTATTTCCCTGTACAAGAGAATTTATAATCTGGCTTGTAACTGAGGAGTCCTTTTATCAAGCTGCGGTAGGGGTTTAACCGTAATACCGTGCGTTAAACCGCCTGCTACGCTAGCAGCAGGCGTTAGTTTTTTAGCCGGCTGCGGGGGTTACCGCGTGATGATATGTCCGACATGCTAACCCCGCTAGTGGCTTGATAAAAGGACCCCCGAGTGCCTGTAGGGTGATGGATGCCCAGAACACTTCTGATAAAAATGGTGAGGATGAAAATAGTTATAGAATTCATATGGCATAAACACAGTGGATACTTATGTAGAATGAGGATGAAATCAAAACCAAACTCAAATGACCTTCATACTTGAATTGGGGCCTAGAGCGGAGTACTTTGTTGGTGTGGCAGGTTCAACTGTGGCCATCTGACTAAATGGGCAAAAGAGAATAGAATCAAAACATCTCACTTTCATCAGGATGGATAAGGTGTGTACAACTTTGGTTGTGTGACAGGATGAATGAAAAGGAAAAGCAAACCTTAAATAACCTTCACAATTTAATCAGGGCTTAGAAGGGTGTAACCTACCTGGTACGACTCTGGCCACCTTATTGGATAGAGAAACAACTGTTATCGTGAGACTAGTTTCATAACAGCAAGAGATTATATTTTATTAAGGTATCTCCTGCTGCTGCAGTGAGGAAATGGCTTGTTGGCCTTCTTCAGGGGACAAACAAGTAAACAAATACCAATAATGACTTGAATTGCTCCGAGACACATTTTGCTTTTCAACCAAAGCTCACAGACTATACTTGGTTTCAGTTCAAGTCGGTATTTGTTTACTTGTTTGTCCCTTGAAGAAGATTGCCGAAACTGGGATCCTAGTTGGGACCTTAGTTTTGTTGTCAAGCCAAGTAAACATACTGGGTCTTTTTATGCTAATGACTGTTGGTTGTTTTATGACTGTTTTATGTTGTTTTATGACTGTTGGTTGTTTTAAGACATCTTGCATGCCTTTTTTTTTTGTTTGTTGGTGACATGGTCTCATAACTGAAGTGTACCAGGGAGTGGAGTCAGGAGGTGGAGTTTGTGGGGCTGGAGGTAGGGTGAGAGAGTAGGGTAGGGCTGGGTGGAAAGGTGAGGCTCATGTATTAAGTATCAGACTACCCATATATGCCAATATAATTTTATTGGATACATGGAAAACAATTAAATTTATTGATAAACTAACAGATGTTCCTATAATAATATCTACTTTACAGTCCTTATGGTTAAACTCCAAGATTCAAGTGGACGGTACTGGGATCGCCTGGAAGAATTGGATGCAGGCTAGTATTCGAACATTGGATGATGTCATATCTAATGAGAAACTGCTGGATTTTTCACGACTGCAACAATCATTTGCCATTTTAAAATCTCAACAGTATAGGTGGTTGCAATTGAAGCAGGCTATTCAGAGTGGGTTCCCTGAATGGAAAAGTTTAAAAACTTATTATAGCTTGCAGATCCTTTGCTATCAGACAGATTTAGTAGGACACCAGGCTGCTCAGTGGTATAAATTAATTTTGGAATTTTTGAATAAGAAGCCAAAAAATAGTCTTGGCATCAAGATAAAACAGTATATTTCTGCATCTCGATGGCCACGAATTTGGTCTTGGCGGTTAAGATGTACAGCGTCAGCATCTATGAGACAAACATGGTTATTTTTGTTGCATAGGATTTTTTGGACTCCAGTTCGGTTACAAAAACTTGATAATTCAAAATCTAATAGATGCTGGCATTGTCATATTAATATAGGGACATTGGATCATCTGTTATATTTTTGTCCAATGATACTTAATTTCTGGAGGTCAATTTGGGGACAGATCAATCTTATATTAGAGTCATCTATTCCTTTATCATAAGAAGCCATTATTTGTGGTACGTTGTTACAGGTAAAGCCTGTGTTAGATAAATACAAAAGCCGTCTTTTATTTATTCTGACAGCAATAGCTATTCAAATGATCACGAGAAACTGGAAATGTCATGACAGACTTAATTACACATTCTGGTGGACAAGTGTGTGTAACACATACAAATATGAAAGAATGAACGCGGAATGCTTGGGTTTTAGTAATGCATTTATTAAAATATGGAGCCCGTTGACTGCATTTGTTAATACGCAATAATAGTAATGTATTTTTCTTTCTTAGATTTCTTTACACATCCAGGGTGGGGGGAGGGGAGGGATGGATATTTTGAGGAGTTAATTATTTGAGTATAATGCTATATAAATAATATGATTTAATGCATTCATAATTGAGAGGGGGTGGGGGAAATGGTTGTATTTTACTATTGTGGTGCATTTTATGTAATCTTCTAATGTTATATTATTTGTAATGCACTGTTAAATTTGAAAAACAATAAAGAATTTATATAAATATATAAAAAAAACCAAGTAAACATACTGGGACTTTTTATGCTAATAAATGTGACTGTTGGTTGTTTTAAGACATCTTGCTTGCCTTTTTTTTTTGTTTGTTGGTGTTATGGCCTCACAACTGAAGTGTACCAGGGAGTGGAGTCAGGAGGTGGAGTGTGTGGGGCTGGAGGTAGGGTGAGAGAGTAGGGCAGGGCTGGGTGGAAGGGTGAGGCTGGGGGAGCATGTCCAACAATCTCCTTCACAAAAAATGGGCCCTTATGATAGCTCTGTTCACAGAAAGTTTTGTCCAGCAGCTTTAAGCTACTTACATACATATTATAAGGAAATTATTTGTGCTTTGGAAAAAGGTTAAGGCCAGGCTGTTTCTGTATATCTTTTTGTAATGGTATATCTGTATTTCTTTTTGTAATTGTCCTCAGGGTTAAGGCCAGTAGTGATTCAATTTTTATGAGATTTTATGTATTGATTTACTTTATTGATTGCATTTTCTATTTTATTGATTGTACACTTCCTTTTTTGGATTAAGACTGCAGTATGAAAGTTTTTTAAATAAAATAAATATTGATTTCAATGTTTAAAAGGCTTATGCTTTTAATTTTGGGTTCCTTTTTCTAAGCTTCTACCTGGTTAAACCTTGCTGAGCTGGCTATCTGACAATATTCAACAGCAATTAACGGGTAGTGCCATTGAATATTGCCTGAGACAACCTTGGCACTGTTTGGTTAGTGCAGGAATAATCCAGAGGCAGAGCTTGTGAGGAGCCAGTACTTAACCAGTTAGCATCAATATTCAATACTTAATAAAGTTAGGACAGCAAAAAGACTGTTCTAACTTTATCTACCAAGCTAACTGGGCACCAGTCTGGTTAAGGTCTTCTGATCCTCCTTTACCACCCTTCCCCAGAGCAATGACCACCCCTCCTCAAATCAGATCTGTTCGCCCTCTATCTTCCCCAATTCATGTTCCCTTCCCCTTACCAATTGCAATTTTTCTCCCTCCTTCCCCTTCCTCCCTGATTCTGATCCTCCTCCTCTCCCTAACTCTAACTAGCACCACAAGACCTCTGCTAGAGGTCATGGAAGCTATTTGGAGGTCAAGCCATGATTGGCAACAACAAGTGTGTATCAGTCATTCCATTAGGACCCCTAAATCTCCAGGGATATTAAAGGTAGGCCTAGAGTTAGGAATTGGGCCTATTATTTCAAGGGGGTTAGGAAGGGATGGATAGAGATCAAACTAGGGTTTGGGGTGGTCTTGGGCTATTTATTCTGTTCAGGGGGTTAGAGAGGGAAGGAGATCAGATTTGGAGGGGTGAACTGCCCAAATACCCTTATGCAATTAAAAAAAACCCCACCTTTTATTGCCACCAGCTACATATTTACCTGTTAGTTTCTACAATGCAAATGTAACTTACATTATTTCAGGAGAAACTACTTTCTAGTATAGGTCTAAATGAGGACAAATGACCACTTTAACTACTAAACCCCCCTTTTACAAAACCACGATAGTGGTTTTAAGCGCAGGCCGGTGCGCTGAATGCTCTGCACTGCTCCCGATGCTCATAGGAACTCTGTGAGTATCAGGAGCAGCGCATAGCATTCAGTGCACTAGCATGCGCTAAAAACCACTATCGCGGTTTTATAAAAGTAGGGGAAAGTAGGGGGAGTAGCAACATGGAGGAAAAAGCAGGCTACTCCTCACTGGGAACAAGACAGGGTGAACACAGGAAACTACCAAAAAAAAAAAAAAGAGTGTATGATAAATAAAATATAGAAACTAGAATTATAGTGTATATACATAGAATGAATGAATTATAGGATAAAAATGTAAGATGAATATATATGTAGGATAAATGTAGTATTCTACAAGGCATATATATAGGGTAACGATAAGTAAAGGATATGTAAATGCACCATGCCATGATGCCCAAATGCATCAAAACCAACAATGAACACCATCTGAAATTCATATATAGATAATCATCATAGAAGCATTCTAACTGTATAGTAACACTATTACTAAAGCTCATATTTCATAGCTCATGTATTGTAACACCATTACTGAAGCTCATATTATTGTAACACCATTATAAAAGCTCATGTAAACTGCTCTGAATTGACTCCCCAGTCATTAGTACCAGTATAGAAGCTTTCAATCAACAATAAATAAATGAACATACGTATGTAAATTGAGTCGTAACAATCTATGCTAGATAAATATGGAAATTTAGATTGAACCAAAAATTAATCCATCAGTTTTGAAAATGTTTAAGCCTATAACTTTGAGTTAGGCTTCTAAATTGGCCTCTTTGAAGAGACAAGGACTGGGGCTGAAAATTCACTTAACCTCCTAAATTTAGTAGCCTAATAAATGGACAATAACAGGGTAAACTTAAGGCATGGAAAAAAAAGCTAAAGGAACGCCGGCCGCCACAGTAACAGCTCCGACGCTCATAGAATTCCTATGAGCGTCCGAGCTGTTACCGCTGTGGCCGGCATTAAAAAAAAACTAGCTCAGCTTTGTTAAAGGAGGGGGGTTTATTCGGTAACCCATAAGTGCTAAATATTGCACTTAGGCCCGCTTTTACAAAGCCACGCAGCCAAAATACATCGATGCCTATTCAGTTCCTATGGGCTTCGGAGCACGCTAAAAAAAAAAAAAAAAAGAGGGTTAACTGGCTATGCATTAGTTGGCTCCTGAAACCCAGAAATTCAATGCTGGTGTCTTTACATTACCTGGCATTGAATTTCCGTGTTTAACGCCTGCAGCGGTCAGCAAAACACTAATAGTCATCGGCTGAATATCAGCCCCTAATAATTTATTATTGATTTTCTGCAGTATGCAACTACTGTAGTAATTAGGGTCTAGGTCAGGGGTAGGCAATTCCGGTCCTCGAGAGCCGGAGCCAGGTCAGGTTTTCAGGATATCTGTAATGAATATGTATGAGATGGATTTGCATGCACTGCCTCCTTGAGATGCAAATCCATCTCATGCATATTTATTGTGAATATCCTGAAAACCTGACCTGGCTCCGGCTCTCGAGGACCGGAATTGCCTACCCCTGGTCTAGGTGAATGAATGATATACCAAAATTTAAGGACATTAAGTAAGTTTTTAAATGTAGGTGAATTTGCAGCTCCAATGTTTGCTGAAAATCGGGGATTCATTTCGGAATCCAATTTAGATGTCTAAATGTAGAAGTTTAGCTGCGTTTTTGAATATCAACCTCCATAAGGATTTATTTGGATCTGAACCATTTCCCTTTCTTAGTCAGAAGTCTCTCTACATATCAGGCTCTCTCTGATGATTTTCTCATCTTCTTGTTTCCTCTTAGAGTCATCTGGCATCACATCACAGACCAGCTTTCAGTTTTGACAAATTAATTATAGTGTTGGTCATGGTATCGTTTAGATTTAATAGACCTTACTGTAGTGCTTAAATTCAAAACAATAGCACTTAGCACAATTTAATGCCTGAGCCAGGCAGTTTTCAGGCTGTCTTAATGTTTAGTGTCAAACAGTATGCAATAACCGTGGAGTGAGGGCACATAAAAAATGTGATTATTATGTAATATGGTTATCCATAGCAACATTGTAATACAGTAAATGATGAGAGAACAAGACCAGCTGGCCTATTTACTTTGTACAGTTATTTTCTTCTTCTCTGTTTCCTTATCACTATGGATGTTGACCATCCTCATCCTACTTTAACCAACACCAGTTTCTCCTTTACAATGTATTTTGCCCAATCTCTCTGTCTTACATGTGTCCCAAGCATGTTTCAATTCTGTTAAAACACTGGTCCCCCATCAATTTTTTGTTCTTGATATTCAAAGCCTTGTCTTCCTGTGATTCTTAAAAGGCTGATACTTAATCTATAATAATAAAATGCTAGCCGCGCATGCGCACTCTCGCTGCGTGTTCCCTGAGATCTGATCTGTCGCGCAGGGCGAGAGTGCGCATGCGCGTTGTACGTCACCAGCCGACGATCGCCTCCACAAGCCCGCTCCCAGCCAGCCGACGATCGCCTCCACAAGCCGGGACTGGGGCACAAAGAGCGCCTCCTGCTCCCCCCCCGGACAAACTGAAAAACGGAGCTGAGAGGATTCCAGCAATTTTCCGAACCGGCTCTTGCGATGACCCCGCCGCCCAAGTCCTTTGCCACCCCCCCTTTCCCATCCCTTCACGCGGACCCGACTACGAACCTGGCGATTCCAGCGTGTGCAGCAGTCTTCACACGCTGCTTCGGGCCCTTCTACTGCCCTGATTTGCTCTGCCGCATCTCTGATGATGTCATCAGGGACGTGCCAGAGTAAATCAGGGCAGTAGAAGGACCCGAAGCAGTGTGTGAAGACTGCTGCACACGCTGGAATTGCCAGGTTCGTACTCAGGACTGCGGGAAGGGAAAGGGGGGGTAGAGGAAACGCTAATGCTGCTGCATAGGGAAGTGGTGTGGGGGGAGGGAAATGGAGGGGGAGGGAATGCTGCTTTGGCCAGACTGACAGACAGAGGGAGGAAGGGAGACAGAAAGAAAAGAAGAAAGACACAGGGGCAGGGAGATACACAGCAAGACAGACAGACAAAGGGGGCCAGGGACAGAGAGAAACAGAAAGAAAGACAGCGGGAGGAAGAGAGAGACAGAAATAAAGACAGACAGACAGACATATATTCTAGCATTTGTTAATGTAACGGGCTAAAATACTAGTATACATATATATATATATATATAAAAGAGACCCTGCGCTGTGTTTGTGAGGAAGAGAGTGGTATAGTGGTAGATTTCCCTAGGAACACTTCATCACTGAGGTTGCAGTTTAGCAACCTTACAACAGTTGGCGCTAATTTGCCGTGACAGAGGCTGAGTCAGAGATGTGGGGCTCAGGTTTGAAGGTGGTTAAATGCCCTGAAGCAGAGTAGAGCAGAGATGCACTGGGAGTGGCCTAAGACTCCGATTGGCCAGATTCCTATTGCCAATCTCATGCTGGGGATTGTTTTGAGATTTGCGACGGGGGAGTGGGTATCCCTCCTTCCGCTGACACTGTGTGTATGTGTGTGTGTGTGTGGGGGAGGGGGGGTTGGGGGGTTTTCTGCTGCAGCCACTCAGCTGATCATGGCAGGGAGATTCCCTTGCCGTGATCAGTTCAGTGGCTACGCGATTCTCTAAACAGCATCTGTGGCATGGATGCTGGCGATTCTATATAGGACACCCATGTGCAATTCTCAAAAGCCATTTAGGCAGCTGCTAAGATCAGGCATCCTGTACAGAATGAGGCCCTCTGTGTCTGCGAGGGCTCCCAGCCTGTCAACTAGTCATGCTATCACAATGTCTTAACACAAACCCCCCTCTTCTACAAAACCGCGCCAGCTTTTTTTAGTGCAGAGAGCCGTGCTGAATGGCCTACACTGCTCCCAGCGCTCGAGTTCCTATGAACGTCGGGCGCAGCGCGGGCCATTCAGCGCAGCTCTCTGCGCTAAAAACCGCTAGCACAGTTTCGTAGAAGAGGGGGAAAGTTTTATATTTATATTTCTTCAAAGGGTACATATCGTTCTACTTTACTGAACTGAAGCATTGTTCATCCAAACAATGTCAATATCCCTCTATGCTATGCTGCTTCGACTGTGTGTCATTTCCTCTCACTGTGCCTGCTTTTCACATTGTTATGTCTGGTATTTCATCTTTGAACTTTCTTTAATTTATTTTTGTGACTTTCATACGGCCCAGTTGTAGGTAAACAAATGGCAGTCAATGAAATTGGATAAACTAAATCACTTACCTGTGCACATGGTGGAATATTATCGAGGGGAAACAATTCCACTATACTAAGTTGTTCAGAAATAAGTTATTTCTATTAGCCCTTCTCTAAATAGTTCTACTGTATATTAGTTCTAAATAGTATACAGAAATGTACAATATATATAAGAGAGAACTAATGACATCTGAGGCTTACAATGAAGTCACAACATAGACAAATAAGAGGCCTGGATCAGGCAAGGTTAGGTGGGATTTAACTGAGGAAATAGACTGCTTATCTAGTACTCATTAGGGATGTGAATTCATTTGAAATGGACAAGAAGGGTAAAATACAAAACATACAAACAGCAACAACAAGAACAACAAAAAATCATGGAAATGGCCAGAGGGATGATAATAACAATAACAGTTTATACACTGCAGGACTGTGAAGTTCTATGCGGTGCCATCCTCTGGTTATTAATTTTATTGTTGACTTGAAATGGCCATATTTTGGCAAGTACCTGTATCAGAGGTCCAAACTCACTTGTTCATGATCTGCAACAAAAAAAAATTTTTAAGGCTATGTAGAATCAACCAATTTATAACCCCACCAGGGCTCCAATGACATTATTATCCCCCTAGCCATTCCCTCTTATTGATTGTTCTCTGCAGCACATTTTTGTTCTCCTGCTTCTCTTATGAAAAAAGGCCAACCAGATTCCTCATATTGCTGCATGTCATTTTCCAAATGAAATGGCAGGGAAAAAACAAGACATTTTGCATTTTTTTCATTTGTCATGAATAGTGTGCACTTCTTTTAAAGAGGGTGCACACAAGGTTCAGCACTCTTAACAACATTACTCTTATAAAAATACTGCCAAAAAGAACTCTAAACAAAAGGGACCTGGGAAGGGATGCAACATGAATATTTTTTGACCTGAACACCACTAATACTGATGTGAGAAACAGAGGTCAAATCTGGACTTAATAAGGGTTACTGCAGGACTTTCCTGCATGCTAAGCCCGCACTGAATATAGCACATTTTAGGGCATTTCTTATAGATTTAATTGCAGGTTGATCACTAATGTTCCCTCATTTTCTGAGTGGTCAATTATGGATGTGAAAACTGGACACTACGGAAGCAAGACAGAAAGAAGATCAACTCATTTGAGCTTTGGTGCTGGAGAAGGATTTTATGAGTGCTGTGGATGGTCTGAAGAACTAACAAATCATTTCTTGAAGAGATCAAATTGACTATGTCACTCAAAGTCCAAATGATGAAGTTAAGACTGTCTTATTTTGGTCACACTGCCAGGGGCAATAACAAATGCCTGTTTCTTGGTGTTGTATACAGACCACCAAGACAAAAGGAGGATGCAGACGATGAACTAATTTAAGGCATTGAGACCATCACAGTGCTGATGGGAGACTTCAATATGCCTGATGTGGACTGGAACAAACCTTCCTCTACAACCAATGGCAGCAAAAGGCTACTAGTCTCCATGCAAGGTGCACGCCTCAAACAGATGGTATTAGAACCCACCAGGGATCAGGCAATCCTGGACCTGTTACTCACCAACGGAGACAGTGTCACAGAGGTATCGGTGGGAGAAACCTTGGCCTCCAGCGACCACAACATGGTGTGATTCCACCTCAAGAAAGGAACCACTAGGTCATATACATCGACTAAGGTCCTAAATTTTAAAGGAAATAACTTTCAGGGCATGGGGGACTATGTCTACAAAGTGCTGCAAAATCAAAGCACAACGGACAGTGTAGAGGTACTATGGTAGGCTTTGAAATCTACCCTGCAAGAAGCCACCAACATTTACATAAAAACCGTGAGCAAACGACGCAGAAAAAATAGACCACAGTGGTTCTCCACAGAGTTCTCAGAACTAGTAAAGCAAAAGAAAAAAGCTTTCGTAACCTACAAATAATCACAACGACCGGAAGCTAAAGAAATCTATCTGGCAAAATCTAGAAAAGTTAAAATGACAGTCAGAGAGGCTAACTCCGGATGGAATAAAACATAGCTAGGCAGGTTAAGAAAGGGGAGAAATCCTTTTTTAAATACGTTAGCGACAGGAAGAAGAACACAAGCGGTATTGGGCGCCTAAAGAAACCTGACGGTAACTTTACAGACTCAGATGCAGACAAAGCAGAACTACTCAATAACTACTTCTGTTCAGTCTTCACCTGCGAAGCGCCAGGATCCAGACCTCAGCTACATACAAAGGGAAGCTCGGATGACCCATTCCGGGATATGGAATTTATGCGAGCAACGTCTACCACGAGCTATCAAAACTAAAAGTAAACAAAGCTATGGGCCCGGATAATCTACACCATAGAGTACTTTGAGAATTGAGAGATATCCTGGCAGAACCGTTAGCCGAGCTCCTCAATCTTTCCCTAAACAAGGGAAAAGTTACCTTGGATGGAAAACTGCCAATGTTATCCCACTCCACAAAAAGCGGTGCAGGTCAGAGGCTGAAAATTATAGACCGGTGAGTCTCACATCAATAGTGAGTAAACTCATGGAAACATTGATTAAAAACAGATAGGACACGATTCTGGATGACAAAAGATTAAGGGATCCCCACCAGCATGGCTTTAAGAAGGGAAGGTCTTGTCAATCCAATCTGATAAGCTTCTTTGACTGGGTAACAAAAAAACTGGATGGGGGAGAGTAACAAAAAAAATGGAAGGGGGAGAGTCCCTGGACATCATGTATTTGGACTTCTGATAATGTCCCACACCGTAGGTTATTGAACTAGATGAACACGTTAGGATTAGGAGAAACACTGACAGCATGGGTAGAAGACTGGCTTAGCGGCAGACTTCAAAGGGTGATGGTAAACGGTATTTCCTCAAAAACATCAAAAGTAACCAGTGGAGTGCCAGAGGGCTCGGGCTTGGGCCCAATGCTATTTAATATCTTTGTAAGGGATCTGACTCAGGGACTTACATTATTTGCCAATGACGTTAAACTATGCAAAGTTGTGGCAGGGCAACAGAACCTGACAGTGCAACCAGGCCCAACACTATGGAACAGGACATACTTTTATTGGAACAATGGTCCAGTACTTGGCAACTAAACTTCAATGCCCAAAAATGTAAGGTAATGCATCTTGGAAGCGGAAATCCATGCAGAACATATACCTTGAATGGTGAAAACTTAACAAGAACTGTTACAGAAAGGGACTTGGGAGTAATCATCCGGTAAGATATGAAAGCTGCCAATCAGGTGGAGAAAGCTTCAGCAAAGGCTAGACAAATGCTGGGTTGCATCAGAAGGAGCGTTATCAGCCGAAAGCCGTTATACAGATCCATGGTGAGACCTCACCTGGAATACTGTGTCCAGTTTTGGAGGCCACATTATCAAAAGGATATGAAGAGAATGGAGTTGATCTAGAGAATGGCCACTAGGATGGTCTCAGGACTTAAAGATCTCCCATATGAAGAACGTCTGAGCAGACTGCGCTTATATTCTCTCAAGGAGCACAGAGATAGGGGGACATGATAGAAACATTCAAATACATCATAGGCCGCATTGAAGTGGAGGAAGAAATCTTTTTTCTTAAGGGTCCCACGGCGACAAGAGGGCATCCGCTAAAACTTAAGGGGGGAAGATTTCATGGTGATACCAGGAAATACTTCTTCACCGAAAGGGTGATTGATCGATGGAATGTTCTTCCATGCCAGGTGGTCGAGGCCAGTAGCGTGCTTGACTTCAAGAGATGATGGGACAAACAGATAGGGTTGCTACAGAGTTATGCTTAAAAGATGGATTCTCAAGGAAGGGAGGGTTCTTGAGTGGGCAGACTTTTTGGGCCGCTGGCCATTTTCTGCCATCATACTCTATGTTTCTATGACATCATGTTTGGGAAGATCGAAGGATCCAGGTGAAGAAGGAGACCTGCAATCAGATGGCTGGACATGTTGAAAACAACCATGGGGATGACCCTAGAGGACCTTACGGACTAATCCAAAACCGATTTCTTTTTAGATCTGTAATTCATCAAGTCGCTTGGACTCAAGTATGAGTCAATGGCACCTAACTAACATTGCTTCATATTTAGAAGGCACTGTGATCCTATGTTTACTCTGCATTATCTGGTTAGTGCATACTAACTATAACATGCTAACTGAATCATATGGGTACACCAAATCTTTGCCCATGGCACACCCTCTCCCAAAAATATTTTGAAAATTAGCAATGTGCAGACTAGCATGCGGAAATAAGGAAAATACTACAAAAAAAGCTTTAACATATGCTGTAGAAGCCTGTTAGCATTCATTAAAGGTCTGATTCTATATATACTGCCTAAAAAAATTGATGCTGACTAATATGGCGCTAAGTGTTATTCTATAAAACCTCTTAGTAAAAAGGGGGGATGTTAGTGTAATATGGCACTAAAGTCCATACACTAAATTAACGGGGACTAATTTAAGCTTTCAACCCATAAATGAAATTACAATATATAACAACTGGAAAGTCAAGTCAATGAGAATTCTATTGATGGTTTGTGATGTAGGGGAAGAAATATGAAAGGCCAGGGCCAGCTTAACCACTGGGCAGACTATGCAGTTGCTTAGAGTATCAGTATCTGGGCAGGAGAGGGGGACCAGAAAAGATCACTGAAGTAAAAGCAGAACAGTAGGTCCTAACAGTCAGACAAAGTACTCAAAGAACTGTATATGTGTTCTTTTGCCAGCAAGAAAGGGTAGGCAACTTTTAAAATGGCCACTGTCTATTGTGTATATATGAAAGTTTAATATTTGAAGTTTCAAGTTTTAATAAAATTTGATGGATCGCTTAAGTGATGTCCAATTATGATTTTTGAAGTGAGTTATCAAACATTTTAGGCAGTGAGTGTGCTAAAGACCTGAAAGTTAATTGAGACAGATGCAAGCTTGAAGGTTTCCTAGGGCACCTAATAATTGACCTGGCCCTGAATGGGTCATATGTACCTTTTCAAAATAACTAATCCTACATGCGTAAAATAGGTTAAATATACTCAGAACCTATAAACAAATTTTGTAAACCTCAACATCAAACAATAATGTCCAAGAATATGCAAAATGATATTGTATTATTGCATTAACAATTTTTGCTTTCTACTTTGCTGAGTCACTGCTAATTCTTTCTCTCCCTTTCATTTTTGACAGGACTCCATAGAATGGAGCAAGAATGAGAGGAAAAAGGCCGAGAGAAAAGCATGAACTGGAGGTTTGTTGAGTTCATCTTCTTCCTGTTTATATGGGACCATATAACAGTACAGTCCTTACATCAGGAACCAGCTGTTGCCGAGCAACATGTCTCCAAGGAGTTTGATTGGCTTATTTCAGACAGAGGGCCCTTTCACCACTCACGGAGCTACTTATCCTTTGTGGAAAGGCATCGACAAGGATTTACAACCAGATATAAAATATACAGGTAAGTTTCTTTCCTGAGCTTTACAAAAATGATAATTTTTACAAAAGATTTTGCAAATTTGAATTTATGGCAAAAGAGAGTGGAAGTCTGGAAACATAGAGCTTAGTGAAAGAAAGGGTAGGACAGTTCCATCTGCTTAATGAGGATCTAGTATTACTATTTTATGGTGTGTTTTTTTTTCTTTCCTGAGGGATAATAAATTTAGATCCCCAAAATACCAAGACAAGAATCATTTGTTGATTCAGTTAATTGAGCAAGACTCAGGGAATAATATTGCACTTATTTCTTAATGGCTCTGTAAGCAGAATATAGGAAGAAGGCACATGTTGTGAATGATTCATAGTTTTTTAAACTTCTGTTAGACTTTTCTAGCAAAAATATGGTGTTCGTGAATGGGGGATGAGTGAAGTTCTAGTGGCTCGAGTAGTGATACCGTCATAATCCTGCTTTTGTAATTGAAACACTATGAGAAGCACCATTGAAAATAGTTCCAGCGTTGTGGTCGACTCATTTTTCTATTTTCTTTTTTCAGCATGGCTGGTTTTGTTTTTGAAATGGAGTTCTGCTCTAGATGAACAGTTGATGGCAAATGGATTAGAGATATGCAAGTTCAGTTAGAAATATAGCAATACATGAAAGAAATATGTAGGAAAAGCTGATGAGTATTTAAGGAAATGAAGAAATGGTCTTGTCTTAATCTAAAACACTGAAGTGAAGCAGCTTCATTATTTAGCTAGGAATTTGTTTATTGAAAGCATTCAGACTGAAAATAGGGACTGGACAATATCTATGGATTTAGAATATGGGTGTCCAAGGTACAGGGAGGGGGAGAGAGCCCCTTTCTCCCCAAAGAGACTGAAGTTGTATGTTGAAGTGGGAATTTGTGGTAAGAAAGTCCCTTCTAGTTTTAGAAATTATCAGCTGGATAGCAACCCCACTCCCAATATCAATGCCAGTCTCCTCACCTTCAGGCTTGCTGCTATCTTCTTATTCCCTCAACGACTGAAGAAGCAGGAACTGCAGCAGTAAAAACAGTGAACAGAAAATGCAATGCAGAGCCCTGGAGCCAAGAGGCAGTCACAGACACTGTGAAAATCCCACACCTTATGTGTTTCCATTTTTACAGGAACCTCATACTGAGAAAGAGGTGGAGATTTTAAGGGATTTGTATGAAACACAGAGAAGGCTTCATGACTGTGGATCAGCTCCAAGGTCCGTAGCTGTACATTTTTGCCTGGATAGTGGCATTACAGAAGAGGCCTACCTGTGTGCACAGCCTGAACCTCTGACATCTGATAGCTTGGTGGTTCTGAGCCCAAACCTGGGCTCAAGTACAAACTGAACTGAGCTAGAGGGAAATAAAGGGTTGTCACGATGTGGCTTACCAGAACATTACAAATTTCAATACAATAAAATATAGAGTTCTCTTTTTGGAATGCAGAAATTCAAGGGCATTGTACTTGATGGAGATAAGACATTGATTTCTTATGACACGGAGATAAATTTTTCCCTGTCCCTGTCCCTGCGGGAACTCAATTCCCAGTCCCATCCCCATGAGTTCTTTTCCTGTCCCTGCCCCATTCCTGCAAGCTCTGTCCTCATCTGCATAAGCCTCCAACACTTTAAAATCTTAAGTGTTTGAGGTTTGTGCAGTTAAGGCAGAGTTACTGGAATGGGGCCGGGACAGTGACAAAACTTGCAGGAACGGGACGGGGAAATTGAGTTCCTGCGGGGATGTGGACAAATTTGTCCCTGTGTCATTCTCTAGTCCACAGAGCAAGAAAGAGGTCACATAGTGATTGTGTCCAAGGATGCAAAGGAAACAAAAGTGTGACAATATAGTGGCCAAAGATGTGTGCAAAGGACACAGTGAGAAAGGAAGCAATAATGCATTAGTGAGATAAGAGCTGTAATACTGTGTCTAGTTTGGAGATTTTATCTCCATAAGGATGGACATAGTGGAGGATTTCCAGAGAAGGTCTATCAAAATCATATGTGTCTGATAAAAATATATAAACCCTAGAGGTCCCAAGAGATGAGGAGATATGATAGAAATTCAAAATACCTGGAAGAAATTAATTACATGTTAAAGGAAACTAATTTTTCAATGGAAAAGAATATTCTAAAAAATCATGCTGTGAAGTTTCGTGGAGGCAGACCCAGGAGCAATGTGTAGGAGAGTGTAGTGCAGTGGTTGGAGGAGAGTGTAGTGCAGTGGTTGGAGGAGAGTGTAGTGCAGTGGTTAGAGCTACAGCCTCAGCACTCTGAGGTTGTGGGTTTAAACCCTGCACTGCTCCTTGTGACCCTGGGCAAGTCACTTAATCCTCCACTGCCCCAGGTACATTAGAGCAGTGGTTCCCAACCCTGTCCTGGAGGAACACCAGGCCAATTGGGTTTTCAGGCTAGCCCTAATGAATATGCATGAAGCAAATTTGCATGCCTATCACTTCCATCATATGCAAATCTCTCTCATGCATATTCATTAGGGCTAGCCTGAAAACCCGATTGGCCTGGTGTTCCTCCAGGACAGGGTTGGGAATCACTGCATTAGAGGGACTGTGAGTCCACCTGGACAGATAGGGAAAATGCTTGAAGTACCTGTATGTAAACCACTTTGAGTGTGGTTGTATACCTACAAAAAGCCGGTATACAAGTCCCAAAATTCAATGTCAGGAAATCCATTTTCAAAGAAAGGATACAGAATATATAGAGTACCTTTCTGGAACAGGCAATAGCATCTAACATGATAGATATCAAGAAGGAATGGGTTAAGCACAGGGGATCTTTATTTGCAAAATAGTGAAGATGGAATGGAAATATAAATGTTTGCAGAAAACATTTTAAGTGCCCTACTTAAACAATTAAATGTTTGGATAATGCCATCAGAAATGTCTTTTCTTTTATTTTGCAAATTTCTTTCCAACCACTTTGAAAAACTACAACCATATCACAGAGGCATACCACGACTCACACTGACTCCCAATACAAGCCAGAGTACGCTTCAAATTCCATTGCCTACTATTTAAAGCTATGAATGGAAACAGCTGACTAACTCAATCCACCTCAACCAGACACAGGAGAATCCACACACTATTCACACACCCGCCAACCAAAAATATCAAACGAAGAAAACTATATGACAACCTACTGGCCACCAGAGCAGCAAAACTGGACAAACAACTCACCAATCTGCTATCCTCGACCAAAGACTACAAAACCTTCAAAAAAGAAACAAAAACTGTACTCTTCAAAAAATACATAAAACCTATATAACACAACCAGATCCATCCCAAGCTTCACCTACAATTACTATCTACTTCTTACAATTACTATCTACTCCTTAGCAAATCCAAAATGTTCAAACTACTCCTAATGTATTTCCTAATATCATGACAATTCTTAAATAATCAGCCTAATGTATTTCTCAACATCATGACAATTCTTTGTAATCTGCCTTGAACCGCAAGGTAATGGCAGAATAGAAATCACTAATGCAATGTAATATATATATATTTAATCAAACTAAAATCTACTCCTTAGGGTGGAAAATTTTCAATGGTCTTTCAATGATTATTAAATAATAGTATATCCACATAAAAAAAAAGAAATCCTTCACTCAATAAGCTAAAGAGCACACCGTGTTCAACAAAATGTCTACCTTATTTAGGGGAAGTGTTTATATGTGTGTTTTGAGTGGAATATGAAATAACACAAGTAGATTGTAGCTCTGAATCTATGTTCATTAGTTTCAGTTGAATATCTGCCTTCACAAAAAGCAGATGGTAAAATCCATGGTTTCTTCTGATCTACAGCAGATTCCAGATTGAAAGTTTGCACATATTTCTCTTTATGGTTTTTAAGTTATTTGGACGCTTATTAAACTACAAACTGGTACATCCGATATCCTGTTCCACAATCTTTTTGTTGTTTTGCTACTTCATTTACTTTATGGAACATTTGGTGCTATTTCGATTTTGTTCTTTGTCTTGGACTCCTCCATTTTTTGCCTCAGGCCCAGCTTCTTGTATCTGTGCTGCATGTGGAAGGCATCTCCAAACCCCATCAGGTAAAGAAATCTGAAGCCATTCAGCTGAGCAGTGAATAAGTGCAATAGTCAGTGGCAGCACTTTAAGCCACTGATGTCCTGACTATAAGCGTGGAGGGGCATAATCGAAAGGGACGTCTAAGTCCGTTTACATCCATCTCGCAAGTCGTTCCAAAGTAAAAACTACGTCCAACTTTTTTTTCGTTTCAAAAATCGTCTAATTATACGTCCTGCCGATCTGATCGTCCAAGTTGCTAAATCGTCCATCTTTATACCATATTTTCGTCCAACTTTTCATCCAAGTCCAAAACGCCTAGAACAAGCCCTGTTGGACGTGGGAGGGGTCTGCAAAGTGATGGACAGCATACCCAGACATGGCACCTAAATAGTGGGGTACCTTACAGGGCACTACTGTGAACTTCACAAAAACAGTGCCATGTCTTCTCCTCACTACAGCTCCCTTATAGGTCATGGTGAGCCCCCCAAACCACCTCCAGAATCCCTTAGACCCACTTATCTGCTGGACGACTAGGCTTTCCTAAGCCAGGCGGCCAGGTGATGATGGTCTGGAGGCTAAATTTTAAAGTTGTGATTAAAATTTTATGGGGGTGGGGGGGTGTCGGTGATCATTGGGGTAGTGTGTGGGGGTTTGTATTATATGTTTTCAGTGCTTATCTGGTGAGTTCCGTCGATCGTGGGCTGTATAACTTTCGGTTATACATGCTGTACGACTAAGTCTAAGACGGCCCACATCCCACCCAACTCCCGCCCTCGACACTCCTCCCGAAATGCCCCATTTAGCTTTGGTTGTTCAGCGGCACTATGAAGGCCTAGGTCATTTAGAAATACGTCCAAAACCCGTTTTTAGTATCGGCACTTGACGTATTTGAGAAATGTTCGTCCAAGTGCTGACTTAGGCCCGTTTTTGGACATATTTCTCTTTCGATTATGAGCCCCTTAGTTTTCATCAGAGCACTTCCTGATGCTGATCCCAAAAGATCAGTATCAGGCAGTACTAGTCTATCAGTATGCATCATGAGGGTGGTGTTGGTAACAGTGGTTCAACGTGTTGCTGCTGACAGCTACACTTTTTCATATCTCAGTTGACTCGGGCTTCGGATTTCTTCAATTGCTAGGTCTTGTGGATCTCTACCACCTTCGACATTTTTAATTTGAATTTTGGTGAAGGGGTGGGAGAGGGGAGGAAAGGAAAAGCAAATGGCAAATGCTGGATAGAGGATGAAATGGATTCCTTTAATCTCAGTGCCCACATATGCTAAACTTTGGTCCCCAAAGAAAATTCTGTTCTGGTAACACCGCTGATTGATACTGTTGTAATGATGGCTGCATAAGAACTTAGGCACTGCAATACTGGGTCAGGTTGATGGTCCATTAAACTTAGTATCCTGTTTCCAACAATGACCAATCCAGGTCACAAGGACCTGATAAGATCCTAAAAAAATAAAAACAGATTTTATGTTGCTTATAAGCAGTCGATTTTCCTAAGTCCATCTTAATTATGGCTTATGGACTTTTCTAATAGGAACTTGTCCAATATTTCTACATAGAAACGGAGTAGCTGCAAAATCACTCTTTTCCGGCTTATGCTGAGTTTAATACTATGAGGTGACTGTGGGCAGTGAGCAAATGAACAGCTTCCATTAGAAACCTACCTTGACTTTCCACCTTGAGAGTTGCAAGGCAAGGGAATAGCCTTCAGCCAGCTCTTACAGCCTTGACAAGAACCTGGACCAGAAACTTAACAGAAGATGCTTATGCAGGTAATTGCCCTAATCAGGTGCCCTAAGAGTGGGCATCAGGAAGCCTATTCTATAATGGAACCTAGATGCATTAGTGTATTATAGAATACTAGCATAACCAAGTATTAGCACACCTAACATTTAGGCAACCACACTTACATCAGTCATAGAGCTGCCATAAATGTGGATATCTGAATGCTGCAGGGATGTGTGTAACTTGTAGCATTCTGTTTGTTAGGTGCATAATTGAGAACTCCACATAAATCCTGCTCATTCTCTGCTCATATGTATACCCCCATGAAAACATATGCTATGCAAAATACTCGTAGTTGTGTATTTATCCGATAGCATTAAGGTGGCACACCAGCATATACACGTGTGATTGCACATTTATGTGCATAAACGTTAGGATTCTAAACGTTGTGAGGAAGATCAACATGGTCAAGGATGAAGTTACAGGGAAATACTTTTAAAACCAATTGGAGGAAATATTTTTTCACTCAGAGAATATTAAGCTCTGAAATGCGTTGCCAGAGGATGTGGTAAGTGTGGATAGTGTAGCTGGTTTTAAGAAAAGTTTGGACAAGTTCCTGGAGGAAAAGTACATAGTTTGTTACTGAGAAAGACACGGAGGAAGCCACTGTTTGCCCTGTATCGGTAGCATTAAATATTGCTACACTTTGGGTTTTGGCCAGGTACTAGTGACTTGGATTGGCCACTGTGAGGACCATTAGTCTGACCCAGTAAGGCTATTCTTATGTTCTTATTCATAGCGGACAGTTGAACACAGCCACTTAATCACGGCCATTTTAGCGCTGAATCAGCCGCCACGCATGGTCTCTATCCCGCAGATACATGAACAAATTGCATACAAAAAGAGGTTCACTTTCCCTGTCCATGCGATTCAGCGTTTCATTTGGGGGGCGATACCCCACCCCCTCTTCCTTTCCTCTTTGTCTGCGTTCTACCCTCCCCCTCTCCTTCAAAGAATATATTTCATTGGGGGGGGCAATGCCTTTATACTCCCCCCAAATTCTACAAAGCCATACTGCTCGATTTAGCATGCTGGAATGAAACGGTCCGCGATGAAACGACCACGATGAATTGTCCCATTCCGAGATCAACAGTGGAGAGAACACAACAACACTGGTAAAACTTCACAAATTATTTATTGGGATCTTCTCTGACTCAAAACGGGCCATGCTTTGTCTGCAGTACCTGCATTGATAGTCTGACTGAGAAATCTGGAAGGGATCCTAAAGGGAACCTCTGATCACCAACTTCAAAAGGACACAATACAGAGAACTGCATGTTACATAACCTGCCTGAATTTCAGAATCTAAAACTCCGGAACAGTTTTGTTCTCCTGTTTGATGTGTTTAGGATTCTAAACATTTCCACGTGCAATGGCAGTGCCTAGTTTATAGAACTGCTCTTTTACAATCTGTACAATCTGGTTTATGCTAGCAGTGACTGAGACAAATTCTCCCTGTAGTGATATATTTACTAGCTTGAGTGTGCAGACTTATTCTCTTCATGTCTCCTGTGTTCCAGTCCATTTGCATTTCATGCCCTCAGGGTCTGTCTATTTATAAAAGCAATGCTTCTCTGCTTTAACTGTCTCCAGTTTAGAGTTTTTACTTCTCTTCAGTGATCTGCGGTTAATTATCTGAAGTTCAGTTTTCTTGAGTCTAACCATCTAACTTTGGGAATTGGCAGTTAGATTTAGTTTAATCTAATTTGTAAACTTATGCTCTGCCTTTTCTGTCGCAGATGGTGCAAAGTGGATTAGAAAATCACAGAAACATTTAATTGAACTGCAAAGAGTATTCAAAAGCGTAATGCTCATCAACATAAAATAAATTAATAAAAAAACATAATACATTACATCACAGAAAATAACTTGCTCTATGTTATTAAATCATAATGAACCAGATTGTTGTTCCCAAAACAATAAAGATATATGAAGGAATAAAATTTCCGGTTTAGTTTCAGATTTTTCAGACCTTTCCCAGGCAACGGGCATTTGCTTTCAGGCATTATTAAATATATATATTAACATATACTGTATGTTAACTGTATATTTTGTTAGAGGCAGGGACTAGGTGGCTCATGGGCAGAGACTAACGTGGACTTCGTAATGTGATGAGCACATGCCGCCTGATATTCATCACTATTTAATCCAGCAGTCTCAAACTCAAACCCTTTGCAGGGCCACATTTTGGATTTGTAGGTACTTGAAGGGCCGCAGAAAAAATAGTTACTGTCTTATTAAAGAAATGACAATTTTGCACGTGGTAAGTACCTACAAATCCAAAATGTGGATTATCTGAAATTATCAGAAGCAATTAAGGAAAGATTTATAAACTATTATAGTTTATAAATCTTTCCTTAATTGCTTCTGATAATTTCAGCTATACACAGCTGAAAGCAGTGCAACATGCAGAAAGTGAAAAGCTATCAAAGTATCAACTGCATGAGACAAGATTTTGGACCAACTATTTTGGGCCAACGATTTTGAGGCCTGCAGTATTATAAAGAATGATTCTTTATAGAAAACTTGTGCCTTTAAGTGTCCGGCGGTCGCATCCACAGCAGCCTTCAGCTCTCACCTCCTCCAACACCGGACACACGCACAAGCTGCAATACCTCCAATGGTTACCTTACGTTCTGGAACAGTTCCCGCCTCACTGCTGTAGCCTCACGCAAGCGCTTTCTTGCATCTGTATGCAATTGTGGGGTGGAGTGTAGAGGACAATCGCATACAGACGCAGGAAAGCGCTTGCGTGAGGTTACAGCAGTGAGGTAGGCAACATTCCAAAATGTGACCATCGGACACTACCACCAGACACTTAAGACACAAGTTTTCTGTAAAGAATCATTCTTTATAATACCGAGGGCCTCAAAATAGCACCTGGCAGGCCACATGTGGCCCCCAGACTGCGAGTTTGAGACCACTGATTTAACCGGCTGAATATTAGAGGTTAGTTAGCCAACTAACCTTTAATGTTTAGCGGGAGATAACTGGATATATCTGCTGAATATCAGTGGTTAGTGGATTAAACTTGGCCAGCTATATCACATGGAAGCCATCAGCTATAAACACTGACTGGCAAGTTTAGCGGCCAAATTGGGCCACGCAGAAAGCAGGGCTATCATTGGCCACTATAATTTAACCGGCCAGCATTTAAAATTGACATAGCAAGCTAAATTTAAGCTGGCCAAAGATAGACCAGATATTCAATGCCGGTCACTGGAAATGGCCCGGCATAATAATAATAATAATAATAATAATAGTTTATTTTTATATACCGCCATACCCAAGAGTTCTAGGCAATTTACAACAGTCAAGCATGATACATACAGTCCAAATCATTTAGGATACAACAAATGTGAGTACATGCAATAATAAAGAATACAACAATTTAGAATAAGATACAAATTTTTAAAATTAGGCAGTAAAATGCATTAAGAGACCGACCTATTGAATAATTGTGTTTTTATCTGCTTTCTAAAATCAAGATAGGAGGAAGCTTCTAACACAATTTTAGTAAGCCATGTATTCAGTTTGGTCACCTGAAAGGAGAATATTAGTGGTCAGCACTGACTGTGGGAGTTAGCTGGCCTCCCTCTCACGGTCTCAATATCATTCCCATTGTAATTTAATGCATGCTAACTTCCATTCGTGCAGTGATCATGGCTTCACTTATCACCTCCTCCCTAATGAATCCTTTTACTAAACTGCAGTAAAAAAGTGACCTTAGCGCACCCTGGCGTTGGTCATTCCCATGCACTAAAACCATTTTTACCACAGCTGTAAAAATGCCATTTTTCTATTTATTTATTTTCATTAATGGCCATGTACTAATGTTCCATTAGCGAACAGCCATTTCTGTGGGCCAGTGAGGTAAATGCTTCGACGCTCATAGGAATTCTATAAGCATCGGAGCATTTACCTCACTGACCCATGGTAGAAACCTCTGCCACAGCTTTGTAAAAGGAGCCCTACGTTTAGCTGCCTCACTGCAGGGCGCAGAATCTAACTACCGGTCTAAGTCTAGATATTGGATGCCTAGATCTAAGGAGGGGAAAAAAATCAGGCACAGTGTGGTTGGCTCTTAAAATTGCTCCACACCTGCTCATCAAAATTTGACCAGATGGGAGTCTTTGTCCGCTCGGTTTTCTCATTCCCGGAGTAAGCTTTTTCTGTCCTTTTGGGCCTCTTATTTGGATACTTTACCCCCTATGATCAAAAACCAAGTGGTCAATAGATTGCGGAAGCCAGTGGTTCCTTTCTTGCCAGTGGGTTGAGGGTAGGGTTTTTTTGGGGGGTGAGGGGTGGCAGTGGTTGGGGTGTGCTAGGGTTGGGGAAGGGTGGGTGGGGTTCCTTTTGGGGTGAGGAATGGCTGGGTCCAGGCTATAAGAACACCGGCACAGACTCTACATGTATTCATGGTTCTATTTGTTGGTTGTTTGGTTCCTGTTGTGTATTGGAAAATGTTATCTCTACTTTATGCGTGTATTTTGTCTCTTGAATAAACATATTAAAAAAAAAAAATTGACCAGATTGGTTGAGCACTGAGCATGTTTAAAAATAGACCCAATAATAGACTATGAACTTTCCTCCATGAAATTGTCCGAACTTTTCTTAAAAACCAACTATGCTATCTGCTCATACCACAACCTCTGGCAATATGTTCCACAGCTTAACTATTCTCTGAATGAAAAAAACACTTCCTCCTATTGGTTTTAAAAGTATTTCCCTGTATTTAAATCATATGTCCCCTACTCTTTGTAATTTTTGATGGGAGTGAAAAATGGATCCACTTGTACCCTATCCTTTCTACTCCACTCAGGATTTTGTAGATTTCAATCATATCTCCTCTCAGCCATATCTTTTCCAGGCTGAAGAGTCCTAACCTTTTTAGTCTTTCCTCATACGAGAGGAGTTCCATCCCCTTTATCATCTTGGTCGCTCTTCTTTGAACCTTTTCTAGTACCGCTATATTTTTCTTGAGATGAGACCAGAATTGAATGCAATACTCCAGGTGATGTCACACCATGGAGCAATAAAAACATGGAAACATAGAAATAGATGGCAGATAAGGGCCACGGCCCATCTAGTCTGCCCACCCCAATGACCCTCCCCTACCTTTCTCTGTGAATAGATCCCACGTGTCTATCCCATTTGGCCTTAAAATTAGGCACGCTGCTGGCCTCAATAACCTGAAGTGAAGACTATTCCAGCGATCAACCACCCTTTCAGTGAAAAATAATTTCCTGGTGTCCCCGTGCAGTTTCCCACCCCTGATTTTCCACGCATGCCCCCTTGTTGCTGCGGGACCCTTGAAAAAGAAGATATCTTCTTCCACCTCGATGTGGCCCGTGAGATACTTGAATGTCTCGATCATGTCACCCCTCTCTCTGCGCTCCTTGAGTGAGTACATACTGAGGCATTATAACATTCTTATTCTTGTTTACCATCCCTTTTTAAATAATTTCTAGCATCCTTTTTGGCTGCTGCCACACATTATGCAGAAGATTTCATCGTATTGTCTACAATGACACCCAGATCTTTTTCTTGGGCGCTAACCCCCAAGGTGGATCCTAGCATCCGGTAACTGTGATTTGGTTTATTCTTCCCAATGTGCCTCACTTTGCATTTGTCCACATTAAATTTCATCTGCCACTTGGACGCACAGTCTTCTAATTTCCTAAGGTCTGCCTGCAATTTTTTACAATCTATATGCATTTTAACAACCTTGAACAGATTAGTTTCATCTGCAAATTTGATCAGTTCACTCGTTCCAATTTCCAGATCATTTATAAATAAGTTAAATAACACCGGCCTCAGTACAGAGTCCTGTGGCACTCCACTGTTTACTCTCCTCCATTGAGAAAAATGATCATTTAACCCTACCCTCTGTTTTCTATCTGATAACCAATTCTTAATCCACAACTGAACTTTACCACCTATCCCATGACTTTTTAATTTTCTCAGAAGCCTCTCATGAGGAACTTTGTCAAAAGCTTTCTGAAAATCTAGATACACTACATCAACCAACTCACCTTTATCCACATGTTTATTCACACCGTCAACGAAATCAAGCAAATTGGTGAGCAAGATCTCATTCAGCTGAACCCATGCTGACTCTGTTTTAACCATTTTGCTCAGCAATGAAGTCAGGCTTACCGGTCTATAATTTTCTGGATCTCCCCGGAACCCTTTTTAAAAATTGGTATAACATTGACCAATCTCCAATCTTCAGGTACTACAGAGAATTTTAGCGACAGCAATTTCATGTTTGAGATCTTTTAGTACTCTGGGATGTATATCATCTGGTCCAGATAATTTATCACTATTTAACTTATTGATTTGACTTAGTACATCTTCCAGATTCACAGAGATTTCTTTCAGTTCCTCTGCATCATCACCCTTGAAAACCATTTCCAGTTCAGGTAGATCTCTAACATCTTCTTCCTTAAAGACCAAAGCAAATAATTAATTTGATCTCTTCGCTATGGCCTTATCCTCCCTAAGCACCCCTTTGCTACTTGATCATCCAATGGTCCTACGGATCCCCTTACAGGTTTTCTGCTTCTGATGTACCTAAAAAAATTGTTATGAGTTTTTGCCTCTTTGACAAGTTTCTCTTCATATTCTTTCTTAGTTTTCTTTATCAATGCTTTGCCTCTAACTTGCAAGTGCTTGTGTCTCTTCCTGTTTTCTTCATTTGGATCCTTTTTCCAGTCTTTAAATGATTTTTTTTGGTTCTAAAAGCCTCTTTAACTTTCCCTTTTAACCACGCTGGCTCTCGTTTTCTCTTCTTTCCACCTTTGCTAATACATGGAATACATCTGGTCTGGGCTTCCACAATAGTATTTTTAAATAACATCCATGCCTGGTTTACAGTCCTAACCTTTGTGACTGATCCTTTTAGCTTCTTTTTAACCATTTTCCTCATTTTATCATAGTCACCCTTTTGAAAATTAAATACCTCTGCAGTAGATTTATTTTGTGATGTCACTCCTGCTATCAGCTCAAATCTGATCACATTATGATCACTGTTTCCAAGTGGACTCAACACAGTTAACTCCTGTACTATGCCTTGCATTCCACTAAGGACTAAATCTAAAATATGTAGCTCCACTTCTTGTCAGTTGGAACAGTTGCTCCAAAATCAGTCATTTATGACGTCTAGGAATTTAACCTCCTTAGCACTCTGTGATTTAACATTTAACCGGTCAATGCTGAGGTAATTTAAACTTCACACATGTTAAGAAAACAAATCTTGGATCATCGCTCCTACCTGAATACCAGAAGAGTGGAGAAGCCATTGGTTTCACATTGTCTCCAAAATCACCATGATTTCAATGCTTTAAAATGTGTGGCATTGGAACAGGTAAAGAAATCCATGGTGATTGGCAGCGCAAACATTTGCAACTTGAGCAACACTGGATATATGAATTAAAAACATCACACCCACAGGGTTTAAATACCCATATTGAATGGGCTGTGTTTCTTAAAATTACAGCGAGTGTGTAGATGAGGAAGTCTGAGGGAGTGGACTGATTGGCTGTTTGTTGGTGAAGGAGGAAACTGATGCAGAAAGCATTTTTCTCTGGTGTGCCGGGGACCCAATGTCACTCGGCAACTGAAAGTTTGTGCTGCTTCAGCCATACTGGATTTACAAGCGGAAGATTCCTGAGGAATCTGGATTGGCAAAACGGGGATGACCCTGTAGGATCTCTGCATTGTCATTTTGGAAGAAAAGGAGAATAGCGGTTTGTGGTATGATGCTGCTGGAAACAGCCGTTGAGGATTCAGTGGAGCACGGCTGCACTTCAGAGCAAGCTAAGTTTTGTTTTGTTTTTTATTTGTTGCTGCTGTGTCGATTGTATGGAGGAAATGCCTGCATTGTGCTGTTTTGATTTTCATAGGCTTCAAATTTTGTATATTTATAGCTTATATATTTAAGAGCCAGGAAGATATATTTTAGATACTAATTTGGGACTTGGTTTGGCCCGTGAAGCCCATTTGAGGCCTTTTTTTCTCCCAACATTTGGATTGTTAGTTAGGGGGTGGAGCTTTTGTGGTGCTAAAGCAGTACACTTTATTAGACTACGGTTTCCTTTTTTCTTTATATATGAGTAAGATTATATGAACTCTTGGTAATTGAAATCAACCAATATTATATTGTTGCCCAATTCTCCAGCTTTCCTAATCTTTGAAAACATTTCTTCATCTGCCTGCTCATTTTGTCCCAGGAGATGGTAGTATAACCCTACCTTTATATTTTGTTTTCTACTACCATTACTACTACTACATCTACTCTCTTGTTATCTATGAGAACAATAAACAGTACTGGGCTGCATAGTGAATATAAATCTTAATTTTTATCTGACCCTCACAGACCCCCTGAAACCCATCCATGGACCCCCTAGGGGTCCATGGACTCCAGGTTTAAAAAACCCTGACCTAACAGTTAAGCTAGCCTTGATTTCTGTTCCATAAGTTTTACTCAATTGTCTCAATCTTGAGAAAAAAAATCAAGTTTCATGAACATTCCCTATCTTTTTTGTGTTTGAGTCCTGCTTGCTACAGACTTCGGGCCGCCGGCAGCATCAGTCAGTAGGAGATGCTGCTTTCAGCATCCCTGGAAGCTTTTCTTCTCTGTTTCACCTTCCTGTCCCTACAGAGGCAGGACTTTGCAGAGGGATAACTTCCAGGCTGCCAATTGCAGCGCCTCCCCCTCCCCCCTCCCTTGTACATCACTGGGTTAAGGTAACTTTAATATGGTAGTTCTAATGCCACCACATTCTCCATTTCTTTACTTTAGTACATCAGATTTTAAAGCTCAATGTACCACCATCATTAGAACTGAATTAATCAACATTATCCTGATGCTTTCAGTGTTGATTAGTGTATAGAACCGATAGGTTCTTTGGCATATTGGTGGAAAATATGCTGATGTGTTATTTAAAAGTAGTGAAACTTGTTATTTTACGGAGGTTTTCAAAGGAAGAAATCCAGCAGGTGAATTAAGATAATTAGCATGCCAGCTGTTCTCATTAACCTTATCGAAGTTCAAGACCCAGGCTTTTGGCAACTAAGGGCTTGATTTGCTAAGCCTCTTTTTTTCCTGTAGACCCAGGAAATGAGCCCTAACTGTTTGAAAAAAGCCCTTCAGGCACTGGATAATTTTAAATGAAATAATCCTGATGGAAGTGAAGTGGTTGGCTTAAAAGGTATGAGGCCTGCAATAAAAGCAAAGGTATATGTGAAAACAAGGTAGGAGGAGAGGACTGTAGACATGGTACAAAGGGTTTCAATGAACAGGGACTTGTCTTTATTGACCCAACATGAACCGTGCTTCCGCATACAATGCTTGCTTCAGGGGTCGACCAATGAGCAAAATATGATTACCAAACTTTAGGGATCAGAATCAGTCCTAAAGCCTTTGCTTATTTGGAATTGTGTCATGTCTCCCCATTATTGTGGGCTTAGAAAGGAATTTTGTATGAATGATTAATCACTTGCTAATATCTAAGGAAGATCCTTTTTTTCTTTTTATCGTCTGATATTGTAACTATTAAATTTATAAGTTAAAAAAAAGGAAGATGACTTCAAACCAAAAGTTCATTTTTCATCAATAGGACTTTTGAGTTGCTTCGTGATACTTAATTTCAAAATGCTGTGAACACTGAGGCAAAATTTGGTGTTGAGATAATCCCCAAAATTGTGATCTACGCTTCACTCCCAAACCAAACAAGTTTTTCCTGTTTTGTTTTTCATTACTTGCATTTTCCATATTCAAGCTCATGATGAATTAAACATTTAGGTAAATAATTTATTTCCCGCCCCAAACATTTGATAAATTACCCTTTTTATCAGGTATATCAAGGTGATGTACAATATAATAATAATAATAATAATTTTATTTTTTATATATCGCCAAAGCCAAAGTAGTTTGAGGCGGTTTATCTATAAACACAATCTGTAAAGACTCCATTGGGAATAGGACAAAATAGCATTCACACAAGAAACACTAACATCTACCTAAACCATGACAACTAGCTTGTTCATAAGTTAGTCAGTTATTTTTACATCAAACTGTAACATTACATAGAGGGTTTGAACAATTATTTCTCCTCATTTCATAATTTCCCTCTATTCCAGGACTCCTTGGTCTCATTAGTTTTCAAACGCTAGGGTGAAAAAATGGGGTTTCAGACCAATCTTAATTTTTTGGGTGACAGTTCAGATCATAGGTTAAGTGGAAAGCTGTTCTACAAAAAAGGGGCCAGGAAATAAAAGGCACTTCTAGTTAATTCAGATCAGGCCTACGATGGATTTGTAAGAATCATTGATAATAATTAAGGGAGAAGAGTAGTCAGGCATGGACATAAGAAATTGTTAACCTAGCTAAGTACTCTGGAAAACCTTTATGCAGTGCTTTAAAGGTCAACAGAAGTATCTTAGAGTCTATTCACAGTACCGTAGGTTGCAGACTATCATGATAAATGAACAGCATTACTTGTAAGCCACTCAAGCACAGTTATTCCGCAGTCCAGAAGTACTGAGCCTTCAAGTAATGACCCAAGATTCTCAGACTGCAACTTAATGGGGCTGTGGTGCTGTTTCTCTCTCCATGGTCATCCTTAAACTCTCCTATCACGAACCTTAACACCCAATCCTCGATCATCCCCATCTCCTGATCACAAGCCCATACTCCCAAAAATCATCCCCAACCCCTGATCACAAGCACATATCCTCAATCATCCTAATCTGCTAGTCGCAATACTTTACCCCCAATCATCCCCCTCCCCCAATTAAAAGCTCAAACCCTGATTATCCCTATTCCCCTGATCACAAGCCTTAACTCACTGATCATCCCCAACCTCTGCAATCACAAGTCCCAACCCCCTAATCACTAGCCACTACCGCCTCCTTTTTAGGACGCAGTAGATTTTCAGCTACCGTGTGCTATAGCGCGTGGTAATTTTATGCATGCGCTAAAAACCCTAGCGCACCTTCATAAAAGGAGCCCTTAATCTCCTGTATCCTCTCTTTCTCTCCTTTTTCCACTTTCTCTCCTACTTCCTCTTTCCTCCTCTCCTCCCATCCTGCTCCCTCCTCTCCCCTCTCTTTAAATCGCCTTGAGTCTGTATAGGTATGAGCGACGCACAAATAGAAGATTAGATTAGAATGACATGGGGACAAATTTGTTCCCGTCCCTGCAGGAACTCAATTTCATCATCCCGTCCCCACGAGTTTGTCACTGTCCCTGTTCCTGCCCCATTCCTGTAAGCTCTGCCTTAACTGTACAAGTCTTGAACACTTGTGGTTTTAAAGTGTTTGAGGCTTGTGTAGATGAGAACAGAACTTGCAGGAATGAGGCAGGAGCAGGAAAATAACTCAACAGGATAGGAAAATGAGTTCCCATGGGGATGGGAAAACATTTGTCCCATGTCATTCTCTAGTACAGTCCCTTTTACAAAGGCGTGGTAGTGATGCTGCAATGGTAAATGCACCGAAGACCATTCAAGTTTATTGAAATTTGACATACCATTTACATGTTTTCTAAGCGGTGTACATAATTAAAATGGCTAAAATATAAAATTGCTTGGGGTAACACAAAAACAGGACATACTAACATGGTAGAGGAGAGGTAGGAGTAGAAATGTAAGTTCTGATAGGAAAGAAAACATTTAGAGGAGATACAAAAGGAGTGGGAGTTAGAAACCTGCCTGGTAGGTGATGCTTATGGCGTGGTTAACAGTCAAAGGCATCCTTGAACAGAAATGTTTTCAGGTTTGATTTAAAGTTAGAGAGGGAGGAGTCTTTGCAGAGATGGGATGGCATATTGCTCCATAGAGTTGGGGCTGTGACAGAGAAAATTGATTTCCTGGTTGAATCATAAACTATGTGACGGGTTGAGGGATTTCTAATAAGTTATGGTTACTGGATCACAGGAATCGTGAGGGAGTGTAAGGAGTAAGATATCTATTAATAAATCCCGGGGGTTTGTATCAATTTAGTTTTAAATGTTAGAAGCAGAATTTTGTAAGTCAGTCAATATGATATGGGTAACCAGTGTGCCTTAATTAAGAGAGGAGTAACGCAATCATATTTTTTTAGCTTTGAAAAGGAGTTTGACGGCGGGTGTTCTGGATTATTTGAAGTCTCCTAAGTTCTTTTTAGGAAATGCCCTGATATAGGGCATTGCGGCAATCCCAGTTGTGATATGACTAGTCAATGTAGAAGGATATTTAGAGAGGAGGTTTCAAGAAGATCGGAGATAGAATGGATCATACAAAATCTATGGAAGCATTTTTGGACGATTGTACTAATTTGAAGATGATATGTTAAGTTATTGTTGAGTGTCACAGCCAGTAACCTGATTGCACTTACTGTCTCAAGTGCATTAGAATTCAGACAGATAGGAGAAGCAAGCCATTCAGACTTGTTGCAAGAGAATAGCATCAGTTTTGATTTGGTGGTGTTTAAGGACAGTAAAAAGGGTCCTTAGACATGTAGTTTCAAGAAGCTAAGCTAAAAGTTCCACAAAGGTGGGTGAAAGACATAGGGCTCCTTTTACTAAGCCGTGTTAGGGCATTAACATGCAAAAAAAGCACATACGTTAGACGCTAATGCCAGCGCGGGTTTAGCGCACGCTAAAATGCTGCGTGCGCTCAAAATGCTGACGCAACATAGTAAAAGGAGCCCATAGTTACTATAATGGAAGAAGTTACTAGCTTGCTAGTCATACACAGACAAGAAGTGACACAAGCTGCAGATACTATAGCAAGACTTGCTTATCCACTCCTACCCTAGCTAAGATATTATTCAAGCAACTGACTGATCTCATGTGCAATTTTCTTGTGCAATTGTTATTTTCTTACTTCTGCTATTCCCCAATGAAGATGCATGAGATCTATTTGCATGCACTGCTTTCAATGCATATTCATTGGGGGAAATCCTGAAAACCCGACTGGAATACGGCTCTCAAGGACCGGAGTTCCCTACCCCTGCTCTTTGCTATCTACAAAAATGTTTTATTATGTATTGTGTTGTCATTGTAATGTAGCATACTATGTGTTTATACAGTATTTGAATATTTATACCGCTGTAATCGTCTATTGCAAATATTTGACATATTACTGCTTATATTTGACATATTCTTGAGTAAATTCCTTCAAAAAGGTAATAAATAAATTGTTATAAAGAAAGAAAGAAAATTATTGTCATGCATGAGTACTTCTGAAATGATTGTAATAATGTCCAAAGATTTCTGGAATAATGTGCCCTTTTTGCAATAGTATGTACTATTATCAGAAAAAGAAAAACAAACAGAAATGGGATAATTCTACACTGTGAACTGAAAAAATATAAAAAATTAAATGCACCAAAATGTTTTTTTTTTTTTAACATACGTTCCACAGAATTTGGCCGATTCTTATGAAATTTACCCCCACCCCCCTTTTACAAAACCAAAGCGTGGTTTTTAGTGCCGGCTCTGACACTCATAGAATTCCAATGAGCGTCGGAGCTGTTACCACCATAGCCAGCACTAAAAACTGCACTAGTTTTGTAAAAAGGAGGGTTAGTGTGGCATGTCCTGAATGAAGTTGATGTAAAATATAAATATTTCCCACCGCACCACAACACTACCTTGTAAAAATGAATTGTGAACTGAATAAAAACACATCACAAAGTTTTATGGCATATCTTGTAGGAAAATGAAGTCAAAAAGTTAACATTTAAAGTATTAGATGTTCGAAGTATCCACCCTTTGTACGAAGGCATGCCTATGTACGAAGGCATGCCTGATCCATGGACCTGTCAACAATGCTCTGCTTCAACTCAGCCAAAACAGAGATGAAGCACTGTTTAAAGTCTTCAAAGTCAGATATTGCTGTCTGCTAGATGTATTCCTGTATCAGCCCCCAGATCCGGTAGTCAACTGGGTTTAAGTGTAATGAATTTGCAGAGGTCTGGACCAATGAAGTCTGGGGTCTCCCAATGTAGCAGTTCTATGGTGTCCTTAGCTTGATGTGCTGGGGGAATTTGTCCTGTTGGAAAATAAAATAGTCTCCTGACATGCAATGGATCACTGGCAACAGCTTCTGCATCAATAGGATGTCCCAGTAGTATGTGATGTTGATCTTAACCCCATGTTCAATGAACAGCAGATCTGTGAATTTGAGTTTCGAGATTGCGACCGATATCATGACTGATTGGCGGGTCCATCGTAGGCATTTGGCATTAACCTAATGCTTCAGTGTTGTTGAAGGCGACCATTCTGTGTGTTAATCAGCGGAGCTACTGTTAATATCTTTTCATCTGTAAACTAGATGAAGCTGTCATTGTGCTCTGGGTACTTGGTCAAAATCTTCTTGCACTTTTTCAGATATGTGTCTTTGTTGTGACATAGTAAATGACAGCAGAAAAAGACCTGAATGTCCATCTAGAATGCCCTGTAACTACATGCATTACAATTTCATGATTGAATTGTCTTTTTTTTGTTGTTGTTATTGTTTCTTCTGAGCCACAAATCTGAGAAGTCCACCCAGTATTGTCCTTAGGTTCCAACTACTGGAGTTGCCATTGATGCTTACTGCAGCCTATCTAAACCATCTCCTTTGCAGGATTCAGACCATGAAAGTTCTCCCATTCATATTGTAGTTAGAGATCATCTGTGTTCATCCATGCTTTTTTGAATTCAGTCACCTTTTTTCTCTCCACTATCTCTTTTGTGTAAAATTAACTCTTGGGCACAATGCTTTTTAAGACACTTTAATTTCAGATTGTCATGAATTATCCTAACCACAGTTGTCTAGCTTATTCCTGCTTCTCTTGCTATTTGGAAAGTTATTCAGTGCATTTGCAGTGTGTCCTCCTGGTTCAATACAAGATTGCCTATAACATCAACATGCTCTTGTATGGAAATTGAGTGAGGGCATCTGCAGCCTGGCTTATGATCCATAGTGCCTGTTGCTTGGATCTTACATAGCAGTACATCAAGGGCATTTTTGTTTCAACCCTTTTGTGGGAACTCTTTCAACAACTATCAACTGCTTTAATCTTTTAGCAATACCAAGTTCTTTATGAGAATTTGGTCTTCTAAGGTAAAAAAAAAAAAAAAAACGGTGACAGAGTTCAAAAAAGTGTGGGATGAACACAGAGGATCTGGAATCAGAAAATAATAGTATATATTTAAGAACTAAGGCCAGAACTGGGCAGACTTACACAGTCTGTTTCCGTACATGGCCATTTGGTAGAGGATGGGCTGGGGAGGGCTCCGACAGCAGGGATGGTTTAGATGGGCTGAAGTGAGCTTTGATGGAGACTTCAATAGAAGGGACCTAAGCACAGTACCAGGCAGAGCTTTGGGTTTCTGGCCCAGAAATAGCTAGGAAAAAGGAAAATTAACATTAAATCAGTAATTTAAAGAGCGGGTAAGTTTGGGCAGACTGGATAGACCATTCTGGCCTTTATCTGCTGTCATTTATTATGTCACTCTAATACAGAGACTGCTTAGCAACAATTCATTTTCACAAGGTAGTTCTGTGGTACAGTGGGAAATATTTACAACATTTTGCATCAACTTCATTCAGTTTTTGATCTAGTGGGTTTTGGGGGAGTTTTGTAGGGCTCACACTAAAATATAAGGGAATTATGGTAACATGAACTTCTCACACCTTTTATGTGAAGTTCACATCAGTGCCCTCTAAAATGCTCCTCTGCTCTATTGGTATGTCTGTGTGGCTAGTCCATCACAATGATGGCCACTGCCATGTTCAAATGGTCTGGATTTGGATGTTTTCAACTTGGGCATTTCTGTGGTTGAAAATGGAGTATAAAGTTAGGAGTCCTAAGGGTTGGACATCCTGTCAGCTAAGACGTCCAACTAGGTGATTTAAAAAAAAAAATGAACGTCTAGTGGTTCAGCCTTCAAGGGAGAATGTTAGAGGTGTGGTTTGGGAGAGACTAGGGTGGCTTATGATTTGGATTTTTTTTTTTTTTTTTTTTCAATAATCAAACATTTTTGAAAATATCCAGGGTACTATTTATGCTTTTGAGGCTAGACTTGTTTAACAATGAATAAGTGTCAAAAAGATGCCCAAACTGACCAGATAACCACTGGAGGGATGAAGGCAGGATTGCACACACTCTTCCAGTGGTCACTGACTCTCTCCCACCCCCACCCCCAAAATTCTGAAACAATAAATACCTACCTGCATAATATTTCAGATGTTATGGCAGGTCCTAGTAGAGCAGTAAACAGATTCCTGGAATAGCCTAAAGGGAACTCAAGCCCATATCCCATTCTAACTACATTTATGGTGGATTATGTGAGTCTTCCAAAACCCACCCTAATCTCATTGTACCTACATAAAGGTGATACTTGCAGGCATAAGGGTTATTGGTATGGTGTACAGTTGGATACAGTAGGTTTTGGGTGGGTTCTGGAGAGCTCACTATACACTATAAATGGATTATGGTGATATGTATACTTGGGACATTTTGTGTGAAGTTCACTGCAGTGCCCCCTAAGGTGCTCCATTGCTCTGCTGGGATGTCTGTGTGGCCGGTCTACTAAAAATGCTGGCCCCTCCTACATCCTGATGGCTTGTTTTGTGTGACCAAGATGATAAAGGGGATGGAACTCCTCTTGTATGAGGAAAAACTAAAAAGGTTAGGGCTCTTTAGCTTGGAAAAGAGACCGCTGAGGGGAGATATGATTGAAGTCTACAGATCCTGAGTGGAGTAGAACGGGTACAAGTGGATCGATTTTTCACTCTGTCAAAAATTACAAAGACTAGGGGACACTCAATGAAGTTACAGGGAAATACTTTTAAAACTACTAGGAGGAAATATTTTTTTCATTCAGAAAATAGTTAAGCTCTGGAACACAATTGCCAGAAGTTGTGGTAAGAGCGGATAGCGTAGCTGGTTTTAAGAAGGATTTGGACAATTTCCTGGCGGAAAAGTCCATAGTCTGTTATTGAGAAAGACATGGAGGCTTGCCCTGGATCGATAGCATGGAATGTTGCTACTCTTTGGGTTTTTGGCCAGGTACTAGTGACCTGGATTAGCCACCGTGAGAACGGGCTACTGGGCTTGATAAGACCATTGGTCTGTCCCAGTAAGACTATTCTTATGTTCTTATTTTTCTTTTGGATTTTTTTTTTCTTTTTTTTCAAATATTGTTTAAAAAGATAGATACGTATCTAAGAAATGACCAGTTATGAAACAAAAAGATGTGTTTCCCTTTCGAAAACGGTAATATTCACTACTAAATTTTTGTGCATCTTCCGCAAAATGTGCAAATTCAGACTTGAATGTCATATTGAAAATGCCCCTTCTAATGTGTTAATTAGTCATTCAACGTACCTTAACTCAATTTAGCATAAAACTAAATTTTTAAAGGTACATTGACTAACCAGTGCTGACGGATGAATGCACCTCCCTATGATATAGGGCAAAAAATGATATGAATAGAGCTAAGTTAAAATGGACATGATATTTTGAGGGGTACAGTTTAATACAGTTATTACTACAGCTATAAAATCTAAGCTCTTGTAGCTGCTTCTGACAGTGAATACCAGACATTCATCACTGTACGAAGAGGAATTGCCTACCTCTTGCTTCACAATATCCTTTACAGTTTTCATTGCGACGGCTCACCAGCTCTTTTATTCTTTTTTTGCTTTGAAGATACAATTCATTTCAAGCTCGTCTGTCCCTTTTCTGGTATTGCAACCTCATTACAAATTTATTAATGTCTGTCTAAGAATAAGGTAGGGGTGGGGGGCTACACATTCGCTGTCTAGTCTAAGCTCTGGAAGGCCTTTTCTATTTTAGTAGAGATGCATTTATCGTGGTACCTAATGAACTCTGCAAGTCTTATTGTTGGTGCTGTTATACAAACATCCTCTGTCTCGAGAGGATTAAAGAAACCTTGAGAAGAACTGATAAAAATGAATGGTTAGTGAGAATCCAGGGACAATTATTGCTCCCATAATGCTATGGCAAGTTTGAACTAAAATTGCCTGCACATCATATACTGGAATCTCAGGATGGGTCTGACAACATTGCCTGTTATTAATGCTGAAAGCTTTTAATGGAAGGCCACTGAAATTGTGGCCTCCTAGGCCCTTTCTGTTGCTGAGCTTTCAGTTTCTTTCTCACCTCTTCTTTTTAACCCTTAACTTTATTGTTCAATTTCTTTGTATCCATCCTCTCACTTAAAAGCTTCACTCTCACTTCTCTATCATCACCTTTCATCCCTTCTATTTATTTCCTTCCTTTTCTTATATTCTCCTTTTCTGCATCTGTTCTCTCCTTTCTTCCTTCATGGTCTCCCCTTCTCTCTTCTGCATCCAAGTTTCAAATTTATTTATTTTTGATATACCGTCTGTCTAAACGATGTACAATATAATGAGATTTTTGATAATGTTCTTGTTTTTCTTCTTTCTTCTCTGCCCCTTTTCACATTTTCTTCCACCACAAAGCACAGCTGAGCTTCTTGTTCTCTAGATAATTTTTTTTTACTACTAACAAATTGTACTGAACAAAAATACTTTGTTCAGTCTACCAGCCTCTTTCATCATATTTAATATATAATGTATGAATGGCTTTCTGTATGGAGGTTAATTTTATAAAAGGTTGACTAGGTATGAAAGGAAAATAGACACTTATTATAAGCAATTGTGTCTGAATAAAATTCTAGAGGTAAGCCAGTGGACATCATCTGCCCAAAATTCTAAGTAATTTAAGCAGGCAGGAGATGCCAATTTTCTGCAGTACTTAACTGGGCAGTGCCACTGAATACTGGCTGTAATGGCCGTGACATATCCAAAGTAGGTAGGTTAGGGGCAGTTTAGGAGATGGTGTTGGGGAGTAACTGGTTATGCCAGCACCCACATAGCTAAGTAGGCAAATTTAGGACAGTTGAAAAGCTGTCCTAAATTTGCCAGTCATGTATATAGGTGCCAACACTGAAAATTGGCTGGCACACACAAAACCCTTAATATGGTCCTTTAACCCCTCTGAACTCCCCTCCCACCTCTTCAAAATAGCTCTCCACATTCCACATTTCCCCCTCTTCAAAATAGCTCCCCACATTCCACCCCACCTCCAACCCCTTATTCATAATAATCCCCCCCCCGGGACTATTTCAGATCCCTAGTGGTTCTAATGGTGGCAATGGAGACATGAGCAATTGCCACTTACACCTGCCTTAATGACTGCATTATCAAAATGGCTGCTATGATTTCTTACAGCAGCCTTGTACAATGAGGCTGACAGAAGAGGTTACGATGACCATTTTTTTTTTATGTTCAAGGAGTTAGTGAGGTTCGCTTCTGCCCCCATCACCTTCATTGGAACATCAGGTATCTCTGCTATTCTGTAAATTATCTAATCTAATATAATCTTAGATTTATATACCGAGTCATCTCTAAAAAATTAGGGCTCAACTCGGTTTACAAAAATTTATCTAAAAGGGATAACATTACATTCCTTAATAATTATTGTTTAAAAATGTTGAAACAGCATGGTTTTAAAGTTATGTCTATAAGTGGGAGTCCTGCCTACCACCGTGCTTCACACCTATGTATGTGTCCCCTCCCCCCTTTGTGGACTTTTGCAGAATAGCACTTAGGCCCATGCCAGCATTTATACACATATATGCAAACATGCATGCATAACACTTATGCATGCAACATGCATGTAAATGTGAGTGCCTAGAATATAGAAATGCTTTAAGAGTGCTACAAGGTACCCATATTCCATCTATCCTATAAAGGAAAGTAGGAATCTGTTTTCCAATATGGAATGCTTGTGTAAATGGATATATTGTATACAGCATGTACGAGTGCTTAGGCATAACCACTTGCATCAACTATAGAGCTGGCATTAATTCCCTCAAAAGGTTTTGGTTCACTGTGGCTCACAATACATTTGCTAAGCAATAAAATAAAATATACATAGAAAAGAAGATAGTCTTCTAAACAGTACTAACATACAAATCCATCTGAAAGAACCACAATTTCTGAAAAAGATAAGCTTTTAGTTGTCTTCAAAAGATCAATTAGTTGACTCCTAATACCAGAAGGGAGTTCCATAATTGAGTCTCTGTCACGCTCCTTGCCCCGCCTACCCAAGGGGTTAGGCCGAGTGTCCATTCACTGCCTATCGGGGAATAGGCCGAGTGTCCGTTCCACCGGAGATCTATCACGATCCCTGCACCGCCTACCCAAAGGGTTAGGCCGAATGTCCATTCACCGCCTATCGAGGAATAGGCCGAGTGTCCATTCCACCAGAGCTCTTATGCTCCACGAGGGTTTGGGGCTTATCAAGGGTTAGGCACTAGGCCCGCATTCCTTCCCTCGAGGGTCGCCCAGAAGCTCTTGTTTCCAAAAAGCCCCTCTATGCTCCTTCCTGCTGGAAGTCCATTTTAAGGTTCTAGGAGTCTCTTTTCTTTACCGATCACCACTTTCCGTCTGCTACTCGGTTCTTATGCAAATTAGGATGCAAATTAGTTATTCAAGTCCACTGGCAAGGTCATTCAGTCTTTACTATTGGAAAACAGTGTACTCTGGAGTAATAGGAGTAGCTGGTTCCTAACACCACCCATCTAATCTTCCACTATGACTAAAACCACCCCTCTTCAAAATAGCTCCCCACATTCCACCCCACCTCCAACCCCTCATTCATAATAATCCCCCTCCGGGACTACTTCAGATCCCTAGTGGTTCTAATGGCGGCAATGGGGGCATGAGCCCATTGCCCACAGCATGAACTGTACCCAGCTATTCCCTCTTTACCCCTGGGTTGTCTGGGTAGAGGTCTTCCTGTGGTAGACCTGCCCTCGGGACGGTACTCTCTCCTGTGATGGGACATACACTCCTCACAGTTCCTATATAGGCAAAACCAGCAGAGTGGAATGATTTATAAACCATAAATGTGAGTCCTGCCCACACTCTGTCCAGATTCCACCTATGTATTTTACAAAATAGCTTGTAGGCAGGTTTTTGACATTTAAGGACATGTACATACATATAGGTACATTTATGCATATTCAGTAATTAATATATACATGTTACGGTCTATTTTATAGAATTATACCAATGTGCACAAAAAACCCTTTATAAAATTATTCATAATTTTTAGCAAATGTCAAGGTATCTGAAAGCCTCACAAACCACTTCTCCATACTGGATACCAAATACCATTTGTTAATCTTGCTGCTACTAGCCTGAATGTCTATCACCACAGAGAGGTTGAGAGAGAAAAAAAACAACAACATTGTAAGTAGTGGTGCCTCTGTTTCCCTTTCTGGATCCTCAGAAGAAAAGCATATTGCCTCATGAGCCTGTTTTCTTTTATGGAAACACAAAGCAACCGCTTTCTTTCTCTAGCTGAAAGGGACGAACATGCTGCAGGTCATGTACTGTGTGTCTTTATGAGCCATGTAGGCACCATACAATCTGAGGTGAGGAGAAGAAAATGTTACAAGAAGCTGTAATCTTCCATACAATGTGAAATATAGGGTGATACAGAGTTGGCTCTTTTATGCTTCAGATATAAGTCAACATTCTTTTCTCTCCTCCTTTAAAAATATATATGTTAGAGGTGTGTAGACAACTGGTTACAGAGACTTTTATATAGTACATACAGGTCTCGAGTCTGTAAATGCATACTAGGGCCCAACGGCTGCCTAAAAAGTGTCACCGATCATGGGTCAATCATGCGATGGCACCGTTTAGAGCAGGGGTGTGAAATGTCGGTCCTCAAGGGCCAAAATCCAGTCAGGTTTTCAGGATTTCCCCAATGAATATGCATGAGATTTATTAGCATACAATGAAAGCAGTGCATGCAAATAGATCTCATGCATATTCATTGGGGAAATCCTGAAAACCCAATTTGATTACTGCCCTCGAGGACCGACATTTGACACCCCTGGTTTAGAGAATCGCACATCCTGGAAAGATAGGTGCCAGAAATATAGGCCAGGGTTTTCAAAGCCTACACTTCTGGCACCTGTCTTTGCCATGAATCACACCTATGTAGATGCTTAACAGTGCCTAATGCCACTTTTGGCATTAGCCACGTCTATAATGGCATTAGATGCTGGTAGGTGCCTACATAGGTGCAATTCTGGCACCTTTTGTTTAGGCACTGGTAAGTGCTTTAAATTTAATGTTCCTAGCTGTTTCACATGGAATTTCCCCATTACTGCCTACATTTAGTCATCATTTATAGAATTTCCCTCTAAGCATTATTCTATAAACAGTGCTCCAAATTGGGTGTCCTTGATAGAATAGTGTTTAGTACTGGGATCCAAACCCAATTTTGGGTGCAATGATTTACACCACACTGAAGCCTGGTAGAAATTCCCCCACCTGCAGTCTGCACATAGCCCAACTATTTGTTCTTCAATAAGTGGCTCAGAGCCTGGCGTCTTCAAAAAGGCTTTAGGTACATAGGAAGTTTAGGAACTTCTGATGGGGGAGAACTGTCGAGTCGTAGGGAGATTAAGCTAAGGGTCCCCCAGGGATCAGCTCTATCTGTGGCGTTATTCAATTTGTATCTTGTTCCACTGTGTAAACTGCTTTCGGACCTTGGTGTAGCCTAACGACTGTACGCCGATGATATCCAATTTTTTTTCCCTCATTGATGGGGATTTTGATGGGGCATCATTAAGCCTACAGTTGGTAGTGGGAGAGATAAAACAATGGATGGATTACTTAAGTATTCAGAAGACGAAGGTGTTGTGTGTTGCGAGAACTCTGGGCTCTAATGTTCTGGAGGCAGTTGAGTTATTGGGGGAGAGAGTGCTGGTGAGACGGGAGGTGAAGTATCTTGGCGTGCTTGTGGACTCAGGACTTACCCTGAGAAGGCAGGTGCTAGCAGTAGTTCGGAATGTGTATTTCAAGATGTAGTTAGTGAATGGACTTAGGCCTTATCTGGCAGCTCCTTTGTTTAGGATAGTGTTGCAGGCAATGGTTTTATCTGTTTTTGATTACTGTATTCTGGTCTTGGGAGTGCCAGAATTAGCTATGTGTGCACTACAAGTGGCCCAGAATTTGGTGGTAAGAACTTTGTTCAAATTGGGAAGATGTGAGCATGTGGCAGAATACTTTATAACGTTGTATTGGCTGAAAGCAAGAGACAGGATACGTTATAAGCTACTGGTAAATGTCTTCATGTGCCTGTAGAAGTTCGCTCCCAAACACCTGGTCCAGAGTATCTTGTCACGTGAGTCATCGCTATTGCTTCGATCTATTGATCATTTTGATCTGGTAATTCCATCTGTGCAGGACTTGAGACTTTCATCATCTAGGACTAGCGTTTTCCACTGTATTGGTCCCAGTGAATGGAATAACCTTCCAGAATATATTTGTCAACAGCAGACTATACAGAATTTTAAGAATGTACTTAAAAGATACTTGTTCTGCCAGATGAAATATAGGGTCTGAGATTAGTTTAGGGAGGAGGAGTGGAGAGTATTGAGTACAGGGTGCTGGTCACTAATATATTCCATGGTCTGTTCAGTTTTTATTGGTTATAATGATGTTTGTCATTGAAGTGACTTGTATGTTATATGCAATTTTATATTCTGTACGTAAGTGGAATTTGTTTTATAGTGATGTTTGTTGTTGATGTGACTTGTATGTTAAATGCAATGTTATATTTTTGTATGTGTTTAACTCGCCTTGGATAAGGGTGGGGGATACATAAACAAAACAAATAAACATATGAGGATGGGGAAATACATGGGAAAACAAGAGACTTTATTACTATGGAAGATAAAAGAATCCTTGCTGAGAAATTCAGGCAATATGTTTCTAGGCATTTAAACTAAAAGGTGGGGGTGACATATGTATGGAAGACACTTACGGTGGCCATCAACAGCAAAAGACAAGAAAGAAAAGTAAAAGTGATATTTGGAGTTTAAATTTAAGAAACAGGTTTTACAAAACTCCATGTCCAAGCAGAATCAAGGACAGAGCTCTAAAACACTAAGACCCATATGCTAAAAACTCACCATGCATTTAACGATTGATTCTAAACCGCCATCCATTTTTCAAGATCAGCAGGAAGGATGCCCACTACCTCCTGCCAGAAGGCCCACATCTTCAAAATGGCAGGCCTTCCCCTTTCCGGTGCATCCTGAAATACACTGGAATGGGCCTAAGGCCCTAATTGGCTCAGGTACCTAAGGACCCTCCTGTCTGTGCCCATTAAAAAAAAAAAGCTGTTCTTCCTGCCCAAAACAGCTGAGCAGCAGGGGAAGCCCTAAATCCACCACCGACTTTGGAGACTCCAATGGCTCATTTGATTAGAGTAGGAAGAGCAGCTTTACAGGCGGGAAGAGCTATGCCTAGCCATCAGTAAGAGGGCAGACTGCTCCGGGCGCCATCTTCACGTGGAGCATCAGTACCTCTCCTTCCCGCGTAGCTCTTTAAATGTCTGCCGGAGCAAGCAGAATGTTCCACTTGCTGCTCACGCCAGCCATGGCTCCCTTCTGATATCACTTCATAGAAACATAGAAATAGACGGCAGATAAGGGCCCACGGCCCATCCAGTCTGCCCACCTTAATGTCCCTCCCCTACCTTTGCCCTGTGAATAGATCCCATGTGCCGATCCCATTTTGCCTTAAAATCAGGCACGCTGCTGGCCTCAATCACCTGTAGTGGAAGACTATTCCAGCGATCAACCACTCTTTCAGTGAAAAAGAATTTCCTGGTGTCACCTCGTAGTTTCCCGCCCCTGATTTTCAACGGATGCCCTCTTGTTGTCGTGGGACCCTTGAAAAAGAAGATATCTTCCTCCGCCTCGATGCGGCCCGTAAGATACTTGAACGTCTCGATCATGTCTCCCCTCTCTCTGCGCTCCTCGAGCAAGTATAGCTGTAATTTGTCAAGCCGTTTTTCATATGGTAGATCCTTGAGTCCCGAGACCATCCGGGTGGCCATTCTTTGCACCGACTCCAGTCTCAGCACATCCTTGCGATAATGCGGCCTCCAGAATTGCACACAGTATTCCAGGTGGGGCCTCACCATTGATCTATACAATGGCATAATGACTTCCGCCTTACGACTGACGAAACCCCTTCGTATGCAGCCCATGATTTGTCTTGCCTTGGACGAAGCCTGCTCCACTTGATTGGCAGACTTCATGTCCTCACTGACGATTACTCCCAAGTCTCGTTCTGCTACCGTTTTTGCTAGGATCTCGCCATTAAGGGTATAAGACTTGCATGGATTCTGGCTGCCCAAGTGCATAACTTTGCATTTTTTGGCATTGAAGTTGAGTTGCCATGTCCTAGACCATCGCTCCAGTAGGAATAGGTCGTGCATCATGTTGTCGGGCACTGAATCTTCGTCTGTTGTGCATTTGCCCACTACATTACTCAGTTTGGCGTCATCGGCGAATAATGTTATTTTACCTCGAAGCCCTTCTGCCAAGTCTCTTATAAAGATGTTGAATAGGATTGGGCCCAAGACTTCCTGGTCAAGGGACCAGGACATGACATCAGACAGGAATTGAGGATGGTGTAATGAGCAGGTGGAAGATGCTGCTCGTGCTGGCGAACATTTCAAGAGGTATGTGGGGGACAAGGGGATGTCCAAGCGGCGTGGAAGAGTGAGGGGCACCTAAGTGGTAGAGAAGAGGGGATGAACATGGCATGCCAATGCTGGGCACCATTGCCCCGGGTGCCAAATAAAAAACTAGACAAAAAATAAAATTGCCACTGAAAAGTAGTTGGAAAGCAATGACCACAAATGCTCACAGTCTAGGCAACAAAAATCATGATCCAGAAGCCCTGATGTTAGAGGCAGACATGGATATTATAGCGGTCACTGAGACATGGTTCAGTGATTCCCATGGGATGCAAACATAACGGGCTATAATGTTTTTAGGAAGGAAAGGCTGAAAAGGTGGAGGAGTAGCTCTCTACATAAAGACCAATATCAAGCAATCGAAATTTAGGGGGCCTGGGGAAAGAAAGAAGCGATATGGATAGCTTTGAAAAAGAAGCTGGAACTTCTATCTATGTGTATGTTGTCTATAGACCTCCAATTCAACTGCAACAATTTGATAAAGATCTTGTTGCAGATATCCAAAAGCTAGGGAAGAAAGGAGAGGTACTGTTGCTGGTTGATTTCAATTTGCTGGATGCAGATTAGAAAGTTCTGTCTGCATAATCAGAAAGAAGAAGGGAGATAGTGGATGAAATTCAAGGGACTCTGCTTAGACAAATTGTGACAGAACCATCAAAGGAAAAAGTGATACTGGATCTGGTGCTCACAAATGGGAAAAGTGTCTCTAATGTCTGAGTGGGTGCCCACCTGGGTGGTAGTGATCATCAAATGGTTTGGTTTGATATAACAATTAAAGTAGATGGCAGCCACACAAAACTCAAAATCCTGGATTTCAAACATGTGGACTTCAGTAAAATGGAGGAGTATCTGCAGAAAGAGCTATTAGAATAGGAGAACATAAGGGACGTGGAAAAACAGTGGTCCAAGCTGAAAGGAGCAATAAAAATGGCTAATGACCTTTATATGAGAAAAATAAATAAAACAAGTGAAAAAGGAAACCAATATGGTCCTCCAAACTAGTGGAGAAAATAAAGGCAAAAGAGTTGGCGTTCAAGAAATATAAAAATACTCAAGAAGAGAAGCACAAAAAGGAATGCCAGATAAAAATGAAAGAAGCCAAGAGAGAAATACATCTGGCAAAAGCTCAGGCAGAAGAGCAAATGGCTAGAAATATAAAAAAGGAGATAATTTTTTTTTCAGGTATATTTGTGAAAGAAGGAAGACAAAAAATGAAATTGTGAGACTGAAAGAAGCTATGAGCCGCTATGACGAGAGCAATGAGGAAAAAGCAAACATGTTAAACAAATACTTCTGTTCTATCTTTACGGGAGAAGGACCGTGATAGACTGGCAAAATTACATATGAGAATGGCATGATTACTGCACCATTCATAGGAAGGAGATAGAGATGACAGACCATGGGGTGGAGTGGGAAAGAAAGGAGAAGAGAGAGATGCCAGAGTATAGGGGAAGGGGTGGAGACAAAAAAATGGAGAGGGGGTGAAGCTGAAATGAATTATGTAGAGAGGTCATATGATATACAGGGACATAGAAAGAGGGAAGACGCCATATGGAACAGAGAGAGGTCGGACACTGGATGGAAAGGGCAAAGAGGGTGGAAAGTGCATGCAAGGGGCAGAGAGAGGGTGGACAGTAGATGGAAGGGGTACAGAAAGCGAGGGCAGAGGCAGGTGGAAGGAGCAAAGAGAGAGGACAGATGTTGCATGGAAGGGAGCAAGGACAAACGCTGACTAGAAAGAAGAGAGTGAAGAGAATATGATTAAAGCAAAAACGACAAAAGGTAGAAAAACTTTTTTTGTTGCTTTACATAGAATCAAGTAGTATTGTAACTGTATTGATTAAGGTTTATAAATAAGAAATGGAAATAAGGCAGTTTTGGGGGGACTAAACCCCTTTCCTCAGGTCAGGACAGGATACCATAACAGCAGTATACTGTACTGTCTTGAAGAAAGATTTGGCCTCTGAAAGCTAATTGAAAAATGGATTAATCAAAAAAAAATGGTATTTTCTTATTTCTCATTATTTGTTTTATTTATATTTGTTAATTTGTAAAGCGGTGATTGTTATGTAGCAATTTTTTCAAATTTACATCTACTGTCTTTATATTTTGCACAGTATTAGGGAACTTGCCACTGTTTCTATGGTGTTGCATTGTATGCAGTCTGTTTTCTTGGTTCAGTTTAACTTTTGTTTACATATTTCTGTTTTTAGTTTGTGATTATTCCATATTGGGTGAGGGTATATCTCTGTTCTGTATGTATGAAAAAGATATGGCTTTCTGTTAGCATCGACTGTACAGGATCAATTGACTGTGCAGGATCTGGCTTGTTTAGTTTTACAATGTATGTGTTGGTGTTCTAGTGCTAACTGCAGTGTTTAAGATGCTGCCTTTTCCTAGGTGCACCCTTGTGTGACTCATGGATTATTACTAAAAATAACTTTTTAAAATGTCTTTATTAGCAATTGCAAAGGAACATACAACCAAAAAGGAAAGCAGATAAAAGCAAGGCAAATCAGCCAAGTACTGTCATATATACCAGGTATGCCACTGGATTTAATGATCCTATTCTAACTATACTGTTGACGTAGGTGTTGTCCTCCCCCCCCCCCACACACTATAAAGAATTAAATTAAAGTTGTATTAACATCAAGCAGCTTTTAAATGACATTAAAAGCAAATAGAAATAAAATATTTTTAATACATTGCTAATTATTACCTTTATCTTTACCTAAACTGTTTTGCCCTAGCTCTCACTTTGATCATTATCTGCTACTATTTTATTTTGCTGTAGTGCAATCACACAGGTCTCCTTCAAGGCTCAGTAACACCTCTCCATAAATTATGTGGAAGAGGTCTGGAAATGGGGATCAAATCTATTTCATATCCTCAGTAAGACCTCAGGAAGGAACCTAGTGATCAAAACATTATTAGAGGTCCTTAGAGCTGTTTCTTGTATGACTGGATGAGCTATATTTATCTTTTTTTATTTAGTTGTTTAAAATCATGCAGAAATAAATGGCTAGATTGAACCTAATGACTTCATTAACATATTTCCTTATTTTAAACCTCTATACCATTTGAAAGAGGGCAAATATCTAATTATTCACTTCTAGAATTGGATACTTCTTAAATTTAGTAGAAATGTTCTGGTACAAGTATCAAACCTTTAAAAAAGAAGTCATATTGAGCATTGGAAAATAATAATTAACTAATAAAAATAGTACACATTTAATTTTCCCCACCACCAAATTTCCCCGTCCCACCCCAGCCCACCCGGCTACTTTTTCATGCCACCCGGCAATTTTGTTAACTCGGATTAGTTTTAAAATGCTTTTATTTCCTATTTGATTTGCACACACATCCAGGGGGAGGGAGGAGGAAGATATATCTTACACTATTACTTCATTGGATGTAGTGGAATGGGGGGGGGGAAATATATTTTGTAGTGTTATTGATCGAATGTAAGTGCTGTTTATGATAATAATTGTGTGTAAAATTTTAATGCACTTTTTACTTGAACTGAAAATCAATAAATAATTTTTTAAAAAATAAATAAATATACTGCATTTTTTAATTAAATAACACAAATCTTAACACTATATTATACATTAAACATAAATGAATACATATTGCACTTCCAGTTACCAAAATCTGTATTATCCCACAATACGAGAGGGCATTCAGAAAAATTAAAAGGGGACAGATTGAGAACCAATGCTAGGAAGTTCTTCTTCACCCAAAGGGTGGTGGACACCTGGAATGCACTTCCAGATGGTGTGATAGGACAGAGTATGGTATTGGGGTTCAAGAAAGGATTAGATAATTTCCTGAAGGAAAAGGGGATAGAAGGGTATAGATAGAGGATCACTATACAGGTCCTGGACCTGATGGGCCATCGCGTGAGCGGACTGCTGGGTGTGATGGACCTCTGGTCTGACCCAGCAGAGGCACTGCTTATGTTCTTATATACTGTGGAAGAAAACCTCAGTCCATTCACAAGCCTTTTCTGATGAAAATAAAGCTGTTCTACATCATAGTCTGTGTGTATTATTTCATTTCTCCAATATTCTCCAATGTTCCAACAAGCATATATTGATTCTTAGACAAAGCTGTTATAATGCCTTCTCACTCCAATTCAGACTGCAGTATATTTAAATAAAAAACCTGTCTAGTTATATTGGGGGAAATCTTGAAAACCCAACTAGGTGAGGGCCAAAGTTGGACATCCCTGCATGGATTATTTGCATTTTGTTTTGCTTTATCTAGAAATTGCATAGATATGCAGTATAGCAAAGAGAAAGTAAACTGAAAACTTTTATTTTTGAACTTATCACCCCCCCTCTCTCTTTTATAAAGCTGTAGTGCGGTTTTTAGCACCAGCCCCAAAAGTAACAGCTGCAACACTCATAGGAATTCTATAAGCATTGGAGCTGTTACCACTGCAGCCGACACTAAAAACCGGGCTACATTTTAAAAAAAAAAAAGTTGGGCGGGGATTAATACAACTGTGTCCAGCTTTTGAGAACTAAGCAACCAGATTAACACAAAACTATAGTTGTTCATAAAGTACTTATGAACATGTGATATGCAGATGTTTCATAAAAAGTTAATAGAAGTCACTGGAGGAACGCATTGTTTCTAAGGAATTTGTGCAAAATTAGAGCCATTTTCATCATTTTAATGGTTTAGTGGCTTTACCATCACTCTTGTACCAGATGAATTCCGTCAGTTAGTAGCCTATATTCTTCTCCTCTAGGACTTGCACAACAATGGCTAACAAGGCATCTTTTCCAGTCATGCACAATTGAGCACCACAAAACCAGAAAGCGGCCAAAGACGAGTTAAGACAAGATCCTCTGCAACCTAGCCAAGCTAGTATGAAGCAGACAGGGAATAAACTCAAGTCTTCATAAAACAGATTCAACAGTGTTCTATTCAACTTAGCCACAGGCTGTAGCAATTCCAGGCACTCTCAATGGAATATACAGTCTCTCTGTAAGCAGTCTCCTCGTTCCACTCAGTCTTTGAATTATTTGAAGAACTGGTGGTTGATGTAAAAAAGAAAAGTTCGAGCGGGGCGGGAGGGGGAGGGGGGAGAGAGATAGGGCTGCTTTTAGAAGCAGAGGATGAAAGGATCAGTGTTGCCTTCAAGATCCAATTCATTTCCTCTGGTAATGTTTTCTGACTCTAGAAATAATAAAACTCTAAAGTGCAGGAAGAGGAAACACAATATTTCCCCATGCTCGATTCTCCTCACTGTCAACATCAGAACGAGCCAAAGGGCCATCTTTGTCTGCCTCTGCCTCCGTTTATCGGTTGCCAAGGTTTGCAGCCTCTCCCCTTGGTTTTATTAACATGCTGGATACAAACCACATCGCTCTCCTTTTCTGTCGTAACCTAGTTTATAACCTTGCAAATTCCAACCTAACAACAGCTCATTAGGTCGATAAAAGGTGGCATGGACAGTTTCATTGAGAAAGAATTGCTGCTGTAAACCCCCAGGCAGGCTGCAGAGAGACATTTTTGTGGCACGATAACGTCTGTAATGGAAAATACTGCAGCATTCCAGGACCCATTTGCAGAGATAAATATTTAATACATATCAGGGAAGCGTAAGACGAGGTAGAAATAATGTGCACTGGGACTTGTGATGAAATAGAAGTTATCTTCAGGAAATTTATTTTGTAGTTCCCTTGTACTATTAACATCCCCTTAAACTGATCAAGCAAGACAGCCACGATTCTGCGGGAAAGCTGGGCTGCACATTTTTTACAATAGTCACAAGATGGGAGAAAACACTTCATGCATCTGACCCGGTAGGGGGAAGCTTTGAATAAAGAACTCGTGTAATCCAGACTTGGTCTATCAAGGCTGTCACCTTATAAGAGACATGATTGCTGGTACTGGGACTGTAACTATTCGTTTAGATGTCCTCTCTTTCTGACCCTGTCAATCTGAACATTAATAAGGGATGGGGGCCAATGTTTCTATTGCAAAATGAGCTGTTGGTTAGAGAAACCAGGGCAGGGAAAGGTTGAAATCTGTCTATGCTGACAGCCAATGTGGTGATGAATTCTGTTGCATGGAAGTCTTAGCAGCTGATTGTTCACTAAATTGACTTGTCTCGCTTTCTCCTCCATTTTATTTCCATAATAATTGTGTATTTGAGGCTCTATTTTTTCCAGAAATTAAATGGATATAAATATTCCTCAGTAACTGAAGTCATTATAATCTAAGGACTCTTAAGGCACATTTGAAGATGATATATCTTCAGAACCCTTTTACTGTCTGCGGTTTACAGACTACATAACCCTGGGCAGCATGAACTAGACTTCTCAATTTAAAGTATGGAATATGTTGCCTGAATAAAAAATAAAGGAATGGTCTGACCTGATGGCTCGGTGATATGTGCTACATGTTGGCAGAGGACCTTAGTCTCAAATTAAATCTTCCTATCCGTGGATTGATTGAGATATATCATCTTCAAATTTCAAACTGAAACTAAACGCAGAGAAAACAAAAGTCTTTCTGGCTAGTCCTAATGACAAAATTACGAGAACATCGATAAAAATAAGCAATCACGAATACCCAATATCCAAAAACATAAAAATACTCGGTATCACTCTAGACACACACCTAACCATGACTGACCACACAAACTCACTAGTGAAAAAATGTTTATACACGCTATGGAAACTAAGGACCATAAAAAAATACTTTGACCCAACATCCTTCAGGTTGCTGGTGCAGGCGCTGATCCTATCCATTCTTGACTACCGCAACATCATCTACCTGGGTATCCCACAAAAAAACAATAAAAAAACTGAGATTAATACAAAACACCGCTGTTCGCCTAATTTTCGGACTAAGAAAAAATGACCACATTAGCCCCTACTATAAAAAACTGCATTGGCTACCAATAGAAGCGCAAATACTATTCAAATTTGCTTGCACCTGTTTCAGGCAAGTCTGGGGACTAGCACCTTCATACCTGCAAACTCACTTCATCCTACACAACCCCACACGAGCAACCAGAAACAAAAACATCTTTATATACCCAAAGATCATAGGCTGTAGATACAAATCATTCCTGGATAGAACCTTTAAGTTCCAAGCGAACAGACAGCAAGTTTGGCTAAAAAACTATATAAATGAACCCAATCTGACTTACAGTGCATTCCGAAAAGCAATCAAAACCGCCCTATTCGCCAAATTCATTGACTAAAACTGTCCCCTCCCTCACTAGGACTTCCCCCTCTGTAAACGCCTTTTCTTTCTCTCAAGAAGCTCCTTTCATGTATTCAGGTATTCTTTACCCATAGAACTCCAATTAGTACGTAAGTTTCCCATTTAGACTTATTGTATTGTATTTAGACTCATTGTATTGTATTAAGACTTTTTGTTATTCGCTGAATGTCCAGCCTTCTTTCAATGTAAACCACCTAGAAGTCGCCTGACTATGGCGGTATAGAAAAATAAAGTTATTATTATTATTATTAGGGAGGCTGTTGAAACAATATTCATAGCCTCCAAGTCTAAAGGGAAGAAAAGTCTGAGCTGTTACTCAGCAGTGGCATATACTCGCCAAACCCAATGTGCATGTGGTCTGTGGCCCCTGGCCAATAACTGTCACTTCAATGACTGGTTTAAACTTGGGGACAGGGGGACCCCAGATAATTGCAAATGAAAACTTAGTGCCATAAATTAATAGAGTTGGTTCTGATCATTCTAGAAGCACAAATGAGCAGGAGGAACTACTAGGATAAATACAATAATTAAATTAAAATGGAGGGACTTGTCTAAGCAGCCCAGAAAGACAACTTATTCAAGTGCGAATCTTAGAAAAAAAAAATTACAGAAAAAAGATACATCTCCATCAGAGAGGAATGATTTCTCGGTCAGCAGCCTGAAACTTAGAGGTAAAATTCAACCCATAAAGTTCAAATATGTTTTTAATGATCTGCAATGCCAATATCATTATATTAAGGATTGCAAATCACTCATCCGTGAAGAGTGGATTTCCATAGTTGGTTGATGATCCACATCTGGTAAAGGTGATATATAAGAAAGCCATCAATATTTCAATAGGTGACAGTTTTTCTTACTCGACAGTGCTGGGTAAGAAATGGTCCCTTCTGTTATGCTTGAGTATACTAAAGGGTGCTGAAAAGTTCAGAGCCAAATTAACCAACTTCCTAAATTCTGAGCATTAGTTTGCCAGTGTAGCTGAAAAGAGTGTTATCTTACTTTGTTAAGTGCCAATTTGCTGAAATAACATAACATAACTTTATTCTTCTATACCGCCACAATCAGACAATTTCTAGGCGGTTTACGCTGAAGAGAGCTGGACAATCAGTGAATTACATAATACAAATAGTAAAAGTACAACATATTTCTCAAGAATGGTAACGTTGATGTCCTCCTTAGTGTAAAGTGTAAAGTGTAAAGTGCTACCCCTCCCCCTGTTTTGCCCTCTCTGTCCCACCCATGAGAATCCGTGAGCCAGGTCTCGGATATCGCTACCACATCTAGGTCGGCGTACCTCATTTCCGTTTCTAATTCCAAAATTGTATTACTTGGTAAGGTTTAAGCTGATGTTGCTTTCCTTAAGGCAGGCATCATTCTTCTAAAGTTTCTCATGTATTGAACCATATTGTGTGCTGGATTATTTATAATATATCAAAATCTACTATTTTTTTTTTCCATGAAGAGAGAAGTTATGAGAACTAAACTATGAAATGGATTAAGGATCCAGGCAATATCAAAATTATATTCTACATCATCATCTTTGTATAATTTTAGCACGTAAAAGAAGCACTACCTGAGAAAAATCCAGCTGTGTATATATTCATATTTAAGGTTCACTCTAGGGACTTCCATAGCTTCTGCTTTCAGCAGTTTAGAAGGGAAGACGTGTGCATCTAAAATTAATGAATGCAAAAGACAACATAATGCATATGGAGAGAGGGCATGCAATGAAAACATGTATGGGTTCATTCTAGAGGGCATAGGATGAAATTGTTAAGTTGTACATGTACCGAATCAGAGAAAATATTTATTTACTCATTTTATAATTAAGCTCTGGAGTTTGTTAAATGAGGAGTGTGTGGTGCAGTGGTTGAAGCGACAGCCTCAGCACCCTGGGTTGTGGGTTCAAACCCCGCGCTGCTCCTTGTGATCCTGGTCAAGTCACTTAATCCTCCATAGCCCCAGGTATGTTAGATAGATTGTGAGCCCACCAGGACAGATAGGGAAAATGCTTGAGAACCTGATTGTAAAACCGATTAGATATCCTTGATAGGCGATATATTAAATTCTAATAAAAAAACAACCGAATGTGGTAAAAGAGGTTAACACAGCAGGGTTTAAAAAGGTTTGAACAAGTTCCTAAGGAAATTCCATAAACCATTACTGAGGTTGACTTGGGGAAAATGTACATCTTACTCCTGTGATAAGCATTATGAAATCGATTTTACTCTTTTGGGATCCTGCAGATATTTGTGACCCGGGTTTGTCACTGTTGGAAACAGGAAACTGGGCTTGATGGGCCTTCAGTTTCTCTCAGTATGGTTATTCCTATGTACTTATAAAGAAAACAGTTATATGGTATCATAAACAGTTCATTGTTTATGAGTGTCTATTCTTTTGCAATTATTTGCCCTATGTCTGAGTAATATATTCACTTTTATAATATGTATTGAAAATACCAAAAGACACCCCTTGTTGCAATTCTCACCCTAATTCTACCTCTGGGAACATCTCCCTCAAATGCAAGTAAATGTATGCATTTGGAAATGCACAAAAACAACCGAAGCTTGGAACAAACACAAAAATGATCAGAAGAAATGTCACAAGGCGGTGAGGGATGCCAAAAAGGACTATGAGGAGAAAATAGCGCAAGAGGGCAAAAATTTCAAGCCCTTCTTTAGATACGTAAAAGGGAAAAAACCCGCAAAAGAGGCGGTGGGACCGCTGGACGACCAGGGAAGAAAAGGGTACATCAAGGAAGACAAACAAATTGTAGACAGACTAAATTCCTTCTTTGCGTCTGTCTTTATGAAGGAGGACACCGCAACAATACCAGAAACAGTGAAAGTGTTCAAAGGAATAATAGAAGACAGCCTCACCACAGTAGAAGTGGACTTGGACCAGATATACTACCAGATCGACAAACTTAAAAGTGACAAATCCCCTGAACCGGATGGAATTCACCCGAGAGTCTTAAAAGAACTGAAGGTTGAAATCAGAGAACTCTTGCAAAAACTTGTCAACCTGTCAATTAGAACTGGACAGATACTGGACGATTGGAAGATAGCGAACGTCACGCCAATTTTCAAAAAAGGATCAAGAGGAGAACCGGCCAACTACAGACCTGTGAGTCTTACGTCTGTCCCTGGAAAGATGGTTGAAGTACTGATTAAAGATAGCATAGTCCAGCACTTGGATGAGAGCCAGTCAACATGGCTTCAGAAAAGGGATATCATGTTTGACGAATTTACTTCAATTTTGAGACAGTGAACTAACAAGTTGATAGTGGAGAACCAGTAGACATAATATACTTGGATTTCCAGAAAGCGTTCGACAAGGTTCCACATGAAATATTTCTCAGGAAACTACAAAGCCATGGAATAGAGGGAGATATACTGTGATGGATAGGCAAATGGCTGGAGAACAGAAAGCAGAGAGTGGGCATAAATGGGAAGTTCTCAGACTGGGAGAAAGTGACTAGCGGTGTACCCCAGGGCTCGGTACTTGGGCCCTTCTTATTTAATATTTTCATCAATGACCTAGAAGGAACATCCAGTGAGATCATCAAAGCTATGCTGGGCAATCAGATTGCAAAAGGATAGTGAGGAACTCCAGAGTGACTTGTGTCAGTTTGAGAAATGGGCAGAGAAATGGCAGATGAAGTTTAATGTGGAAAAGTGCAAAGTAATGCATTTAGGCAGAAAGAACAAGGAACACTTGGAATACTTTGGTCTCCCAACCTAAAGAAGGGTATAAAACTGCTGGAGAGGGTACAGAGATGAGCAATGAAGCTAGTAAAAGGTATGGAGAACTTGGAATATGAGAAACGACTTAGGAGACTGGGATTGTTCTCCCTTGGGAAGAGGAGACTGCGAGGGGATATGATTGAGACTTTACAAAATACTGAAAGGAATCGACAAAATAGAGCAGGAAAAAAAGTTATTTACAATGTCCAATGTGACATGGACAAGAGGACATGGACTGAAGCTGAGGGGGGACAAGTCCAGGATGAATATCAGGAAGTTCTGCTTCATGCAGCGAGTGATGGACACCTGGAAGGCTCTCCCAGAGGAGGTTATTGCGGAATCCACCGTTCTAAGATTTAAAAGCAAACTAGATGCACATCTCCTTACAAGAGGCATAGAGGGATATGGGTGACTAAAATTACACCAGGTGTACACCTGGCTGGGCCTCCGCGTGCTCGGATCGCCGGACTTGATAGACCGAAGGTCTGATCCAGAGATGGCAGTTCTTATGTTATGGGGCACTATACACCTACTTGTTTACACATATAGGGGAAAAAACAGTTTTCAAAGAGGTAATTTTCTCAGGTAAAACATCCCTCTCTACATAGACATTGGAATGGAGGCGGGGGGTGGCACAGGGGCCATGTCCTCTTCCAAAATTGCTGGTAGTATTTAACAGGGCCAATGGGGATCCTGCAAAGATAGATACACCTCTTGTGAGGTTGCAGCGGTGTACCTAGGCAGCCAGCACTCTCATGGGAGCAGCACCTTGCTACTGGCCAATGTACCTGATGGTTAGCTCTCTCTGCCGTGTTCCTTCCCCACCATCTACTAACCCCCTTCCCCTGCCACATATCCACCTCAAATTTCTTGTAAAAACACAGCACCGCCTAGCTGTCAGCTCCAGCATTTTCTCTCTACTGTGGCCCACCCTTTATGACAACTTCCTGTTTCCACTGGAGCTGGCTGCAGTGGAGAAAAGATGCCGGAGCCGGCAACAGGCTGTGCTTTTACAAGAAATTTAAGGTAGACATGTGGCAGAGGGAGGAGTAGATGGCATGGAAGGGATGTGGCAGAGAGAGCCAACCAGCAGGCATGCTGGCTGATTGCAAGATGCTGTTTCCACCAGAATGCCGCCTAGAAATTAGGCCCCACCGAAGACATTTCAAATTCGGGGGAGGGATAGAAGGTAAGACAGGGAGCAATATAGGACTTGGAGGGGAGTGGGGGAAGGGAGAGATGTTGGACTCAAATGAGGGAAGGAGGAAGAAATGCGAGACTCAGGTGGCAAAGATGTCAGTTTTGTGAGGGACAGGGAGAGATGGACTTGGGAATGGCAGAGGAGGTAAAAGGAGGATAGGGAGAGATGGATTTGGAGGAGGACAGAGGGAGCAATAGAGGGAGAGATGGACATGGGGGAAGGCAGAGGGGGGTCAAGGAGAGATGGTAGAAGGGAGTGAAAGGGAAAGATGGCAGAGGGGTAAGAAATGGATGTTGGAGGGGGCAAAATAGGGAGAGGGAGAGAGATTTAGGGGAGGGAGGTAGAGAGGCACATTGGATCACAGAAGGGAGGGAGGGAGTGGGGTGCACTGAAACACAGAAGGGAGTGTGAACTTGGAACAAATGAAGGAATGAGGGAGGGGGCACAAACGGGACACAATGGAGAAAGGAAACTTGTTGGGACACAGAATGGAGAGAGGGGGCACAAATTTGGGACAAAGGCTGGAAGGAAGGAACACAGGAAAGGAGGGGACATGAACTTGGGACATTGGGTGGAGGAAGGGAGGGAAAGAATGCTGAGGTGGGAGAGGAAATAGAAAAGGAGAATTGTTGAACATGGATATGAGTGAGAAGAAAATAGATGGTATACATTGGGAAAGGAAGAAAGAGGAGAAGTTTTGGCATATGGAGGGAAAGAATTGCTGGACATGGTGGTGAGAGAGTAGTGAGATAGAGAGAGATGAGAGGAAGAAATGTTGGATGTGGTGGTTGAGAGGAAACAGTGGGACTGATGGAAAGGGATGCAAGAGAGAGGAATGTTGGATATGATGATGGAGGAAATGGTGGAAGAGATGTTGCAAGGTGCTGGAGAGGGGTGAAAGAAGCAGAAATGTTGGTATGGGGCTGGGGGCAGGGGCAAAAGATGCTGTGCACAGTCTGGGGAACAAGAGAGGGAGAAATGTTGGATGTGGCAGTAGAGGGAGTTGTAGAGATGCACCCTGGATCTCTCTCTCTCTCCCCAGGGAGGGAATGAAAGAGATAGAGATGGTGGACAGTGAGAGAGAGGGTAACTGTGCACATGGGGGAGGAGGAGAGTGGAATAAATTTTGTGTAGGGGTGGGGAAGGGAAAAAGTGTGCTCTGTGTAGTTTAATTTAGTGGTTAACATTATGTATTAATAAGATTATATTGTGTGTATATGAAAAATGAATAGAAGAAATGGCATTTACAATTATTACTATTATAATGGGGAAGGGGGGTTTGAGGAAGAGCTTGGGCGGGTCTGTGGTGGGGTCTAGGGTGGAGCTCTTGGGCCCCTTCAAACAAAAAATTGTTCCTCTGCCTCTCTAGCACCCTCTTTTACAAAGCCATGTTAGCAGCTGCTGTGCAGCAATGGCACCAAAACCCATTACTATATATACTCGAATATAGGATGAGATTTTTGGGCCAAAAAATGGCCCCAAAATGGGGGTCTCGTCCTATATTAGGGTCATGATCCAGTGACCACCTGACACCCTCCCAAACTTGCTGCAGGTCTGCCGTTAGGCCGGGACAGGAGGGATCCCTCCCATCTCCCGTCACGGCCGAAACTAACAATTTCCCACCCCCCTGCGTACCTTTTCCCTTGTGGGGTATCCCACACTGAGCCCCTCCTTCCGATCTCGCGGCCAGCAGCCAGAACACAGGAGCGAGCTTTTTGAACTCCCATCTGGCCCTGTGCTGCTCCCTGAATGTCTGTCGCCGGTTCTCGCATTCTACACCACTCAAGATTTTGTAGATTTCAATCATATCTCCCTTCAGCCATCTCTTTTCTAAGCTGAAGAGCCCTAACCTCTTTAGGCTTTCCTCATACGAGAGGAGTTCCATCCCCTTTATCATGTTGGTCGCTCTTCTATGAACCTTTTCTAGTGCCGCTATATCTTTTTTGAGATAAGGAGACCAGAACTGAATGCAATACTCAAGATGAGGTCACACCATTGAGTGATACAGAGGCATTTTAACATTCTTAATCTTGTTTACCATCCCTTTTCTAATAATTCCTAGCATCTTGTTTGCTTTGTTGGATACCACCACACATTGGGCAGAAGGTTTCAGTGTATTGTCCACGATGACACCCAGATCTTTTTCTTGAGCACTGACCCCCCAAGCTGGACCCTGGTAACTATGATTTGGATTATTCTTCCCAATGTGCTTCACTTTGCATTTGCCTACATTAAATTTTATCTGCCATTTGGATGCCCAGTTTTCCAATTTCCTAAGATCTTCCTGCAGTATTTCACAGTCTGCATGCATTTTAATAACTTTGAACAGTTTCGTGTCCTCTGCTAATTTAATCACCTCACTCAAAGTTCCAATTTCTAGATCATTTATAAATAAGTTAAATAACACTGGTCCCAGTACAGATCCCTACGGCACACCACTATTTATCCTGCAAGAAAAATCATCTGTCTGCACAGGATATAACCAGGGCAGAGACCAATCTACTACTTCCATCTCATCGACATTGGAAATTGCTCCTCAAAGTCTTCTGGCTCTAGAAAACAAGACATATTAAGATTATACTTGAATGGACTTGTTTCTGGAGGAATAAATTCATAAACAATTTGTCAGGTAGTCTTTATGAAGGCTTTTGTCATCCCTGGGAGTCTGACTTAATGTTGTATCTGGGCTTTTCACAGTTGATGGCACAATTTAGTTACTTTTTTCAGCCTACAATTGTCAGTGAACAATACTAAGGTTCCACCTGTAATCTGACCAGACCAGTTTCAAGTAACTTTCATCTTCACAGAACTATTTCTGCCTTTCAGTATTTTAGTTAATCTGAAAAGTTAGATCAAAGAAAGATTAAGCAGCTTCAAGGAAACCTGGATGAGTTCTGAGGTTTTACGTGCGAGTCAGATGTCATCTGATGAAGGAAAACTATAGAAAGGCTATTTCTGCAGTTATTAGCCTGAAATGAAACTAAAACATCTGTTTTCCTTGGTTTACTTAAGAATTAAAAGGCTATTTAGGGAATTTGAAATGAAATGATGTATGTCTTTACTAGATAGAGATAACTAGGGTTATAATATACATCCTAAATAATTTAGGCCTTACTTATATAAAAAAAAAAAGTGCCTACAGTTAGGCACTTAGATCAGCACACATAGTCAATCTAGACGTCTAATTTAATTTTTTAAGTTGGTTCAATCGGCACTATTAATTGAAGAGCGCCATTAAAAGCCAATTAAAATAAGTAAAAAAAATAATTTTCAGGTTGGCACCTAACTTGGTAGGTACAATGTAGGCATCTACATCAAGGCACATACCCACAACTACCTGAAAAATAGGCAAGGCTAGGGCAGAATTTGGGTGTGGATTGTCATAGGTGCTAATAGGCGTCAATGTTAGACATCAGTAAATTAAGCCAGGAAAACCCCAGCCTAATATATCAGTGCCTAACATTCCACCCCCCGTTTTTACAAACACGCAGATGAGGTTTTTAGCACCGACCAGTACGCTGAAGGTGCTGCTCCGACGGTCATAGGAACAAATAAAGTTTACTGCCTGTGTCCCCAACCCACATCCACCATTCAGATTAATAAGGAGAAAAACAAACTTAGATTTTAGAAATACACTAAAGATTGCCTCCTTCACCCCCTCAGCTTTTCAACAGCTACCGCCCCCCCCAAAAAAAAAAAAAACAACAACAGGAGAAGGGGATCTGTGACCGTCTCAGCTGTTACCGCCACAGCCGGCGCTAAAAACACTAGCACAGCTTTGTCAAGGAGAGGGTAAAAGAGGGCCCAAATGAATCTTCAACATCTGCACTGTGGAAAATAACAGAAATTTAATCTAGAGAGCTGCAGAATGTCAGCTGTCTCAATTAATAGATGAATGGGACTTTTTACATTCATACCAGTCAGGCTTTCTTTCAGGTTCTAAATGCTAAAATAGGTATTTGGATCAGGAGAATAGCTTAGTAATTGTTATTTTTGGGGACATGTATTTGTTTCAAACAAAATGGGAAATATCAAGAACACTTCCCATGTTGCTTCATGTCATATTTTTCTGAAATGACAAGAAACCCTCTCCTCCCCAAATTTTGGGTTTTCCATGCTCCATTAATAGTAAACACGCTTTTGAAATAGTACCGTATTTTCACGTAGATAACGCACATCCGTGTAAAACACGCACACGGGTATAGCGTGCGGGAAACCAAAATATATGTAAAAAAAATTTTGTATACCGCGCACACCTGTATACCGCACATGCTGCCCGACTCTCCCGTCGCTTCCCGACTCTTCTTTCGCCTGCCCCGACTCTCCTCTGGCCACCCCGACTCTCCTTTCGCCCGCCCCGACTCTCCTCTCCTCCTTGAAGTCCTGTCCCCACCCTGAAAGCCTGATGCCCCCCCCCAACGTCCGATTCACCCCCCCCGCAGGACCGCTCGCACCCCCACCCCCACCCCGAAGGACCGCTCGCACGCACCCGCACCCCCACCTCGAAGGACCGCTCGCACGCACTCCCACCCGCACCCACACCCCCACCCTGAAGGACCGCTCACACCCCCACAGCCTCCTGACCTCCCCCCATCATGTAGAAGCTCCTACCGGTGTCCTGCTGCTTCCTCTTGGCGGTCCCGACTCCCCGACACGATCGGGGCAAGAGGGAGCTCAAGCCCTCTTGCCCCAGCCAACCGCGGCACCCCCAAAATGATCGGGGCAAGAGGGAGCTCAAGCCCTCTTGCCCCCCCGACTCCTCGACAAGATCGGGGCAAAAGGGAGCCCAAGCCCTCTTGCCCCGCCGACTCCCCAACTCCCTGACAATATCGGGCCAGGAGGGAGCCCAAGTCCTCCTGGCCCTGGTGACACCCCCCCCCCCGCTAGTTGTTCGAGCCAGGAGGGAGCCCAAATCCTCCTGGCCACGGCGACCCCCTACCCCCACCCCGCACTACATTACGGGCAGGAGGGATCCCAGGCCCTCCTGCCCTCGACGCAAACCCCCCTCCCCCCAACGACCGCCCCCCCCAAGAACCTCCGACCGCCCCCAAGCCGGCCCGCGACCCCCATGGCCAACCCCCACGACACCCCCACCCCCCTTCCCCGTACCTTTGTGTAGTTGGCCGGACAGACGGGAGCCAAACTCGCCTGTCTGGCAGGCAGCCAATGACGGAATGAGGCCGGATTGGCCCATCCGTCCCAAAGCTCCACCTACTGGTGGGGCCTAAGGCGCCTGGGCCAATCAGAATAGGCCCGGGAGCCTTAGGTCCCTCCTGGGGGCGGGGCCTTGGGCACCTAATTTTAGGCACCTAATTTTAGGCGTCTTTTATAGAATCTGTTGATTGCTGTGACCAACTTTGGGCACAGGGACTTAAGTCAACTGAAACCTGACCATGGAAGCTGACTGTGTAGCACTTGCAGAGAAAAAGTGTGCCTAAGATCTGGTGGTGGCAATACATGTGCAGTACTGTGGTAGCTGCATTTGCATAGGGTGCTATACTGTACATACAGCAGCCATATACATGCTCAGTGATGGCCATCCATGTTTCGGTAGCAGTGGTAAACTTTGAGGGCAATGCTGAGGCCTAACTATAAATATTTGGTGGCACTAACTGGATAAGTGCCACTGAATAGTCATGGTTGGCCCCAGACAAGCAGTGTAAATGGTCAGGAGCCTCTCTGGGCTGTTTAAATAATCTGAAATATTGGACAGATACTGGGTATTACCCACCACTAGGACCAGCTACATGTACATGCAAGATGGAGCCAGGAGGGAGTACAATTTCTCAGAGAAGGAGAATGACTTCCTGGCATTCCTAGTACTACAAAATGAGGAGTTCCTATTCAAGGAGTGCAGGAACAAGTAACAGCAAGAAGGGCCTGGGAGGAGATCAGGAAGGCCCTGATAAGGACCTACACTGTCAGCATGCCTCCAGAGTCCACACTCACCACATCTACATGATACCCTACAAAACCACACAACTAGCAAGATGCCCAGCAGCAGATGCCAAAGGTCAAAGTATAGTGGCAGGATGGCCAGTACACATTAACACTACACAAATGCAGTGTATCACAGCTGCCATGCAGACTGTGACACCCATGGCCACAACAATGACCCACACACCTGATGATGACATTTGCTATGGCTAGCCCTCTCACAAAATACAGGCCACCATGCAACACTCTCATCATCCATCCAAACCCAATTATGGCTTGTTAGAGCAGATGACAGCTTGCTCTGGTGGACGTTTGATATATAGGTGTAAACCCTACCCCAAACCCCACCATGTGCTGCCACCATGTGTCACTCATAAACAGAAGGAGTATGATCATATAATGTTTATAGTTCTGGTCTAACTAGTGTCTGCCAATTCAAAGCTCAGGTGCATCCTGGGTTCATACCCCAAATTTTCCAGGGACCAGTCAGTCCAGAGGGGAGGGGTAGGAGACACCCCTCCCCCTTGGGCACATGGCAAATCAAATATCAACAGTAGTGGAATCTAACATCTTTAATTTATCTAGCCATCCTTTGAATGATTCTGAAACTTCTGTGCTAGTGAAGGGGTCTGTCTTTTGTACCCAGCACCCAGTATGACCCCTTTAACACCAGGATCAGCTTGTACAAGTTCATCCGTACGTGTAATATAGCACAGTTTTTTAAGGCTCAACCTCAGACCCCTCAGGATGGCCTATAAAGGGCATCAGCGTGAAATCCACTGGGCCCAGTGGATCCTTTTGTCACGGTTTTCCAAAAGCTTGTTGCTATGGAAGAGGCCCCTTACCAACCACATTTCAATTTATCTCGTAACGAACAGTTGGCCATTCGGTCCTTGGCTTCTGATGCTTCTATTGTGATCCGCCCCGTGGATAAAGGGGGAGGAGTTTTCATTTTAGATGCTATTCTTTATGAAAGGTAAGCCTTCATCAATTGTCTGACACTCAGTTTTACAAACTACTTGATGCTGACCCCAATTTTTCCTGCTCAATGGCTGCTTCTATTTGAAATGTAGGCTAGCATTTTAATGATCTACATTTCAGACATCTGTCACAGCTCTAGGGAGACGCCTAGGGCCACTTGAACTCACCCAAGGCTACTTCCAGCCCAAACCATGTCCAGCCTTGGGTGAGTTTAGATGTTCCTATGTGTCTCCCTAGACCCACGAAAATGCCTACAGTGTAGACCGCCTGCCTCGGTAGGTTTTTTCTAAAAACGTGCATCCCGATTGGCTGGTTAGACAGTGGTAGGATGCTTATCACTGCCTATAATCGGGACACCGTTTGTAGAGTTTGCCCCTTAGTGTGCACTGCTCAGAAGTGCAGCTTTGTAAAAGGACCCACTTGCTTCCTACTGTTAAGATTCCTTAGTACCTACCACAAACTTTTTTCTTTCTACCCATCAGAAATGAGAAAAAACATTGCAGTATTGAAGGATGCTGAATGTAAACCATTTAGATTATAAGTGGTATATAAATACTTAAATAAATAAATAACTACTGTAGGTTTGTGGAACTCCAAAATGTTTGTTTTGTTTTTTTTCCTACAGGAATTTTTTTTTCTTCTTCTTTTTTTTTTTTTTTGTTGATGTTTTGTTTTGATTTCTCACCTCAGGAGTAATATTAAGAGTCACTTTTGTTTTTTTTAAGAGCACTGACTCTTTCAGATAAACCCCCCTTTTTACAAAACTGTAATGCAGTTTTCAGCGCCAGCCGCAGCGGTAACAGCTCCGACACTCATAGGAATTCTATGAATGTTGCAGCTGATACCGTCACGGCTGGCGATAAAAACCATGCTATGGGTTTGTAAAAAGGGGGGGAGGGGGACTGCATGCTCTTCTAAAAGAGTTTGCACCGTTATGAATGAATACACACTTTTCACAGAGTGTGCATAAGTTGCAAAGATTGCTCCCTATGGCCGTCCTTTTAGGAGCAGTGCTTGTTCTTTAAATACAGATATCTTCATCAACTATTATTATTACTTTTTATCTCCCTTTATTGTATCTCTCTCCAGGTTTCATGTTTGTATTACTTGAGGATGTGATCTCATATGTATATTCTTGTTTATGGTTATTTTCTCATACATATGTTTGTTCCTCCATGTATGTGATGATTGCCTCCTCCTGATGTTCCTGATTACCACGTCCTTTTTCTACTTTTTGTTAACATTTTCAAAAAGTTAATAAAAGTTTTATGAACTGAAAAAAAAACAAACTTCTAAATTCTCAAAATGTTTAAAGTGTGATTTTTAGAACAGATTGGAGAAAAATGATCTTGCAGCGAAAACATCAAAAAGGGTCAGAGGTCTATTGGGGACATGTCATGGGTGGCATACCATTCTTGACATTTATTAGCGATTCTAAGTAGCACGCTGGCATGCAGGGAATACAAGAAAAACATTGGGACTTATACCTGCTATAAAGAGTGAATAATGCTTTGGTAGCATGTCTTTGTAATTGCTTACTTGCTGCTGACTGGAGGAGAGTTGATACAAGAATCTGTAAGCCTGGTTGCCCTTTCTGTTCATGCAGATTTGTTTGTCTTTCACCACAATCCTTCTACTGTCCAACTTACCCCTTTGCCCTGCCACTCTACATTCAACCTCGCCACTGCCCTAACCAAGTCCCTGTCTGTCTGCATTTGCTCTACTGCCACTTAGTCCTTAGCCCCATGTACAGTCTGTTGGCCTAAGGCAGTGGTAGGCAAAATAATTAGTCAAAAGAGCCAACGATCAGCATACCCCACTCCCTTTTGCGCTACGACGGCTATGTCAACCTGACTAACACCCCGCTCGCCCGCATGTAGTTGAAATCGATTTGTGGCAGAGACTAGAGAATGACATGGGGGAAAAAAATTGTCTCCATCCTCGCCCGTCCCCGTGAGCTTGTTCCCTGTCCCCACAAACCATCTGATCCCATTAACCCAAGCCTCAAATAATTTTATATTAAAGTATAAAAAGAAACAATATTCTGTACAATTGTCATTTTATAAATCAGCGTCTTCTCTCTCTTCCCCATTTCCCTTCAGCGTCCTCAGCCCACTTTCTCTCCACTTCCCTTCAACGCACGCACATAAAAACAAGCAAGTAATTTTATATCATTTTCATTCTATTCATTCATAGAAATTAAAATCTAAATGATGCCAGTCACATAACAAAACATGATTTTACAAAAATAATTCCCTGCACAGTCAAGCCTGCAAAGATTATTAGATGTCTTTCAGCAGCCCCTCCCTCCCTCTCCCATACCTTCGTGGCCAAGTCAAAATGATCAACCAACATTAAAATTTAAAAAAACACAAAGCACACTGCACGAAGAGAAAATGTTAATTATCATTTATATTCCGCAGATTTTCAAAGAGATCAAAGCAGATGACTTTATGCAATCTCACATCAGTAACAACTATACAAAAAAGAAACAAATATACCCCCTCCCTTTTTACTAAACCGCGATAGCGTTTTTTAGCGCAGGGAGCTGCGCTGAATGCCCTGCGCTGCTCTCGATGCTCATATGCTCCCTGCACTAAAACCACTATTGCAGTTTAGTAAAAGCGGGCCATAGTGCAAAATATAGACAGCAGAGATAAATTCTCAAAACGGGTACATTTTGACCACTAAATTGAAAATAAAATCATTTTTTCCTACCTTTGCAGTCTGGTGATTTCATGAGTTTTTGGTTGCGTTTCCTTCTGACTGTGCATCCTTTTTTTCGTTTCTTTCTTTCTTTCTGCACGCAGGCCCAACAATTGTCCCTTTCTATTCCCTCCCTCCTTCTTCCTATGTCCTTAGTGCCCCCAGTGCCTCCTTCTCATGTCCTTAGTGCCCCCAGTGCCCCTTCCTATGTCCTTAGTGTCCCCAGTGCCTCCTTCCCATGTCCTTAGTGCTCCTAGTGCCCCTTCCTATGTCCCCCTCACTGCCTTCCAGCCTTTATTCCACCCCTCCCCTGAAGCTAGCCAGCCTACCTACCTCCCTTCCTGCCGTGCTAAAGCCAGCCTGCCTGTCTCCCTCGCCGAAACCTGCCTCCCCAGACCAGTCCCCGCTGCCTACCGCCGCTTCAAACACTGCCCCCTGTCCGCCGCCACTGCCGCCCACTGCCCACAACTAAAGCAAAAGAAGGGCCAGGCGCCTGTCCACAAACCTTCTTCCTGACATTAATTCTGATATCCGAGAGGAAATTCCGGGCAAGCCAGGCAGCCTGGACCTTCCTTTTTTTTAGTTGTGGTGGGCGGCAGCGGCGGTGGACCTGGAGGGGGGTGTTTGAAGTGGTGATAGGCAGCAGCAGCGGGGGCCAATCCAGGGGGGGCAGGCTTCAGCTTTGGTGCTGGAAGGAGGGAAAGCGATCACCTGTCCTGTTGTCCCCACGCAAAGCTTTGGGACGCTGTCCCTGAAAACGGAGCATTTCGGCATCCCGATGCTGTGCGTGAGGACATTGGGACAGGGGATCTAAAAAGGGGACAATCCCGTTCAAAACATATGGTCACCTTAACTTTATGGGGAAGGGAAGCAGGTTGGGCACCCCTGCTCTAGCTAGCTGAGCCGTGAGCTGCACTCAAGTGGCTAAAGAGCCGCAGTTTGCCGATCACTGGCCTAAGATTACATGCAAGTAAGGTGGTGATGATGAGTAGTGGGTATGATGCTGCACTGTGTAGCAGTCTGGGTGGTGGTAGTGGGGAGCACTGTGAGTGTTGGATGTTGTTGGCCATGAGCCACCAGAACCTGTGTGCTATTGAGGCCATGCTACATGAGGGACAATAGGAGGAAAGAGGAGCCAACGGGCCGTATCCTTACCACAGAATATACAAGCACAGGACACAGCTACTTGATCTCACTGAGGAGCAGCACATCACACAGCTCCTTCACACATCCAATTTGACAAGGCAGCCGTTCACCATTTCTGTCACCTGTTGAAGACTAAGGATGACACTGTGTTATTTGGCGCTGCATAGTAAGTAGTGTGGCATGCCTGCACTTGGATCCCTTGGAACAGGTACCAACTAGAAGGCAGTCACCGGCTTCTTGGAGGCAGCTTTTGTGGCACAATGCTTCCCAGTACCTGTAGGAATGCCTGGCTGAGGAGGCTCGCTAGTAGCTGCAGTGGGCTGGCTGTATTGATGTCTTTCCCAGATCTGCATCATATATTCCATCCTCTTACACAGCATATTATTTTGCAGGTAAGAGTGTGCATCACCCCCACCAACATCTGGTTCAGCTGCATTTCCTCATCCATCTGTACCATCTGTCACAGCATCATTGCTAGCATCTGTTCCTGTAATTCTAACTAACAATTTCTCTTGGCCTTTATATCCCTCTTCTGAGTCAAAATATTCATGTGCATAGTCTCCATCATCCTCTACTACTGGATCTGCAACCTCATCATGGTCCATGAAGGGTGATGGTGCTAGCAACTGAATGTCTTCATGCTCATGCACAGTGGGCACAGGTGGCTTGATGGCCTCAAGTTCCTAGTCTATAGTTCCCTTGGCTCCTAATTGATCCCCATCTCTGCCCGAGTACATTTCCTTATCTATCTGTGTCATCTGTCACAGCATCATTGCTAGCAACTGCTCCTGTAATTCTAACTAACAATTTCTCTTGGCCTTTATATCCCTCTTCTGAGTCAAAATATTCATGTGTATAGTCTGCCATGATCCTCTACTACTGGATCTGCAACCTCATCATGGTCCATGAAAGGTGATGGTGCTAGCAACTGAATGTCTTCATGCTCATGCACAGTGGGCACAGGTGGCTTGATGGCCTCTAGTTCCTAGTCTATAGTTCCCTTGGCTCCTAGTTGATCCCCATCTCTGCCCGAGTACAACCAGCTGTGAGCTCCCTCCCTCCATGGGATCTATGTCCTGGCCTTCAGCTGTTGGTAAGTGTAGAAAATTTGTCTATGAGAGATATTTGGGCTTGGGTGTGCTATAACAACTACTGGGACATAGATAGTATGTAGCCTTTCTCCAAAACCTGTATATTTTTATGCCATGCACAGCACCATCCCTATATGTACAAAATCCACCCCTTGCCCTCCATGATTTATGCTTGTGCTGGAAGTATGCCAGGCCAGGATTTGCCAGCAGTCTAACATCTAACAATATTCATGGACCTCCCTAATAAGCAACTCCACTTCCTCTGTGGCAAAATTAGCATTTTGAATGAAAGCCTGCTGCTTATGAGTTAATCTGATGTTCTCTGGAGACTGTAACATGGCAGAACTTCAAAGTAGGAGGGCTGAGAACATTGATCATCTACATGTGGATTTCTCTGAAATCCACAGGAACTGTGAAGGTTAACGCCTCAAACTATTTATGGCTGCTAATACAACTGGTGTATAAATGTTGAAATTACGTGTTTAGTATTAATTTATCATTAAGCTTGATGTTTTGAGCCAAGGCTTTCACCAGCTGATTCAGCTCACAGCAGTAAGCTTTTTTTTTAAACACTGGTCATTGTTGGTTAGATTAGCCCTTGTCTGTTCACCAACACTGAATACTGGGGGCTAAATGTGATGGGGATAGCCACTGGAATCTGTGAGGGTCTTGGCCAATATTCAGCCAGGGTCAACTTAAGACAGTTATTGGCTGGGACCACATACCTATATTTTAACTGGAAAGTACTCCCAATGCCCTTAAAATAGTCCCCTCCTTCCTACCCCCATCTCATTAGAATCAAAGCCCTCAAACTCCTTCCTCTGGAACAAGCCCCCCAACTCCCAGCCCCCCTTCCCCCAAGATCTAAGTAGGCCCCCGGCCTACTTGTATTCCTGATGGTCCTACCTAGTAGGGGGTGTTTGTGGGAGGAACAAAGCTCATTTGCTCCTGCCCCTTGTGACTGCAGGCTACAAATGGCTGTCGCTACCTCTCATGGCAGCTGGCAGTACTTGGGTAGTACTGTGAGGCTGCATGCTTGGGTGGCACCCAGCTGTAGAAGCACCCTTAAACTGTGGGTGTAGAGGTTGGGAAGGAGGATCAATGATATATGCCCCAAGCTGTCATGTGGCCTCTGTAAGGGTATGCATCGCTGCCCTCATCTCCTCTTGAGGCTCATGACCCAGTATGTGTTTGAAGGCTGAACACAGGTCCTCTCTGATGGAGTGGAACTGCCTCATGAACACAAAGGTCAGCACCATGGCCTCTGGATGTGGAGTGGCTGACTCCAGGGGAGTAGCATCTACAGGGCCAGACCTAGCACAGGATATCTTGTGTCCATCCCCTATAGCTGATACCTATCAGGCTGCCCAGTAGTATTTGGATGGGTTCTAGTGACAGTATTGGGCCCAAAGCATTCCCATGCCTCTGCCTTCCCTTCCTTCTCCTCCTTGGTTCCCCCTCTACAGAGGTAGAGAGGGAAACAAGGTGTCTGTGGTACCCCTCTGTAATTTCCCCCAGGGACAAATGCTGCTACCTCAATCTCTCAGTCTTTTCTTTTTCTGATGTGAAAGAGCTCCTTTCTTCCTCCACCTTCATCTCAGCTATGAGAGGAATCAACTCAGGTTAGTCTTTGGGAAAGGATACATGGCAATCCCTAATCCTATCTCGACTAGACTACTGTAATGTAACACTAGTTTGTGCTCTAAAATGTTGCTATCACGTCTACAACTAGTTCAAAATACAAAAGTAAGACTGACATACAGGCTATGGAAATCGGAATGCCTACAGCCCTATTGTATGAAACTGCATTGACTGCCCATAACTGCAAGGATCAAGTTTAAATTAGGCTTCGCTGCCTTTAAGATCCTGACAGTCAATGCCCCCGATAGTTGGCCATCCTACTATAAGGCACCTCCAACAGATATTCCACCAGAAATCTTTTCTACTTAAAATTTTCAGCATGCAATAATATAAGGTCTACAGGCAAATTACCTTATCTATACAATATCAATTAGCAAAATGCTAGAACCATCTACCACTTACACTATGATCTTGTGACCACTATTTAGGCCTGCACTATTATCATATGGGTTTTCCACACGCTGAGATCACTTTTAGCGCGGCCATAAAATGGCTGCCTTTCCCATTTTTTTTCTATTAATGGCTACTGCATGATCCCTTGCCAACACCTGTTCACTAAGCGGTGAGAGCTCTTGTGTTAACCATGCACTAATCAGTTAGCATGCACTAATATAGCTGTGTTGATTAACGCAGGGCACAGCTAACCTCCCCCCCTTCAAATACATCCCACACCCTAAAAAAATTAAACCTGTTTTTTAGCGTCTGGTTAGCATACCATTTCCAAAACTAATGTGGGGCATCTGAGCGTGTCTCTTGTTGTGACGTTTTAACCTGTGGTAAGCATGTGTTAGTGCTTATCACAGCTTAGTAAAAGGACCCTTTAGACTGCTTAGCTGTATTGAAAACAGAAGGATATTGCCACCACTATTATCCATATGTCTGATGGTGGTCAGCTGTGTACATACTGTATATTTAATGTCACTGCTTCTACAAATACAGTAGTGGCCCTCTATAAACATTTTCTGGCCAATATTGAACCAGCTAATTTAGACCTAGATATTCAGTGTGAGGCCTTATGAAGGCATCGGCACTGAATAACTGAGTCTTTGGCAGTAACAAAGTTATGCACCATAGCTTATTGGGCAAAATTAGGACTGTGATCTGATGTGCCCAATTAGTTATGCAGGCACCAGAACTTAATATCGCCAGCACCTGCATAACTCTTGTCTCCTCCCATACTCTACCACTGGCGTAATAAGAGGGGGGAGGGGGCGGGCCGCCCCGGGCACCATGTTGGTGGGGTCACCGGCATCTCTCCTCCTCTCCACTCCCACCTCTTACCACTCCTCCCCTCACCACGCATGTATCCCCCTCCCCTTCCCTAAGGCCTAGCACTTAATTTCCAGGCATACACAGTTTGCATTCAGAAAAACACTGAGCACCACGGATTGAACATCGACCTTTATGGTATCTATATTCAGAATGATTTAACTGGTCATTCCCAGATTTAAGTGGCACTTAACCACAGAGTGTCAAAAATCCAGTGTTACCACCACAACATTCACTGGCTATTGTCGGGGGACGGGAGGGTGTGGAGGTTCAGAGCAGTGGAGTAGCGAGGATGAGAGGCACCCGGGGCAGTGATGCCCCTCCCCTGCCCTTGTCTCTATCCCCCCCGCTCCTTTCTCATCCCCCCTTCCGCGCACACCTCTCCACCCACTTTCCCTTTCCTCTTCCCCAGTACCTCTAGTTGAAGTTGTTGCTCGTGCCCACAACCCCCGTCGGCTCTCCCGTTGACGTCACTTCTGGGTGCCACGCATAGGAAGTGATGTCAGAGGGAGAACTGACAGAGTCACAAGGAGCACGTGGTTGACCGCCGCAAGCAACAACTTCAACTAGAGGTGTGTAGTGTGAGGGATCTCTGTGAGGGGGTGGAGGAATCGGTGGGTGTGAGGAAGGGAGAAGGGAATTGGATCTCCCTGCCGATTCAGCTGATCCTGAAAGTGGAATCCCCAATCATCTTAGCTGGCAGGGCTCCCCGAAACCGGCTCAGCTGATCAGGGTTTCCCCTGCGATCAGCTGATGGCAAGCTGTTCTGACAGGGTAGGGATACCATGTCCAAACAGCTTGCTTTATGCATTTTTCATGGGGACATTTTTAAATTTGGGAATGTAAAAAAAAAATAAATAAAAATAGACGTACTAAAGGGTTAAAACGTCTAGATAGTTACTTTCAAAAAAAAAAGATAGATGTGTGGCAGTTTTGAAAATGGACATTTTTACTACTGAATTCCTGGATCCTTTCTCAAAACATCCAAACTCTACCCTATCGAAAATGCCCCTCTATGGCTTTTACATAGTAATGAGCTGCCTTACATGAATTTGTATGTTTTCCATCTCATTACTATGGCACCTTATTATAAAACTACCTATGTGGAAGACAATTCTATAAAATGGCACCTACAATTAGGTTCCTAGAGGGTACCAATTTGTAGTCTATTCTATAAAGGGAAATAGGCACCTACTTTTCTTTATAGCAGTGTCCCGCAAACTTTTCAGCCGGAAGGCACACTAAACCCGGAAGTGCGCGGACATCAACGCAAAGACATCACACGCATGAGTGACATCATCACGTCGACATCCGCGCATGACGCTTCCGTGCGGGATCCTGGATGAGGGGAGAGGAGGAGAGATGCCAGCAAGGAGACGAGTCGTTGGCGCCGACTGACTGCTTACAGGATGCGACTCTCGCCGCGAGAGGCACTTTCTATAAGCAGTCAGCCCGCACCGGCACCTCTCCTCCTTACTGGCATCTCGTTGGGGCACACCTGGAATCTGCTGCGGCACACAGTTTACGATACACTGCTTTATAGAATACTAACAATCAGGTATATATGCAGAATAAAGATAGCACCAAATAACGTACTTTAGCATTAAAGCAAAAACAATAATACAAAAATAATCACTTGGTCATGAGAAAACAACAAAATAAAGTAGATAAGTGACATAAAGGGATAAAGGAAGAGGGTAAAGAAAAAAAAGTGAAGAAGGAAGAAGACAATATATATCTCAGAGGCTTAAAGAAATAAAATGGATTTGAAATGAAAGGTCAGTAGTAGAAAAATAATATAATGTTCATCTAGAAGAAATAGATGGAGAGGCAATATAAGAACATAAGAATAGCCTTACTGGGTCAGACCAATGGTCCATCAAGCCCAGTAGCCCGTTCTCACGGTGGCCAATCCAGGTCACTAGTACCTGACCAAAACCCAAGGTGTAGCAATATTCCATGCTACCGATACAAGGCAAGCAGTGGCTTCCCCATGTCAATAACAGACTATGGACTTTTCCTCCAGGAACTTGTCCAAACCTTTCTTAAAACCAGCTACGTTATCCGCTCTTACCACATCCTCTGGCAACGTGTTCCAGAGCTTAACTATTCTCCGAATGGAAAACAAATTTCCTCCAATTGGTTTTAAAAGTATTTCCCTGTAACTTCATCGAGTGTCCCCTAGTCTTTGTAGTTTTTGACGGAGTGAAAAAATCAATCCCCTTGTACCCGTTATACTCCACTCAGGATTTTGTAGACTTCAATCATATCTCCCTTCAGTTGTCTCTTTTCCAAGCTGAAGAGCCCTAACCTTTTTAGTCTTTCCTCATACGAGAGGAGTTCTATCCCCTTTACGGTTTCCAGATCACTTTCTTCTTGATAGGCATACCCAGTTTTGCAACCCATAACATATCATATTTATGATATTGTAATACAGATTGCTACCAGTAATGAACAATAAGTAAGTCATAATTCTTCCAATTCGATAGTATCAGCTTTAAGGCAATAGCAAGAAGAATATTAAAACAATGAAGGATGAGTATCAGGAATCAGCAAATTAGGTGTTAATGTCTTAAAGACTACAGTAGTGATAGAAAGATCAAAATTTAAAGAAAATATGTTCTTTAAGATAGACCAAATATTGCCTAAGTGTGATTGACACACGGTGGAGCCATGTTTTTTAGGCACCGGCCTATTTAGGCACTGTTTATAGAATCAGCCCCTTTGTGCATATGGGTTTAGTCAGCAGCACTTATTTCAGACATAGACCTGGTGTAAATGCTCATTGTGGATATAAATCTTTTTGTACATCGCTTAGATTTAAGTAATTCATAATTTTTTAAAAATAAATTCCTAGATTTAGGAGATGGGCATCTAACTTGTAGTATAGACTCTGCCCATACAAAATTTCCACTTGCAAACTGCAAAACAACACACAACTGGATTTCCATCACAAGCACACACACATCACCTAGCTTCTTACAGACTTAGGGCCTCTTTTACATAGCCGCGCTAGCGGCTGCGCTGCTCTAAAGGCCCCGAAGCCCATAGATCAGGGGTGTCCAATGTCGGTCCTCGAGGGCCGCAATCCAGTCGGGTTTTCAGGATTTCCCCAATGAATATGCATGAGATCTATTTGCATGCACTGCTTTCAATGCATATTCATTGGGGAAATCCTGAAAACCCGACTGGATTGCGGCCCCCGAGGACCGACATTGGACACCCCTGCCATAGATATTTAAAGGGCTTCAGGGCTGTTGCCGCACGGCTTTGTAAAAGAGGTCGTTAAATCCTAGAAATCTAGCTGAAGAAAATCAAATATTCCTCACAAGAGAATGTCCATGAAGTTATTTTTATCAGGAGAAATGCTGACTATGGGAGTTTGTCACGTTTCATTTTGCTTGTATGTGAGAGAGGCGGAAGAGGATCTAAATTCTCATGCACCCTATGTTCCTGCTAACCTTGTCTGCTAGGTCTCTCCACCCAATTATTCATTTTAGCTTAAAACAATGGCCCTGAGGTCTGCTCTGCATTTGTTTTTCCACTCATGCCCCCTGGTCTTGTCATCTGTTCTGAGAAGAAAATTTTAATTGGGTCTGACATGCTGTGAACTGCTTAAGATTTTGCTGCCTTCCACAAAATCCCTTCAGAATTAAACTCTTTTAAACATGTCCCAATGAAGGTTATTTGTTTAAACTGCTCTCAGTCTCTAGTGTGACGATCTTCTCTATATAATTATACAGAGCTACAACGTTAAGATATGATAATGTATTAATATTCCGGATCGTCCTTGCAACTGTCTAGTATAGATAAACATGCAAAGTTAATTATACACGTTCTTTTTCTGTCTCTTGCATGTAGGATGTTTAATGAGAAAACTGAGTATTATGTATTAACACACAGTGACCTAGTGGATGGCTAAAGAAAAAACGATAAGTTGTTCATTCTGCTTATTCATTACTGAGGGTATGCTTAGCTACACACTATCAAAACTAGAGTTCCTGTAGGATATCACTAATAATAATAATAATCATCATCATCATAGCCATGTGTAAGAAATCATTTTTCAATTAATTATGGCCTTTATGGCTTTTTGTAACATTTCCTTCTACCATGAATGGGAAATGTCTTGCTGAATGCTAAAAGATCAACCACATTGGTGATCCTCCTACAAAATGTTCAAAAGAGCTTTAACAACCTATTATTTAGGCTAGTGTTTTGATTTGGGTTGGGTTTTTTTTTTCTAGCAAAAAAGGTGCCAGTACTCAAATGCCAGGCCATCCTTCAGGGTGAGGTGATCATTGAAGAATCCCACCCCCTCTATGGCCAAGCCCCCCAGAATCTATGGAAAAGCAAAATTGATGTGCAGAATCTTGGCTCTTTCATACTTTCTTTTTGAAATGTCCTTTTCTATTGAACTAGGTGGTTCTAGTGCTTTGAGGGTTCACTAGAGCCGCAGTCTGTACATGTATATTTATATTTTTGTTTGTTTGATGTTATCTCGTTACGCTTTTCTATGATTTGTAATTCCTTTCTATCATTTCTGCATAATTTTATTATTGATACCCGTTCTGTTATTGCCTAAGGAAGGGCAGTATATTAAATAATATTAAACCATAAACCTTAATATTTGGAGACAATGGGTTCATTTTAGAAGGCAATGGAGAAGGTGCTGGTGCTTGGTACACTTGAGAACCCCTTGAAAATGTCCTTTTTTTAGGCGTATGTTCTTCCTCACTGCTGAGACTGGCTTGTCTGCAGCTTCACAATCCTATTAGGCACTCTATAATATCAATCCACTCAAAGATTTTTCAAACTATTATTTAAATTTATATCATGCTTTATGAAGTAGCTTATAATGCTTTTAAAAGACACAAGGGGAATCTCAGAATGCTACTGGTATATACTAACCTGGTATGTCGATTGTGATGATTGGATAAGTTCTTTGAAGACTCTGTCTGAAGAGTAGTGTATGATTGGGTATCCTATGGATGATGTCATCAGGGGGATATATATCATGCAGTAACTGAATGCCACGGCCATATTTAGATGACATATTGTAAGCAGCGTGAGAAAACGAATGAATGAAATGTAGTTGGTGAGTACTTGAAAGGAATGATATAATACTGATAATTATTCATTGACATTCCCCTCCCAATAACTCTTATGTTGCTGTGTTTGCTTTGTTGTAGTTAAGGCACTTCCCCTGTCCTGAGGAAGATACGAAACGCGTTGGTGGGGCGTAGTGTAACATGACATTGCACTAACAAAGCTAAGTTATCTAGGGGACAAGAAATGTTCAGTATATTACTTGAAAATGAATCAGAAAGAATGATAAATTATTGAAATGACTAAGAAAACATATGGAAGAGATAAAAATTCAATGAATTGAGATTTTGGAAATGACTTTAAAGATGTTAGCATATTTATTTGTTTATTAAAGAGCACAGAAACAGTGTGAAAAATTAGAATTAGAAACAGTGTGAAGAATATAAAAAAGAGATTAGAATAGAGTAGAGGGCACATTTGCTGCTACATTGTACTGCAGGAACCAACAAGCAGTCAAGTAGCATTCTGAGATTCCCCTTGTGTCTTTTAAAAGCATGATATAAATTTAAATAATAGTTTGAAAAATCTTTGAGTTGTCTGCAGCTTGCCAGATTGGTATGAGAACATCTGGGATAAATAACTCAAAAGTCCCCTTCTATTCTGGGCTGGATTTAGAAATTAAGAAGGGGCCCCCGACCCCCCGTTCTCCTTGTCCCCCCTCCCCTGTGATCTTCCCACCATTACTACCATGGTGGGTTGGGCGGGTAACACCTACATCAACAGTAAAGGTACAGTAGGGTCATTTTTGAACACAGCAGGGAAGGACGCTTCTACTGTGTCTCTGGTAAATGTAGTAACTTACTCCATATTGAAGCTAGCACCTTATTTCCATTTTTTATTTATATTTACTGTCATTTATAATGTACTGATTATAATATATCAATTTTTGAAATTGACACTTGCTAGTTTTATATTTTCCACTGAACAGGAAGACACAAGTCACCGTTTCTTTTTCTATGGTGTTGAATTGTGTGCAGTGTCTGGTTTCTTAAGGATTCCATTTAGTTTTCATCTGCATATGTTGTATTTTTATCTATTAACCTTTTATCACAGCTATGACAATATTTTATCAAACAAAGATTTTATTTTTGTAGATTCTTTAACAACTTGAACAATGAGGAATAAATCTTCCTATCTTTTAATGATAGAAAGATATGTTCTTCCTTATTATATTTTGTTTGTTTCTGTAAAAGGTAGTTATGCTTCTCCTCCGTAAAGTGGACTTGATTGAAATCTATTTTGTAATTTGTTTTCTTTTTGTAATTGAGGTGTTATCCAATATTCTGTATTCTTTCTAAATATAAGATATAAAGATGATATTTAAAAAAGGCCCAAATAGCTGTGATACAGACTTTTCTACCTGTGTGGTCTAGTAATTTACGGCCCCTTTTATCAAGCTGCACTAGAGGTTTTTAGTGTAGGCCAATAAGGACGTGCTGTGATGCTCATAGGAATTCTGAGTGTCGGAGCATTTACCGTGCTGGCCCACACTAAAAACCTCTAACATAGCTTGATAAAAGGGGGTTAATTTTTCTAATACAGTCTCTGGCTTTTGCCTTCCTCTTTCTTCTTTTAATTCCAGACTAACTCTACTTTAGGAAGTAGGTGAAACCCTGGCTCTTCACCCAAGCCTTCAATACAAAGGGTAATTAACTATACACTCATTCTGCACCAGGACTAGCTTGCCACACACACTAACTAAATCAGCTCTTTATACCTTGTCTAACTGTGTAAACAACTTGCCTTGAGTTTAGCCTTCCATATATTTATCCCAACGCACTTTGAACCACCCATCTTGTCCCCATCTAATATCTGTATTTGACCCCTCATCTATAAGATAAGTTGTATTATAGAAAAGCATTAGGGTCATATCTATCGTTGGCTTTTACAAAGCTGCAATAGAGGTTTCTATGGTGGGCTGGTGAGGTAAATGCTCCGACACTCATAGAAATCCTATGAACGCTGGAGCATTTACCTCGCTGGCTTTGCAAAAAGGGGCCTATGTTATTTGAATGTTCTGATTTGTGCTTATTAGATGTTGCATAAGTATTATGTCTCCCATTTAACATTATGGGGTCCTTTTACAAAGGCACGGAATACCGTGCGTTAAACCGCCTGCCACACTAGTACCTAACGCCTCCATTGACGAGGCATTAGGATTTTAGGCTGTCGCGGGGGTTAGCACGTGATGAAATGTCCAACGCGCTAACCCCCGTAGCGCGCCTTAATAAAAGGAGCCCTATATCTCTCATTTGAATTTCAGTGCTGCTAGTAAGTATATTTTTGAAACTGTTTCATGGATGTCCTATTATTAAGTTTTATTGATTTTAACTTAGAAATCTATATAAGCGTTTAATCAAATTTTATATAAAACTGGGAAACTACCTCGATCATTGTATCTATGTATATATTGGTCTTTATTTTGTCAAGATAATTGTAAGTTTTATGCTGAATTATGCCTGTGGCATACTTCCTTGGGTAAATCTCATCATAAAGGTGTTTAATAAATCCCAAGTAAGCAAATAAATAAATAACTCTGATTTGCTAGAGTTTCCTGTTCATTTAACATTTTTCTCTCTTCTCCTGTTTTTTATCACTTCCTCCATTATATCCATCTTTCAATTTCTTCCATTTACATACGTTTCTGCCTCACTGTCCAGATTTCATTAAAACTACCCAGTCTTCAATTTTCTTCTTTTTACTACATTTACCTAAGGGTCTCCATCTCTTTCCCTCAATCTGGCCCTCCCATTCCCCTTTCCCTTCCTCATATTTATCATTTTATTAACTGTGTCCTCTCCTCCTTTCATCCTTCTATTCCATCCAGTGTTTCCTCCCTCCCTCTTTCTCTCTCTCTTCCAACCAGTGTCTCCCCTTCTCTCTTTCCCTTCCATTTACTGTTTGACCCCTTTTCCCTCTTCCATCCAGAATCTCTTCTCTCTTCCTCCCCTTCTCCATTACAGCCATCCAGGACCTCCTCTGTCTATGTCTCTCTCTCATCCCCACAATCCATCTTCTCTATTTCTTCCCCATCTAACATTAACTTTAAGTCTATTGACCCCAGAGCCCTCTCCACTGCTATCTCATTCCTCTCCTCAACTATACACAAGACTGTCAATGAAGCCGTCCTCTCTTATAATGCCATTCTCTCCTCTGCTCTGGATACCCTTGCTTCTCCAAACCCTAACCCTGGTTCACTCCCCACATCTGCTACCTGTGCTCATGTGCCCATTATGCTGAATGTCTCTGGTTTAAATCTCATGCACATGCTGACTTCATACACTTCAAATTCATGCTGACATCATGTTTAGCCCTCTTGCTGGCCAAACAAGAATACTATATCCACTTAACTACTTCTATTAGCTCTAATCCTAACCGTTTCTTTACTATGCTAAACTCCCTACTTAAAGCACCCTCGCCGTCTATCCCCCCCCCTTCAATTTCTCTCCAGACAATGGCAGAGTTCTTCTACAATAAGATTTAGAAGATTCAACCAGGCTGCTGCCCCCTCCATCTGCCCCTTCGACTAACCTCCCCTCAACACCTGCCACCTTCCCCTCTTTCTCTGAGATCACTGAGGAGGAAATCACACATCTTCTCTCATAATCCATTACCTGCTCCTCCAATCCAATGCCCACTCACTTACTCAGTGCTATCTCACTTTCTATCATCATTCCTATCTGTCACATTCTCAACCTATCACTCCGCACTACAACTTTCCCTGATACCTTCAAAATGCCATTATCACACCCTCCTCAAGAAACTCTCACTGGACCCCCACATGTCCCTCCAACTATTGCCCGATCTCCCTCCTCCCTTTCTTATCCAAGTTACTTGAACGTGCTGTTCACCACTGTTGCCTGGAATTCCTCTCATCCCATGCTATTCCGGATCCGCTTCAGTCAGGCTTTCGCCCACTGCATTCCATGGAAACTGCCCTTACTAAAGTTTCCAATTACCTGATCTTGGCCAGATCCAAAGGCCTCTACTCTATTCTCATCCTTCTCGATCTGTCTGCCGCCTTTGATGCTGTTGATCACCAACTACTCCTTGATATACTGTTCTTGTTGGGATTCCAGGGTTCTGCCATCTCCTTGTTTTCTTCCCATCTCTCCCATTGCAACTTTAATGTATGCAATGGTAGTTCCTCCTCCACAGCCTTCCCACTATCGATTGATGTACCTCAAGGCTCTGTCCTGGGACCACACCTTTTTTCAATCTACACTTGCTCCATTGGAGCGCTTATCTCCTCCCATGGCTTCCAATATCACATCTATGCTGATGACTCCCAGATCTGTGTCAAATATCTACTGAAACACTGGACAGAGTCTCAGCCTGCCTGTCCGACACTTCCACTTGGTACACAGGCTCAAGGTGTAGAAGTAGAAGAGATGCTGGGAAGCAGTGATCACAATATGATCCACTTCAAACTGGACACAGGGGCAAAACATTGATCCAGAACAACGGCCATGGCAATGAACTTCCAAAAAGGGAATTACAAAGGGATGATACTCATGGTGGGGAAGAAGATTAAGAAGAGAATAAGCACTGTAAAAACACTAGAGCAAGCATAGTCCCTTTTTAAGGATACAGTCACTGAGGCGCAAAATCTATATATACCATGTATCAACAAGAGATCCAAGAGGAAAAAGAACAAGGAACCAGTGTGGCTCACTGTAGAGGTGAAGGAAGCAATCAGAGAGAAGAAGACTTTGTTTAAGGAATGGAAAAGGTCAAAAACGGATGAAAACTGGAAAAAGCACAAACAACATCAAAGCAGGTGATATAAGACGGTAAGAGGGGCCAAAAGAGACTATGAGGAAAAAATAGCCAAGGAGGCAAAAAACTTCAAGCCGTTCTTTCGATATATGAAGGGAAAATGACCCGCAAACGAAGCAGTGGGGCCGTTGGAATAAAAGGAGTGCTAAAGGAGGACTAAGTATTTACCGAAGAGGATATACACAACATACCGGAAGCCAACAGGCTATACGCAGGAAACTGCAGGAAACAAAGATGGGAAACTGACAGGGTTGATGGTCAGTCTAGAAGAGGTATGCAGGCAGATTGATAGGCTTAAAAATGTTAAGTCCCCGGGGCCGGATGGCATCCAAGGAACTGAAAGGGGCTATAGCTGAACTGCTCCAACTAATAGCCAATCTGTCGATCAAATCAGGAAGGATTCTGGAAGACTGGAAAGTGGTGAACATTACGTCGATCTTCAAGAAAGGCTCAAGGGGAGATCTTGGAAACTACAGACCGGTGAGTCTGACCTCGATACCAGGAAAGATTGTAGAGGCGCTGATAAAGGACCACATTATTGATCACCTAGACAGACACAATCTGATGAGGACCAGTCAGCATGGCTTCAGCAAAGGAAGATCGTGCTTGACGAACTTGCTGCACTTCTTTGAGGGAGTAAACAGGCTGATAGACAAGGGTGACCCAATCGACATTGTATATCTGGATTTTCAGAAGGCGTTCGATAAGGTCCCGCATGAATTACTTCTTTGAATCGAGGGTAAAATACTCACATGGATTAAAAACTGGTTGGTAGATAGAAAACAGAGAGTGGGGGTAAATGGACAATACTCGGACTGGAAAAGCATCACGAGTGGAGTGCCGCAGGGTTCAGCGCTTGGACCCGTGCTCTTCAACATATTTATAAATGACCTGGAAATTGTTACGATAAGCAAGGTGATTAAATTTGCAGACGATACAAAGTTATTCAGAATAGTAAAGACACAGAAGGATTGCGAAGACTTGCAATGTGACATAAACATACTCGAGAAATGGGCCGTGACATGGCAAATGAGGTTTAATGTGGATAAGTGTAAGGTGATGCATGTCAGTAACAAAAATCTTATACATGAATACATGGATGTCCGGTGCAGTAATCGGAGAGACCCCCAGGAAAGACACTTGGGAGTACTGGTTGATAAGTCAATGAAGCCGTCCGTGCAATGTGCGGCGGTGGTGAAAAGGGCGAACAGAATGTTGAGAATGATTAAGAAGGGGATCACGAACAAATCAGAGACAGTTATCATGCCGCTGTACCGGGCCATGCTACTCCCCCACCTAGAATACTGGTCACTCAGGAGTGCAGCAGCCTGTGGGAATCGGGAGCTCACTTCTCTGCCTGTGAGCCATGCTGTGGGGCCCTAAACCTACATATGCAACTGACAGCTTCCTACTCTTCATTGCTTGTTATTCACTTGCTCTCTCTCTCTCTCACCACAGCATGCAAACAAAACTAACCCGTGCTGCAGGGCCCTAATGTTGTGTGTGCTGCCGCCGGCTTCCTCTTCCTTTTCCCCCTCATGATGTAACTTCCTATTTCGTGTATGGAAGAGGAGGGATGTTGGCAGTAGCATACAAAGTGTTAGAGCTCCGCAGCATGGGTTAGTTTTGTTTAAATGCTGCTGCGGTAGTGGCAGGAGAGAGAGGGCAGCGACAGGCAGGAAAGGGAGCTAAGCTCATCTCACCAGACAGTGTTATAGCTCCTACTCTCTGGAATTTATTGCCCCTTTATCTCCGTTCAGAAAAAACATTTGTGACCTTCAAGGTTCAATTAAAGGCATACTTATCTATGGCTATAAGCTCTTAATTTACTTCCCTTTGACGACAGCTTTTCTCAAAAGTTGCATTCCTGACTTTATGAAATTAGTGTGGGCTGAACTAAATTCTCTGTTTTCTCCCCTACCATACTGTTCATCCCTTTCTCCAACCTTTTTATTTTTATTGTAATCTGTTGATTCCCTCTTTCCTCATATTCTCAATTGTATTTTACATTTTTTTAAAACTTTTTTGTTCCCTACCCTATTTAATTTTTACTTTGTTTATTTTAAATTTTTATTGTAAACCACTTAGATTTACCTTTGCTTTTATATTTGCAGTACATTAAATAAATTGAACTTGAACTTGGTCTAAAATATGTCTGGATTTTCCCGGACATCTAGTAACCCTAGGAAATGGATAGGGAGCCAATAAAGTGACTTGAGTAGAGGGGTAATGTGAACATAGCAACACTGGCAGAATATAAGTCATGCAGCAGAATTTTGAATTGGTTGAAGGGGAGAGAAATGGCTTAGTGGAAGACTTATGGGAAGTACATTGCAGTAATCTAGATGAGAGGTGATAAGAGTGTGGCTAAGGGGCTCATAATCGAAAGAAAAAAACATCCAAAAACCAGCCTAAGTCGGCACTTGGACGAACAGTGTCAAAATACGTTCAAGTACCGATAATGAAAACAGGTTTTGGACATATTTCTAAATGACCTAGGCCTTCATAGTGCCGCTGAACGACCAGGAGGAGTGTCGAGGGCAGGAGTTGGGCGGGACGTGGACTGGCTTAGACTTAGTCGAACAGTATGTATAACCGAAAGTTATACAGCCCAGGATCGACAAAACTTGAACATTGTGACTTAGACCATTTAAAACATGGTCTAAGTCACTGAAACCCACCTAAAGTCACCAGATAAGCACTGCAAACACATAATACAGACCCCCACACGCTACCCCAGTGATCACCGACCCCCCCAACAACATAAAAATCGTAATCACACCTTTAAAATTCAGCCTCCAGACCATCATCACCTGGCAGCCTGGCATAGGAAAGCCTAGTCGTCCAGCACAGAGGCGGCTTAAGCCATCTAGGGGGTGGGTTAGGGACTCATGGAGAGGAGGACCCATGCCCATAAGCCCCTGTAATCACTGCACTGATACTGAAACACGTGCACTCCCCTATACACCCTCTAAACCCTTTTGAACTGGCATATAAGTGGCTTCTGCAGCCATAAGGGCTATTGGGGTGGTAGATAGGTGGGTCCAGGGGATTTTGGAGGTGGTTTGGGGAGCTCACCATGACCTATAAGGGAGCTGTAGTGAGGAGAAGACATGACACCCTTTTTGTGAAGTTCACAGCAGTGCCCTGTAAGGTACCCCACTATTTAGGTGCCATGTCTGAGTGTTCAGTCCATCACTTTGCAGACTCCTCCTAAGTCCAACAGGGCTTGTTCTAGGCATTTTTGACTTGGACAAAAAGTTGGACATAAATATGGTATAAAGATGGACGATTAAGTGACTTGGACGATCAGATCGGCAGGACGTATAGTTAGACGATTTTCAAGACAAAAAAAAAATTTTGGACAAATTTTTCAAAAATGTGTCCTAGGCTGTTTTTTTACTTTGGATGACTTGCGACTTAGATGAAAACGGACTTAGACGTTCCTTTCGATTATGCCCCTCTAAGGGTTTTAATAATGTGCTCAGACAGGAAAGGTCAAATTGTGGTGATACTATAGAGAAAGAAACAACAGGCTTTAGTGGACAGTTGGATTTGTTCAGAGAAAGAGAGAGAGGAGTCAAAGATGACTCCAAGGTTACGAGCTGATGAGAAAGGAAGGATGAGCGTATTATCTACAGAAATAGAAAATGGAGGAAGAGGAGAGGTGGATTTAGGTGGAAAGATAAGAAGCTCAATCTTAGCCATGTTCAGTTTTAAATGGCAGTGAGAATTCCAGGCAGCAATGTCAGACAGGCAAGCTGAGACTTGGGCCTGGATTCCTGTAGATATTTCTGGTGTAGAGAGGTAAATCTGGGAGTCCTCAGCATAGAGGTGATACTGAAAACCATGGGAAGAAATCAGAGTACCAAGGAAATGAGTATATATGGGGAAAAAAGTCCCAAGACAGAGCCCTGAAATACACATATAAGGATTTAGGGGATATATCTAGACACAAGGCTCAACATGCAGACACAAATTTTACAGGTTATTAAGGGAGCTTTTTTTCAAATATTATCTAGAGTAAAATCTTTGATGGTGGTGTCTGATTGTCGAACAGTAGTACAGAGTTTGGTAATTTCAAAATTGGATTTCTATAATTCACTGTTTCTAGGTATTATAAAATCTAAAATCAAGGCACTGCGGCTGTGCAAAACACTGCAGCTAGCATAATCACAGGAGTAGCTCAGAATGAGCATATTTTGCCAGTGTTAAAGCAACTACATTGGTTACAAATGTATTCAAGGATTGAATACAAAGTCCTGACAATTGTTCACCAAGTAATCTATAGGGTGGTACTTTGGCGCAGACATTGAGGTGGTTTCGGGACATGTTGAAACAGTACCTTCTGACCAGAGAATTAAGGTCCAAAAATGCAATGAGACTAACCTCTGACAGAGTAAACGCTATATCATACGTGCATATAGGGTTGTCATTGTTCTCCGTCATGGATGTCAAGCTTTGGAATGGTTTGAGTGAGTAAATGCATTTGTGTAAGTCCAAGGATATATATATTTTTTAAATGCTTAAGACATATTTGTATGTGTCAGCTTTTATGTGAAGCTGGAGAGTTTGATGCATGCTTGATGTACGTTTTATATATATATTTTTCTTTATTCTTTATTGAATTTCACATTTTTTATGATAAACAACAACAGTATCCATAGAAATTCAAATAATTATTAGAAAAGGAAAAAGGAAAATAAACATTCTTTCAACTATTTGTTAGTCCACAATAATTGGAGAAGTAGTTTCATAATCGGAGCATAATTCACACCAACATTATTTTATAGGCAATATAAAAAGTCCTAAAGTGGACCTAATATACTAACTAAGTGTTTATTCTTGTCTCTCGATAGGGGTACTAGCTGTCCTCACCTCTTTATCAATAATAAATCTAGATAACTGCTAAGAATCAAAGAAAATATATCTAACTCCTTTAAAATTAATCAAGCATTTACATGGAAATCGTAATACAAATGTAGCTCACAATTTTAAAACCTGGGGTCTCAAGAGCAAAAACTGCTTCCTCTTTTTCTGTGTTAATCTAGACCACTGTTCTTCAACAGCTGGTCCGCGGACCGGTGTCAGTCCGCAGGAAATTTCTGCCGGTCTATGCAGGGCCGGCAAGATTGACTAACTTCAATTTCTTGCCGGTCCGTGCAGGGCTGGCAAGATCAACAAGTTATTTTCATCTGGTCCGCACTGGGCCGGAGAAATCATGGGGAGCCTCTGACAGTGGCTTTCTCCCCTCTCTGCAGCTCTCCTTTACTTACCAGTGCAGCAATTTATGAAGGCAGCCTTGGGGCTTTTGCTGACTCGCAGCTGCCTCTGATGATGCAACTTCCTCTTTCCTCAGAGGTGGCGCGACCCAACAAAGGACCTTCCTGAATCGCTGCGCTGGGAAGTAAGGAGAGCTGCTGGGAGGGGAGAAAACCACTATTGGAGTCTGGGAAACTGCTGGGCAAGGGGAAAAAAGGGACAGCTGCTACTGGAGAGGGAGAAAGAGAGATGCTGCTGAGAGGGGAGGAGGTAAAGGAATCTGGGAAGCTGCTGGGCATGGGAAAAAAAGGGACAGCTGCTACTAGACCTGGAGGGAAGGAGAAGGAGAGATACTGCTTGGAGGGGAGGAAGGGAAGAAAGTTACTGCTGGACAGGAGGAGGAGGGAAGGGAGAAGGAAAACAAGGAAACAGCTGGCAGGGAGATTAGAGGAGGAGAAGGGGAGAGACGGGCATGAGAAAGTAGAGATTGACGATGGGAAGGAGTCAGCAGAAAAATAAGCAGAGAGGGACAACGATGGTAGATCTGGTGTAGGAGAGATAAATGAAGTCAGCAGTGAAGCTGGAATGAATCATGTAAAAAGGAGAGAGAGGGCGCAGGCTGGATGGAAAGGGGAGAGGGGCACAGAAAGAAGACAGATAACATATGGAAGGGGGAGAGGACAGACAGTGCATGGAAGGGGCAGATGCTGAATTGAAGAGATAGAGAGGGCAGACGCTGGAAGGAAGAGAGTGAAAAGAAGATGAAAGCAGAAACCAGAGACGACAAAAGGTAGAAAAATAAATAAATTTTATTTCTATTTTGTGATTAGAATATATAAGATTTGAAATATATATCTTGCTAGAGCTGGTGTTAGACATAACTGGGGACTGAAAAGCACAGGCAGTGCTTCTTTAGCTTCCAGCTGGCTTAGGGCGCTCTCTGACCAGGGGGCAGTTGCCTTAGTTCACTCCCCTAAAACTATTCCTGTCATGTGTGACTGCAGTATTCTGTTAGCATGATATTTCTATGTAGCATTCTGTAATAATTTGGCTTGTTCAGTTTTCTTGATAGTAGAGGGGATATATGTGAAGGGGAGGGGAGACACGGGTTTTGTTGATCCTTGCTCTGTATTATTTGTATTTATAAAATGACAATTGTACAGAATATTGTTTATTTTTATACTTTAATAAAATACATTCAATATAAAATCATAACTGAGGCTTGTGTGGATGGGATCATTTGATTTGCGGGGACCGAGTTCACGGAGATGGGGCGGAAACAGGGTTTTTAAATTTTAGTCCTAGTAGTTTGCCGGTCCACAAAATAATTCTTTTATTTCTGCCGGTCCACGGGTGTATAAAGGTTGAAAAACACTGATCTAGACACATCCAGGTACATTCTGATTTTATGATTCAGAAACATTACATCTTTATGCTTAAAACACATCTTCAAAAGCCAATTTCTATCTGAATCTAAAGCTAATTGAACAAATAGTGTGGCTGCACTAAGCTGTTCTGTCTCTGATGTTCTTGTTGGTCTTCTGGAGTTTTCTTCTTTCCTAAAGAAATATAATACAATTTTGAAATAGGCAATAAAGAGTTTTGTGGGACTTTTAAAATCTCCAAAAGATACCGTTTAAACATATCCAATGCAGAAACCACAGGTGATTTGGGAAAGTTAATTATTCTTAGATTTTGACTCTTTGTTATATTCTCCAGTACTTCTAACTTGAAATTTATGTTCCCATTTTCTTTTATAAGGAGCTGATTTTGTGCTCCCATAATTTCCAGCTTTTTTTCATGTTCCAAGAATTGTTTCTCTACTTTGCCCACTCTCTGTTGCAATATTAACGTTTCCAATAGTATCCCAGAGCAATGAGATGTTAATGTTTGCAGTTGAGTCCCCAGGGAAGTTATAGATTTGAAATTGCTTCCCAAATAGAGTTTAGATCTATAACTGGGGGCTTTTGTAGAGGAATAACTGTATATTTAAATTCCATTTCCATGAATTTCACAGTACCTGCAGGCAAATTCAACAGGGGTGAGTCTTGCGTCTCCACTACCGAGTCCAAGTTCCCTCGCAGCAGAAATTGTAATACTGAAGCGGCTGTTATCCTCCGTACTGCTAGGTCTTCATCCTCCTCTTCACAGCTCACAAAGGGAGCCGCAAAGCTCCCCTCGCTCACAGTGTACTGCAACACTGATCTAGCGAGTGGCTGCACCGGCGTTCTACACTCCTCTGGTGAGAGACTGGCCACCTTGAAAGAAGTCAAAGGGCTCTCCGGTATCCCTCCACTTCCTGCCGAGGTTTTCTTGTCCAGCTCTGCCTTAGGCCCGCACTGGACGAACGCATCCATCGGGCCAGGTAATTGTGGTTGTGTGACCCGGGTTCAGAAGGAAAAACCCAGGTCTTAGATTTCCGTTTGACCATAGGAAAACTTAGGAGCGTTCAGCCCAGCTCCTTCAGGTCACCATTTTGGTTAAGCTCCACCCCCAAGTCCTGATGTACATTTTATATTTTGTATGTTGATTGTACACTGCTTTGGTTTAAAGTTTTTAAATAAGTAAATAAATATATGACATCACAATCAATGCAATCAGAGTTAGCAATGAGATTGTCAATCGAGTCATTAGGGGAAACACACTACAAGAGAATGCAAACAATGGCAATCTCAATAGAAGGTCCACCTCTGTGGAATTTTTTGCCAGTTGTTTGTGTAAGGACACGGTCTTTTAAGAAACAATTGAAAACTGATTTATTTGTGCAAGTCTTTTATTAGAATGGAATGTTTTTAAGTGTAACTGGTGTAATAAGTTATTTGTAAGGAAGAGGAAGAAGAGGCATTGTTGTTCTTGTTATGAGACTGTATCCACTTAGGGGCTCATAATCAAAACGGAAATACTTCTAAAATCCCATCTAAATCGGTACTTGGATGATTAATATGACAAGTCGTTCAAGTGCCAATAACCAAAACGGGTTTTAGATGTATTTAAAAACAGCTTAGGACTCTTCACTGCTGCTGTACGCCTAGAGCTGAAAGGGCCGTTTTAGGAGGAGTGGTCAGGGCAGGATTTGGGTAGGACAAAGGTTTAAGGTGGCTGCTTGGACGGAACTTGTACGTTGTGGCTTAGGCAATGTAAAAACAGGTCTAAGTGCCCAGAAGGTAACCAAATTGACCAGATAACCACTGCAGACACAAAGTACAGACCCCCACACACTCACCCAGTGATCACTGACCCCCCCCCTCACAATACCATAAAAATCAGAATAAAAACGTACATACCTGCCTCCAGAACATCAGCATCTGGCATAGGAAAGCCTAGTAGAGCAGCACAGAGGTGGCTTAAGTAGTCTGGAGCTATTGGGGTTATAGACAGGTGGGTCTAGTAGGTTTTGGGGGGCTCACCATGACTTATAAGGAAGTTCTGGTGAGATGTTTAAATGGCACCCTTTCTGTGAAGTTTGCAGCAGTGCCCTGTACGATGCCCTACTACTGTGTTGCCATGCCTGCGTGTCCAGTCCATCACTTTTCTGGCCACTCCCATGTCCAAAAGGTCTTGTACTAGGTGTTTTTGACTTGGATGTTTTTTTGGACGAGAATGGGGTAAAACGATAGACCACTTAGCGGTCTGGACAATCAAAGGGATGGACGTATAATTAGATGGTTTTTGAAAAAAGAAATATTTTGGATGTATTTTTCGAGAATAGACTTTAGACACTGCTGACTTTGGGCGACTAGCGACTTAGGCCCAACATGGACTTAGACATATCTTTTGATTATGCACCTTGCAGGCTTTAAGCGGAATAGAAATTTTTAAAAAATAAATAATATAATGATAGTGGGATAGCAGTGGAGGAGAATCTACTGCTGCATATACTAAAAGTTAATGAGAGAGATAAGAAGAAAACAGAAAGAACAGAGCCCTGAAATTCAGGTGAGGACAAAATATAAAGGAGTAGGTGATGGTCAACAGTTACAAAAGCATCAGATAGATCAAGAATGATGAGGATAGAATAGAGGCCTTTGGATCTGGCCAGAAACAGGTCATTGGAGACTTTAGTAAGGGCAGTTTCCATAGAATGCAGAGGGCGAAAGCCTAATTGAAGAGGATCAAGAATAGCTTGAGATGAAAGAAAGTGAAGACAATGGGGGTGAGCAGCACATTCAAGTAGCTTGGATAAGAAAGGGAGGAAGGATATGGGGCAATAGTTGAAAGCTCAAAATGTAGTTAACTGAGTGGTACAAATAACAGATATAACAACAGTATCATATGAACCACTCAATTGGGATGGTATAAAATCAAGTTTTTTGGCCAATGATTGAATTATGGAGTATCATGCTGACAATATGAGTCTTTGATAAGATTTAGCGTAGAGCTCCAAAACTCTGAGGCCTTTTTCCTGAATTGATGTGGATATGGTCAAATATGACTAATTAGCGTTTAGACCCTCCCAATTGAGTGGTTATATGATATTGTGGCAATAGTTGAAAGGGCAGGAAGGGTCATGAGGATTTTTTGTATAGAAAATAGGCACACAGAAAAGGTCCAGAAAGGCACCAACAAATGTATAATATACTGTAGATCAGTGGTTACCAACCCTGTCCTGAAGGACCACTAGTCGGGTTTTCGGGATAGCCTTAATGAATATGCATGAGAGAGATTTGCATATAATGGAGGAGACAAGCATGCAACTCTACTCCATGCATATTCATTAGGGCTATCCTGAAAACCTGACTGGTTGGTGGTCCTCCAGGACAAGGTTGGGAACCACTGCTGTAGATAATGAGTTTGTTATGTATTCATATATTTGTGTTCTTATCTATATTATATGTTTGTAGATTTATTACGTAAATAAACAAAAAGAGATGATTGTGCCCCTGACACAGTCAGTCTGCTGCCAAAACTTGTCATGCAACTTTCAAAACAACTAAATGGTAGGACAATACAGACATATATTATTATCAAAGGTTACTTCCCCAATAAATCTTTATTTTACAGCCACTGGTGGTTCATTCGGCCGCTTCTTTACTTGAACTTTGTTACGGCTTTTTTATGCCTTTTTTTTCCTCTTTGAATCAGCTTGTGTGAGTCACAGAAAAGTTCACCTACTTTTTATGCAGGAGCATTCCCAGGGGTATAGTTTGAATGGAATTGCAATGTGTGACCATATTTTATAAACTATACAAATATGCACATAAATTTACATATTTTCGGGAGTAGATATAAATATATGTGTGACGATTTGTGAACTTTTGGGGCTGGCTCTAGGTGCCTGTATTATGAAGCTACACAGGTGTCTTTATTGCTGTTATAAAATAGGCACCTTTTTCTATGTTTGGTGTGGGCATCTTATAAAATGACTCCCTATCCACTTAAATTAACATATATCAATATGCATCAATGCATATTAATTTCCTAACATATGTTACTAAATGTCAGCCTTAAATTATATGCCATCTGGAGACATGGTAATACTTATGATACCTTAGGGGTGAAGTTATCAACCCTTAAGACATCTGACTATTAACCCCAATTATGACTAACTAGGTCTCATTGAATAAAATGGGACCTGGGTTAAAATAGCACAACTTAATGGTACCCACATTGAAAAAGATGCCCCTAAATGTGACCCACCATGAGCTAGCAATAAAAAGACATGAAAAAAAATCCAAAGCAAATCAAATAAATAAATGTTTTTAATAGTGCAAAAATGAAATTTCTCATGAAGCTTGCAGTCCTACAGGAGTTTTATTTCAGAAATTATTGCAAATTTTTCAGTTATATCAGAGCAGAAGTACAAAACACTTCATGTGTTTTGTTTAGAAATTTGGCCTTGCAATCTCCATCTGTAATTTCTCTCTTCTGACTTAATCCCACCTCTTTTTTTAATGTTTTAATATATCTGTATTGAAATTGTGACACAAACGTAAATAAGATTCAAACAAAATGTCCTGCACCTGAACCTTTAGCTATCTATAAGAGAATAAAAAATTATAGAGTGCAGATATTTTAGGAACAAATTAGAAATACTTTGGGGCCAATACTGAGACCAGGGGAGGAAGGCTGGCTAACTCCCGCAGTTGGTATTGAGCCCGGATATTCAATGTTTCCATTGACCAGCATTGAATATCAGTCTATTTTTGGTTGGCTCAAAATTAGCTGGCAAAGTTGATTTTAAGCACTGGTCAGTTAAATTGTAGTGGCCAAAGATAGACCAGCTATTTGGTAATTACTGCGGTAGCAGGAGCATCCCCAGAAAATCCCCTGGGAATGTTGCGGGAACGGAATCATTTTCACTGCATTTCCAAAGTTTGGTCTATCTCTTTTCCTTCCCACCTCTCGCGGCACCCCTTTCAGCAATCTTACCTATCCTGCTAGCAGTGCTTTGCCTTATACACTAGCACGGATGGCTGGTCAGTTGAGTCTACTCTGCCTCTATGCTAATTGCAGGCTACGCTGGAACATGAAGTTTTGGCTGAATGGAGAGAGAGGAAGGGACAAATGCTGATGGAAGTGGGCTGGATGGAGAGAGAAGGGCATTGGATGGAAGTGGGGAGGGGAGAGGGAGAGAGGCAGACTGCTAGATGAAAGTGGTGAGAAGAAAGTAAGGGGAGCAGATGCTGGATGGAAGTGGGGAGGAGAGAGAGGGAGGGAAAGATGCTGGATGGAAGTGGGGAGGAAATAAAGGGGAAGATGCTGGATGGAAGGGGGTAGAGAAAGAAGGTACATGCTGGATGGAAAGGATTTAAAAAAGGCACTTGCTGGATAGGGAAAGAGTATAGAGTTAGTGAGATACTAGAGGGGGTGAGGGAAGGATATGGCAAGCTATAAGTAGACAAGTGAAAGGGAAATTGAGGACTGGATAGTAATACAGAATTTAATTTAGGTAGAGGCAGAAAATAAATTGAAGAAAACTGAAAGGAAAAGGAGGAGAAAAAAAACAACAAACAAGAAATCCTGGCAAGAGAGTTAAGAGAAAATGAGAAAAGCAAAAACCAGAGACTGGGACTTCAACTGGAAAAAAAAAAAAAAAGAAAAGGTAGAGAAAATAATGTTATTTTCTATTTAAGATAAAAGTAGTGTGGCAGATGTGTTAATAAATAAAAATAGAAAATGGAAATGAAGTGTTATCTTTTTATTGGACTAATTGTACTACTATTTTTTACTAACTTTCAGAGACCAAAACTACCTTCCTCAGGTAAGAACAGGATACCCTAACAGAAGTGTATTGTACTGACCTGTGGAAAAGGGTTTTGGCCTTTGAAAGCTAATAAAAAATATGTATTTAGTCAAATAAAATGGTATCATATTTTCCATTTCTTATATTCCCCCTCATTTTATCACCACTTGCAGTAGTAAAAGCTCATAGGAATTCTATGAGCATCGGAGCTTTTACTGCTGCGGCTGGCGATAAAAAAAACCCCTAATGTGGCTTTATAAAAGGGAGAGGGGTGTTTGTATTTGTGAGTTTGTAATGTAGTGATTGGAATATGTCAGTTGTTGAAATTTATATATTCTGTCTTTATATTTTGCAAAGTACAGGGGGATATGCATCATAGTTTATCTTTCTCTAGTGTTACATGTATACAGAGTTTGGCTTTTTGGAGGTTCAGTTTAATTTTTATTTCTATTTTTAGTTACTTATTCTATACTGGGATAGGGTCTGTGTTTTCTTTTTTTTTCCATGAAAATTTATTAGTTTTCATATAACTTGAACAAGAACAAAAAATAAAGTATACAAAAGCAAGACATGGTTTTCTGTTTGTATTGATTGCAGGATTAATCTTGGCAAATCTATCTTGTTTAGTTTTCCATTCAGTGTATTGATGTTCTACTGCCTACTGTAGTGCTGTGTTTCCCTAAGTTGGTCCTTGTTGTCTAACTTGCGGAAGTTACTGCTATTATGGTATGTTGCAATTGCTCTGTAGGTCCTGAATGGCATATGTAGTGTTTTGTACTATTTCACATTATGTCATTACACCAAACATTTCTTAGCAATAGCTCAAGGCAAGTTGCATCCAGGTAAAATAGGTACCATTTTTACGCTCCATAATACGCACTTGACCATAAGACGCATCCTAGATTTAGAGTAGGAAAACAAGAAAAAAAACATTCAGAACCAAATTGTGTACAAATACATACCAGGCTTTACACCCAGCCCCCCTCACTTCCTGCCAGGCTCTGTACCCAACTTCACACTCCTTGCCAGGCTCTGCACCCTGTCCCCCCTTCCCTGCTAGGCTCTGCACCCTGCCTCCCCTTCTCTGTTCCTTTCATTTTTCACATACACACAATACACACAGCAGACATAAATTCTCAAAACTGACACATTTTAATCACTAAATTGAAAATAAATCATTTTTCCTACCTTTGTTGTCTGGTGATTTCATGAGTCTTCTTCCTTCCTTTCTTTCTTCACTCAGGCCCAACAATTGTCCCTTTCTATTCCCTTCCTCCCTCCCATGTCCCAAGTTCGTGCCCCCTCCCCCTCACTGCCTTCCAGCCTTTGTCCTCCCTCCCTCCCATTTCCTGAGTTCATGCCCCCTCCCCCCATTGCCTTCCAGCCTTTATCCTTCATTGTCCCTCCCTCCCATGTTCTGCGTTCGTGCCCCCTCCCCCTCCCTGCCTTACAGCTTTTGTCCTTCGTCCTCCCTTCCTCCCATGTCCTGAGTTCATGTCCCCTCCCCCTCACTGCCTTCCAGCCTTTGTCCTTCATCCTCTCGCCCTCCCTGCTACGCCAAAGCCTGCCTTCCTCCACCAGGATCTCCTGCCCATTTGAAGTTTTCTTCTTTCTCTGTTCAAATGGGCAGGAGATCCTGGTGAGCAAGTTAACAGAAGATAAATAGAAACTAGAGCCGTTCTTACAAAAAAACCAGAGCCGTTCTCACCATCCATCTTCCATCTCTTTCCCACTGTCTACCATCTCTCTCTCTTCCTGCCTTGTGCCCTGGGTCAAACATCTCTATTCCCCTCCATGCAGCATCTCACCCTTCTTCCCCCTCTATTATCATGTACAACATTTCTTTCTCTCCCCCCATGCACCATCTCCCCCTGCCCTCCACCCTATGTCCAACATTATTCCCTCTCTCTTCTTCATGCATGTCTCCCTCCCTTCCACCATATGCAGGATTTTTTTCCTCTCACCCCTTTCTACATTTGTTGCATCTCTCCCTTCCTCTCCTCCACCTTATGTTCAACAATTCTCCCGCTGTCCAGTCTCCCCGTGTGCAGCAGCATTCCTACCTCCTATCCCCCTGTGCAGCTTTTTATCCATCCCTCCCATCCACCTGTGCAGTAGCTTTCCTCCCTCCTAAACCTATATGCAGCACTGACTGACTGACCCAACCCTCACCCCCACCCACCTTTTGGATCTCTCAAAGCAGCAGCAGTGATGGTGGCTGCTGAGAAAAGGCAGTGCTCCACACAGGCAGCTTCTGGCCTGCCCGCTATGGTTTCCCTCTGCCGCGTCATCAGTGACATCATCAGTGATGTGGATGAGAGAAGCCCTAGCGGGGCAGGCCAGAAGCTGCCTGTTTGGAGTGCTGATTTTTCCCATTGGCAATCGTCACTGCTGCTGCTGCTGCTGCTGCTGCTTCAAGAGACCCGGAGGAAAGTCAGGAGTCACTGAATTGGTGAGTTCAATTTTTCTACAGAGCGAATTGATTTAAATCAATTCACCAAAATGAATGGGTGAATTGATTTGAATCAACGAATCGGGCAGCATTAGTGAACACAGCTTGCCTGCCACAGGGTAAGAAATGTCCAGGTGAGTGAACAGATGTGCCTGAATATCAAGGATACACCATACTCACCTCTGCAATTCTGAAGGACCCCAGCATTTGGGGGATTCAAACACCATAATCTTTCCCATATTTGTTTATAAATCATTCAGTCTAGGTTAGTTGTGGCAAGGTAGGTGCATAATTCAAATCTTGCCAGTTCAAGTTTTTTAACTTGCATGTGAAAAAAGAAGGGGGGTTCATCAGGAGATATCCAAAACTGCAAAACCACCCTCTTGCGGTGCTGCCCAATTTGCTGATTCGAATCAATTCACCAATTCACTTTGGTGAATTGATTCAAATTGATTTGCTTTGTAGAAAAGTTGGAATCACTGATTCAGTGAGTGCTGACTTTCCTCTTGGCCTCTTGAAGCAACAGCAGCAGTGACAGTGGCTGGTGGGAAAAGGCAGCACTGTAAATAGGCAGCATCTAGCATGCTCCACTAGGGCTTCAGTCTTCTGCCTCACTGGTGACTTCACTGATAATGTGGCAAAGGAAAACTCTAGCTGGGCAGGCCAGAAGCTGCCTGTTTAGAGTGCTGCTTTTTCCCACCAGCCACTGTCTTCACTGCTACTTTGGGAGGCCCGAGGAAAGGGGAGTCAGTCGTTCTGTGCAGCACAGGGGTATAAAAGGGAGGAAAGCTGCTGCACAGGTAGATGGGAGGGATGGATGAAAAGCTGCATAGGGGGATAGGAGGGAGGAAAGCTGCTGCACATGGGGGAAAGAGAGCAGAGGAAGAATTATTGGACTTGTGGTGGAGGAGATGACGGGAGAGATGTAACAGATGTAGAAAGGGATGAGAGGAAGAAATCCTGCATATGGTGGAGGGGAGGGAGACGTGCATGAAGAGGGAAAATGTTGGACATAGGGTGGAGGGCAGGGAGAAATGGTGCATGGGGAGAGAGAAAGAAATGTTGCACATGATAATGGAGGGGGAGGAAGGGAGAGGTGCTGCATGGAGGGGAATAGAGAGGGTACAAGGCAGGAAGAGAGAGAGATGGTAGACAATGAGAAAGAAATTACATTAAATTACATTAGTGATTTCTATTCCGCCATTACTTTGCGGTTCAAGGCGGATTACATAAGGAGTTATTTGGACATTTAGGAATACATAAGGAGTTATCTGGACATTTCCCATGGTATTATGGAGTGGAACAGGTTGCTATTGGGGATTGAGATGATTCTTGCTGTGCTAGTTTGTCTTTAAGGATTTCTTGAATAGCAGGGTTTTTATTTCTTTTCTGAAGGTTTTGTAGTCTGGGGTCGTGATCAGTAAATTGGAGAATTGGTAGTCTAGTTTTGCTGCTTTAGTTGCCAGGAGGCCATCGTACATTTTTTTCGTTTGACGTTCTGGAGGGTGCATGAATAGAAACATAGAAACATAGAAATATACGGCAGATAAGGACCCACGGCCCATCTAGTCTGCCCACCTTAATGTCCCTCTCCTACCTTTGCCCTGTGAATAGATCCCATGTGCCGATCCCATTTGGCCTTAAAATCAGGCACGCTGCTGGCCTCAATCACCTGTAGTGGAAGACTATTCCAGCGATCAACCACTCTTTCAGTGAAAAAGAATTTCCTGGTGTCACCTCGTAGTTTCCCACCCCTGATTTTCAACGGATGCCCTCTTGTTGTCGTGGAGTGTGGGTTCTCCTATGTCTGTCTGTGGTTGTTTGGATTAGTCAGTTGTTAAAGTAGGCTGGGCAGTCTCCATTTATGGTCTTAAATAGTAGAATTTGAATAGTATTCTTGCTTGTATTAGGAGCCAGTATGAATTGAGGTAAGCCACTGTGATGCGGAGAGAGAAAGAAAGATAAGTCTCAGAGCTGTGTTTTGTACTGTTTGTAGTATTTTATCATGGTTGTGGGGCAGGGGAGAAAGAGGATGTTTCAGTAGTCTAGAAGACCCAGGACTAGGGACTGGACCACGAGCTGGAATTGTTTTATGTCGAAGAATTTTCAAACTTTCCTTAGGTTTCTCATGACTGCGAATGATATCTGTATTGTTTTGTTGATTTGTGGCTGCATGGTACAGCCTCTATCAGCATTCCCAGAAGTTTTAGAGTGGGTTGAATGGAGTATGTGATTGAGTTTATTACCAGGTTTGTTATGGTTGGGGTTTTGTTATTTTCGAGGAGGATGAATTTTGTTGTGTCAGGATTCAGTTTCAGTTTGTGCTCTTTCATCCATGTTGCTACTGTTTCTAGTGTTCTGTGTAGTGTGTCTGTCATGAAGGGTGCTGGTTGATCAAAAGGAAGGAGAATAGTGATGTTGTCTGCATAGCTATAGGAGGTTAGGCCTAATTTGTCTAGGCAGGTGCCGAGGGATGCAATGTAGAAGTTGGAAAGTGTGGGAGATAAAGGTGATCATTGGGGTACGCCACAGGGGATGGACCACAGTTCTGATTTTTCTTTGTTTGACTTTACTCTGTAAGTCCTGGATTGTAGGAATCCTTGAAACCATGTGTGTACCTTACCTGTGATTCCTATTGAATCTACTATTTGTAGTAGGATGTCATGGTCTACCAGGTCAAAAGCTGTGGTGAGATCTAGTTGTATAATCAACATTTTTCTGCCTGTGCTGGAGGTGTTGTCTAGCTGTGTCCAGGAGGGATCCCAGTAGTGTCTCTGTGCTGTAATTGGTTGTGAAACCAGACTGTGTAGTGTGGAGTAAGTTGTGGTTTTCTAGGTAGTTGGTGAGGAGTTTAGCTATGAGGCCTTCCATTAGCTTGACATAAAGTGGTATTGAGGCTATGGATCTGTAGTTGAATGGTTGATCTGTTGCTCAATATGGAACTGGAAGGGAAGGTACTGAGATGGAAGATGGATGGTGAGCACAGAAAAAGAAGAAAACTTCAAATGGGCAAGAGATCCTGGTGAGTGAGTTAACAGAAGATAAACAGAAACCAGAGCCTGGGATCAACATGATCTGAATAATAAAATGACCAGACAACAAAAGATAGAAAACATCATTTTATTTTCTATTTTGCAATTACAATATGTCAGATTTGAAATGTGTATCCTGCCAAAGCTGGTGTTAGAAAGTGAACATGAGCTAGAACCTAACAGCGAGAGTAAACATATTTTTTGTTTTTTTGTTTTTTACACCACAACACCGGCTTGGAGTTGGAGTGGGTAAACAGGGGTGGAGTTGGTAAAGAGGCTACAAAATAAACCCACTGGGACATTTGAAAAAAACACCCAATTGGGTGGGAAAAGTGAATCAAATAAAATAAAAAAATCAATTCAGTGGGTCGAATCAAATTGAAAATTTTTTCCCTGATTTGGGCAGCACTGGTATGGAGCTATAACACATCTATTTATGGTTTATTAATCTTGTTATACCACTCATTCATTTTACTGGTCCAGGCGGTTTACATGATACAATCAAATAAAAACAGGATTAAAAAAAAAAAAGAACTCCATTGATAGATAGAATAGACCTAATTCATACAACAAACATACAGGATAACATTCTCTCCTAAATAAAATAATAATATAATATTAAGATTTCACAGGATTGCTGTTTTGGCTTTGAAAGTTTCTACTCTTTGCATATCTGTCTATCTCCTAGCAATAAAGAGAAATAATTCCACTCTAGGGTGGTCTTTAATATATCTTCCATATTGTAAAAACCCAAAAAGGTTGTCAAATAAATGTTTTAAATCCACTAAAGTAAGTTCTTGTCTTAATTCATCACACCTCTTTTTATCAGCAAGAAAAGGTTCACATGCCATGAATATGTTTCATTCGACTGCCACTAATACAAACACATAAAAGACAGTTCCTGCTCAAAAGATTTTGCAATCTATTTAAAACAAGCAGGACAAATAAAAGATAAGGAAATATCATTTATTATGGGAATGCCTAAAAGAACATGGGTAATGAACTGGTAAATAAAGGGTTAAGAGTTAAAAGCAACCTTAAAAAGGAGAGCTTTGAATGGGACCAGAGAAAGAGCATGACACACTGACTTAAGCCTTTACCCACAAGGTTGCAGGTTTCATTTACTGGAAACTCTGTAAGCATTACAACATTACTGTAACAGAAAAGCATTGGGATCATGACCCTGAGAGAACTGTGGAAAACAAAGAAGTTATGATCACTTGGGATATTTCCATCATAACAGATGAACAGCTGAATGCAAGAAAACTGGAGATAGTGGTAAAAGAGAGAAATACCAGAACAGCAATAATCATTGAGGTATCAGTCCCGAGCGATTACTCTGTGAATCACATTAAGAGAGAGAAGATCCACAGGTACCAAGAAATACAGTCTGAGATGAAGAAAATGTGACAGAAAGATGCAGAAATAATTCCTATCATTTTGAGTGCCACATGCCCATTTAAAAAAGAATTCCAAAAACAGTTGGAATGACCTCAGTAACTACAGACCAGTCTTCAACCTTCCATTCATCTCCAAGATCCAGGAAAAGACCATACTATCGCAACTCCAGACTTTCATTGACAAATAAGACACCCTCTCCTCCTACAAATCTGGCTTCAGGAAATTTCACAGAAGGGAAACAGTCCTGGCAGACATCATCAACGACTGCTAGAACATGGTAGACAAAGGAAACAATGTACTATTAGTTTTTCTAGACCTCAGCACCACATTTGACGCCATCGATCATCCCCTCTTTCATTCCAGACTCGCAGATATTGGAATCTGCAAATTGCACTCCATTGGTTCTCATCATTCTTAAGCCAAAGAACCCAAAGTGCTCTGCTAAGATCTGGTCCATCAAAACCAAAACTGATAAAATATGGAGTACCACAGGGTGCACTCCTATCCCCTTTACTCTTCAACCTCTGTATCAGATCAGTAATAGATATTGCCATAAAATATCAGATAAAGATTCACTCCTTTGTGGATGTCATATAACTACATCTGCCATTAGGTTCAAATCAAGACACCCAAATATTCAAACTGCATAACATAACAATCCATTTCATTTATATACTGCAATATCTTTCAGTTCTAAGTGGTTTATAAAGGAAATTTAAAAAGAATTGCACTTACACAGGTAATTATAAATTAATTTCATTTTTTCTAAAAACTTGATAAGAACTAGAACTTAATATCAACTTTTTTTTTTTTAAATTATAATTTGAATACTTACAATATCCAATAAGACAAAGGAGAAAAAAAGGGATCTCATAAACAATACATAATCAATCATATATACATAAATCCTTTTTAAGCCCACATAATGGGGAGACATGATACAATTCCAACAACAAGTTTAGGAAAAGATAAAATAAATAATTCTCATTTCATCCTAGTGAACCTTGAATCATTTCTTATTTAATAGGGATTCTAATTTACTCCTCTAACTTTTCCTCAGCAATGAAACTTAAGGGAAAATTAAACTCATTTCTGTTCTCTAGCAACTAAGAACTGTTGTAGTTGTATGGGATCCCAAAAAAATATTCAATATCCTGTATCTTGACTAAACATTTACATGGAAATTTCAGATAAAAGGATGCCTCTAGAGCCAAAGCTCTAACTTTTAATTTCAAAAGCTCTTTCCTCCTCAATTGAGTAGCTCTAGCGACATCCGGAAAAATCCTAACCAAATCCCCACAAAATTTTGTTAACCTATTTTTGAAATAAAGTTTCATTATTAACATCTTGTCTATCTTACTCATGCATGTTATCACCAGGGTGGACTGACTCTAAATCACATCCTGGGTATCTTCCAGAAATTCAGCCAAAGAACCTAATATCAACTTACTGAAACTCTTGTCCCAAGAACCCACCTGATAAACTAGAATTCTGTGAAAAAGTCATTTGTAAATAAAGCCTTTTACTGTGGGAAACATAAATATAGAGCTGAATAATTCAAAATAAGCTCCAATTAAATGTCACAAAATTGAGCTTCTCTGGATGTGGAAAGATAACCCTATACTCACCCATCCTTCAATCTCCTGGGAATTCACCACCCTAACTGCCAAGGATAAGGTACACAGCCTAGGAGTGACCCTTGACTCCAATCTATTACTCTCTGACCAAATTTCTCATGTGGTATACAGAATTTCCAAGTACCTATCTTATTCATTTTATTTTATTGTATCTTCAATGTATTCTATATTGTAAACCGCTTAGAACCTCACAGTATAGCGGTATATAAGACTTAAATTAAATTAAATTAAAAATTAAACCAGACTTTTCTCAGCTATTCTTTGTCCTCTCCCGCATGGACTACTAAATGGTCTCACTTCAAATAATCTTCATCGACACGAGGGGGAAGAATTGGCTAGTCGATGCCCAGAAGAAGAGAGAGCTAAGCACACCGAGGACATTGACCTGAGACCGATAAGAAAATTGAAGAAGGGAAAGTCAGCGATCCTGGTGGGAGACTCGATATTGAGGCATGTGGACAGCCACATAGCAGGAGGAAGAGAGGATCGACTGGTGACCTGCCTCCCAGGAGCGAGAACCAAGGACATCGTGGACAAAATTGGGAAGGTCCTGGAAGGAGCGGAGACGGAAGAGACCGCAGTAATGATCCACATCGGGACGAATGATGTCAGCAGGAGAGACTACAGAAGAGGCACGCTGATAGAACAGTTCAAGATTCTAGGAAGGAAACTGAAGATGAGGACCCAGAAGATAGCATTCTCAGAGATCCTACCGGTACCGAGGGCAGATGTGAAAAGGCAGGAAGAACTACAATCAATAAATGCATGGATGAGGAGATGGTGTGAGGAAGAAGGGTTCCACTTCGTGAGGAACTGGACAACGTTCTGGGGCAAGAGCAAGCTCTACAGGAGAGATGGACTGCACCTGAGCGTGGCGGGAACAAGACTTCTAGCAAACAACGTCAAGAGAGGAATAGAACAGGCTTTAAACTAAGAGAAAGGGGAAAGCCGACAGTCGACCTAGCGTCGATGATTCGGAAGAAGGTATCCCGTGAAGATACTAAGGGGAAAAAAGGCAGGGAAGAAACAAGAGACAAATTACAGGAGTCAACTAACCCAGAAGAGGAGGTTAGAAAGATTGTAGCAAAAGAGAAGACACCAAAGACTGAAGCACAGGGAAAAGAAATGAAGACGACAAAATGCCAGGATCTAAACTGCATATATACTAATGCAAGGAGTTTAAGAAACAAAATGGGGGAGCTAGAAGCCATGGCCAATGCAGAGGACATAGACATCATTGGAATCTCTGAAACGTGGTGGAATGAGGAAAACAAATGGGATACAGCACTGCCGGGGTACAAGCTCTATCGCCGGGATAGGTCAGGTCAGAAAGGAGGAGGAATAGCCCTATACGTAAAAGAAAGCATACAATCGACAAGAATGGACACAGCGGAGATGATCAACAAACTGGAATCGTTATGGGTTAAAATACCGGGTAGGAAAGGGCATGAAATAAAGATGGGCCTATACTATCGTCCACCCGGGCAAACCGGAGATAGCGATAAAGAAATGGATGCCGAGATGAAGCGAGAATGCAAAAGTGGTTACACAGTTGTTATGGGAGACTTCAACTATCCTGGGATAGACTGGAGTCTTGGAAGCTCAAGATGCGCTAGGGAGACAGAATTCCTGGAGGCTATACAAGATTGCTTCATGGAGCAGCTTGTTAGAGAACCGACGAGAGGAAATGCCACTCTGGATTTAATCCTAAATGGACTAAGGGGACCTGCAAAGGAAGTGGAAGTAGTGGGACCGTTGGGAAACAGTGATCATAATATGATCAAGTTCAAGGTTGAAGTAGGCATACCGAACGGAAAGAGAACCATAGCGACATCTTTCAACTTCAGGAAAGGAAACTATGAAGCAATGAGGGAAATGGTAAGGAAGAAACTTAGGAACACTTCCAAAAAATGGCAAACAGTAGAACATGCCTGGTCTTTTTTCAAAGACACAGTGAGCGAGGCACAAAATCTGCACATCCCCAGATTCAGAAAGGGGTGCAAAAAGGGTCGAACAAAAGACCCAGTATGGATGACTAAAATAGTGAAGGAAGCGATAGGCAATAAGAAAAATTCATTCAGGGAATGGAAAAAGGACAAAACTGAAGGGAACCAGAAGGAGCACAGGAAGTATCAAAAAGAATGTCACCGTGTGGTTCGAAAAGCCAAAAGAGAGTATGAAGAGAGGCTAGCCAGGGAGGCACGAAATTTCAAACCGTTCTTCAGATATGTTAAAGGGAAACAGCCAGCTAGGGAGGAGGTAGGACCGCTGGACGAAGGAGACAGGAAGGGAGCGGTGAAGGAGGAGAAAGAAGTCGCAGAAAGACTCAACATGTTCTTCTCGTCTGTATTTACAAACGAAGACACAACCAACATACCAGAACCTGAACAAATATTCAATGGAAATCAAGCAGAAAAATTAACATCCATGGAAGTGAGCCTTGATGATGTACACAGGCAGATAGAAAAACTTAAAACTGACAAATCCCCGGGTCCGGACGGAATCCATCCCAGGGTTCTGAAGGAATTAAAGGAGGAGATAGCGGAACTACTGCAGCAAATTTGCAACCTATCCTTGAAAACAGGCATGATCCCGGAGGATTGGAAGATAGCCAATGTCACGCCCATCTTTAAAAAGGGATCAAGAGGTGACCCGGGAAACTACAGACCAGTGAGTTTGACTTCGGTTCCGGGGAAACTGACGGAAGCACTGATTAAAGAACACATCGATGAACATCTGGAAAGAAACGAACTTTTGAAAACAACCCAACATGGTTTCTGCAGGGGGAGATCGTGCCTAACGAACTTATTGCACTTCTTCGAAGGAATTAACAAACGGATGGACAGAGGAGACCCCATAGACATCATATACCTTGATTTCCAAAAAGCCTTTGACAAGGTGCCTCACGAACGTCTACTCCGGAAACTGAAGAACCATGGAGTGGACGGAGACGTACATAGATGGATCAGAAACTGGTTGGCGGGTAGGAAACAGAGGGTAGGGGTGAAGGGCCACTACTCGGACTGGATGGGGGTCACGAGTGGTGTTCCGCAGGGCTCAGTGCTCGGGCCGCTGCTATTTAATATATTCATAAATGATCTAGAAACAGGCACGAAGTGTGAGATAATAAAATTTGCGGACGATACAAAACTATTTAGTGGAGCTGGGACTAAAGAGGAATGCGAAGAATTGCAAAGGGACTTGAACAAATTGGGGGAATGGGCGGCGAGATGGCAGATGAAGTTCAACGTTGAGAAATGTAAAGTATTGCATGTTGGAAACAGAAACCCGAGGTACAACTATACGATGGGAGGGATATTATTGAATGAGAGCAACCAAGAAAGGGACTTGGGGGTAATGGTGGACATGACAATGAAGCCGACGGCACAGTGCGCAACAGCCGCTAAGAAAGCAAATAGAATGCTAGGCATAATCAAGAAGGGTATTACAACAAGGACAAAAGAAGTTATCCTGCCATTGTATCGGGCGATGGTGCGCCCGCATCTGGAATACTGCGTCCAATATTGGTCTCCGTACCTTAGGAAGGATATGGCGTTACTCGAGAGGGTTCAGAGGAGAGCGACACGCTTGATAAAAGGGATGGAAAACCTTTCATACGCTGAGAGATTGGAGAAACTGGGTCTCTTTTCCCTGGAGAAGAGGAGACTTAGAGGGGATATGATAGAGACTTATAAGATCATGAAGGGCATAGAGAGAGTAGAGAAGGACAGATTCTTCAAACTTTCGAAAAATAAAAGAACAAGAGGACACTTGGAAAAGTTGAAAGGGGACAGATTTAAAACGAATGCTAGGAAGTTCTTCTTTACCCAACGAGTGGTGGACACCTGGAATGCGCTTCCAGAGGGAGTAATAGGGCAGAGTACAGTACAGGGGTTTAAGAAAGGATTGGACAATTTCCTGCTGGAAAAGGGGATAGAGGGGTATAAATAGAGGATTACTGCACAGGTCCTGGACCTGTTGGGCCGCCGCGTGAGCGGACTGCTGGGCATGATGGACCTCAGGTCTGACCCAGCAGAGGCATTGCTTATGTTCTTATGTTCTTATGTTATGACTACAAGTACAAAATGGCACCATCCACCTCTTAAAAAATCTTCATATACATGACCCAATCACCCCAGCACTGCGCACAGATCACTGGCTACCTATCAACAAATGATGTGTATTCAAGAGCCTGGCAATGGCCTACAAAGTCTTCTACAACATTGTACTAACCTATATGGCCTCCAAACTACCACCTTACACCCCAAACCAGCAACTTCGCTCGAAAGAAGAAAAAGATTAGACATACCTTCAGGATGATCCCTCAGCCTTGAAATTGCCCAGAGGCGATCCTACTCACGTTACCATGCCTCTGGAACCAACTACCACCTCACATTAGATCACTAGAAGGACTATTGGACTTCAGGAAGGCAATAAAAACTCATCTCTTCCTCTGACTTTCCATGAAATAACCCAGTCTAAATACCACTGCCTAAGCAACAAGATTAACCATCACTGATATTACCATGCCCTACCATACATTCCATACTATAATCATACCTAACACATATTATCATGTGCTATGTGTTACCTGGCCATGCCACTTACTGTCATTCACTGTCATTGCTGACACTTTCACACTTTGCCAGACATTTCATGCTATACCACACCTGTCATATATTATCATTCACATTTATATATTGTCCTGGCATGCACTGTCATGTTCCTGCCATGCTCTTGTTTATATTGTCTCCCATACTATGCACTGCCATGCAACATAATGCACTTCCATGCTCTGTTATGTACTGTCTTACCATGCTTCATACTGACAGGTACTATAATGTACTGTCAAGCTCTATTAGTTACTGCAATGTTATACCAAACTCATAACATCACCACCGCTTGATATATGAGGTCTTATCCTGTCATATCCTATTAAGTAATGCCATACTTTTGAGTACTATGCTCTCCTATGTATTGTCCTATCACGTCATAATCTAAAATGTACTGTCATGCTCTACATTGCTATACCCTATTATGTATATAAACTTGTAACCCATTCTGAGTTCTTCCGGGAGGATGGGATATAAATCCAAATAAATAAATAAAATGTTACATCCTCCTCAAACTCAAGAGGGAAGCTCTCTCTGGCACAATGCAAGTTGTAGCAGTAAATTTGAGAAACTGAGCTTATATTCCACATCTCCTGGCTTAGGAGCGAGGTTTATTCCTGTCACAGAGACAGCAGATAAAGGCCATCCCAGCATCCACTATCTCCCCCTCTCCCTAAAAGATCCCACGTGCCTTTCCTATGCTTTCTGGAATTCAGACAGTCTTTGTCTCCATCACCTCTACCAGAAGACTATTCAATACATCTACCACCCTATATATACCGGCCTAATGTGAGCAAGTGCAAAGTGGTGCATGTGGGAAAGAGGAACCCGAACTATAGTTATGTGATGCTCTTTGTTAGGAGTCACTGCCCAGGATAAGGTAATTGTTGAGGATACTGTATGTTGGAAACCCTCAGCTCAATGTACGTCGGCTGCTAAGAAAGCAAATAGAATGTTAGGAATTATCAGGAAAGGAATAGAAAACAAAGATGAAAATGCTATAATGCCCTTGTATTACTCTATGGTACGGCCGCACCTCAAATACTGTATGCAGTTCTGGTCGCCATATCTCAAAAAAGATATAGCAGAATTAGAAAAGGTTCAGAGAAGGATGACAAAAATGATAAAAGGGATGAGACAACTTCCCTATGAGGAAAGGCTAAAGCGGCTAGGGCAGGGGTAGGGAACTCCGGTCCTCGAAAGCCGTATTCCAGTCGGGTTTTCAGGATTTCCCCAATGAATATGCATAAGATCTATTTGCATGCACTGCTTTCAATGCATATTCATTGAGGAAATCCTGAAAACCCAACTGGGCTAGGGCTTTTGGAAAAGAGACGGTTAGGGATGATATGATAGAGGTCTATAAAATAATGAGTGGCTTGGAAAGGCTAGATGTGAATCGCTTCTTCACTCTTTCCAAAAGTACTAGGACTAGGGGGCGCACAATGAAACTACTAAGTAGTAGATTTAAAACAAAGTGTAGAAAATATTTCTTCACTCAACGTGTAATTAAACTCTGGAATTTGTTACAGGAGAATGTGGTGAAATCAGTTCGTTTAGCAGGGTTAAAAAAAAAGGTTTGGATAATTTCTAAAAGAGAAGTTCATAGGCCATTATTGAGATGGCATGGGGGAATCTATTGCTTATTCCTAGAATAAGCAGCATAGAATCTGTTTTGCTACTTGGGATCTAGCTAAGTGCTTGGGACCTGGGTTGGCCACTGTTAGAAAAGGGATACTGGGCTTAATGGACTTTTGGTTTGTCCCAGTATGGCAATTCTTATGTTTTTATGTTCCTTGCACAATAACAGGTCAGTTCACAATCGATAAAAGTATGGAAAATCGATAAAAGGTGGAAAATGCTGTTCACGCCGGTGAACATTTCAAGAGGTATACAGGGGCTCAAGCAATGAGGGGCGGGGGAGCGCATGTTATGGTGGGGAAGTATCTAGCGAGCGATGTTTGGTACCACCGCTGTACCCACATTCTTGCTAAATATGGACTTGATCATTTCAGCTGTAGGGCTAATATAAGTGACCATTCCTAAAATTAAGGTGCATTTGGGCACCTGCTTTTCTTTATAAAAATAGGCTTCAAATAGGCATGTTTTTGCTTCCTTACACCAGATGCCCAATTATCAAATTATCCTCCATTTCTACGACTTGTCTTTTGAATGCATTCATCTTGGGAAAGATTAGAAATAATGTAATGTAATGTAATTTATTTCTTATATACCTCTAAACTCCGTTAGGATTCTAAGCGGTTTACAGAAAATAGACAATAGTATGCATTAAAATTATAAGTAATATAGGTTTACAGAGAAAATATACATTAAAGGATACAATAAAAATAAGATAAATAAATAAAGAATAGGTACTTAGAACTTCCCTTACTGTCCCGAAGGCTCACAATCTAACTGAAGTACCTGGAAAATTAACAATTAGTTGAGTCATAAAAGTAAGAAATAGAAATAGAAGAAAAAAATAAGAAAATAAAAATTCCAACAAGACTACATTGATCCAAGGACTTTGAAAGGTAGAAAAGAAGAGAGATAGGAATAGCTGCAGAAAGGAGGAACCGTTGAGCAATAGAATTCTGGAGAAATTCAAATGTTAAAAATAAAACAAAACAAGGGGCAAATCAATGAATGAAATGAACAATGAAACATAAACTGGAAAAAAAGTGACAAATAAAAAAATCAGAACAGTCGGATTAAAGTCCAGATTGAGATGACTTCACTTTAGGCCGCCAAATTTCACCAGGTATCATCCGATCCTTGCCAACACATCGGAAGCCCCAAATCCAGTGTCTCTGCTTTTCGAACTCGACCGAGAAGTTCACATTCTCCTCCTGCATGCCAAACCTGATGAACTTGTCTCTTTTTGGACAGGTATTGTGCCATTTTGACCATGCGCGGCTCCTCGGTGACCATGCCATCCGGGCTAACCATGGCCTTCCCTTCGCAGTGGCGGCAGTGGTTGTGGGGGATGCTCCTCTCAATGGCCGAAGCCAGTGGACAATCAGTGGATGAGTCGATTGTAGCGTGATTCGCCGGTATCGGTAGGAGTAGGCAAAAGGCAGGAGCAGGCGAACGGCTCAACTGTCGCAGTTCAGGAGGGTTCCCGGCTGCTTCTGGGGGCGGAGCTCGCTCACACGCCAAGCCCTGGAGGAAGAGAGGTGGCCTGGGAGCCCTGGAGATGTCAGTTGCGGTGTGAGCAGGCAAAAGGCAGGAGCAGGCAAACGGCTCAACTGCTGCAGTTCAGGAGTGTTCCCAGCTGTTACTGGGGGGCGGAGATCGCTCACACGCCGAGCCCCGGAGGAAGAGAGGTGGCCTGGGAGCTCTGGAGATGTCAGTTGCGGTGCGAGCAGGCGAACGGCTCAACTGCCGCAGATCAGGAGTGTTCCCGGCCGCTACTGGGGGGCGGAGCTTGCTCACACGCCGAGCTCCGGAGGAAGAGAGGTGGCCTGTGAGCCCTGGAAGTGCCAGCTGCGGTGCGAGCAGGCAAAAGGCAGGAGCAGGCGAACGGCTCAACTGCCGCAGTTCAGGAGGGTTCCCGGCTGCTTCTGGGGGGTGGAGCTTGCTCATACGCCGAGCCCCGGAGGAAGAGAGGTGGCCTGGGAGTCCCGGAGGTGTCAGTTGCGGTGCGAGCAGGGAACAGGCAGGAGCAGTTGAACGGCTTAACTGCCGCAGTTCAGGAGGGTTCCCGGCTGCTTCTGGGGGGCGGCACTCGATCACACGCCAAGCCCCGGAGGAAGAGAGGTGGCCTGGAAGCCCTGGAGATGTCAGTTACGGTGAGAGCAGGCTAAAGGCAGGAGCAGGCGAACGGCTCATAGTATCTGCTGATGTTTAGAATTTACAGCTGGTCTTTTCTCATAACACATATACCATATGCTTCTTTTGCTTGGTTGATGTCCTTTTAGAGGATTTTATAATTAAATAGATGAAGAATTGTTGTTTAAAAGGAGGGAGCTCAACTGTCAGCCAGCCACCATCCAGCCTCCAAGTTCCGGAATATTATAAGAGAGGTGTGGAAGGGATGCAGAAGAACCACAATAAAAAGTAAGATAAAAAGCACATGAATGAGGCAATTTTATAAGGGACCTCAGCTTGTATGATTTCCTTTTTACAGACTAGCAGCCTCTTAAAATTGCCTGATGAATACATACATAAAAAAGGAAGTCACAGAGAAGAAAGGAAGGTCAATTCTATAAACTAGTAATGTGTATTCATTTGAAATAACTTAGAAAATATTAGTAACATATTCTCTGTCGCTTCATGTTGTTGGCAAATGAAAACAAGCAGAAATACAAGAAATTTTGTGGGAGTTTTCTTGTGTTCTCAATAATGTGCACTCTTTGTGAATAGTGGACACTTTCAATAGAGCACACACTCTTAACAACGTCATTTCAATGACACCATAGGGGGAAAAATGAACATTTTCTGAAAAGATATGGGGAACAAGAAGGGTCTGACTGCACAACCCTACTATAAATGAGACATAAACATCTGTAGATGTGGCTTTTGTGTGTAAGTATTTAGAATACTAGCATGTACATATATGCCACTATTTTGCCTAAGCACTATTCTGTAAATATTTGCCTATTTGCATGACATATACTGTATATACTCAAATATAAACTGGGATTTTTGGCCCAAAAAATGGGGGGTCCCAGTTTATATTCGAGCCAGTGCCCCCCCTCCCAGAATAATTGCAGGTCGCCGCTGCCAGGCTCTGCACCCTGCCCGTCGTACCTTCTCTGCCGATCCCTGGTGGTCCAGAGGTGCAGCGGGCAGGAGTGAGCGTTCTACACTCTTGCCCCGTCTGCCGTGAGATCAGGTTTCTTCGGCCGCTGAGCAACACCGAACAGGAACGCGCTTTGGTGCTGCTGCTCGGCGCTGAGCAGCTTCCTTACTGGCTCCCGCAAATTCTATTTTATACATTGCTATACATCAGGGGTGCCCAACGCGTCGATCGCGATCGACCAGTAGCTCAGGAAGGCAACTCGAGTCGATCGCACTCGTGTTGCCGTCCTGATCTACAGGCCGATCAGCCTTCCTCTCCAGTGCTTTCCCTAGGGCCTTTTAGCTGGGCGGTCCGCCCAGCTGTCATCTGCCGCTGCTGAACATTAAAAAAAAACCCAAAAAAAACGGCTTGAAGATTTCAGCCCCTAGCGAACTTATGCTCCGGGCTCTAACGTGTGCGTGCCGGCTTCTCTTCTCTTCCCTCCGAAACCGGAAGTTATGTCCGGGGGGGGGAGGAGAAGGGAAGCCGGCACGCACATGTTGAGAGCCCTGAAGCAAGCGTTCGCTACGGGCTAATGCGGGAGACAGGTTAGTGAAGCATTTGTTCTTGTTCCTGCCTACTTTCTGTTTCCACGAAGGCAGGACCCGGCAGCATTTCCCCCAATAGGTTGATCACGATCTTGGGCTGATCAGCCTTCCTCTTCCCGACGGCAGAATTGACGTCGGGGAGAGGAATGCAGGTTGGCCGAAGCAGGGAGAGCTTGGGGCCTGTTATTGGTGGTGTTTGGGTCCTGGTCCCCGATGGTAATGGCAGTGGCAGTGGCTTGGGGGAGGGCAGAGAGAAAGAAAGAAAAAGGGCAGGCAGGGATACAGAAGGAAAGAAGAGAAACAGAAAAAAATGAAAGGGAGGCAGAGAGAAAGAAAGGGCAGGGAAGAGGAAGGAAAAGTTGGGGGGAAGGAATGAGGTCTGGAGGAGAAGAAGCATACAGGCTAAAAGAAGGGAAGAAAGATTGTATGCACAGTCAAAAGAAGAAAGTGCAACCAGAGACTCATGAAATCACCAGACAAGGTAGGGAAAATGATTTTATTTTAAATTTAGTGATCAAAATGTGTCTGAATTTATATCTGCTGTCTATATTTTACACTAAGGTCCCCTTTTACTAAACCGCAATAGAGGTTTTTAGCGCAGGGAGCCTATGAGTGTCGAGAGCAGCGCTGGGCATTCAGCGCAGCTCCCTGCGCTAAAAACTGCTATCGTGGTTTAGTAAAAAGGGAGGGGGTATATTTGTCTATTTTTGTATGGTTGTTACTGAGGTGATAGTGCTTAGAGTCATCTGCTTTGACCTCTTTGAAAAACCCTGGAATAGGAATGATGATTAACATTTTCTATGCATACAATGTGCTTTGTGTTTTTTTTAAATTTTATTGTTGGAAGATCATTTTGACTTGGTCATTTAAAAAGTAGCTCGCAAGCCCAAAAAGTGTGGGCACCCCTGCTATACATCATACACACATCCTATTCTCCGATCTCTGTTCACAGCGTAATAGCTTAAGGCCAACATTGCCACCACCGTGGTCTGTATCTGTTTCAATATGACAAAATACATCCATAGTAATCAAAGGAGCAGACAAGGGATTTTAGATTATAAGAATTTTAGATTATAAAAATTTTAGATTATAGTTATTTTAGATTATAAGAATTATGAACAGGAGGCTGACAACTGAAAATAAAACCTATGTGGAATTGGCAGGTGACCCCATGGGTCAATTTCAAATAAGAGATTGAGGAGGTATTGTTTAGGTCAGCAGAACAAGGTATAATATCAGCAAAGGAACTATGGTTCCTTAATGAAAAAGATCCAGAGACCATGTATTTATTTTGTCCCCAAAATACACAAGTCACTTGTACACCCTCCCCCCCCAATCCATCCCCGGGGATGACCTATTGTGGCTGGTATTATGTGGTGTAGAACTACAGATTGTATCAAAAAATATTTTGCGCAATAAGTTGTTATGTATCCACCAACAAAATACAAAAGCCAAGAGCAGCAGACACATGACCTCCAGAGTGCATGCAATAAAATAAAATAAGTTTTGCCTTGTCACCCCTTCCTTCTTCAGGTCATACTCAAATAGGAGTGACAGCAGACAAAGCAAAGTTATTGCCACATTTGGGCCAAACCAATCGCACAGGTGCCTGGAACGTTAATGAAAATATCCTTAACACTTGAAACAGAACCAGTCAACAAGACTGCAAACTGTGGCTTTGGGCCACTGGCACCCACAAACAAGATGAAAAAGTAGTGGAACAACAGTTAGTGCTCAGCCAAATGGGATACTACTGTGCAGAGAAAGGCGTGACTTTTCCTGATAGACTGCTAAAAGATTCAGCAGTACTCCTGTAGCAGTGGTCTCAAACTCAAACCCTTTGCAGGGCCACATTTTGGATTTGTAGGCACTTGGAGGGCCTCAGAAAAAAAATAGTTAATGTCTTATTAAAGAAATGACAGCTTTGCATGAGGTTAAACTCTATAGTTTATAAATCTTTCCTCTTGGCTAAGTCTTAATAATAATATTGTAATTTATAACTAAAGAGACACATGATCAAGAAACTGTTTTATTTTACTTTTGTGATTATGATAAACAAACCTAGAACCTCAATATAGTACCTGGTGGGTGGCATGTGGCCCCTGGGCCATGAGTTTGAGACCACTGTCCTGGAGGAATACACATGCACTGACTTTAACTATTGAAGATCAGCAGGATTACCAGGACTGGATTAATACTATATTGGGCCCTAAGTAATCATTCTTCAGTCCTAATCCTTTTCAACAACTCAAGACCACTCACTAGTTCAACTGATTTTCTTCAAAGACCCAATACAGACATCTGCTTCCCCCATTTCCCTTGCAACTCAGCCCCACCTTCCTGTAACTAGAGCAGTCCTTCCCATTGGGTGGAGCCTACCACAATCTTTCCAGTGGAAGGGGAGCACATGGAAAGCTGTAGTGAGATAAACTTTGACAAATATCCACACATTTATCCATCTTTCTGGTTTAGAGACAGGTAATGTATAACTTTTTAGAAGCCTAAAAACAAAAATTGTTTTTGCAATTTTAGCTTTCTGAATTCTGAACACCTCTGACAGAGCCCCCAATCCCCCCCCCCCCCTTAATCTTTTGGATTCAGTATATCTCCTGAAGGCCCTGGTTGCTCTTTTTGCATTAATCATGCTATCTATTCTGTTGCTGATATGGGAAGGAACCAATAATAATAATAATAATAAACCCATATTTTTAGGGTTGGATATTCAGTGAATCTCCTGAAGGCCCTGACTACATGCCACTGACACATGCCAGGGAAAGGGGTCCAGTTTTACATGATATACATGTGTTTGTTTGTTTGGTTTTTTTTCCAGAGGTAAAGACTAGAGCATAAAGGGGTGAGAGTGGCACTTACATATATAGGTTAATGTTATAAAATGTCTGCATATTTTAGATTTGTAAACCGCATGCCAGAAGGATTATATGCCAACCAACTAATAAATATAAAAATATATGCCAGTTCTTACTGACACATGTACACATATGGTTACTACTGTCTCAGAGCTGATATAAATATGTTTCCCTACTGTCTTTAAGTTAATTTTATAATGGCACATAGTGTCACGTGTTAAAATAGGGCAGTGTTCTTCAGTGCAAGGCCCGAAGGTCACTGATGACCCCTTGAGACCTCTAGGTCACGGGTTTCAAAATCCCTCCTCAAGGGCCGCAATCCAGTCAGATTTTCAGTATTTCCCCAATGAATATGCATGAGATCTATTTGTATGCACTGCTTTCATTGTATGCTAATAGATCTCATGCATATTCATTGGTAAAATCCTGAAAACCTGACTGGATTGCGGCCCTCGAGGAGGGACTTTGACACCCCTGTTCTAGGGTGAACTCCTCATTTTTTTTTTTTTTTGAGGGGGTATTCTGCTACTATATGCCTCTCTAACCAAGCTCATGAGAAAGTGCATAGTGGATAAACCACATGCTTGAAGGACATTTCTCAATAGACAAATATAATGCATGTGGAAATGCTTTCCTTCTTGAAAAGTTTGAAGATGGATTGGTGGGGATAAATGTCATTGACACATGCTAAGAAATGTAGGTGAGGTGGATGATCGGTGATGCAAACACAGCAGACTAGACAAACTAAAATTGAAAAAAATTTGAATTCAATAAGCCCAATATGGCCACGTTTTGCCTCAAGGCTGCGTCAGAGGCAAGGATACGAGATGTATAACCATATAATACACTGCTCTCTAGATTTACTGCAGGATTGCTGATATTTCTGTTACTCAAGAGAGAAGTGTGTTTTATGGTTGTTCCTCTTTAGCCCTTCCCTTGATGCATCCATCAGGTGAAATGTAGCCACAATTGACACTTGCTGGTCAGCAGTGTCTGGTCTTCCATGGGAAGATATTTGGTTGCTCTCTTTCAGCTCTTTTGGATCCAAAGTGTCCCTGACTTAAAAGTTAGTGAAAACCACTGAAATAGGGCCATTAAAATAGAGAAACATATGCAGCTATGTGCCTTGAAGAACTTGGTATCTTATAATATCTATTTATTTATTGAGGTTCACTCAAGGTGATGTTTACCTTCCATGCCTGCAAGTTATTTTACTGGCAGAATTTTGAGAAACAGAGAACCTTTCATCCAAAGTATTAATTTCCTGTAACTTTAAGAAGAGAAAAAGCTCATTGAAAAAACAAGAAAAATCCCTGGGCAAACCAGAACCATCTGCTCATAGCCTACCTTAAGACTTAGGCAGTGCTTTTGATGTCTTTTGACTTTTATTGATGGTTTTGTGTGTGTGTGTGTTCCACCTCCATACATACTTTCTGAAGTGGAAGGAAATTAGATCTTTGCACAAAAAAATATAATATTTTACAATTTGCTGGAAGAATTCCAGGCATTTTTTTCTTAACTCTACTTAGCTCGCAAAATAGATATGAGTAATGGTGATGATGTCTAAACAGTTTTCCAATCTTACCCCGCCTTTACAAAGTTGCGCTAGTGTTTTTAGCGCTGACCCACCACAGTAATAGCTCTGACGCTCATAGAATTCCTATGAGCATCCGAGCTGTTACCGCCATGGCTGGCGCTAAAAACGCTAGCGTGGCTTTCTAAAGAAGGGGATTTTTTAATTTTATTTATTTTGAAAGAAAGATAACCAGATTCATCAACTGCATCTTTGACCTTACCTTGTTTTCAATTGACAGCATTTAGCTTTGAAATTCAGAAACATCACTAATTTTGGCAAAGAAGGACAGTGGTTAACAGATGAGTTTAAAAAAGGTTTTGACAAGTTTCTGGAAGGAAAGTCAATAGTATACTATTGACAGACATGGGGAAAGCCAGTGCTTGCCCTGAGATCAGTAGCATGGAACGCTGCTACTATTTGAGTTTTTGACAGGTACTTGTGACTTGAATTGGCCTCCGTGAAGACGGGATTCTGGGCTAGATGGACCATTGGTCTGACCAAGTATGGCTATTCTTATGTTCTTATGGATTTTTTTCCTTATTACTCAATTCAAAAATCAACTTAAACTGTTCATGAATCTTCATGTTCTTCTTCTCTTTTTATTTATTTCTTTTTCCTTTCTTATCTGAGCATTATTGTCCTTATAAAATCTCAGAATGTATATCTGGTGGTTGTTTTGCAGAGAGTTTGCCCGTTGGAAGGTGAGGAACACAGCCATTGAACGGAAGGATTTACAGCATAATCCAGTGCCACTAATGCCTGAATTCCAGAGGAGCATCCGCCTGCTGGGCAGGAGACCCACCACCCAACAATTCATCGATACCATCATCAAGAAATACGGTACTCATATCCTCATCTCTGCCACTCTAGGAGGTAAGTACTAGTTCTTTCCTACAAACTAAAGGGCCCTTTTATTAAAGTGAGTCAAGCCCTCAATGAATGTGTGGTTAACATACCAAAACAATCTACCACACAAACACATCAACAATCTACTAAAATAAAATAATTCAATAGCCACATCAAAGATTCTCTACTATAGCTATATATTCTACCCATCTATGCCATCACACACATGTAGATTATGGGAATGCTGATGGTATCTGCTGGGAATCAGTGGGCCATTTTCCAGTAACTGTCGATCATCGGCAGTGGCGTACCAAGGGGAGGGGGGGGAGATCTGCCCCAGGTGCACGCTTCAAGGGGGTGCACAGCTGGACGGATCCGGAACCTCCCGCGCTGCTCAAAATGGCACCTCAGCATGGCTGCTGTACTTATTCCAGAGCAGAATCAGCAGCCGCGCTGAAGTGCAGGAAGGTCTCGCAATGACTATTCTGCTGCCTCTGCTCCGGAAGAGGTAAGTGACATCGGGGGAGTGGGGGGTGGACCGGCAGCCACAGTCATCACAGGACCTTGCTGCAACTCCCTGCATCTGCCGGCCCAGACCCCTTCCGACGTCACTTACTTCTTCCGGAGCAGAGGCAGCAGAAGTAGTCATCATGGGACTTTGCTGATTTGGATGGAGAGAGAAAGGAGCTTAGCAGATGGTGGAAGGAGAAAAAGGGGGTCAGAGTGGTATGAAAGGGTGATGAAGGGAGAGAAGGGGGTCAGGGTGGTATGGAAGGGTGGAGGGTGAGAAAGGGAGTCAGGGTGGTATGGAAGCATGGTAAAGGGTGAGAAAGGGGGGTCAGGGTGGTATGGAAGGATGGTGAAGGGAGAGAAAGGGGGTCAGGATGGTATGGAAACATGGTGAAGGGTGAGAAAGGAGGTCAGGGTGGTATGGAAGGGTGGTGAAGGGAGAGAAAGGGGGTCAGGGTGATAAGGAAGGGTATGGAGAGTGAGAAAGAGGATCAGGGTGGTATGGAAGGGTGTGGAGAGTGAGAAAGGGGGTGGGTGGTGAAGGGTGAGAAAGGGGGTCAGGGTGGAATGGAAGGGTGGTGGAGGTAGAGAAAGGGGGGCAGATGCTGATGGAAGTGGGGGGAAGGGAGAGGAGAGAGTGAAGTGCTAGACCATGGGGGTGTGGGAGAGGGAAGGAGAGGAGAGAGATGCCAGACCATTGGAGGAGGGAAGGGAAGAAGAGGGATGCCAGACCAATGGGGGTGAAGAGAGAGAGATGGAAGGGGGAGGCATAAAGTTTCTGGAAGGAGAACAGAAGGAGAGAAGATGCCATATAGAAGGGGCAGAGAGAGGGTAGACAGTGGATGAAAGGAAGAGAGTGACAAGAAGATGAGGAAAGTAGAAACCAGATAAGACAAGGTAGAAAAAAATTATATTTATTTATTTTTTGCTTTAGGGGAGATGCATCGTTGTTCCTGTGGTGTTGCATTGTATGCAGAGTCCAGCTTCTTGGTGCTTCAGTTTAACCTTTGTCTACGTATTTTTATTCTATCTCCCCATTTACAAAACTGTAGAGCGTTTTTTAGCATTGGCATCTGAGCTGTTACCACCATGGCTAAAAACCACACTACAGTTTTGTAAAAGGGGGAGGGGTTAGTTTGTGATTACATACTAGGCGAAGGTGTTTTCTGTGTTTGAGAAAACATGGTTTTCTGTTAGGATTGACTCTGTAGGATTGATCTGTACTAGTCTGGCTTGTTTAGTTTTACAATGGGTTTATTGATGTACTGCTCACTGCAGTATGTAAGATGCTGCCTTTTCCTAGGTACACTCTTGTATGACATGTGGATTGTTACTAAAAATCATGTTTTTCATACAGATGAGGGGGGTGTCAAAAAATGATGGGCTCCGGGTGTCACATATGCTAGGTACGCCACTGACCATCGGTAAACAATTTTCATATATTTAGATGTTTTTTTTGGAAGGAATTTGCAATGTTAATCATATTCAGTTTATCATTCAGCACCATTGTACAACTACCCTGTAAAGTGTGATAGTCCCAAAAGAAGGAAATTGCATGTCACAATGATCACAGGCCCTGCTATTATCATTATTATTATTAATAGTAGTAGTAGTGTAATCTAAAGTACAGCGCATAATTAACTACTGCGGCAATTACTGTAACACATAGCCAACCTCTCCCTCTTCCAGCTAATCCAAAACACTGCGACCAAGCTTCTAACAGGCGTGCGCAGTATTGACCCCATTATGCTAGTACAATTTGCATTACACTGGCTGCCGATAACCAAACGCATTGAATTTAAGCTGCTTTGTCTAGTCTTCAAAGTCTGGCATTTTCATCTTCCAGAATATCTGTACAAGAAACAGGCCAGATATCAACCTAGTAGAGCTCTAAGATCATCTCAACATAACCGGTTTGAAATCCCCAGCCTGAGAGATATAAAACTACAATCAGCTAGAAAGAGAGCCTTCTCATATGTGGGTCCTAATCTCTGGAACTCCATACTTAAAGGGTTCATCAAGGAAATCCCCTACCTTTCCTTCTTGAAACAATTGGAATCAACTCTATTCCAGCAACACTATGGAACCCTATGTGATTACTCGCAATAGTCCATGTATGAGCAATTACCATTAAAAATAATGCCTCTAATTCTTACTGATCTTAGTGCCTCTGATTCTCATATCTTCATTACCCCCATTCTTTTTTCTCATCTCCTGCACTTTCATGCCCTCTGTCAATTCTTTGCCTTTCTTCTACCCTCTGATGGTTTGTAAAGATGTAACTCCTATCCCTAATGTATTTTAGTTTTTTTGTAACCTCCACTTCTTTTTTTTTTTTAATAAATCTTTATTGATTTTCAAATAGTAACAGTGTAATACATATGAATCTGAACATATAACAAATCAAGAAAAGAACTTTGAACTTACAAATATTTGAAAGTAAGATTTATGTCATGCTGTACAAGTCTCTTTCAATTAAAAGGAAGCTCTGGAATGAGGGGGACATAGGATGAAGGTGAAAAGGAGATAGACTCTGAAGTAACCTCAGAAAATACTTTTTCACAGAACGGATGGTGAATGTGTGGAATGGCCTCCTTATGGAGGTGGTAGAGTTGAAAATTGTATCTGAATTCAATAAAGTTTCGGACAAGTACATTAGAGAGTAGATGGCTTGGTTAGGCAGACTAGATAGGCCATATAGTCTTTACTTGCCTTCATTTTTCTATTCTCTATAATAAAACCCTAAGCGCGCATGCACACTTAGGAGGCCATGATCCCTGCCTCCGTGCTGTGTGCTTCCATGACCATGTTCTATTTGCGTCACGTGCAGCGTGTGCGGCAGTTTGAGCGACGGCGAGAGCAACGACAGGAGAGTATACTGGGAAATGGAGGGGGAGAAGAGGGTATACAGGGAAGTGGAGGGGGAGAGGGAAAGGGGGCTGCTTTGGGGGGAGGGGTGTGCTGGAGGCATGCAGCAATCTTGGTTTGCTCGGGGGGGAGACAGAAGGGGGCCACAGAGAGACAGGCAGGCATGGCACAACAGAGAGAGATAGGCAGGCAGGGGGCCAGGGAGAGACACAAACAGAAAGAATGACAAACAGACAGAGGGCCAGAGAGACAGACAGACAGTGGCCAAAGAGAGAGAGAGAGACAAAGAAAAAAAGACAGACCGACAGACAGACAGATAGACAGACAGACAGAGGCCAAGAAGAGAGAGAGAAAAAAGACAGACAGGGGGCCAGGGAGAGCCATAGACAGAAAGAATGCCAGAGAGACAGACAGAAAGACAGACAGCGGCCAAGGAGAGAGAAAAAAAGAAAGACAGACATATCTATTCTAGCACCCATTAATGTAAAGGGCTTAAAGACGTGGTGTTTCTATAAATCTCTTCACAAAGATAGGTCATTAATCCCAATAAATAAATGCAGAACTAAGGGCTCCTTTTACAAAGCCACGCTAGCGGCTGCGCTAACGGTCCCAAAGCCCATAGAGATTTAAAGGGCTTCGGGGCTGTTGCCGCGCGGCTTTGTAAAAGAGGCCGTAAATTAAATAAATAAATAAAAACAAATGAGCAGTCAAGAATACAATGAAAAACAAATGAGATTTGGAGTTAAGACAGCAGGCCATAATTGAAAAGATTTAATGGAGTTGAGGTAAATAAGGAGAAGTAATGTTTTACTGTTTGAGTATGTTTATTAAAACTCTTAATATACTACTTAGGCTACAAATGAGATCAAAGCGGTTTACAGAATAATCATACATAATGAAAAGAACTCCATTAAAAAAACAGAAAAGAAAGAGAAGAACACCAAGGATAAGAATACATTCACATACTCAGTATGAATACTTTACTATGGGCTCCTTTTATCAAGCCGCACCAGCAGTTTAACGCGCGTAATACTGCGTGCTAAACCGCCGGCCGCGCTAGCCGCTAATGTCTCCCTTGAGCAGGCGTTAGTGTTTAGGCTAGCGCGGGGGTTAACACGTGATGAAACGTCACGTGCATTAACCCCGCTAGCGTGACTTGATAAAAGGAGCTCTATGTTTCAGATCTGATGTTTGGCTTGGAGTTGTTTCAAGGAGTGTTCTGACTATGGGAGTAATTTTATAATGATATTTTCATGCATGGATGTTAGTAAAATTCTGCTTACAAAATGATCTTGGGAAAATTATGTGCATTAGCAAGAATGTGCATATTTTCATGCAACCCAGGCAGTGGGTTTTATAAGGAGTAAGGGTGGAGTTGCAATTTAAATGTGTATTTTATAAAATATGGATGTGTCCTTTATATGTGATCATTTATGTCTGCTCCTGAGCTGGGGTAAATGTCCATGATTTAAATGTAGTCAGAATTTCTGCAGTTTTTGTTCTAATCTATATATATAAAATCGGAGGTATGTATGTGTGTGTGTATGTGTGTATGTGCCGCGATCACGCAAAAACGGCTTGACCGATTTGAACGAAACTTGGTATGCAGATCCCTCACTACCGTTCCGGGGGTCTTGTGGCCCACCTGCACACGTGGGCGGAGCTACAAACTGAAAATCAGATTTCTACCATTCATGTCAATGGCTAAAATGTAAAAAGCTGCAAACGCAAAAACGGCTTGCCCGTTTTGAACGAAACTTGGTATGCAGATCCCTCACTACCTGGGGTGATATGTTCTGGGGGTCTCGCATCCCACCTGCACACATGGGCGGAGCTACAAACAGACAATCAGATTTCACCCATTCATGTCAATGGCAACAATGTAAAAAGCTGCCATTCTCACAGTAATTCCAACTACCTGGGGTGATATGTTCTGGGGGTCTCGCGGCCCACCTGCACACGTGGGCGGAGCTACAAACAGAACATCAGATTTCACCCATTCATGTCAATGGAAAAAAAGTAAAAAGCTGCCATTCTCACAGTACTTCAAAAACGGCTTGACCGATTTGAACGAAACTTGGTATGCAGATCCCTCACTACCTGGGGTGATATGTTCTGGGGGTCTCGCGGCCCACCTGCACACGTGGGCGGAGCTACAAACAGAAAATCAGATTTCACCCATTCATGTCAATGGAAAAAATGTAAACAGCTGCCATTCTCACAGTAATTCCAACTACCTGGGGTGATATGTTCTGGGGGTCTCACGGCCCACCTGCACACGTGGGCGGAGCTACAAACAGAACATCAGATTTCACCCATTCATGTCAATGGAAAACATGTAAACAGCTGCCATTCTCACAGTAAATCAAAAACGGCTTGACCGATTTGAACGAAACTTGGTATGCAGATACCTCACTACCTGGGTGATATATTCTGGGGGTCTCTTCACCCAAGAATTTATATGTTCTTGCTCCTGGAGGTGAAACTAAAAATGTTGTTTATAATCAAGTTTTGTGTTAGTTGTATTGTATTCATTTTGTCAAATATTTCACATTATAATTTGAATATTGTACTTTTTATAAAGCTGTAAAAAAATAATTTCATTCACCACTATAAAGTATCTTTATTTGAATCCATTTACAGTGTTTTTGCTATAATTAAATACCCGTGCAACGCCGGGGCATCAGCTAGTAGTCTATAAAGGCCCCCTTTTATCAAGCCGCATTAGGGTTTTTTTTAAATCGACGGCCGCTGTGGTAAAGACTCCGATGCTCATAGAATTCCTATGAGCTCAGCGCTTTTACCACAGCAGCCAATGATAAAAACCTTAACATGGCTTGATAAAAGGGGGGCAAAAACACATACATGCTTATATGCCTTCATAAAATAAGCTCAAATAGATTTTTTCTTGCATTTGCAACCCAAGAGACCTGTTATAAAATTGCTCTCCATGTAAAAAAGTTTAGAACTTAACTGTATTATAAGCTATAGGAGCCTTTGATCTCTCTAGTGCACAATTAAGGAACAGATGGACCAACAAGCTTCTTTCCAGTTAAGCAAAGATTATAACAGTTTTGACTAATAATAATATTCAATGATTGCAGGTCCAGAGTGCCTTAACAATTTTGTATAGATCGGAAAAGGGATACTCAAGACAGGATATTCACAATTTGAAGCCCATTTAGCAAAAGGCTCTCTGAATACAGAATCTTTTGTAAAATACATAAAAGGCTACAGTAAAAATGCATGAATTATGGCAGCATGCACAGAAGGAACTTCAATTTTATTTTTAAAAAATGTTGTGACTCCTCTAAAAATATGTCCCCCACCTTGAGTGGTGGGCGGATGGATTTTGAGAGCAGTCACTAACCAAGAAGCGTTGGGATTTTCAACCTAGTGGATAGGTTTGGAAATAGACAATGTGGGTAGAGCACTATTCATCAACCACCAGTCCGCGGACCGGTGCCGGTCCGCAGGAAATTTCTGCCGGTCCCCGCAGAGCCAGCAAGATTAAAGTGACCACAGGTCCGTTTTCAGACCTGTCCCTTTGTCCCCACACACAGCTTCGGGATAGCGTCCCAAAGCTGTGCTCGGGGACAACGGGACCGGCAATCATTTCCTATCCCTCCCTCCTTCCTTTACCCGGGTCCCCTTCTCTTATCGCCCTGCCGCTGCTGCTATAGCCGACAGGAAGTCTTCTTTCCGATGTCAATTCTGATGTCGGAGAGGATGTTCTGGGCCAGCCAATCGCTGCCTGGCTGGCCCAGAATGTCCTCTCCGACGTCAGAATTGACGTCGGAAAGAAGACTTCCTGTCAGCTTTAGCAACAATAGCAGGGGAAAGGAAGGAAGGAGGCTTTTTTTTTTTTTGGCAGGGAGGGAAGAAGGTAGGCAGGCAAGGAGGCTGGCTTTGGCCAGGGAGAGAAGTAGACAGGCAGGCAGGCAAGCTGGCTTTGTGGGTGGGGGGTGGGACAAAGTGTGGAAGGCAATGAGAGGGACATAGGAAGGAGACACTGAGGGCACTAAAAAGATATGAAGGAGGCACTGGGGTCACTAAAGACAGGAAGGGGCACTAAGGACATGGGAAGGAGGCACTGGGGGCACTAAAGACATGGGAAGGAGGCACTGGGGGCACTAAGGACATAGGAAGGAAAGAGGGAGGAAATTGAAAGGGACAATTCTTGGGCCTGAGTGCAGAAAGAAAGAAATGAAAGAATGGATACACAGACAAAAGGAAATGCAAACCAGAGACTCATGAAATCACCAGACAGCAAAGGTAGGAAAAATGATTTTATTTTCAATTTAGTGATCAAAACGTGTCATTTTTGAGAATTTATAACAGCTATCTATATTTTGCACTATATTTGTCTATTTTTCTATAGTTACTGAGGTGACCGAGCTCGCGGAGATGGGGCAGAAATGGGGGTTTTAAATTTTAGTCCTAGTAGTTTGCCGGTCCACAAAATAATTCTGTTATTTCTACCGGTCCAAGGGTGTAAAAAGGTTGAAAAACACTGGGGTAGGGCATAGAAGTAATAAAAGGGATTGTGTTTGTGGTGGGGGGGGAAGGACTGGGGGGAAGGACTTTGGTTGCCCATCCCTGTTGAGACCCTAACAACAAGGGGGAAGTACTGAGAACCAAGACAAGAGAGGTTTGCTGTGCATGATGACTCAAGTCCCTTCCATACAGCAAAGGGTGTCTGGCTTGGAAATAAGGAGGAATGCTTGAAGGAAAGACACCCCAGGGAGGAGAAGTAGGAGCAGGAATGCCTCACTTCTGACATGACTTTCATTGTGCCAGTGGACAACAACTGTTCTGGGACGGGATAGAAAATATTGAGGAGGCTGTGAGGAATGTAAAGGATGGCATGCTGTTTCCTAACACTCTAGCGGACTGCATCGAAACTGGATTTAAGTATAATTAGGTAATGTGGGGTTAATGCGAGGTTAACGTATGATAGGAAAAATTAGCACATGATCTGCAAGGAATAAAAAAAGAAAATGCCTGACTTTAATGTCACTTCATATATAGAATTTGGGGGTAAGCCCATATTTATAGTACCCAAATAATTGTTGCCGTCTAGAATGGTGCTTGGCTAGATTCTACAAGATGCACATACCTTTTATAGAAGCTTAGCATTGTACATTGTATAACTTAGGTGCGCCCATTTAGATCAGCTAAAACCAGGCCTAAATGCCTATGCCTAAGTTGTGCGCAGATTGGGTATACAGTATTCCCCCGAAATTTGCAGGGGTTACGTTCCTGGAGCAAACGCAAATTTCAAAAAAACCACTAATACTGTACTGTATTGATTGCAGGGCTCGGAGGTGGGAGAGGGCTGCAGAACAGTGCTGGGGGATTGGCATTTCTCACTTCCTCATCCTGCTAAGCACAGGAAACCGAGCCGGAAAGAATTTTGGCACACTTTTCGGCCTGTCATTGGCTGTTAGTCTCTGTCTCCTGTAAGCCCTGGGACTTTCTCTGGAGTCATTCTAGTTTAAAAACCTGCACAGAAAAAAAAACCTGCGATTGAGTCTGCAAAGTCGGAACTGCAAAGTTGCGGGGGTGTACTGTATTCTATAGCAATGTGCATAACTTGTAAGAATGCTCACGATCTTCCCCTGGCCATGCCCCCTTTTCAAATTTACACACTGCATCTGGCGCATACTTTTTTTAAAAATAAAACTGCACTTTTCTGAGTTAGGTGTCTAACTTTTAATTAGTGCCAATTAGCATCAGCTGTAAGGTATTAATTGCCAATTACTGGTACCAATTAGGCCAATTACTCAATTAAGTTGCTCGCAAATTGACTTTGCACACTGATGTATATGCACAACTTAAGGCATCATATACAGAATTTGGGGGTTAGTGCGTGGGAAAGTTCTATGTCAGTACGCGCTAAACAAGGATTTCACCGCACTTTAGTAATGCCTGCTAGTTACTAATAAGAGGAGATAACAGGAAGATAATTTCTCTTAATGGTAACCCACTTTGATAACTTTCCCCAACTCATGCTGTTATAACACAGGTCCCATGTTATGCAGACACTTACCCCCTCTTCAACAAAGCTGCATTAGCGGTTCCCCAAGCCCTTTAAATCTCTATGGGCTTCGAGGCCGTTACCTCGCGACAGCTGCTAGTGCGGTTTTGTAGCAGAGGGGGTTGGGGGAAGTTCATCAAAAGGCGCTGAGGGCTGGATTCTGTAACCGGCGCCATTGTCGGCAGCTGCCCCTTTATTAATCAAATCACATTGGCTTCCCATAACTCATCGAATTACCTTTAAAATTTTATTTTTGGTTTACAAAACATTGAGCTTCAACGAACCCCAATATATTGCAAAAATGATTGTCCCATACAAATCCTCTCGTTCTTTAAGATCCTCTTCATTACAATTGCTCTCAATCCCTTCGCTAAGAATCATAGGCACAAGACAAAATGATATGTTCTCTGTGAAAGCCCCTACATTGTGGAACTCCCTTCCTAATTATATTAAAAACGAAACAGACCTCGTCACGTTTAAGAAAATTTTAAAAACATATCTATTTCAAGACGCTTTCGATTCATAAAACATAACATTTTAGGTTTTCACATTCTTCTTATATTATCTTAACCCATTACTACCCAATGTGCTTTCCTTTTGATGTCAATTTCTAACATATAACAAAATTGTAACTTTTCCCCTTCCTTCCCACCCCTTCCTGTTTGTCCAATATTGTCTGTCTTTTAATTGATTTTTGTAAACTAAATGTATTACCACATTCTGATGGTTTTTATACTGTACATCGCTTAGATATTGTTATAAGCGATTCATCAAATAAAGATTAAACTTGAAACTTGAAAGCGGCCACCAATCGAGTGTCAATCATGTGCCAGGTACAGAATTGCACCTCCAGCAAAGGTGCTTGCCAAAAAATGTAGGCCAGGGTTTTCCAGGGCTACATTTCCGGCACCTACCTTTTATGCGAATCGCGCCTCGGTAGGCACTTTAGGCCACCTAATGCCGCTTCCAGCGTTAGCCATGCTCAAAGTGGTGTTAAAGCGCTGAGCCACAATTTTAGCGCTGATTCTGTAGGTGCCGGTAGGCACCGTGAAACTCACTTAAAAATATTGTTTAAATGGCATTTTTTTAATGGAACTTAGGCACTTACTTGCACCTAAAAAATCAGCGCCAGTTAGAGAATCTGTGCCTAAATCTTCCATTAAGCTGCGCTAGCAGTTTGTAGCGCGGTGAGCCGCGCTGAATGGCCCGATGCTCACAGAGTTCCTATGAGCGTCAGGAGAAGCACGGGCCATTCAGCGCGGCTCTGCGCAAAAAAAACTGCTAGCGCAGTTTAATAGAAGAGGGGGTAAGTGTATTAGTGCATACAATCTGTGTGCACTAACCACTAAAGACACCTATTATATTTCTATAGACATCATTAGCGGTTAGCATGTGCAAAATTGGTTGCTTGGGCTAACGTGCTTCGCGGCCTTTGATGAATTCCCTCTTAGTTACAAATAATTGGGATGAACAGTAACATAACATATTTTAATGGTAGCTCACATTGAAAATTGCACCCTTATTTGTTTTTTTAAAAAAATCTTTATTGATTTTCAAACTTTGACAGTGCAATACAATTAATTGAACATAAAATACTGCATAAAACGCACTATTAACCACACAAATAATACGTAAAACAATCATTTTCTCCCACCCTCTGCCCAATTATTATATATAATATATATATATTTTGATAGATGATAAGCTCACATATCACGACTATATAAACAATATCGTTAAATCATGTTTTTATAAACTTCGATTGATTCGCTCTCTTGCAAAATTCTTACAACCAGAATCCATTAATATTCTCATTCATTCCCTAATAATGTCTAAAATTGATTACTGCAATTCCCTTCTTATAAACGTAACACAAAAAGAAAAAAGAAGGCTGCAACTTATACAAAATACCGCTGTGAAACTAATTTACAAAGCTAAAAAATATGATCATGTTACCCCACTGTTGATTAAATCCCATTGGCTTCCTATAAGCCATCGTATCACCTTTAAATTACTGCTTTTGGTGTTTAAAGCTTTAAACTTTAATGAACCCCAATTTATTAACAGATGGCTTATCCCATATAGTACAACACGATCACTTCGTTCATCTTCATTTAATCTTCTTTCCGTGCCTTCTATTAAAATGATAGGAACTAGAAGACAAGACATGTTCTCAGTTATGGTCCCACATTCATGGAATCTTTTACCACAATACATTAGAGAACTAAAAGACCTAACACTGTTTAAAAAAATGTTAAAAACCTTTCTCTTTAAAGATGCGTATGGATCTTAGGACAATGAAAAATCGATTATTTTTAAACCGTTACCGAGTTTTTTATTTTTTTTATTTTATTTTTTTTTATATTTTTTTTTTTAAAACAGCTATTATAACCTCCCTTTTTGTTCTTCCCTTTTATGTTTTTTCTTCTCTTCTATCAAAAATTGTAACTATTCCCCCTCTTAACCACACATGTCTTGTATGTCTTACCCACAAAATTATTTTAAACTTATGTCTACACTCAGTTTGTTAAGTGTGTTAAATTTTAACTAACAACAAATTTGTTTTTATGTCACCATTAACATTGTACTTGTTTCATTTATTAATATATGTTATTATTATTGTACATCGCCTAGCAATTTAAATAGGCGATTCATCAAGAATAAATAAACTTGAAACTTGAAACTTGAATATGACATATGATGTGATTACAATATTATAATTAAGTATTTTTAATCCTCAAAATACATTTCCCTCCACAATTTTAACGCTGATTTTTTAGGTGCCGGTAGGCTCCATGAAACTCAATTAAAAATATTGTTAAATGGCATTTTTTAATGGAACTTAGGCACCTACATGCACCTAAAAAAATCAGCGCCAGTTAGAGAATCTGGGCCTAATTGTTATAATTTTGTTTATATTTGAATTATTGCTCATGTGCAGCTACAAATCTCTTATAGGACAGGTATGAAAACGATGGCCCTAGAGAGGTCTTTCTTTTTTCAATATCATCTTCATACTTCTTGAAAAGCAAGGAAGAATCTTCATAGAGACAAACAAATAAGCATTTAGCATCATCATTGTAAAATCAGTATACACCTAGCTAATTTTCATCAGGCAGCGATCAGTGCATCATGAAACAATAATGAAAAAAAAGGATTAAAATGATCTTGTTAAACTGAAGTACAACAAATAGCTAAATCCTTAAAATACATTATCCCAGATTAAAGGAGGTTTAGGGTCAGGATTACCATTTATAATTTTCTGGCCCATTTCTAGCTAATTGTCAAGAAAGATATTTTAACACTGCTATACTAGGATTGTGAATTTTTCACTCCAGTTTTAATAAGCAGAAGGAGAGAAGGTTTCAAGTTTCAAGTTTTTATTAGTGTTTGATGAATCGCTTATTTAATTTCCTAAGCGATGTACTATTTATTAAAAAGGGGATAGTGAATGCAATAAAATAATTTCAGACTTACAGAATAGGACTAACATGAATCGTGGGGGGTAGTGGGGAAAGTTACAATTCCTTGTTAGAATTGAAAAACAATAGGGAAGTAAATGAGAGGAAGGGTAAAAAATTAAAAGATGTTAAAAGAATAAAAGCTTATGATTTCAGGTCAGTGAGTGGTGGTGAATGGGTCAACTTGTTCCTTTCCTGGTTTCACAATTCGTATATTACTTAATAAATTTTGATGTGCCTCCCTCTCCCTACCTATAAAACCCACTGAATAAAGAGCTAAGGAGTGCGGACAGCACTGATGAGAAAAGCATGGATAGCTACTGCTCTTCCTAATTTCTCACCAAGGTCTGTCATCATGTGACCAGGCTGAGCGGTATTACCCATCACATATCCATCCCCAGTCACCTTTGTTCTCTTCTGGATCCTGTTAAAACAACAATATACAGGGTTACAAATACATACCATACATTCATTCCCTTCTAAAATCCATGACCAGGTCTTCCCAACCCTCCTGCTCCTCTCCGGGTCCTCCCTGGACTCCATCTCTCTAGGTTTTCTCCCAAGTCCTCTCTGACCCTACATCAGCCCATCAGGTCTTCGGTAGCTTCCAGTGACATTTACTGGTCCCTCTGCCGGTTGCCACCGTCCCAGCCGGTCCCTCTGCTGGACACTCCGTAGAACTCTGTCCAATACTCCCAGGGTCTATCAGGCTGCCTCCTAGGGATACACTAACTGCTATTGGTGCCATTACTAGTCTCTCTGCCGGTCGCCACTGTCCCAGCCAGTCCCTCTGCCAGTCAGCTGTCAGCCCTTCCCCCTCAGCCTTGGCCATCTTATCCTGCACATACACACTGAGGGCTCTCCCAGCCCCTCAGTCATATTATCACAGATGCATGCATTGAGGACTCTCCTTGTGGGAACCACTGCCAGTCCCTCACTCCCTGGCCTCTTGGGTCTCCCCCACCTGGATCCTTCTTCACCGGTACCATTGCTGGTCATCAAGCCTGAGCCACTTCCTCGACTCCAGACTCTGGCTACTTTTTAGCTCTTCCTTCTGGTTTGTAGGTCCCCACAGCCAGGGCCAGATCTCTTTCTGCCAGTGTATAAGGTCCCTGCAGACCCACCCACCACCGAACTTCCATTCTCTGCTGCACTAGTCCCCCCTGTCAGGACTGGTCCCTCTGCCGGTTGCCATCAGCTCTGGCTACTTTTTAGCTCTTTCCTGCTGGTGTATAGTTCCCCACGGCCCCTCCCTCACCAGTGTGCTGCGGCAAAATTGCAGTGACAGCTGACTGCCTACAGAACGTGCCTCTAATGGAGAGAGGCACATCCTGTAGTCAGCTGGTACCGGTGCCTCTCCTCCTCCCTACATCTCTCCTGTTCAGCACCCTCCCCCCCCCCCCCAACACACACACACACACTGGTGGCTCAGGGCCTGTCTGCAGTGCCTTCACTCATGCGCAGACATCAATGTCTGTGCACTTTCAAGTGCCCTCCAGCCACGGCCCACTGTTTAGTGTGTCATGGCTCTGGATAGTTTGTGAGACACTGATTTACTCTGATTCCTCAAATCCAAGCAACCTTCAAGATCTGCTTCTCTTATTTATGAAAATTACACTGCCTCTTGCCTTACATTGAGAAGGCAAGTCTTGTCTTGTGCAAGCCATGATAACATCAAGACAGGATTATTGCTGCAGGAAGACTAATAGAAGGTTGTAAGCAACGTGACCACATCACACCAGTTTTGCAATAAGACTAATAGAAGGTTATAAGCGACGTGACCACATCATACCATTTCTGCAAAAACTTCACTGACTACAATAAAGGGCTAAATTTAAAACTGTATGTCTGATCTTCAAGGCACCAAAGGAAAATGCCCAGAGTATTTGAACAAAAGGGTCTGACTCTATACATCTTCAAGGTCACTGTGGTCCTTTCAAGGAGTATTTTTAACCACACCTTTAGAATGACATCAAACAATGTGATACCTGCCAGTGAGCCTTCTCCATGCCCGAACAGGTTAAGGGGGTGGGACTATGGGCAGGGATGGGGGGGATAGGGCGTTATGCAGGCAGAACTGGGTTGGCCTGGGGGCATGGCTATAGGTCCGGATTTTCCTTTGGGAAAATCTGGAAACCCTAAGAGTAGCCCCCACACTCTGGAATGCACTCCCTGAAAGATTTTGCTTAATATAAGACTATCTCTATTTCAGGAAGCAGTAGAAAGCTTGGTTCTTCACTTAGGCCTTTAATGGAAGAATTATCAAACTTGCTAGTCACACACACACATTCCGCCCTCACGGGCTGCCTCAGAGAACCCACCACTTTGTATGACGACCAAGAGGACATCAGCTTGCCTTCCGTTCTTCAAAACTGCAAGAAAGGCAAGCTGACGTCCTCTTGGTCGTCATACAAAGTGGTGGGTTCTCTGAGGCAGCCCGTGAGGGCGAAACACATCAGAACCCGATAGTACCATCACAGTTTACTTCATTGACTTCACCAGGCTATGGAATTTTTAGCATTAAATGATTGAAATTTCAAGAATGGAATGAATTTTGAGCACTAAGCACTTTATACAAATGAAATTAATCACAATAGAATAATATAATAAGAAAAATTAAACAGTTTTATGAGTGAAGGAGGAGGTGCAGTGATAGACCAAGGGGTACGCATTTTGAGGCATGTCCCCATTTGCAGGTTCTCTACCTGTGAGTTCTGAGCACTTCCATGTTAGTTTATATATAATCTAATATATTTAAATAATATATGTGTGAGATCAGTTACATATAAAAGGGAGATACCGGTGTCAGAAATTATATTCAATTCTGATGAATCAGAGAAACTCAAATAAATCTCTGTAACACTGGATGATGTAATGTGTCAATTTGACAAACTGAATTGTAGCAAATCACCTGGACCAGATGATATACATCCCAGAGTGCTGATAGAATTGAAAACAGAATTTGCAGAGCTATTGTTAGTAATTTGTAATTTTTCTTTAAAAACCAACATAGTACTGTAAATCTGGAGGGTGGCCAATGTAATGACGATTTTTTTTTTTTTAAAAAAGGTACTAGAGGTGATCCAGGAAATTATAGACCGGTGAGTCTGACGTTAGTGATGGGCAAAATAGTAGAGACTATTATAAAGAACAAAATGACAGAACATATACGTAAGCATGGATTAATGAGAGAAAGCCAACATGGTTTTAGTCAAGAAAAATCTTGCCACACCAATCTATTGCATTTCTTTGAAGGGGTGAATAAAGATGAACCAGTTGATATTGTGTATTTGGATTTCCAAAAGGCATTTGACAAAGTATTTAATGAAAGACTTCTGAGGAAATTAGAAAATCATGGGATAGGAGATAATGTCCTTTTATGGATTGAGAACTGGTTGAAAGACAGAAAACAGAGTGGGTTTAAATGGTCAGTATGGAGAAGGATAAATAGTGGGGCTCCCCAGGGGTCTGTGCTGGGACTGCTGCTTTTTAACATAATTATCAATGATCTAGAGATGGAAATAACTAGTGAGATAATTTTAAATTGCAAAAGGATTGTGAAACATTGTAAGAAGACCTTGTGAGACTGGAAGACTGAGTGTCAAAATGGCTGATGACTTTTAATGTGAGCTAATGCAAAGTAATGCATGTGGGAAAGAGGAACCCAAACTATAGCTATGCGATGCTAAGTTCTGTGTTAGGAGTCACTACCCAGGAAAAGGATCTAGGTGTCATTGTTGAGGATACATTGAAATCCTCAGCTCAATGTGTGGTGGCTGCTAAGAAAGCAAATAGATTGTTAGGAATTATCAGGAAAGGAATGAAACACAAAGATGAAAATGTTATAATGCCCTTGCATCACTCTATGGCCGCGCCTCGAATAGTGTGTGCTGTTCTGGTCACCATATCTCAAAAAAGATATAGCAGAATTAGAAAAGGTTCAGAGAAGGGTGGCAAAAATGATAAAAGGGATGGGACAACTTTCCTATGAGGAAAGGCTAAAGTAGGGTAGGGCTCATCACCTTGGAGAAGAGATGGATCACGGGTGATATGATAGAGGTCTATAAAATAATGAGTGGAGTGAACAGGGTAGATGTTGGAGGTGACTTACTGTTGGGCCCTGAGACAGGTGCAGATCCCTCCCCTGCCACCGGGAGTCCTGGGCCTGCTGTGTGCCTTTCTTCTGAGACTGGAGACGGTTTGCTGGAGACTACAGGATTTGGCATCTGTGGATCTGCAGTGGCCAACCTGCCTTCTTGTCTTCAGCGTTTGATCTTGGCCCTCCTGCTCCACATGGCCTGAACTTGCTGTTGTTATTTCTTGTTGACTGAATCGAGCGGAGTCTACTTCAGTGGAGCCGGAAGACCTGATGTCGGTAGATCGCTGGTGGAGCTATGAGACATTCTGGAGGATCAGCCTTGATGAGGAAGAATATCTGTGTCGCCTTGAGACATCACACAGCCAGAGATCCCGACGAATCGGCCCTGCTGTCCATTGGGCCTGCGGCTGTCCCTGCTCCGGCAGTGATTTTGATGGCGGACTTCAATATCAGCTGTGACCTGCCTCCTACTTTTTACCTGCGATCTTCAGCGTTAGCCCTCACCCAAGGTTGGGATCTAGAGATCAATTTCGGCCAGTGATAGACTATCATCGAGGGTTCTTCTCGGCCATTGTATCCTGCTGTTGCCTTACACTGATTAGAGCCCAATTGGACTTCTACTCTGTCTTGCTTGGATTGCTTTGGGTCTTTCAGGTTTTGATTTATTTTAATGTTATTCTTTTTATTTTTTATTATTTGAATTGTTATATCTTTACTATTTCATAATTGTTTTCTCAGGTACTTTAACTAGATTGTGAGCCTTCGGGACAGTTAGGGAAGTTCCAAGTACCTAATTTTATTTTATTGTAACCCGTTCTGGGCTCCTGGGGAGGACAGGCTATAAAAGTGAACAAATAAATAAATAAATCACTTGTTCACTCTTTCCAAAAATACTAGAACTAGGGGACATGTGATGGAGCTACTAAGTAGTAGATGGCTTGGGGAAATCCACTGCTTATTCCTAGGATAAGCAGCATAGAATCTGTTTTGCTACTTGGGATCTAACTAGGTACTTGGGACCTGGGTTGGCCACTGTTGGAAATAGGATACTGGGTCTATCAAAGTATGGCAATTCTTATGTTCTTAAGAAGAAATACAAAAGAAAAAAAAAGAGAATGATTAGGAGGATAAGTAAACAAATCGCTGAGTACTCTAAGGAATTAGATGAGGTAGGGAGATGAGGAGTATGATGAATAAGAGATGAAAGGAGATAAAGAAGGTAATGAGTAGGAATGTGCATGTTAAACATGGTTTTATTTGTTTTCAGTCATATTGGCTGATTTTCAATTAGTTTTTATTTCATTCTGTACTTTCTCTTGTATAAAACAATTCTGCATGAAAATTGGCTTTATGCATGTTAACTCATAGTTTTAAACATGTCAAATTGATTTTGCCAGCACGAGTTGGTGCTGAAAAGGTCTCAGCCCCAACCAAGAAGAGAATGACATGGATATGGTTCAATCCATGATCTGAAACAATGTTAAAAAACATAAAATTTAATTTCTGCAAATTGGCGCTTAACGAAATAAGATAACACTCTTCTCAACTACAGTTGCAAAATAACGCTCAGAATTTAAGAAGTTGGTTGGTTGGGCTGAGAACTTTTCAGCACCCCCTTGTAACATGAAAAGATCCAAATGTAATGTAATGCAGAAAGAATGCACATACCTAATAATGGGGTCATTGTACTAAGGCGCGCTAACTGATTTATACCCTCTTTTATGAACGCATAGCGCAGGTTTTAGCGCCGGCAGTGGTAGTAACTTCTCCGATGCTCTTATGAGCGTCGGAGCAATTACCGCAACTGCAAGCACTAAAATCCACGCTAGGCGTTCAGAAACGAGGGCATTAGCGCACGCTAACCAATTTAGCATGTGCTCATTGATTTAGCGCACGCTAAATGTTAAGGCGCCCGTAAAATATAATGGGCGCCTCAGCATGCACTAAATCGGTTATCGTATGCACTAAGTTGGTTACTGAGCCCCAGTAAAAGGACCCCAATAAGGAAGATTAACTCATGAAAAGAGAAAGGAATAGAAATGCTAACAAGGAACAGAGAGGAATCTGAGGAAGAGGAAGAAAAGAGAACAGTATGAGCAGATATGCTGTGTAAAGTTATTGGCAATGTTAAACAGAAAGTATCAAAAAGATAGCCATTACTGTGAAAATGAAAAAAAAAGATGAGAATAGGTGTGTAAGCCCCATTTTGGATAGAATGTGGAAATCAGAAATGATAGATTTCTGGTAAAGTTTTATGTATTTACTAGTCGTTAAGCCCGTTACATTAACGGGTGCTAGAATTTATGTCTGTATTTTTCTTTCTGTCTCTTTCCTCCCTCCATTTCCCTGTGTAGCGCTGTCTCTGCTTTCTTCCTCAGTCTCCACTCTCGAGCTGTAACACTACTGCTTAGCTTTTTCTCCCTGCAAGCATCTCTGCTCTCTTTCTCATCCCCAGTCTCTTTGCTATTTTTCTCTTCTTGCAGGGGTCTCTGCTCTCCTTTCTCTATATGTTCCTGATTCCTGCAAACTTCTGTTTTCTCTGTATGCTCTTGATCCTGTGTTTCCCTGTAGGTGTCTCTTCCTTTTTTTTTTTTAACATTAGCATTCGCATTCCCGTCACCTGCAACTGAAAGCTAATCACCATCAATCAATAATCACACAACTCAGTTTTATTGGAATAAATATTTGGCCGCAGCTTTATTATCTATCTGAATATTATCTTTACTTACAATGCAATCTGTGTCCAAAAACCAACAAACCCCCAATGCATATTTCACACACCCCAAGGGAGCTATTCGGTGTCGAAACTAGCTCCAGTTAAGTCTTTAAATTTATAACATTCCCCCAAACGGCCCACGGTGACGCAAGGCCATGCTTCCCCTCCCCTCCCCCCAAACATGACCCACGGTGACGCAAGGTCATGCTTCCCCTCCCCCCAAACATGATCCACGGTGACGCAAGGTCATGCTTCCCCTCGCAGCGGTATCGCATACGAGTGTCACATTTATTTATTTATTAACTGCTCATCTCCCAGATCCAACTGGGCCAAACCCCATTTTCCGCCCCACCCAAAGCTGCGACCACCTCCCCCCCAACCCCATAAGCTCCTCCAAACCCACTCAAGTCGACATATAACATGTAAACCCCCCACCCCACCCCACAACACTGACACAAAACATAACATCAGCACAAATGGGAGGGAGGGAGGGATAATCTTTTCCTGAAGAGACTACTCTACTGTTCCCCTTTCCTCACAGAATTCACTCCAGAGTGCCACAACATCCAACCAATCACGTGACTGCTCCACCCCATCACCTTAGCAACCTCCCTAATCATTTTTCTTTCTTACAAGCTCTATCTATTAACCCTTTCTTACCTCCTCTTATAAAATTGTCAATCCTTATTCTACAGACCCTTGATAACACCTCATATATTCCCCTCACTATCTGTCCCCCCTCCCATTTTACCCACACCATCATTCAATAAATATTACCAGCCGGTGACATCAGCTCAGCTAATGTTATATCACACCAGATGAATCTGGTGTTCTTCTTAACATTAGCATTCGCATTCCCGTCACCTGCAACTGAAAGCTAATCACCATCAATCAATAATCACACAACTCAGTTTTATTGGAATAAATATTTGGCCGCAGCTTTATTATCTATCTGAATATTATCTTTACTTACAATGCAATCTGTGTCCAAAAACCAACAAACCCCCAATGCATATTTCACACACCCCAAGGGAGCTATTCGGTGTCGAAACTAGCTCCAGTTAAGTCTTTAAATTTATAACATTCCCCCAAACGGCCCACGGTGACGCAAGGCCATGCTTCCCCTCCCCTCCCCCCCAAACATGACCCACGGTGACGCAAGGTCATGCTTCCCCTCCCCCCAAACATGATCCACGGTGACGCAAGGTCATGCTTCCCCTCGCAGCGGTATCGCATACGAGTGTCACATTTATTTATTTATTAACTGCTCATCTCCCAGATCCAACTGGGCCAAACCCCATTTTCCGCCACAAGCGGTGACAGCCTCGAGCTTGTCACCGCTCCCCCCACCACATAAGCTGCGGCCAACAGCTTTAAAACAAGTCTCCAATAAAATAGGCCAAACCTATGCCTGAAAGGTTGACAGCATCAGGACAATAATGTCCATGGAAAATAGCTGCAACAAACTCATGAGAAATCACTCTAAACCCCCACATGCTATCCATAACTCCAAAAGCTTAGTATTAAACCCACTCAATAGCAACCATGTCCCAATCCTTCTTACACACTCAATAGAGGACCAAACAAAACAAAAAGGGGTGGGGGCATTAGGGAAAACACAGACAGCAGACAACAGATCCTGCCTCAGGGGCAGTATGAAATCCTCTCCCTTTGCTGAACAAATGTCACAACCCATCAAAAGAATCATAAGGGAAGCAGAATAGAAGATTAGGAAACTGTCTTTGCTGGAAAAGGATTAGCAAGGGTCACTCCCAACAAATGCTCCATATACTTAACCATAAAATCTATAGTCCATGCCCCACTGGACTCAGAAACAGCTAAGAAAATCCTCACCAGCCCAATAGAATGGTAAACAAGATATTGCACATTCCCGTTACTCCACACACACACGTATAAAAGAATCCAAATTCCTGATCCTTCCAAGAAGGTGACCGGGGAATAGGCAATTGCATTTAACCTGCAGTCAACCCAACATCTCCAGACAGCTACTCCATGAACACAATAGCAGGTCGAGAAGGTGCCAGTTTACCCACTTGATAATCTGCCCAGTGCTGCAAAAAGGCTAATCGCCAGAGCACCACTACAAATCATGAAGTGCACACATTAGGCAATACTGCAAACAAATGTCACTAAACCCTCATACAAAAAACAAACAAACAAGTAAACCCTGCACATGGACACCAGATCACACGCACCCACAACCAATTTCATAACTTCCATAAAATCCCCACACCAGCAAATGTCAAGTGAACCATCTTCTAAAATCATCCTACAAACAAACAATACAGTACTAATAGAACATGCGGCTACTCCATATGAGAAAGGAGCAATGCACCTCTGGCACCCAAAATTGCAGAAAATGAGTCAAACAAAGCAGTTTGGCTCTCAGCACCTATCCAGCACCTTGCAGTTCCTCCAGTCTGAGGACACAAACAAAGCCACTTAGAAAAAACATAAGGACAGATAAAGACCAAAATGCCCAGCCAGTATACCCCTCCACAGTAACAATTAACTCCTCTCTCCCAGAGAGTCCATGTGCCTATCCAAAGCCGTCCTGAATTCAGAAACTATTTCATGCATCTACTACTCCTACACCTACTGGAATTCCAAAACTATTTCATGCATCTACCTCACCTTCTGTAACAATGTAGCGCCATACCGTACTGTAGAGCCCAGCACTGCTGCACTGCATCCCCTGCCCTCTTACTTTGGATTTGCTGTCAAATAAAAGGGGAGTCATCTCATGTATAGTTAGGCCACATAGGTATTTAAACATCACTATTATCTCCCTTCTCATGCTCCTCCTCAAAGTATACAGATGGAGATCATGAACTCAGTTCCCATATGCCTATAGGACATAGACCATCAACCCTTGTAGTAGCCTTCCTTTGAACTGAACTTAAATGTACACAAAATTCACAAGGAGGTCTCACCAAAATTTGTAGAGGGGCAGCAAACTTCCATTGTCCTGCTGGCCATACTGATTCCCATGCATCCAAACATCTGTCTAGCTTTTGCTAGCACTGTTACAACCTGGTTGCCTCCTGAAGCTCATCACATACAATCACACCAAACCCGCACTCCTCATTCGTACACCAAGGTCTTCACTCTTTAATCGCACCATTCCCTTGTGGTTTAGCAATGCAAATGCATGACCTGGCATTTCTAAACATGAAATCTGAGCTGCACAATATGAAGCCATTCTACAACTTAAGCCCATCCTCGTTAGGCACACCATCAGGACTGTCTGGTCCATTACTGCTTTGGACTCCTACAACAATCCCACTTACATAATTGTGAAAAGAACAAGCCCAATAACAAACCTTCAAACACACTACCGATAAGATCCTCCCTTGGCATAACCATCTCCTGGGACCACAACCCACTGACACCTTACTGACCAACTAGTTCCTGCCCCAGACCACCAGTGGAGCCCTCCATACCGAGAACACTGAATACGATATGCCTATGAAAATGGTAAAATGACTAAAATCAAAATACACCATATTCACCACACTCCCCTTATCTAATGCCAAGATCACCCAAAGAAAGTAAGTAGATTTGTCGATCTAAATCTGTCTCTAGTGAATCCCCAAGCTCTGTTGTAAAAGTGTTTCTATTGAGATACTCACCAATAAGTCAAACTTACCGGTCTGTATATCCCTAGTGCTGCCTTTTCTCCATTTGTTGTGGAGGGAAACCATATTCTCCCTGCTCTATTCATGCATTACCCACTCCCTACTCTACAGAAGCAGTGAGAAGGTAGTCAGCAGAGTCACCAGAACTACCCCCAAATTCTTGCAGTACCCTTGGATGTACCAGCCATTCCCCTCGTGGTATCCACCCGTAGTTCTAACGAACCCTCACAAACCCAAGCCACTGAAAATCAATCAGGGTTTTTTACACCTCCTGCCCCAGTCACATGAGGTGTTTGTACACCCTCCCCCCCAAACACTTCAGCTGTGAACCCAGAACAGAAAATATTAGTGAAGAAGTCATCTATCTCTTTACCATCTGCTACTTATTGGCCTCTTGTACCCTTGGGTTCCACAATGCCACTTTTGCATGTCTTCCTATCCCTAATAAATCCAAAAATGTCTTGTCCCCCATCATTATCGTGGCAGCTATTTATCCTTCCATCTCTATCTTTACTTTCCAGACTACTCGACCAACCCCCTCCCCCCCCTTAACTCTATCCAATAGTGCTTCTGATGCCTTGCACCTTATAAGAACAGAAGAACAGAAGAATTGTGATAATGGGACAGACCAAAAGTCCATCAAGAACAGTATCCTGTTTCCAACAGTGGCCAACCCAGGACCCAAGAACCTAGTGAGATCCTATAATCCAAATTCTATGCCCTAGTAATAAAACAGAAATTATGCTGCCTATCATAGGAATAAGCAGAGGATTTCCCCAAGCCATCTCAATAAGGCCTTCTCGGTTAGGAAAGTACCCAAACCTTTTTTAAACCCCGCTAAGCTAAGTGATTTCACCTCATTCTCCAGCAATGAATTCCATAGATTAATCACATGTTGTGTGAAGACATATTTATCTGGTTTGTTATAAATCTACTACTTAATAGATTCATTGCACACCCCCTAGTCCTAGTATTTTTGGAAAGAGTGAACCAGCGATTCACATCAGCCCTTTTCACTGCACTCCACTCAGTATTTCCTATACATGACATACACAATAGGTTGTTACCCTTACAATAACTTTGTTTAGGTTTGCTCACCACTTACCTAGATGATTCCCCACTAACACCATAAAAACTTTTACCCTTTAATTTCTCCAGCACAAATAAACCAAACCCTCAACTTTACTACAATGAACCCTCTCCCTTTCCACAGAGACAGACACCAAGAAATCTATTTCCCCCTAACACACACACCACACACCCAGAAAAACACCACAAGTACATAATATGAATGTACCTTAAACACCAAGAACAGGTCATCTCCAGCTGAGCTAACAAATCAGGACAGCTGACACCATGCTGAATCACCACAGAAAGAATGGCAGACACAGGAAGATCCAAGAGACCCAGAAAGGCCATAGCACAAAAGGAAAATTAGGAAGATGGCCCCTATTGACACTCCAAACAAAATTTTTAAATCACAATACTGTGAATGCTGATGCCATACAGTCATGCAGCCGCTGAGCACATAACTATTGCAATGGCAGCTGCCAGTGCTCCTAAGCTCCCAGACACGGGAACACCAAATCCGCGAAGGCCGCAAATCCACAACTCTGCCTAGCTGTAAAAACAAACACCTGAATGCAGCATTGGCACTTCCCAACTCCCTCCTTCTAACACCAGAATTTAGAGTCAAAGCCTCAAATCTATCTAGAAGTGCCCTACCATGTGGCACACAGACCAGCCAGTCACTACCCTCGTGAACTAAAGACCAACCACCTGCCAGTTCCTTCAAACTAGCCTACTAAGAAACAACCTGGCAAAATTACACCTCAACAGAAAGACCTCTCTGTGTCACACGAAATAACCCCAACAGGTAAGTCCCTCTCTCACACACTGTACATTAGCGAGCAAACACCTTTCACATCCCATCTCCCTCACAGTCAACCCACTCTGCCCACGGTCGTGCAGACAACTCACCAAATGGCAGCCCAGCGCTAACTACTGCTCCACACAGGGGACTGTTGTGCTGCCAGGCTGTTAAACCTCAACAGAAGAGCCCAAACTGCTCCTCTCCATTGCAGTCTCTGCTTAATCAGGCAACAAATCCAGCACCTGACAGACAAATAGCCTGCCCTGACTAAAACACAGACACAGAGAAGGTTAACAAGGCAAAAAATTATCTTACTCAAAATAAACCAAACTTCCTAACATTAAAATCACAATGAAAAAGAATATTTTTAGTAAGAATTAATATACTCTGAAGAGAATAATCTTTTCCTGAAGAGACTACTCTACTGTTCCCCTTTCCTCACAGAATTCACTCCAGAGTGCCACAACATCCAACCAATCACGTGACTGCTCCACCCCATCACCTTAGCAACCTCCCTAATCATTTTTCTTTCTTACAAGCTCTATCTATTAACCCTTTCTTACCTCCTCTTATAAAATTGTCAATCCTTATTCTACAGACCCTTGATAACACCTCATATATTCCCCTCACTATCTGTCCCCCCTCCCATTTTACCCACACCATCATTCAATAAATATTACCAGCCGGTGACATCAGCTCAGCTAATGTTATATCACACCAGATGAATCTGGTGTTCTTCTTTATTCCTTCTTCACGTATGGTTGATTTATTAAAAGTTTTTATATTTTTCCTATTTGTTGCATGCCTGTCTCCTTGGTCGCTGTATGTTTCTCTTTTTTTGCTTTCTGTGTTTGTTTGTTTTTTTTTTGCTGATTGTCTACTTGGTCGCTGTCAGTCTGTCTGTCTCATTGGCTGCTGTATGTGTTTTTTGCAGTCTAACTCCTTGGCCACTGTATGTCTGTATGGTTTATTTTCCTGAATTTATCCTTGGGCATTGTATTTTTTTTTTTTCTGTTTGTCTCATTGGCTGTTTGTACTTTTTTTTTTTTTGCTGTCTCCTTGCCCACTGTCTCTCTGTCTGTCTCCTTGGCTGCTGTATGTCTGTTTGTCATTTTTTCCCCTGTGTCTCTCTCTCTCCTTGTCCTCTGTGTTTTGTTATTTTTTCAATCTGTCTCTTTAGCCCCCTGTCCTTCTGTGAGTGTCTGTGTGTCTCTCTCTCCTTGTCCTCTGTGTTTTGTTATTTTTTCAATCTGTCTCTTTAGCCCCCTGTCCTTCTGTGACTGTCTGTGTGTCTCTCTCTACTTGTGCACTGTTGTTTGTTTGTTTTTTTCAATCTCTCTTTAGCTCCTGATCCCCTCTCACTGACCCTTGTGCGACTGCATGTTATTCCGGCTGGGTTTCCATGGCAACCCTGCTCGCGGGTCTGTGAGTGTAGGACCATTTTGTCGGGTCTGGGCGCTGTGTAGCGGGGAGGCGGGGCCTCAGCACCGGCCGGGCGGCTCGCACCGCCGGCCCCCAGGAACCCGAGGCCGGTGGCGGGGGAGGCAGGGACATGCCTGGTGTGCCATGGTGCAGGAGGAACGGAGATCGTCGTCTGGCTGCGGTCCGGCTTGTGGAGGCGATCGGGTGGTGACGTATTCGCGCGCATGCGCACTCCTTCGGCCACAGACCTACAGCGCACGGAACACGCAAATAGAAGTGCGCATGCGCGAGTTAGCCTTTTATTATATAGGATTAGTTATTTATATCCTGCCTATCAATGGAGGTTGGTTAAGTGACTTTACATTCAGGTACTCTACTACTACAAATTATTTCTATAGCGCTACCAAACCCACGCAGTACTGCAGAGTCACAAAGAATAAGAAAACAGTCCCTGCTTGAAAGAGCTTACAATCTAAACAGACAAGACAGACAAACAGGATGCAATGGATACAGTTAAGGGGAACGGTAATCAGCGGGCTGGGTTGGAGGTCAGAGGAGTAGAGTTGAGGATTGAAAGCTATATCAAAATGTGGTTTTTCAAGTTTCAAGTTTAATTCATTTTAATATACTGACCATCGACGTGCACCTGGCCGGTTTACAATGCTAAAAATGAAAGATTAAAATAAATTTTTCAAGGGGGGGAAATTTGGACATTAAATAGACAAATTACAAATACGAACATTAGCTTGAGGGTTAAGGGGGAGGGGAAGTTAAAAATTACATCATTAAAAACAAATTAATTAAAAGAAAGAGGGGGGGAAGTAAAACACCAGGATTGGGGATCGCTTCTTATAAGCGGTTCGTGTTTATACTGCTAGCTGTTTAAAAAAGGGAAGGGTCTTGATGGACAAACTTGGGAAATTAATTCCAGGCATAGGGGGCAGCTAGATGAAAGGAATGAAGTCTAGAACTGGCAGTGGAGGAGAAGGGTAACATTAAGAGTGACTTATCTGAGGAACGGAGTTCTCTGGGAGGTGTATAAGGAGAGAGATGGTAGGAGAGATATTGAGATGCAGCAGAATGAACACACTTGTATGTCAGCAATAGGAGCTTGAACTGTATGTGATGGCAGATAGGGAGCCAGTGAAGTGACTTAAGGAGAGGGGTGACATGAGCGTAGTGTGTGCTAAATCAGTTAGTGCATCTCAATGAATTCTCCCCCCCCCCCATTTTGTAGAATACTAGCATTTATTCATGCGAGTGTGACAATCATACATGTTAGTGTTAGTTGTACACACAGCTGTATTCGATGACATGTATGTACTGTATATGCCCGGCGGTGTTCACAGGTGGAGGAGCATGGGACCATAGGCAGGGCTGATATTTATGCGTGTAGCTAACAGAATACAGTAAGTTACACAAGCATTTCCCCCAATCAGACCCTGGGAGATCACCCAGGGACACCTAGAAGTGTATGCCAACAAATATATATGTATGCATGCCATTTTGAAATTATACATGTTTGTGCTGCCAATTGAGGAGAAAGTCTGTAAACCTTCAGGAAATCATAAGAACTTAAAAGTTGCCATATTGGGACAAACTGAAGGTACATCAGTCCTTTCCAACAGTGGCCAACCCAGGACACAAGTACCTGGCAAGATCCCAAAGAGTACAACATATTTTATACTGCTTATCCTAGGAATAAGCAGTGAATTTTCTCACATCCATCTTAAGAATGGCTTATGGACATTTCTTTTAGAAAATTATCCAAACTTTTTAAAACCCTGATAAGTTAATTGCTTTCATCATATTTTCCAGCAACAAATTCCAGAGTTTAATTTACACCTTGAGTGAAGAAATATTTTCTCTGGTTTCTTTTAAGTCTACTACTTAGGGCTCCTTTTACTAAGGTGCGTTAGGGCCTTAACGCACAGAATAGCGCATGCTAAATTGCCACGCACGCTAGACCTTAATGCCAGCATTGAGCTGGCATTTTTCTAGAAGCGTACCATGTGGTTTAGCGCGCAGTAATTTTGTGCGTGCACTAAAAACACTAGCGCACCTTAGGAAAAGAAGCCCTTAGTACAGGGGTAGGCAATTCCGGTCCTCGAGAGCCAGAGCCAGATCAGGTTTTCAGGATATCCAAGATAAATATGCATGAGATAGATTTGCATCTCAAAGAGGCAGTGCATGCAAATCTATCTCATAGATATTCATTGTGGATATCCTGAAAACCTGACCTGGCTCCAGCTCTCGAGGACCGGAATTGCCTACCCCTGCCTCAGTGACTCCATCACATGCTCCCTAGATAAAGTATTTTTGGAAAGAGTAAACAAGCACTTCACATCTACCCATTCTACTCTACTCAGTATTTTATAGCCCTTTATCATGTCTCCCATGTGCCGTCTTTCTCCAGGCTGAAGAACCCTAGCTGCTTTAACCTTTCCTCATAGGGAAATCATCCCATTCCTTTTATCATTTTTGTCATCCATCTCTGTACCTTTTCTAATTTTTCTATATCTTTTTTTTCATATGCGGCAAACTAGAATTGCACATAGTATTCAAGGTGCAGCCACGCCATGGAGTGATACAAAGGCATATTAATAACATTCTCATCTTTGTTTCCCATTCCTTTGCTGATAATTCCTAATGTTCTATGTGCTTTCTTAGCCACTGCCACACACTGAGCTGAGGGTTTCAACGTATCCTGAATGATGGCACCTAGATTCTTTTCCTGGGTAGTGATTCCTAATGTGGAACCCTGTATCACATTACTATAGTTTGGGTTCCTCTTTCCCACATGCATCACTTTGCCGTTTTGGTGGAGGATGGGCTGGGGAGGGCTTCAATGGCTGGGAGGGTGTAGATGGGCTGGAGTAAGTCTTAACAGAGATTTCGGCAGTTGGAACCCAAGCACAGTGCCAGGTAAAGCTTTGGATTCTTGCCCAGAAATAGCTAAGAAGAAAAAAATTAAAAAAATTTAAATTGAATCAGGTTGGGCAGATTTGATGGACCATTCTGGTCTTTATCTGCCTTCATCTACTATGTTACTATGTTACATTAAATGTCATCTGCCATTTTGATACCTACTCTCCCTATGTCACAAGGTCCTCTTGCAATTTTTTTCACAATTCTCTTGTGATTTAACAGCTATGAATAACTTTGTGTCATTAGCAAATTTAAGTGTCTTACTAGTTAATCCATCTCTAGATCATTGATAAATACGTATGTTAAAAAGCAACGGTCCTAGCACCAGACCTCTGGTGAACCATTATTTACCCTTCTCCATTGAGAATATTGATTATTTAACCCTACTCTCTGTTTTCTATCTCTAACCAGTTCTTAATCCATAATAGTACATTACCTGCTATCCCATGACTTTCTAATTTCCTCAGAAGTCTTTCATGAGGAATTTGTGTAATGCCTTTTGAAAATCCAAATGCACAATATTGACTGACTCACGTTTATCAACATGTTTATTCATTCAACCATTTGAAGAAATGTAGTAGATTGGTGAGGTAAGATCTCTGTTGACTAAATCAATGTTGACTCTGTAATTTTGTTCTTTATAATAGTCTCTACCATTTTGCCTTGCACCAGTGTCAGACTCACCAGTCTATAATTTCCTGAGGAACATAAGAAATAGTCTATAATTTCAGTGAATATAAGAAATGCTGGGAGAATAAGGGAACAACCTCACCATTTATTTTTGGAACACTGCCAAGAACACACAGGCTTTGGAACCTAAATGTTCTTGGGAATATCTGTAACTTCCAATATTGATTTCTTTTGCTCTCCTTTTCTAAATGGAGAATACATATATATCTTTGATCTCACCTAAAACATGCTCACTTGGCAAATTTGGACGTATACATTTTGGCTTTCCAAGACAGGTATTTAGATATTCATATGATATATACATGTTCGAGCCAGTTCATATACATCTTTATCACAAACAGGGCTTCTAAAACAAGGGTCATTGTCCCCATACTGTAGGGCATAGGATAATGGATATCAGTAAAAGATCTTTCTTCATTTAGCAGTTAATTTACTAACAGCATTACTCAGAGTCCATTACATAAAATGCTGCCAATAATATATATTAATTAAATTAGACTGCGCTGTTAGTAAATGACTCTCTTAGGGGTCCTTATGTTAAAACCATGGCAAATGTGGCCTTAGCACACACTTATTTGAGTCTTTTCTAAGCACTAAGGCCACTTTTGATATGGCCAGAAAATGGCTAATTCTGGTAGAAGGATATAGGAATCTGAACTCTAGGTAATTATCCCCTAGTCGTGAATTGATTGCAGAAGGATGTCATACACATCTTTTAACTCCACCTCATTCCCCAGCAGATTGTACTGTCACCTTCAGTTTTTTCTTCTGCAAGTGAATTGAAAAAAGGGTCTTTCTGATCTGCTTTGCTTAGTTTTATTATTATTATTATTATTATTATTTTATTGTTGTTGTTTTTTTGGAGAGAGGTCTTCAAGTAGTGAGGCTTCAGTGTCAAGAGAATCCAAGTTTCTGGGGAAGCTCTGCCTGGGAGAGGACACAGACTCCCTAAGAGTAGTCTGTAGCTAGCAGGGCAACGCTTTAGTGTACCTATGTAGCCTGCTGCTTCCCTTGACCTAGGAAGTGCGGAACACTTTGCACTGTTGGCTCCAGATAGACTTATTGTCCAATGGCATGCCTCTGGGCATCCCTTCATGAATGATTTTGACAACCAATGCCAGCCTGTACTGCTGGGGGGGGGGGGAGTTCACTGTGATGGGCATTCCATTCAGAGATGCTTTCACAGAGAAAATGGTCTATAAATTGGTTGGAGCTTCAAGCCATTTGACTGGCATTACAGTCGATGGAGAGTTCCCTGGAAGGCAAGGCAGTCGGTGCTTTCTCAGACAATGCAACCGCAGTAGCTTATGTCAACTGGCAGGGGGCCTCCAGAAGTGTTCTGTTGTTTAAGGGGCTAGTCTCTCTTGCTTTCAAGCTTGAGTGGAAAAGGGTTTTATGGCCTCTCACCCAGACATGACCAGATTTTTGAAAGGGGCACTCAGGTTACATCCTCCTATATCAGCCTTTCCCAGAGTGGAACCTTAGCATCATTTTGAAGGGATTTAATAAGGCTTCGTATGAACTTCTGCGGAAGGCATCACTCCTGGATCTCACTGTTAAAGACAAGATTTCTGGTGGTGAAAAAGAATCTCAGATGCAGCAGGGTATGACGCTGCCCATGCCAGTAACATCTCAGCTGATGATTGATGGTTTCTTTACGCAGCAGATAGCAGGTATAGGCCTTTGCTGTAGGTGGCATCAGTGGAACTGCTGTGTTATTGGGGGGAGGAGGGTAATGTTTCTCTCAGCCCTCCTGAGCATTCGATGCCTGTCTGGAGCACTGCACTTTTTGAACCTCGTGGTATAGTCTTCTTGGTACTGGCCTGCAAGACTCTGGCTCTGCTTGGGCTCTGCCCAGGAACAGTTTCATCCCACTGCTGGAGATCATGATGGAAAGACCTTTGTTGCATTGACCCTCACAGGGTCCCCCAGTATTTCATTGGAGATCTGAAGGATCATCTCTACATAGAACAGGCCAGCTGATTGCTGAGGTAACTTTAGATGCCATATGGGGACTTCTTGCCAAACTGGAATCCACATTTGTAAGTTGCTCATCTGATATTACCAATTTAAAACAATCTTGTGGGATATTAGCTACAGGTTTGAGACTTTAGAAATAAACTATTGTATACATCTTGAAAATTTGGAAAGATCATTGAAGGATAATTCTGAGATAATACAAACTTTAGTTAAAGACAAATTATTATATATCAAAAATTGGAGTAATTTGAGAATCAATATAGACACTTTAATCATTGACTACTTAATTTTCTGAAAGTCTTGGGTTAACAACCATTAAAGATTTTTAAGAGATATCTTACTGATGATTGAGATATATTGAGGTGTTTGAGGCAGGAAGTCTGTTAGTCACAAATTTGCCAAAATTTGTGACCAACGGATTTCCTGCCTTAATCACCTCAAGCCCCAGCCAATCAGATTTGAGGACCCACTATGTATATATAAAAACAAACTGCAGACCTGACAGCACACCCTGAAGAAAGCCACAGTATGATGGCTGAAACATCGGTTCTACCTACCCAGATACAGCAAGACTTGGACAACTGTAACAGTCGTTTTTGTTCCTTTTTTGGATGCAAAGAAGCTTACAATTGGCCAAATTCCTCAGACTTCAGAAGCTCTCCCTGTTCTTGAGGAATAGATTAACATACTTATTCATCATGCCAATGCCTGATTTCTGTTAATATCGTTTCATCTAATATGTGTTTTCCCCCCTCCTGATTGCTAGTTTGTGGTCTAAACATATCTTCACTGCTTACCTTTACGTCGGAGGATAATTTACAAGGTTTCAATACTCACTTTCAAGGCATTCCAGACAGGTTTACCCAAATATCTCTTTTCTCTAACAATTCTTTATACACCAAATTGGGTCCTGTGTTCATCAAGCAATCACTGCCTTGTTCTCACTGGATCAAAAGAGTGTGCAATTTGAGTGCACCAGATCCAATGCTTTTTATTTCCTGTTGCCATTTACTTGGAATATTTTACCTTTACACATTTGCAGTGAGTTATCATTTAAGAAGTTTAAATCAGCCTTGAAAACTTGGCTGTTTCAGCAGGCACATACTGGTGGCTAGGTATGGAGTCCCTATGGTTAAGGAACACTGACTTTCTGGCTTCCTGGCTGCTACTTTTAACCTGTTTCCTCCAAATTTTTTAATATCTTTTTCCGTCTCTCCTAACCTTTGTCTTGAGTGTGTTTGGTAATGCTGTCTTATGTATTGAATGGAGTTCCTTTCCTTTTTTTTTTTTTTTTTTTTTAGTTTGTAAACCCTTGGTTCTGCAAATCAGTAAGGGCAGGATAAAAATATTTAATTAACTATTATCTTGGGTAAAGTATATGATTTTTTTCTCATGTTTACAATTACAAGGGGCCACTGAAAAGTTCTCAGCCCAACCAACAAACTTGGGGCGGTCTCCATCGAGGGCTATAAGCTTAGTCCAGTGATTTTCCACTTTTTTCATTCCGTTGGAAAAATGCAGAACAACAAAAGTGGAAAACCATTGGACTAAGGGCTCCTTTTACTAAGGTGCGTTAGGGCCTTAACGCGCGGAATAGCATGTGCTAAATTGCCCCGCACACTAGACCTTAATGCCAGCATTGAGCTGGAATTATTCTAGAAGCATATCGTGCGGTTTAGCGCGCGGTAATTGTGTGCATGCGCTAAAAACGCTAACGCACCTTAGTAAAAGGAGCCTTTAAGTGTATAGACCTCGATAAAGACTGCCCCAACTTTGTTAGTTGGGCTGAGAACCCCTGATCTGTCATATTGCTTTGACAAGTGGATGCCTGCAATTAATTCTTAAAATTGAATTAAAAAAAAAAAAAAAGATTTTTTTTCTGTGACTAAAATTACTAAAGAGAAGAATTTAAAAGTACAATGTTAAGTACATAAGTACATAAGTACATAAGTAGTCGCCTCCGCCGGGGCAGACCAGAGGTCCATCCAGCCCAGCGGTCCGCTCACGCGGCGGCCCATCAGGCATATTGCCTGGTCAGTGGTCCCTGACTAATTTTATTGCCTACCTCTACAGTTATCTCTAAACCTTCCACTGCTCTTATCTGTACCCCTCAATCCCTTTGTCTTCCAGGAACCTATCCAGGTCATCCTTGAAACCCTGTACTGTGCTATTTCTTATCACGGCCTCCGGAAGGGTGTTCCATGTGTCCACCACCCTCTGTGTGAAAAAGTACTTCCTTGCGTTTGTTACTTTTAAACCACTCTGAAAGCACAACCGAAAAATGCTTCACCTCAACCTTGCTATGAAAAGCCTTCACGTTCTTTTAGCTGGGCTCAGTAAGGGCTATTTTCAGATAAATTTGTATTGGTAAAGTTAAATGACTGAACAATGTCCTTCACAAAGACATTGTGAACCAGTCAAAACAAAAAAGAGACTGAAGCTTTTTTCATGTTCACGTTTAATATGTTGAAGTACAAAATTCCTCCATTTTCTCCATTATCTTTCTTTACCTCTCCTCTTATCCTCAGTTCCTCCAATGAATTTTCTTGATTGCATTAGGCAAGTGCAATAAAGTAATATACTGTATGTGCTGTAATACAGTTATAACTTAGGGGAAGGGTTAATTTTAGGGCAAGACCCCAGTAGAGAAAAAAAAAAAAAGTTGAGCACAGAATCAATTCAATAAACAAGTATGATTAATAATGTAACCAAAGTTTATTAGCATCATCTCCTCTGCCCTCCAATTCTCTTTCCTGCTGGGAGCTTAGTGTATCTGCGAAAGGAAATGAACACGATGTGAAAATAGCACTTATAGCTCCTCCAGCCATCAGTTCATTCACGCTGAGATACTTTTCTTTGTTAAAGATTTCTCATCTGTCAGGCATTTCATCTGAAGACTCTCATCAGCTACAAGCTGGCAGATCGTATAGGCCATTCTCCAGTGGTTTCTAGTCTTTTTTTTTTTCTACCAGTCAGTGGGCGAACGCTTAGGGGCCCTTTTCCAAAGCCGTTGTAAGCGATGCTGCCACAGTAAATGCACCAAAGTCCATTCAATTCCTTTGGGCTCCGGTGCATTTACCATGGCAGCATCGCTACCATAGCTTTGTAAGAGGCTCTTAGGACCAGCTTCTATAAACAGTGCCAAGGTTAGGTGCCACTAGGCGCCCTAATCATGGACACCTAGCAACGCCTAACTTAAATCCCCGTGCAACTTAATTTTGTTAAATTGGTTAAATGGTGTGCTAATTGACCTCACCGTCAAAAAACAAGTAAAAAAATTATTTGAATTGATAATTACTGTTACACGTGAATATCTGCGCGGTGCCTAGCAATGCCTAAGTTGAGGCGCCCTCTGACACCTAACGATGCCTACCTGAAAAGTAGGCATGGTTAGGGGAAGAGAATAGGTGTGATAAACTTAGGCATTGTTAAGCATCTGAGATAGATGCTAGTAGGTTTGGCCTGATAAAGCCTGACCTAATATACTGACACCTACCTCTAGGTGTGATCAACAACCATGCGGACTGTCCCTAAAATTTAGGCATGGATAGGCACCATTTATAGAATCTGGCCCTTAGTGGGCAATTCTATTACTTAGTGCCTCCATATACAAAGCTTGTGCACTGAGCACCAATTCTAAAATGGCATCTGTGCGCCAAGCTGCTGTTATAGAATACTTGCATAAACCCAAATTGGTGTGCCTTAAATTAGAAACGACTATTTATACTGAGTCAATGACAGACGTTCCTAAGTTATGTGCATAAGTTGGAGATATGCTCATAGCCTTCCTATGTTCTGCCCACATTCATGCCCCTTGCTGTTATACGCTATGGCGCTCTTTTTCAAAGCAGATGAACATCGTAAAATGCCCCCCCCCCAAAAAAAAAAAAAAAAAAAAGTCCATCTGCTAAAATTTCCAAATTCTGATTTTGAAAAGTCAGATTTTGGACATGTCATATTGAGGTTCATCCAAATAGCAAGGGGAGGGGGTTGTGGGCATGTTTTGGGCGGTCCCAACAGTAGGATGTCTAACAGGGATTTTCAAATGGGAAGAAATGTCCACGTCTAAAAATAAGGACATTTCTATTTATGTCCAAGTTACAAAAAGTTGTTCTAACTGATTACTGGAGAGATTAAGACATAACCTCTCCTTATTCCCCCAGTGGTTTCTGTCCCCCTCCCTCTCCCCTGAAAGTGAAAATGGAAAGGAAAACCAGGCTCTGTGTCAGCTGCAGGTGTTATAACCATTCTGAGCAAAGCAACATAAAAGTTAGATAAATAACCTAGATGTAGTATATGTAGTAGACTGTGATCCAAGGGCCCCAGGTTTAAGTCCCGCTTCATTTTTTTAAATAATTTAATAATACTGAGCTTTCCAGAAATAGAAAAATATCTACTGGACCATCAGGTACAGTAAGTATTTTTCAAGTCCTAGACGGATCACATAAAAAAAGAATTATACTGGCGTTTGAGCCTTTTTCCCTTTGTTTACAGTCTACTGTACTAACCACTAGGCCAGGGCTGCTCAAGTCCGGTCCTCGAGATCTACTGACAGGACAGGTTTTCAGGATACCCACAATGCATATGCATGAGAGAGATTTGCCTGCACTGCCTTCTTGGTATGCAAATATCTCTCCTGCATGTTCATTGTGGATATCCTGAAAACATGGTCTGCCAGTAGATCTCGAGGACCGGACTTGGGCAGCCCTGCACTAAGCTATTTCTCTGTTCTACAAGAATGTCTGTGTGGCCATATTTATGAAAATTATGCTAGACAGACATTCATGTTCCTGTTTTTTTTATGATTCAAAAGTTGAACTTTTTACTTTGAAAAATGGTAATTCATTTTGGACATTTTCACTGCAAAAACATCCATCTCACAGCCATAATCATACAGGACATCTAGACATTTTTTCCTGTTTGATTATGGCTGTAAAATGGCTGTTTCTTTCTTTTTTTATTAACACTATGAGCACGTTAGGGTTTTTGATTGCCAGCCACTGCGGTAAAATCTCCAATGCTCATAGAGTTCCTGTGAGTGTCAGAGGTTTTACTGCAATGGCCGGTGATAAAAAAAAACCAAACCCTAGCCGTTTGATAAAAGGGGACCTTCGTGCCTCTGATGCACATAAATGGCATATAAGTGTAGGTGTCAAGTTATAGGATTGGCCTGTTAGGCATCAGACTTGGACTCATTTCCAAAGACTCCATCAGCTGTCTACTACTAAGTGTCCTGCAAAATATCCAAGAAGGTTTGCAGTCAAGAGATTAACCCCCCACACCTTGACCATTGTCCAGTGATGATATCTACTGAGGTTTGAATGTGGGCCTAAAGTCATTTTCAAATGGTGCTTTTAGCAAATCACTGATCTAGCAGACTCCCTGGTCACTCTATACTAGGAGTGGTTTTAGCGCGCGCTACAACGCTAACGCCTCCATAGAGCTTGCTTTAGTATTTTTCATTTAGCGTGTGGTTTGCGCACGCTAATCTTTTGCGCGTGCTAAAAATGCTAGCGCACCTTAGTAAAAGGAGCCCTAGATCTCTGTCAGGAATTAAACCTGTCCAATTATTGTGTCTCTACAAATAAAAAAATAGCCAGGTGCACCTTTTTTTTTTTTTCAAGAACCAGAATTGCAAACATGTGGTTTTATGTACTGTAAATAGACTCTGCTTGTTGATCAGGTGATTTGTATCATTGTAATGTAATGTAATGTAATTTATTTCTTATATACCGCTACATCCGTTAGGTTCTAAGCGGTTTGAAGAAAATATACATTAAGATTATAAATGAGAAGTAAGAAGGTACTTAAAAAATTCCCTTACTGTCCCGAAGGCTCACAATCTAACTAAAGTACCTGGAAATTAATAAAGAAGAGAAAATAAAGATGGTTGAAAAAAGAAAAATTCTATGTGAATTTATAGGATGGAAATTAAACTGACAGTGAAGAACTGTATGAAAAATACATATGGAATGCAGTTAGAGAGGGTAGGTTACAATCTATTTATGGTATTTGTTTAATTGGAAGGTGTTAAGGTGGGTAATTTGGGGGAAGGTTATCTGAAGGTAGGTGAATCTTCTGGCGGTAAAAGAGGAGGGGTTAAGATATTTGGATGAATTTTTTGAAAAGCAGGGTTTTGATTTCTTTTCTGAATGTTTTGAAGTTGTCTGATATTGTCATAAGATTGGAGATGGAATGGTTGATTTTTGCTGCTTGTGTTGCCAGAAGGTTGTCATTGGTTTCTTATTTTATGATATTTAGGTTGGCGTTGATGAGTGCATTCAATTTTATGTTAATTTGGAGTAGAGAATGACATGGTGAGAGAATTCATCACCGTTCCCATCCCTGTGGATAACCGTGGGAAAGCATCCTGTGTCATTCTTTAGTGTCTATCTAAACCTCAGTCCTTCTACACCAGCATTCTTTAATGCAAGACTTGAGGGTCAGTGGTTGTGCCCATTCATACTCTGATTCTTCCCTGTCTCCTTAAAGCAGGAGTGTCAAAGACCCTCCTCGAGGGCTGCAATAAGAACATAAGCAGTGCCTCTGCTGGGTCAGACCAGAGGTCCATCGTGCCCAACAGTCCGCTCATGCGGCTACCCATCAGATCCAGAACCTGTATAGTAATCCTCTATCTATAGCCTTCTATCCTCTTTTCCTTCAGGAAATCATCTAATCCTTTCTTGAACCCCAATACAGTATTCTGTCCTATCACACCCTCTGGAAGCACATTCCAGGTGTCCACCACCCTTTGGGTGAAGAACTTCCTAGCATTGGTTCTGAATCTGTCCCCTATCAATTTTTCCGAATGCCCTCTCGTTCTTGTAGTTTTTGAAAATTTGAAGAATGTGTCCCTCTCCACTTTCTCTATGCCCTTCATGATCTTGTAAGTCTCTATCATATCCATTCTAAGCCTCCTCTTTTCCAGGGAAAAGAGCCCCAGTTTCTCTAATCTTTCAGCATATGAAAGGTTTTCCATACCTTTTATCAATCTCGTCACTCTTTTCTGAACCCTCTCGAGTATCGCCATATCCTTCTTAAGGTATGGCGACCAATATTGGACGCAGTACTCCAGATGCGGGCACACCATTGCCCGATACAATGGCAGGATAACTTCTTTCGGCTTCATTGTCCTGTCAACCATCACCCCCAAGTCCTTTTCTAGGGTACTTTCACCCATTACCAGCCCTCCCATCGTATAGCTGTACTTTGGGTTTCCGTTTCCTACATGCAAGACTACATTTCTCTACATTAAATTTAATCTGCCATTTTGTTGCCCACTCTTCTAGTTTGTTCAGATCCCTTTGTAAATCCTCACTGTCCTCTTTGGTCCCAACTCCACTAAATAGTTGGGTTTTCAAGATTTCCCCAATGAATATGCATGAGATCTATTAGCATACAATGAAAGCAGTGCATGAAAATAGACCTCATGCATATTCATTGGGGAAATCCTGAAAACCTGACTGGATTGTGGCCCTCGAGGAGGGACTTTACACCCCTGCCTTAAAGAGTGACATGGGAATGGCTTCCCGCAGTTATCCACGGGAACAGGAACAGTGATGAATTTTCTCACCATGTCATTCTCTAATTGGAGTACCATGGGTTGCCCTGCTCTACCATTTTTCTACAAGCTAGACCATAATTTAAGGCAACTGTGACATTATCTACTATTTTTTTTATCAGTCTTTGCAGGCACCATGTGAAATCAGAGAATAGCACTATAACACAATGAAACAAACAGCAACTCATACATAGAACAAACATGTATCAATCCAATTCTGTCACATCTTTAAGATGTCATTACCTACTGGGAATCTTTTCTGCTTTCTCATGCGCACATTACAATGCTTGGCTCACCTTCTTTGTCCTAGGTATAGTGAATCAATTTAGTGCCTGTTGAGCTCCATTTTGAAAACTGATTCTTTTGTTTTTCTGGTACTTTGCCTTAATTATAGTGTACTAATGGAAACATAAAAAAATGAATTCACATATTATGACATATTCAATGTCTATGTTATAAATTAGCCCAAATGATGTATTTTATTGCAGTCTGAGAATTATGTAAATTAAGATGCATTATCTTAATTTAAAAAGAATGACTGTGATACACTATACTCAGCAGTCATTATAATGCCCATTGCCTGTGACACTGCAGTCATCAGACTCGACAGACCTCTGGTTTTCTTTCATTCTGAGCAAAGTATATAATCTTCTAACTATGTCTTGAGATCGCTAACCCATTCTTTGGCATCTATTGCCAAGCAGGGTACTATTGTTCAAACTCAGCAAGGCTGTACTGATCCTTATTTGCAATGATTACTGCATATTGTACAGGCACAAATTACTGCAGACATGTTTGAATGCAGTATATCTCACTGCCCAAACTTTTCAAAATATTCTCTTTTTTTTTTGTCTGTGTGTATTGTGCTGCAGGAGAAGAAGCACTGACCATGTTTATGGATAAAAGCCGACTAGACCGGAAATCTGGGAATGCCACCCAGAGTGTGGAGGCGTTGCACCAGCTGGCTTCTTCCTACTTTGTTGACCGTGATGGAACCATGAGGAGACTCCACGAAATCCAGATCTCTACTGGGGCCATCAAGGTATGGGCTCCACGCCTGGGGAAAGCAAACAGACACTGAGAGAAAGAAAAGAAGCTTTACTGTTAAGCCTTAGCACAGATTTCAAGTAGCTACAATGCAGCTTTTCAAAGCAATCAAGATTAATCACTAAGAAATATGGTTACCATTGGGCTCCAGAAAATAACGAGGATGGATTGAAACATCCGGGTTTCATTTCCATTGCTTTCAGTAGAAGTAAAACCCGGATGTCTCAATCTGTCCTCCTTTTTCTGGAGCCATATGGTAACCCTACTAAGAAAGAAGGAGCAGGTATAATAGAAAGCTATTGGAAGCCTACAGACAAAGAAAAGGCAGCTCCAGCAACAAAGGTCTGTTTCGCTAAAAGGAAGCAGCTTAAGGAATAATTTTAAGATTATATTGTTCAGTTAGTTAATGCACAGAAAGGAAATCTGCCCTCTCTGCTAACTATAATCTGTGTTCCCTTCTCAGAGCTTGGTGTTTCACAGATACCAAGATTGGCAGTTAGTGAGGCTAGGACAGTAGTCGGCTGTTTGCTGCATTCCGATATTAGAATGCTGAGTTTAGTATCATGGAGACTCAATTCCAACACAAAAAAGGTTAAATACTCAGGATAAAAAAGGAAAGAGAGAGGAAATGGAGTAATGAAGATAACCTGTTCAACCTGGACTGTTTCTTTTCAATCTTACAATTATTCACACCATGTCATGGAAAGAGAGTTCTAGGAGTTACAGATGAGCAAGGCAGTTCTATAGACTACATGTTCACAGTTACATGCCAATTAAATAAATTAGAATAGTAGGGGGTTGATATTCAGCTGACAGCACTCAGAATTTGCTGACCACCGCTGGTATTAAGTCCAGAAATTCAATGCTAGACCATGTTGGGGCTCCGGTTGGGGCTCCGGCAGTGACCTTCTAGGTTTATTGAGCCGGTTAAACCATAGCTGGTCAAGTGCAATATTAAGCACTAAACCAGCTTTGGCGAACCACATAAAGACTGAATAGCGACACTTAACTGGTCAAGTGCTGACTCTGCCCCTGGAGCGCTCACAAAATAGCTGATTTTGCACTGGACACTAAGGGAGAAACTCTAGAAGTGGCTCCAGAAAGGGTGAAAAATGCAGGTGGTGGAGAAAAAGACTGCATCTAAGTTCAATAAAACGTGGATAGGCACGTGGGATCTCTTAGGAAGAAGAGATAGTGGATGGGCAGACTGGATGGGCCATTTGGCTTTTAACTGCCATCATATTTCTATGTTTCTAAAGTATTTAGGTACCTAAAATGCAAGTGCCTGCATTAATAATACAAATCAGTTTCAGAATTAGAGTTAATAATGTTCTTAACAAGCCCATAATAACAAATAAAATAAGGTTAATTGGGTGGTAGGTGCTTAAGTCAGTAGGCACCTAATACCATGTAGGCGTGGTTAGGAACAGATTGTAGGTGTTTTTTGAAGTTAGACACTAGGGCCCGGATTCGGTATAGGACGTGCAGTCTCAGAAGCCGCCTAAGCGGCTTTTGAGAATCGCACACGGGCGTCCTGTACAGAATCGTGCCTAAGCCTGCCTAAAAGAACCCGATTCTCTAACCAACGTCCATGTTAGAGAATTGGGTTGCCACTGAGTTTATCGCAGCAAGGGATCTCCCTGCCGCAATAAGTTTAGCGGCAACCCATTCCCCCCCACATGCGAAGACTACCGGCACAAGGGATGCCCAATCCCTCCTGCCGGAACCCCTCCACCCATGAACATTGTGCAGCAGGAGGGATGTCCAGTCCCTCCTGCCCAGCACCCTCGAACCCACCCCAAATTTTCCAGCAGGAGTGATGTCCAATCTCTCATGCCAGAAATACCTCCCCACTCTGGCAGGAGGTTTTGGGCATCCCTCCTGCTGGTGATGTACGGGGTGTGGGGAGGTGTCGGCAGGAGGGACTGGGCACATGGCATTAAAGCTGTTTACAATTAATGTCTAGAAGGAGAAAGGCTGAAGGGGGTACGGAGCATGAAGAGAGGAACTACAGAATTCGATAGGAAAGATAATGGAGGAGGAAAGAGAGGGCTATAAGGCTGTGTAGCTATACAGGATACTCACCCTAATTTGGGTATGATAGTAAGGTGACAAATGCTTAGTTAAAGGCATCTTTGAAGAAAACTGTTTTGCGGGTTAATTTGAAGCAGTCTAGGAGGTTTCAAGTCTTAGTTCATTTGGAAGTGCATTCCACAAAGTTGGACCTGGTACTGAGAAAATACTATTCTTCGTGCAGTCATAGGTAATCTGCTAATAGGTTCTGCTGAAGTAAACGGAGTGTACTAGTGGGAACGTAAGGGAAGAGAACATTGTCTAAGTATGTGGGGGTACGGGATTGTCAAGTTTTACTAAGCTGTGGTAAAACATGGCCTTAGTGCACCATAATGCAGTCTTTCCTACGCACCAAGGCCATTGTTATCACAGCCAGAAAATGGGCAATTTTCCATTTTCACAATTAATGGCCATGTGTTGATGTTGGCTAGTAACATGTGGCCATTAACAAACATTAGCATTCGAGCTCATATCCTTACCCATTTTATAAGCACTAAGGGGCTGATTCTCCAAACGGTGTCCTGATTGTAGGCGGCAGTAGATGCCCAACTGCCATCTCAGCAGCCAATCGGGATGCATGTTTTTGAAAAAGTCATTCTGCGAAGATCGCCTACAATATAGGCATCTGATTGAAGCCTATGGAGGCATCTAGGCTCGCTTATTGACACCCAAGTTTCCACCGGAAGTATCCTTGGGCATCCACAAGTGTCCAGTGTGTCTCCGTAGGCGTGAGACAGACACCTTAAATGTAGGCCTGTAAAATGCTGGCCTACATTTAAGGCACCTGTTAGAAAAAAAGATGCCCATTTGTGATTGACACTTGATTGGCAGCTGCTTCTTAGGTGGCTGCTGAGATCAGGGTCCTTTAGAGAATCAGGCCCAAAGGGCTCACATACTAATCCCTAGATAGCATAAGTGGGCTTGACAGCATGAACTAGTTAGCATGAGGTAATGTGGATCTGCTAACTAGTTCACACTGTCAAGCCCACTCTCCATCCTCAGAAACAGCCCTTCTTAGAAAAGTTTAGGATTTTTTTGCTGGTGCTTTGCACGTACACATTAGAACTTTAAGCTGTAAGTGCCTACTAGAGTTTACCATAGCTTAGTAAAAGGACCCTTAAATGGTTTTAGAATGATTCACAGATCTAGTTGCTTTATGCTCAGGCTGTCACTCCATTTCCTAAGTTTGATTGCCTCATTTCATCATCTAAGCAGGCTCGTTTTCATTTTCCTTAGGTCACGGAAACGCGGACAGGTCCGCTGGGCTGCAGCAGTTATGATAATCTGGACTCTGTGAGTTCTGTCCTTTTGCAAAGTACTGAAAGCAAACTTCATCTACAAGGTGAGAAAAGAGATGAAAGAGGAAAAAGGGAGGAAAGGAAACATCCAGCTGGATGGATGAATGGACGCTGGGAAAAATAGTGAAAATGTGTTTATATGTGTGGGGTCATTATGCTCTTTTGGGTAAAGATGTTTGTGATTTATGAAGTGTGCGTGAATATTTTAATCAAGGCATAATTCTTATGATTTTTAATTTTATGTCTGTCCTATTTTTTTCTCCCTATGCTTGTTTGTGGAAAGAGTAAAGGGGATGGACCTTGTATACCAGTTGTTCTACATTTAAATGCCCACAGTTATACCAGCTCTATAGCTGATGTGACTGTGGGCACCCAACTCAAAGGTGCCCTGTTGCAGGGTTCTTGGCCCCTAGATGCCATTGTAGGATAGGTGCTCCCTGTCTGGGATCAAGGCAGCTAACGTGAGGCACCCACTTAGCAGAACTAGCACTTAAGCTGTAACCTAGCATCCTGCCTACACTCTGTCGGGACCCCACCTATATGTATGTCCAGCCTCAAACTATGCACCATTGCATTTAGGCTCTATTTTATAGAATGACATGTAGCCAGAATATTGGCTTATTGTAGGTGCCATTTTATAGAATAGCACATTTACACACACATGAGCACACATATGTACATATATGATGATATTCTGGTCATTTATGAATGTTTCTGCTGCCTAAATCTTGGTGCCATATTTATAGTTACTGGATAGGCATGTCCAGTGTGAGGTACATTTGGAATATTGGCAGACGCATGATTTTTCGGTGGTTGCATCGTTGATTTGGAATGAGTTGCTCATTGATGTAAGATCTGTTACGGAAACATTGATGTAAGATCTGTTTCGGAAACATTTCCAGTAGTGTGAATGAGCGGCTGTATTTTAAATATTTAACCTGCATTTTAGGGCTGTGCTAGATACTGTTGTGGGTTTTAACATTTGTAGTTGCTGAGCACTGTGCAGTATGTTGTATTGTTTAACTGTATTTGTATGTTATTCTTTGTACACTGGCTTGATTGTAAGGAAATGTGGTATATAAGAGTTTTTAAATAATTAAATACAGAAATATTCTCCTCAATAATGATTATGACTCCCTCCATCCCTGGGGCTGCAGACAATGAGCCTACAGGTATAAAAGATCCAATCCAGGAATCGAAGCAAGGGCATTCTGCAAAATAGCATAAAAAACTGTTACCGAGACACTGGGCCAAACCTTTTCTCTATGAGCCAATGAACCTCCTTTAGCACTGTAGTTGCCAATAAGGATGTGAACTGCACAGGACTAAAATGTTGAATTAATTTGGGCTTGCTCCCCAGTTTTTGGATGCATCTTTTGGGTTGTTTTCATACATTATATATTTTTTAAATTTAGGACCCCTTTACTGAAGAGCATCAAGATCTACTGTGGGTTATCGTATGAGAAAAGCATTTTGCAGTAATTTTCCTGTTGTCGTGAGCTAAGTGCAGGGTATATTTTTTTTTTTCATAAATATTTTTATTGAATTTTAAAGAAGAACAATACTCAATGCACAAAAATAAATAAATTATAACAATGAATACAATATATTAGTCATGAGATGCAACAACAAAAAAAGTACCATACTATCAAGACACAATATACATATCAACATTTATGTAAGGGTTCCCGTATTTTGTTAAATATCCTCAAATTGCCACCCTTAACTGCAAATATTTTTCATACTTAACATATAAACACACCAAGTTCCATCAGTTATTGTAATCCAATTTAGAAAAATCTTTCCAGTGAAAAAGTAATTATTTAATAGGTTATCTGTTATTTTAAAAGATATCTATGGAAGGGGTATATCATGGGTAGAGAGTGGACAGTTCAGCACTGCGATTCCCGCGTGCTAACCAGATAATGCAGTATTAATTTGGGACCGAGTCAATAATTCTTAGCACATAACATCAAGCTCAAGTCTTTCAGTTACCTCAGAGATGATGAAATCTGGATCTGGGTTGATCTCTTTGAACCTCAGAATATAGTGCCGGGTGGTAGCATAACGGCTCACATCCTCACAGGTTCCTTTATTTTAAATTTAGCCTTGTAAAAGTTCTTATTTTAAAGTACTTCTCTTAAAGTGCTCATCTCTTATTTTTTGTAACATTATATTAATTAAGTTGAGTTAATTTGAGAACACCCACTAGTCCTTGTACTAAGGTGTGATAACCTATTTAGTGCGCACTGCACACAAATTCATCCATAGGATATAATAGATGCGTTAGCACGCATCAACATTTAGCATGCACTAATTTTTAGTGCGCCTTAGTAAAAGGACCCCCTAGTGTCTCCTAAATAGGTGGTGGTAAGTTCTCCAGCATTAACCCCAGCAGGTAGTGCAGAGGTGGCAAACACAGAGGCAAAACTACAGGCAAAGTACAAGTTCTATATTAATAATTGGCCTGAGATAACCATGTTTCAGCACAATGCCTGTGTCAGGGGTCCTCATTGCTGTTCAAAGTGAGTCCCAGCTTCCCTCTTTTCTCCCTCCTAGATCCTGCATTCAGAACCTGCGACTACCCGAAGCAAATGAGAAGTTTACAATGTGATAGTCACTAGTTCAAATGTATCTATTATATTTATAGATTTGCAGCTTCACTTTCTTAAGTCAAACCAAATCTAGATCAGCCTAGGACTTCCCAACTTTTAAAAAATGGCCACTCTCCCTATGCTGCCCACACTGCTTCTCCGTACTACACTCAACTTTTATGGAATCAGAGCTGGTCCAAGGTATGACTACAGTGGCAGCAGTAGAGAAAATACAAGGCTACTAATGTGAATATGGCAGGGGATAGTTAGTGCATGTTCCTCACCCAGGTCACAACCTCAGACATCAGATGAGGCATTGATTCAATAAATGGTCTGGAAAACAGGAGGGAAGGATAGGGAGGAATCCATGTTGGTTTGGAGGCTGATGGCCAGCAGAAAACGGACACATTGCTTGGATTTTAGATCCTGTCAGCTACTGGCCATCCTTGAATAAAAACTACTAAACTGGCCAAATATCAGTTAATTGGCAGCTCAGCCTATCTCTTATGAGAATGGTCTCTCAGTCCATTAGTCAGTTCTCAAAATAGGCACCTTTATAAGACTTTCACCCTACCAGTAATCAGAAAACCAACACAGGTTCACTTATTAATGACTCAATAGCTGTATGAGAGTCAGACTGGAAAATTTATCACATAGGAAAAATATCTAGTATAATAAAGAAAACAGCAGTCCTGTTATATGCTTCATGCTGTCAGCAATTTCCTCCTTTACAAAACCACAAGATTTCATTTCAGAATCAACATAGCCCCTAATCCTCAGGATTAAAAATGTTAGCATAAGGGTTTGATCTTAGATTTTGGTTTCATAAGCACTGCATTTAAACATCCTCCCCACACATACACACAACTTCAGCTAGCACAGTCTTTGGGAGCAACTCTAACCATATTAACCTCTCCATATTCCTTGTACCTTGCCTTGCATGAACCTCTCCACTTGCTAAGCATGTCCAGCTGTTCAACTCCCTTTTCTGGGTGCCCATTCTATATTACCACTTCTTATCTGGCAGCATTCCATCTCTCCCTCTTTACCCCCCCCCTCCCCAATACACTTGAGGAGCATCGTTCTCCTAGTCTCTCTCTCTCTCTCTCTCTTTTACTGGTTGTGGCTCCAAGATGATGCATGTCGGTAACAAAAATCATATACACGAATACAAGAGGTCTGGTGCTGTACTCGGAGAGAGCCCCCAGGAAAGAGACTTGAGAGTACTTGTAGACAAGTCAATGAAGCTGTCCACACAATGCACAGCGGAGACGAAAAGGGCGAACAGAATGCTAAGAATGATTAAGAAAGGGATCACAACCAGATCAGAGAAGGTTGTCATGCCGCTGTACTGGGCCATGGTGTGCCCCCACCTGGAATACTGCATCCAACACTGATTGCCGTACATGAAAAAGGACATAGTACTACTCATAAAGGTCCAGAGAAGAGTGACAAAAATGGTTAAGGGACTGCAGGAGTTGCCGTACAAAGAGAGGCTAGAGAAACTGGACCTCTTCTCCCTTGAAAAGAGAAGACTGAGAGGGGACATGATCGAAACATTCAAGATATTGAAGGGAATAGACTTAGTAGATAAAGACAGGTTGTTCACCCTCTCCAAGGTAGAGAGAACGATAGGGCACTCTCTAAAGTTAAAAGGGGATAGATTCCTTACAAACGTAAGAAAGTTCTTCTTCACCCAGAGAGTGGTAGAAATCTTGGACGTTCTTCCAGAGGCTGTTATAGGGGAAAGCAACCTCCAGAGATTCAAGAAAGGGTTAGATAAGTTCCTGCTGAACCAGAACATATGCAGGTAAGGCTAGACTCAAATAGGGAACTGGTCTTTGACCTAAGGGCTGCTATTTGAGCGAACAGTTGGGCACGACGGACCACTGGTCTGACCCAGCAGCAGCAATTCTTATGTTCCAACATAGGCTGTACTCACATTCCTCCTTTCCTGGAGTTTCTCCTTGAACAGAACTATTTTATGCCATATGGTCCAGCTCTGATGATGTTTTGCCACTACTGTACCTGCATCATGATGGGAGAGAGTAACGTGAACTTTGGTCCGGCTCATAGCATGTCATAACCCTTCTAGGTAATCGCATGGGCATAAGCATCATCCATGTTCACCTCCCCATTTCCCCATATATGCTCCACTTGCTGTCCAGCATACAAAAAGCAAAACATATTGCTATAGTAGTATCTTCAAAATGTGGGATTATCCTATGTTGTATCTCTACTGAAGGCTTTCTCTCTTAGGATCAATGCACAACATACGGCAGTGATATTCCATCAAACACTCAGGAACTTCAAGTGTTTCTTGAAGGTTCTCAGTCAGTGAGATTCTCTTTCATAACAGATATTATTTTAAGTCTGGAATAAATTGACATCACTGTTAAACTTGTCTTGTGTGCAAGTGTTGATAAAGAGCAATATCCGTTTCTTTGTGTGTACAGTATTCCCCATGAATTTGCGATTCGCTGACTCAGTTATTTGCAGTATTTTCTGACTGCCGCTTCCGGTCAGAACTTACAGAAAACTAGTCCACGAATCAGCCTTCTGCACAGCCGATTCCTCCTCCTCTCCCCCCCCCAGGTCAGCCAATCAGCCTTCTGTACAGCTGATTCCTCCTTCTCTCTCCCCCCCGGTCAGCCAATCAGCCTTCTGCACAGCTGATTCCTCCTTCTCTCCCCACCGGTCAGCCAATCAACATTTTGCACAGCCGATTCCTCCTCCTCTCCCCCCCTTCCCGGAACATACTGCACCCGCTGGTGCCCCAGCTGCTCTCTCCTGCCTTTTTACAGACTCAAAACCGCATTTGCGTTTTTTTTAAATTTGCGGGTGTTCCAGGAACGGAACCCCTGCGAATTTCGGGGGAGTACTGTATATGATTTGATGTTGAGCTGCTAGTATTTACTTGCTGGCCTTGTTAGGTGCAGTATGAGAGTCCTAGCGACTTAATGAAAATCATCAAGTTTTTGTTGCAGAATAGAGAAGTAGATTGCCGGGCCTTCTGTACAGTATAAATTCGATGTTGTCACCATTGTTGCATCAAACGCAGCGTACCATGACTGGAGTGTTAGGTGCCATCAACTGCATGCCGGCCACCGTGGCTAAAACAAATCCAGTGGAGCTATCCAGAATTTATTGAGTAGCTGTCCATATAAAGTAGAGGCCCTGAATGTCATTGCTATCCAGATAATTTGTCATTGCTATCAAGATAATTTGCTGTTCTGCCCCAGCTCTGTCCATGTGTCATCATTTCCCAGTATGTCTTACTCAAAAAAGCTGTATAGAAAATATTATTATTTATTTAACAAATCTTTGTACATAATCCTTACACCATACTCCATAAATAATTATAATATCCACTTAAGTGCAAGGTGTAAGGATATGTACAAAGATTTGTTAAATAAATAATAATATTTTCTATACAGCTTTTTTGAGTAAGATACAGTAATATACTCAATATAGAAGCTGATTTGAATTGATTTTCCCAATAATTTGTTGTATTGGTACATCATTTTCCAGTAAGGATGGGTAGCCCCCAAATTTCCATTTTGTTTAATTTCCTGTGTGGTTTGCGGCACTGTTTGTTTTGTTTTGCTTTGGTGAGTTTTCATTTTTGTTTTAAGGGCAACGTCATTAAGAATGAACCCGCTTTTCAAATAGTGTGCACTATTATCAGGCAACAAAAAAAAACATAAAATTTACTTCCTGCTCCTTTCGTTTGTTAACAACAAGCAGTGAAATGGGATATGCTGGCTGACATTTCCTGTTGTTACAAATCACAGCTCAGATAGGGCTGAGATAGTCTGTAAGAACATCTAGTGGCACTTACTAATTTAGCAGGTGTGCTCAGTGGCGTAGTAAAAGGGGGGTTAGGGGGGCAGTCAGTCCACATTGGGCACCATCTTGGTGGAGTACGCTGGCACCTGTCCTCCTCTGCTCCCAGCCTCCTCTCCCCCCCACTAACTTGCATTCGCCCCCCCTTCCCTCATACTTCCTTAATGTTCCCGGCATGAGCAGCAACGCAACCTGCTGCTCGCACCAGTGTTGGTTCTTCCTCTGACATGACTTCCTGGACCCACGCCTAGGAAATGATGCCAGAGAAAGAGACGAAGCTGGTACAAGCAGCAGACTGGGGTTGCTGCTCGCGTCGGGAACATTGAAGAGGTACAGGGGAAGGGAAAGGGCGTGTGTGTGGCAGGAAGGGTGGGGAAGGAGCAGATGGGGATGGTGGTGAAGAAGAGGGCAGGGGAAGGGTGCCTCTCACCCTTGCTAAATCACAGGGTGTGCCCATACTCTTCATGCTTTTCTTCTCACTATAGGGAGGTGGGTCACAAGTACCAGAAGAAAGGAGAGTAATTTACAAAGCAATTCCCATGAATAACATGTTGTTCTACCCAGATAAATGGACTACTGCTGAATTAGCCACCCAATATGTAGCTAAAGTCATGTTTGCTCCTTCTTATACACACCATGAGCAAATAAGATACTGGGGTGGAGGTGGGGGAGATAGCAAGGGATTTGTGTGGCACAGTGGTTAAAACTACAGCCGTAGGACCCTAAGGTTGTGGGTTCAAGCCCACATTGCTCCTTATGACCGTGGGCAAGTCACTTAGGGGTCCTTTTATCAAGGCACAGAATACCGTGCATTAAATCGCCTGCCGCACTAGTCGCTAACACCTCCATTGACGAGGCGTTAGTTTTATGGCTTGCCACATGGGTTAGCATGTGATTAAATGTCTGACGTGCTAACCCCGCTAGCGCGGCTTGATAAAAGGACCCCTTAATTCCTCCATTGCCTCAGGTACATTAGATGGACTCTGAGCCTGCCTTTTCTGAGCTTCTCTGGAATGACAGTATAGAAAATTGAATAAATAAATAAATTTGTAGGTTTACACTAGCACACATTCTTTTGAAAATTCAATCATATTTGACGAAGTCGCCCGAGGGGCCCGGGGGGGGGGGCGGAACTACTCTCGCCGAAGCTGGGAACAGCAGCACCCTCCTGTCTGAATGCAGTGTTCCATCATCTCCCTCCACCTTACCTTAGATGCCGAGTTTTCCGGCTTTCTTTTTCGGCCAGCCACACACTTTCAAAGAGCAGCACATGCGCGCATGCTCTGTTGTTCAATCTTCTCCTCTGACGCAACCGGAAACCGGAAGTTGCAGGAGAAGAGAACATTGATCAACTTCAGCAGCTGCGCGTGCACAGCTTTTTGAAAGCGTGCGGCTGGGTGAAAAAGAAAGCTGCAAACTCTGCATATAAGGTGAGGTGGAGGGAGGGAAATGTAGGGCTGCAGAACGAATTATTTTCTTTTATATGTATTCTTATGGGAAAACAGGGCTGCAGAACGAATTATTTTGTTTTACATGTATTCTTATGGGAAAACGCGTTTCACACAACGAACGTTTCACATAACAAACTTGCTCCTGTATCATTAATTCAATTTATATCTGCCTCCTCAATCTCGGAGCAAATAATTAATCAAGTGTAAACTTTTTGGGAAAAACTCTGCCCACCTATTAGCAGGTGCAAATATATATGAAATATTTTTCCAAAGCAATTTTCAAAGCCAAAGTGCTTTCACTTTGACAGTCTGGGAAAGTCTACATCAGGGGTGTCCAACCTTTTGGCTTCCCTGGGCTACATTGGCCGAAAAATTTTTTTCTGAGGCCACGCAAACGCTGCAGCAAGATAGAGGAGGGAGCCGGCAAGATGGTAAACACCCAGGGGCAGCAGAGGAAAACACTGCATCGCCCTCGACCAGGGCCGCACAAAATACTTCACGGGGCCGCAGGTTGGACACCCCTGGTCTACATAGTGAAAAATATGCTTGTGCATTTTCAATAATGTGGGAACTAGGCAGTTATAAAATCACCCTTTATACAATTGTTGAAGCAGGTCAAGACTGATAGATAGTTCCTTTTATTTGTAGCTGAGAGAGGATTCCTTACAACTATATAAAAAAAAATAAAAAAGCAAAAAACATACAAACAATCCTACTGGGTCAAACCTAAAGACTTCCAATCCTGTTTCTAGCACTGGCCAATCCAGGTTACAAGTACTTGGCAGTATCTCAAAAAGTAGCAAAATCCTGTGCCTCCTTCCCTCTCCAAGTTTATCTTTTCCTCCAGGAACTTGCTGAAAACCTTTTTAAAACCCAGCTAACCCTGATAGCAAATTCCAGAAGAGAAAATAAGTTAATATAGCAGAAAACTCCCCCTCCCTCAATATTACAAGTCTTATCCAGATACCAATTTATTTGTAGTATTTATATCCCACTTATAGTCTAAGTCAGTGGTCTCAAACTCGTGGCCCGCCAGGTACTATTTTGAGGCCCTTGGTATCCTCTATAATAAAAGGCTAAGCGCGCATGCGCTTTTCAAAGATCGTGATTCCTGGTGGTGTGAGGTGTGCTTCTATGCCAGTCCTCATGGTGCCTGCCCTAGCTGAAGGCGCGTGAGTTTGCAGAAGACACCTGCGACTCCTCCCTCCCGCTGCCGCTCCTCTTCAAAGCGGCCTGCTGAGGTTTGCCAGCCGCTGTAGCGAACCTCGCAGACCGCTCTCCACCTTCCCGACATGGTGCTGAAGAAGGAGTCAGGGTTGCCGCTGCCGCCACACTCGCACATCTGCCTGCAGCCCCGCCCACCACCATTAAGCAGGAGAACCTTCTCGACGATCTGGGCCGAGAGGTGAACGATGCAGCCCCAGCTCCAGTTCGAGGAATGGAGGGAGGGTAAGAATGGGAGGTGGGTGGAAACGGAAGGGGGCCATGGGGCAGGCAGGCATTGCACAACAGGGGACCAGACAGACATCTGCTCTAGCACCCATTAATGTAACGGGCTTAAAGACTAGTGTTTATCATAAACATAAAAGTAAAATAAAACAGTCCCTTGATCATATGTCTCTTTAGCTATAAATTATAATATTATTAAGACTTAGCCAAACTATAAAGAGTTTTACCTCATGCAAAATTGTCATTTCTTTAATAAGACATTAACTATTTTTTTCTGATGCCCTCCAAGTATCTACAAATCCAAAATGTGGCCCTGCAAAGGATTTGAGTTTGAGACCACTGGTCTAAGTTGTTTACATTCAGGTACTCAAGCATTTTCCCTCTCTGCCCTGGCAGGCTCACACTATCTAATGTATCTGGGGCAATGAGGGGCAGATTAAGTGACTTGCCCAGGGTCACAAGGAGCAGCATGGGATTTGAACCCACAACCTCAGGGTGCTTAGGCTGTAGCTCTAACCACTGTGCCACACACTCCCAGAAAATAAAATAACTCAACCCAAGTCCACTTAGAGCCCCTGGCCCTGACTATCTAACACAATAGGACTTGGCCAATTCTAGGATCCATTTCTCAGGTAGAGAGTTGCGCGGGGACAGAAATCCCACCCGTCCCCGTGGGTCGCGGGGTTCCTGCGGGGCTGGATGTACTCAGCCGCGAGGCTCATCTTCTCCCTTCCTGCCCTGCCGCAGTACACAGCCAAACGGAAGTCTTCCCGATGTCAGCGCTGACGTCGGAAGGAGGGTTTAAGCATTGACATCGGGAAGACTTCCGGTTAGCTGTGTGCTGCAGCAGGGCAGGTAGGGAAAAGACAGTGGCATACCAAGGGGGCGTATCAAGGGTCCCCACCCGTCCCCATGAGGAATCCCACCCGTCCCCGTGAGGAATCCCTCCATCCCCACCCGTCCCCGCGAGGAATCCCCTCTGTACCCGCCCATCCCTATAAACTTCAGAAATAGTTATTTCATTTAATTATGCTACTGAATTAAAGGCTCTGGTAGAAACCCATTTACAAATAAGCAAAAAGACTTTATTAATTTGGAAATATTAATTGTAAACGGGTTTCTACCAGAACCTCTAATGTTTATAAATTTTTATCAACACAACTAATATACTACTTTATCCTGAAGAAAAAAAAAAAAAAAAGAAATAGAATTATTTTCCTACCTTTGTCAAAGGGAAACAGCCAGCTAGGGAGGAGGTGGGACCGCTGGACGACGGAGACAGGAAGGGAGTAGTGAAGGAGGAGAAAGAAGTCGCGGAAAGACTTAACATGTTCTTTTCGTCTGTATTTACGAACGAAGACACAACCAACATACCGGAACCTGAGCAATTCTTCAATGGAAATCAAGCAGAAAAATTAACATCCATGGAAGTGAGCCTTGAAGATGTGCGCAGGCAGATAGAAAAACTAAAAACTGACAAATCCCCGGGTCTGGACGGAATCCATCCAAGGGTTCTAAAGGAATTAAAGGAGGAGATAGCGGAACTATTGCAGCAAGTTTGCAACCTATCCCTGAAAACAGGCGTGATACAGGAGGATTGGAAGATAGCCAACATCACGCCCATCTTTAAAAAGGGATCAAGAAGTGACCCGGGAAACTACAGACCAGTGAGTCTGACTTCGGTTCCAGGGAAAATGGCGGAAGCACTGATAAAAGAAAACATCGATAAACATTTGGAAAGAAACAAACTTCTGATACCAAGCCAACATGGTTTCTGCAGGGAGAGATCGTGCTTAACTAACTTATTGCACTTCTTCGAAGGAATCAACAAACGGATGGACAAAGGAGACCCATAGACATCATATATCTTGATTCCCAAAAAGCCTTTGACAAGGTGCCTCACGAGCGCCTACTCTGGAAACTGAAGAACCATGGGGTGGACGGAGACGTACATAGATGGATCAGAAACTGGTTGGCGGGTAGGAAACAGAGGGTAGGGGTGAAGGGCCACTACTCAGACTGGAGGAGGGTCACGAGTGGTGTTCCGCAGGGCTCGGTGCTCGGGCCGCTACTATTTAATATATTCATAAATGATCTAGAAACAGGGACGACGTGTGAGATAATAAAATTTGCGGACGACACCAAATTATTTAGTGGAGCTCGGACTAAAGATGACTGCGAAGAATTGCAAAGGGACCTGAACAAACTAGGGGAATGGGCAACGAGATGGCAGATGAAGTTCAATGTTGAGAAATGTAAAGTATTGCATGTGGGAAGCAGAAATCTGAGGTACAACTATACGATGGGAGGGATGTTATTGACTGAGAGTACCCAAGAAAGGGACTTGGGGGTAATGGTGGATATGACAATGAAGCCGACGGCACAGTGCGCAGCGGTCACTAAGAAAGCGAATAGAATGCTAGGTATAATCAAGAAGGGTATTACAACCAGGACGAAAGAAGTTAACCTGCCGTTGTATCGGACGATGGTACGCCCGCATCTGGAATACTGCATCCAATATTGGTCGCCGTACCTTAAGAAGGATATGGCATTACTCGAGAGGGTTCAGAGGAGAGCGACGCGTCTGATAAAAGGGATGGAAAACCTTTCATATGCTGAGAGATTGGAGAAACTGGGTCTCTTTTCCCTGGAGAAGAGGAGACTTAGAGGGGATATGATAGAGACTTATAAGATCATAAAGGGCATAGAGAGAGTAGAGAGGGACAGATTCTTCAAACTTTAAAAAAATAAAAGAACAAGAGGGCATTCGGAAAAGTTGAAAGGGGACAGATTCAAAACAAATGCTAGGAAGTTCTTCTTTACCCAACGTGTGGTGGACACCTGGAATGCGCTTCCAGAGGACGTAATAGGGCAGAGTTCAGTACTGGAGTTTAAGAAAGGATTGGACAGTTTTCTCCTGGAAAAGGGGATAGAAGGGTATAAATAGAGGATTACTGCACAGGTCCTGGACCTGTTGGGCCGCCGCGTGAGTGGACTGCTGGGCACGATGGGTCTGACCCAGTGGAGGCATTGCTTATGTTCTTATGTTGTTGCCTGGTTTCTGCTTTCCTCATGTTCTCATTCAATTCCTTCCATCCACTGTCTCTCTTCTCTCTGCGTCTTCCATTTGCTCTGTTACTGTGCCTCTCCCTTTCTCCCCCTTCCAAATTGGTCTGGCACCCATCTTCTTCCCTCCGCTCCCCCCATAGTCTGGCATCTCTGTCTTCTTCCCTGCCAGCGTCTTCTCCCCACTCTCTCTTCCCCATTTCCTTTCAGCAACCTTACCCACCCCCATCTTCCCCATGTCCTGTCAGCGTCCTTCTCCCCCCTCTGTCTTCCACATGTGCTTTCAGTGTCGTCCTCCCCCCGTGTCTTCCCCATGTCCTTTCAGCGTCCTTCTCCCCCTCTTTCTTCTCCATGTCCTTTCAGCATCCTTCTCCACCCCTTTGTCTACCCATGTGCTTTTAGCGTCCTTCTCCCCCCTCTATCTTCCCCATGTCCTTTCACCGTCCTTCTCCCCCCCGTCTTCCCCATGTCCTTGCAGTGTCCTTCTCCACCCCTTTGTCTTCCCCATGTGCTTTCAGCGTCCTTCTCCCCCCTCTGTCTTCCCCATGTCTTTTCAGCGTCCTTCTCCACCCCTTTGTCTTCCCCAGTGCTTTCAGCGTCCTTCTTCCCCCTCAGTTTTACCCATTTCATTTAAGCGTCTTTTCCTCTCCACTCCACCTTTCCTCCCTTTCTCTCTCCCTGCCCCCTTACCTTCGTGGCGCTTCCCCGCCCGACCGACAACAGAACAAGCTGCTGTAAGAAGGTAATTTAGATTTGCGGCTACAGGGCAGGGAGGTTTGTCGGATCGGGCCTGTTGTTGGTCGGTCGGTCGGGGGAAGCACCAAAAAGGTAAGGGGACCTGGCCGGCTGTGCTGCACCCGGGGCGGACCGCCCTCCCCCCCTTGGTACACCACTGCCTTTTCCCTACCTGCCCTGCTGCAGCACACAGCCAACCGGAAGTCTTCCCGATGTCAGCGCTGACGTTGGAGGGAGGGAGGGCTTTGCTTAAGCCCTCCCTCCGATGTCAGCGCTGACATCAGGAAGACTTCCGTTCGGCTGTGTGCTGCGGCAGGAAGGGAAAAGACGAGCCTCGCGGCTGAGTACATCCAGCCCCGCAGGAACCCCGCGACCCTCAGAGGCATCCCCACGGGATCCCTGTGACCCTAGGGGGCGTTCCCACAGGATCCCCGTGACCCGAAGTGGGAACCCGCGGGATTCCCATCTTCCCCGTTCCCATGCAGCTCTCTATTCTCAGGTTGTCATCAGGGGATTTTGTTTAAGAACTAGCCTTTTAAAAAATGATTTGGGAGAGCCCAAAGACCGCTATAAATGATGGCTTTTTCTAATTATGACCAGGATAGCCTTGCAGATTGTAACTCATAATTGGAAAAATTATAATCGCCTTTTTGGTGGGCGAATTTATATTCAAGCTATAGATATGAAATAATGAATGCTGACATGTTGGGACATAGCAATTTATTTAAATTGGTTTGGGGACCATTGACATCTTTTATTTCTTCATTATAGTTATCTTTTGTTTTTAATTTTTGTTTATTTTCATACACATCCAGGGAAGGGTGAGGGTGGGGGGAGGGATACTTTTATCTTAATTTTAGCCCTTTGAATATATACATCCAGGTGGGTGGGAGGAGAGTGGGATTACGTTACTACTTTAAATAGGGAAAGGTTATTGAAAGAATCTATGTATTTATGTTTTTGTTGACTAGTTATTGGATGGATGGGTGGGTTTAAATGCTCATGTATGTTTGTAAGATGAATGCACTTTTCTTGATTTATTATATGTTTATATACTTCTGTATTACACTGTTGATATATGAACATAAGAACTGTCATCTCCGGATCAGACCTTTGGTCCATCCAGTCCAGCGATCCGCTCCTGCGGAGGCCCAGCCAGGTGTAACCTGGCGAAAACTTAGTCACCCATATCCTTCTATGCAACTTTTGAGGAGATATGCCCTTAAATCCTAGAACGGTGGGTTCCGCAGCAAACTCCACCAGGAGAGCATTCCAGGTGTCCACCACTCGCTGCGTGAAGCAGAACTTCCTGGCATTTGTCCTGGGCTTGTCCCCCCTCAGCTTCAGTCCTGGTCACATTTGACATAGTAAATAACTTTTTATCCTGCTCTATCTTGTCGATTCCTTTTATTATTTTAAAAGTCTCAATCAGATCCCCTCGCAGTCTCCTCTTCTCAAAGGAAAATAGTCCCAGTTTTTTAAGTAGTTCTTTGTAGTTCAAGTTCTCCATACCTTTAACTAGCTTCGTTGCTCGCCTCTGCACCCTCTCCAGCAGTTTTATATCCTTCTTTAGGTAGGGAGACTAGTGTTAGACACTGTATTCCAAGTGTGGTCTGACCATTGCTCTATAAAGCGGCATTATGACTTTCTCCGATCTACTTGTGATTCCCTTCTTTATCATGCCCAACATTCTATTTGCTTTCTTTGCCGCGGCCGCACAAGTCCAGGTTTTCTGCTTGAAAGATCACTTCAGAACAAGTTCTCTCTTTATTCATTCTTCAGGGAGTCTAAGAGTTTCATCTGTTTTTCTTAAAATAGAGGTCTATTGCTCTAATTTACAGGTAATGCTCTCTATATGCTAATAGACTGTACTAGGGTAAAACATTGCTCTAGGTTATCATTGGAAAGGAAGGTGCTAATTAAGTTATATAAATTAATAAATCCCAGCTAAAAAACATAAATCCACCCATTAGAAATGTAACAGCATCTGCACCTTTAGTAGAACCAATAAAAAGTAAACATAAAACAGGGAGAGTGTTTTTTAATGGTACTTGATGTTTATGTTATTGTTACTGTTAATCGCTTTGCACACTCAGTTAAAAAACCTGGAAGATTAACATTTTAAATTAAATAAAATGAAAATGATTAGCTCCAAGTTGCCCCTGTGAGAACATGTGTGCTTACTGCAGCTTAAAATGGCATACTGTGGGGTGTGCTAAGGCTTTCCATGGTACTTTTGACATGTGTGCACTATATTTTATGCTGGGGGAGGGGGGTCTGGAGGTAGAAAGTAGGCATATTTGTGCTAATCAGTTAGCACAGGATTAGTGTGTGAGCCCTTAGGCCCAAATTCTACAAACAGCGTCTGAACATAAGAATAGCCTTACTGGATCAGACCAATGGTCCATCAAGCCCAGTAGCCCGTTCTCACGCTGGCCAGTCCAGGTCACTAGTACCTAGCCAGAACCCAAGGAGTAGCAATATTCCATGCTACTGATCCAGGGCATGAGTTGAACTGAAGAAAAATCACTCCGTGGACCTGTTCAAAGTATTATATGGATGATATAACAGAGTTCACAGGCTTGCTCAGAATCATGGAGGGGAAAACTGGGGCGAACCCCAGAGGAAAAACCACCTCACAGCCCATTCATCGCATGGACAAGTAAAGCAGAGGTTATATCAATTCATATATGTTTTTACGTTGTGAAAACACTACGGTTTACTATAGCTTATAATCAAAGAACTTAGGCAAACTTAGCTTGCAGCTTGCGAGTTCCGACATGCATGTTTCGGTCCTGCCTCAGGGAACACACAGGAAAAATCTTAAAAGAAACACTCATGCGAAGGGAGATTCTGAAAAGAAAAAGTTAAACGAATTAATGCTTTATTCAAAACAACATGTTAAAAGAATATTCTTAAATAAAGTCAAAAAGCGATTTAAATATAGCTATTGGCTAACAGGGAAAAAGACTCACCCGACAGAGGTGAAACAACGCCTTAGAGAACGTGGGTATCCTCACTCTGTTGTTAAGAAGGCTTTTAAAAGAGCTTTGTTTGCTCAAAGAGAAGTTCTTTTTTCTTCCTCCAATAAGGAACCTGAATCTTCTCAAGTGTGTGTTATCCCTTACTCACAGCAAGCCTTTAAGATCAAACGTATTATAAAATCACATTGGAGCATTCTACAACATCATGCTGTTTTTCAGGAGCTCCCTCGTTTTGCCTACTCTCGTGGTCGAAACTTAAAACAATGTTTGACAAAGTCACAATTTTCATCTAAGGACCTTGTATTGAACTTACCTGGGAATTGTCATTCTCCTTGTTCATCATGCAAAGTTTGTTCGTACAGCGTGCCACTTACCAGCATTAATGTACCCTCATGGATGCACAGACGTACCAACATACCCCTTACCAATTGTTTAACTAGCGGAGTTGTGTACGTTATTCAATGCCCTTGCAACAAGCTATATGTTGGACACACAGTTAGAAGTATTAAAGTACGCATTGGAGAACACCTCAGTAGGATTTCCACTCAAGTGATGGAAGCTCCGCTCACTCAACATTGGGTGCCTGAAAATCACCATCTTACTTCTTTGAAATTTTCAATTTTGGAAGTCCCTGTGCTACCTCGGGGTGGTAACCTGAAAGCCAAGCTGTATGTTAGGGAGCAGCACTGGATTTTTAGATTAAATACTTTACATCCACAAGGCCTTAATAGTGAGATCGAGTGGCGCGCCTTTTTGTAAACCAGCATTTTTCTCTGTAAACCAGTAGCATTTTTATATTTTTTGTTAAACTAGTATTTTTTCTTTTATTTTTCTTTTATTTTTCTTTTTTCTAAATTAGCATTATTGCATTTATTTTCTTTTTAATTTCTTTTTAATTTTTCTTTTTTCTTTTTATTTGTTGAGTTTTTTTCTGTAAATCGTTTTTCTGTAAATCATTTTTTCAATTCTGTCCCTTCAGTGTTTTGTCCCTTCTGTTCTCCCGTATGCAGTATGACGTCATCACGTGCTTCTGTCACGTGATCACGTCTTTGGAGCCCTTTAAAAGCTCGGCGGTTTCTCCGCTCGGGTCACCTTTCAAAGCTGTTAAACTGCGCGTTGCGCGCTTCTCTATGTGAGACAACAGTCCTCTGTCGGGTGAGTCTTTTTCCCTGTTAGCCAATAGCTATATTTAAATCGCTTTTGACTTTATTTAAGAATATTCTTTTAACATGTTGTTTTGAATAAAGCATTAATTCGTTTAACTTTTTCTTTTCAGAATCTCCCTTCGCATGAGTGTTTCTTTTAAGATTTTTCCTGTGTGTTCCCTGAGGCAGGACCGAAACATGCATGTCGGAACTCGCAAGCTGTAAGCTAAGTTTCACAACGTAAAAACATATATGAATTGATATAACCTCTGGTTTACTTGTCCATGCGATGATTGGGCTGTGAGGTGGTTTTTCCTCTGGGGTTCGCCCCAGTTTTCCCCTCCATGATTCTGAGCAAGCCTGTGAACTCTGTTATATCATCCATATAATACTTTGAACAGGTCCACGGAGTGATTTTTCTTCAGTTCAACACTTGCATTTTTTCACTCCTGTTACATTGTCTGTAACTGGTCCCCTTTCCCATATTTGACCGATCCAGGGCAAGCAGTGGCTTTCTCCATATCTTTCTCAATAACAGACTATGGACTTTTCCTCCAGGAACTTGTCCAAACCTTTCTTAAAACCAGCTATGCTATCTGCTCTTACCACATCCTCTGGCAACACGTTCCAGAGCTTAACCATTCTCTGAGTGGAAAAATATTTCCTCCTATTGGTTTTAAAAGTATTTCCCTGTAACTTCATCGAGTGTCCCCCTAGTCTTTGTAATTTTTGACGGCGTGAAAAATCAATCCATAGCAGCTGATAAAAAAACCCTGGTAAAAGGGGGCCTTCATTTTCTTAGTTGGCTTAATTGGGGCTGATAGTTAAAAACACCTTAAAAAAAAGAAAATCTAATCTAATCTTCTATTTGTGCGTCATTCATACCTCTACAAGCTCAAGGCGACTTTAAAGAGAGGGGAGAGGATGGAGAGGGACGGGAGGAGAGGGGAGAGAGTAGGAAGGAGAATAGGTAAGGGGGGAGAGGAGGTGGGAGGGAAGGGGGAGTAGGAGAAGAGGAGAGGATACAGGAGATTAAGTGTCAAACAGATGGGTTTTCAGTTTTCTTCGGAAGATGATGTGGTTAGGTTCAGTTTTGGTCATTTCTGTAAGGTCATTCCAAGTTTTTATTCCTAGAAAGGTAAGCATGGAGTGGAAAACTCCTTTGTAGTGAAGATCTTTTGTGGATGGGAGATTTAGTAGCATCCTGTTGAGGGTTCTGCGAAAAGTAAACCACACCATTAAGAAGAGCTGGATGAGTGAGGCCACTGAGTTTCCATAAAAGTATGTGGTGAATAATGCAAGATATTTTGAATGTTATTCTTGATGGGATGGGTAGCTAGTGCAGTTGTTTGATGAAGTTGTTTGATGAAGTTGTGACCGAGTCATATTTTCTCAGGTTGAAGATTAGTCTTACAGCAGTATTTTGGATAAGTTGCATTTTGTGAATTAGAGCAGTGTTGATTCCCTTGCAGATGGAGTTGTAGTAGTCCAGTTGTGGTAGTATCATCAGTTGTACGATTAAGTCAAAGTGGTGTAGGTGAAAGTACGGTCTGATTAGTCTTAGTTGTCTCAGGGTAAAGAGGGATTTCTTTTGGAGACTAGATATTTGAGGTTCCATGGTAAGGGTGGAGTCCAGTATGCAACCTAGAATTTTGGAGGATTCGTTGATGGAGAGGGTTTTGCCCGATCGAAGGGTAATGCTTGTTGGTGCCGTTTGTTGGGCCATGTGGAAGTACAGAACTTTGGTTTAAGTTGTGTTTAATTTCAGTTTGTTGGTTGTTGCCCAGTTTTGGATTCTTTCAATGCTGTGTGAGATTTTGTTGGAGGTGTTCGATTGATTTTGGGTTATGGAAATAAGGAGAAAAATGTCATCTGCATAGGACATTATGCTTTCGTCTTCAAATTTGATGTTTCCAAGAGAGCTCATGAAAAGGTTGAATAGGATGGGGGAGAGTGGGGAGCCTTGTGGCACATCACAGAAAGCTTTCCAGGGGTTGGAAGTCTCTCCATTCTTATTGATATATTCTCTGTTTTGTAGGAAATTTGAGAACCATTTAAGCACTATGCCCGTTATGCCTATTTCTGACAGTTTTGTTAATAGTATGTGTGGTTAATAGGCTGCTAAAATATCAAATTAGAGGAGTATTGCTTGGCGTCCTGTGCTGAGTAGTAAAGCCCAAATTCTCAAAATGGCACCAGAATCGGCTGGTGCCTGAAAAAACTGTGCCGGTCGCACAACAATCAAACTACAGCGCCAGTTTGAGAATTGCGTTCTGCATCAAAGATATGCGCTGGAAAGGTAGGCCAGGGTTTTACAGGCTTATATTTATGGCACCTATCTTCAACATAGAATCACGCTTAGTGGTGCCAAATGTCAACCCTTCCCATAACTATGCCTCTTTTGACATTTGGTGCTGGTTAGCATCTGTGGCGCCTACTTTTTTTTCTTAGTTTTTAACAGCATGGTCAATTACTGCACCATTAATGGCCAATTATAACACTTGGGCGCCTTCCGAATGGCACCATTTTGAAAATCTGGGCCTAGGTGCTAACTGAGTAAACACCTAACACTTTAAGGTAGGTGTCTACACTAAGGCATCTACCAGCAAGTAGGTATGGTTAGGGGCAGATTCAGGATGGATTTTGGAGGCAGTGTGATGTAGCCACTGGTAGACACCTAACTTAGATGCACTCATTTAGGTCAAGAAAACTCTGACCTATATGGCAGTGTGCCTAAGGTACCGCTTAGGTACCGCTAGATGTGATTCTATAAACGGTGCATAGTGGATGATTGACAGCTATGCACCATTTATAGAATCAGGGCCTTACTGTCTATAAAATAGGTGGCAGGCAGGTCTTGTATACTAATTTATGTTAATAGCTGTGCGCTAATGGCAAGATTAGCACATGGCTATTAAACCAGAAAATGGAAAATCATCTGTTTTCTGGCTATGCCAACAAGTGGTCTTAGCATGGGGAAAAGACCCGCGTAAGGAAGTGCTAAGGTCAGCTTTTGCTACAGCTTAGTAAAAGGAACTCTAGTTTATTAAGCTGAACAAATACTTGCAGTGCAGAGACAAAGCAGAAGGAAAAATACTACACCCAAAGAAACAGAAGTGAGGACCTTGGGTAGAACCTTGTCTGTTTACATGTTTGTTTTTGTTGAGTGGGAAGTCCTCCCAGCACCCAAGGGACAGGGAAATGAAAGAAAAGCTATGTCACATGGGTAGCGGAAAATTATTATTTGGGTGAGAACTTTCCTGGGTGCTATGGCCATTTCTAGTTTGCCCAGAAAATAGGGCAATTTCCTGTTTTTCTCTTTTAGGTCATGTGCTAACATTCACATTGGTGCATGTAACTTGAAAATAATAAATGGGGGAGGGGCATATAGCACCTCCTATTATGGACATGCAGTGGCGTGGTAAGGGGGGGATCTGTCTTCCCCCGGGCATCGTCATGATAGGGACATTGGCACCCGTCTTCCTCTTCGCCTCCCCGCTCCTTCCCTGCTCACCTCCCCCCCCCTCAACTACCGTGCACCCGTTCCCTTACCCCTACTTCTTTAACGTTCAAGGTGCAAGCAGCCGCCCTGATCTGCTGCTCGCACCAGCATCGGCTGTTCCTCTGACTTCACTTCCTGGACCCGCACCTAGGAAGTAGCATCAGAGGAAGAGCTGATGCTGGTGCGAGCAGCAGGTTGTGGTTGCTGCTCGTGCCCCAAACGTTAAGGAGGTACAGGGAAAGGGAAGGGGTGTGCGCACACGGCAGGAGGGGTCGGGGAAGGAGTGGATGGGGGTGGGGAGTGGCGGCGAAGATGGCAGGGGAGGGGCGCTACTGCCCCAGGCGCCTATCACCCTTGCTACACCACTGTGGACATACTAACTGATTAGTGCACAGTAATCAGAACGCAGTAGCTAGATAGCCCGTCCACACCCATTCTCTACCTCTGACATGCACCCTCCAGAAAATAAAAACAAATACAGCACGTTTAGGGGGAAACTCATCAAGGGGCACTAACCAATTTAGCATACGTTAACAATTAGGGCCGGATTCTGTAATGGTCATCTAAAAAAATAGGCACATATAAATACAACACCTATTGCATATCAGTCATTCTTATGTGCCCATTACAGAATCACACATAGCGGTGCCTAACTTAAAACGTAAATTTCCTTTTGAAATAGCGGGGATATTACTAGTGAAAACTAGAAGAAGTCAGAAAATGCTTTATCAATAATATATGAACTGACTTCGCATTTAACATGAACCCGTCTATGAAGTGTGATCAATGTGTTTTAAGTTACTCAGAAATGTGAAACTCAACAAGGAGGGAATACACCCTCCTAGAGTGGAAACAGAGTTTACCTCCCAGTCATTGAAACTGTTTCTATAGAGATCACACGTCAAGCTAGGATACAAGTTAATAAAAAATGTGTTACAGTCCTTGAAATAATTCAAAGTATTGGATTTCCTTCTTTCTTCTTATACTTGTCTTATACTTGTCAAAACATCACTTAAGCATAATTGATAAGCTCATAACTTAGCTCAATGAGGGGTTTGGGGTCCCGACGCGGCCCCGTTTCGTGTCCTTCGTCAGGAGACCCACTCACGATTCCTGGAAAACTGGCTTTAGTCTTTTAAACTTCAGTAATGTTAGAGTTGATGATATGACAACATTTCTACAATACAAAAATTTTTTTAACAACATCGGGTGCGAGTAAAAGTCCATAGCCACACCTCGATAAAAAGTAATAATCCTTAAGGCTGAACTAGAGAAGGGAATGCACAAAACTCTGTTTCCACTCTAGGAGGGTTTATTCCCTCCTTGTTGAGTTTCACATTTCTGAGCAACTTAAAACACATTGATCACACTTCATAGACGGGTTCATGTTAAATGCGAAGTCAGTTCATATATTATTGATTAACTTAAAACATAGGCACCTGTAATATAGGCCAGGGTTTTAAAGGCCTTTAATATAGGCGTCTAAGTCCTTTAGAGCATTGTGCCTCTAAATATGCCTTCTTTACTGTTAGGCACCGCTAGGCTTATTAAACTCATAACTGAAGCCAATCTACTACATAGTAACATTGTAAATGACGGCAGACAAAGACCCGAATGGTCATAACGGGATGGTGATGGGTGGAACAGGGCGGGCTTGGGGGGGGGCAGGTCTAGGGGGTCCGGATTTTCCATTTGGAAAATCTGGTAACCCTAGTCTCCCTTCCCCCATCCCTCAACCCAGGCAAGTGACCGACCTCAAGCTTGCCCAGTTGCAGCTGTGGTAGGTAAGTTGCATCATTCGTAAGGCTTTTAACTGGTGGATGGCGGTTACAGCACCATCTAGAGCAGTGTATTGCAAACTGAATGCCATGGCACTCTAGTGTGCCACAACAAATTCCAGGTGTGCCGTGAGATGCTAGCATTGGCTGACTGCTTACAGGATGTGCCTCTCACAGTGAGAGACACATCCTCTAGGCTGTCAGCTGGCGCCGGCACATTTCCTCCTCGCTGGCGACTCTCCTCCTCTCCCTGCACTTCTTCTCCATCACTAACCCCTACCGGCATAGAAATAGGCTCAGGGCTGCAGCTGGAGAGATCTGCGCATGCACAGACATCGATGTGATGTCACGTATGTGCGTGACATCATCACATCGATGTCCACACACTTCCAGATGCCCTCCAGCCATGGCACCAAGTTTAATGAGTTGTGGCGTCAAACAGTTTGCGGGACACTGATCTAGAGAAATTATCTAAAAGCACAATTATCTATTTTTTATTTATTTATTTATTGTTTATTCTACAACACTTTAAGGATATATTTTATTTTATTTTTTTTTTATATTTATTTATTCATTTTTAAACTTTCAACAAGTAATTCATTATACAGTCATATACACTGTAATAATATTTATTAATCATACATTCAATGAAATCGAACTATAACTTCACCCTCCCATCCTTCTTCCAATATAATCACAATTATCTAAATATCTAGCTCCATGATGACACTAGCAATGAGTTGACAATAGCTTTGTAAACCCCGGAGGGATATAGAGGTTTGTTACACACACAATCAGAAAGTATTCAGGTACTTTGAGAGCTGAAGATTTCAGTGAAAAGGCTTCAAGGCCATGTGATATGCAAAAATAGCATGGGTGCAGTATGAACATAAGAATTAACGCTGGTGGGTCAGACCAGTGGTCCATCATGCCCAGCAGTCCGCTCACACGGCGGCCCTCTGGTCTAGGACCAGCGCCATAACTGAGACTAGCCCTATCAGCGTATGTCCTTGTTCAGCAGGAACTTGTCTAACTTTGTCTTGAATCCCTGGAGGGTGTTTTCCCTTATGACAGACTCCGGAAGATTGTTCCAGTTTTCTCCCACTCTCTAGGTGAAGAAGAACTTCCTTACGTTTGTACGGAATCTATCCCCTTTCAACTTTAGAGAGTGTCCTCTCGTTCTCCCTACCTTGGAGAGGGTGAACAACATGTCCTTATCTACCAAGTCTATTCCCTTCAGTACCTTGAATGCTTCGATCATGTCCCCTCTCAATCTCCTCTGTTTGAGGGAGAAGAGGCCCAGTTTCTCTAATCTTTTGCTGTACAGCAGTTCCTCCAAACCCTTAACCATCTTTCCTAATTTCAGCAGAATAGTACAACTATGTTAGAATAAATAAATAGAATAATAAGAATTGTAAAAAATAGAATAACATGGAAGAACAGCCCTTTTTTTGAATAAAGGTACTGATCTTCTCTGAAACTCCCTTTTTAATACTGTCTTTTCAATCTCATGAGTGGCTTTCAGAATAATTACCTCCCATTCCAGGTGCTGCATGTTGAGACCTCATTAGGAATTAGTCACAGAGCAGCAGGTAATGAATCTTGAGTTACTCTTCCGTCATCTGATTAGCAGCCAAACCTATACCACTGACAAATGGTCACATACCTTCCATTCTGTCTACAAGGCCAACTCGATAAAAGAGCTGCATCTCCCTGACAGAAACAGATTTGTAGGGGCAGGCTAGATTTCTCAGAGAGCACTCAGGTTATAGAGACCAATCTGAAAACTACTCCTTGTTTTGGAAGTTGTTTGAAAGTGTCAGAGAGGGATATGCATTTGTTAGCACACATTAGATTCATTTAAATACCTTAATTAGTATGTGCAAATTAGATTTGTCATGAATTAATCTATGAATTAATGCACATTTAATACATTTGGATGTATGAAAAAGTTCAAATATGCGTTAAAATTGCATTTACAAGGGGCCACTGAAAAGTTCTCAGCCCAACCAAGAAAGCTGGGCAGTCGCCATCAAGAGATTATATACTTAGTCGAGTGATTTTCCACTTTTTTCATTCAGTCGGAAAAATGCGGAATGAAAGCAGTGGAAAATTGCTGGACTGTATGTATATCCCTCAATGGAGACTGCCCCAACTTTCTTGGTTGGACTGAGAACTTTTCAGCGGCACCTTGTAATTTATTAAAACAAGCTTGTCAAACAATTTTTTTTTTTAAAAACACCTGAAAATTGGAAGCCATTTATAAAGATCTGAAAACAAATCCACAATATTTTGGCTTTGGACATGCTTAGGGCTCCTTTTACGAAGGCGCATTAGGGCCTTAACATGTGCAATAGCGCACGCTACAATGCCACGCGCGCTAGCCGCTACCGCCTCCTCTTGAGCAGGCGGTAGTTTTTCGGCTAGCGCGCGCTAATCCGGTTGCATGCACTAAAAATGCTAGCGCACCTTCGTAAAAGGAGCCCTTCGTGTCAGAAATAATTACCATGAAGTCTTGGGATGGGAGGAGATAAGTAAAGCAGTTCAAGTGCCATCATTTTCTTCAAATCGTGTACTCAGCACTTGTTGCTCTGCCTCATGGTCTGATAGGTACAGAGACGACACTCAGGCGTTTTTCAACTCAGTGTGGTATTTATTAGGCCGCAGCCATAACAGCTAAATTACATTAATTTGTCAGCAACTGAACAGAGTAACAATTGTGAACGTCGATGAACTGTACACTGCAAATGAACATGTGAACATGACATACAACAGCCGCACAGCATAGGCCTCTCTATCCCCGCACAATGTGGGGCGCCGTACAAGCTTCCCCGGCTCGCCGACCCGTCCCATTCAAGGAGGTGTCCTCTCATCAGCGGTCCGTTGCCGTGAAGCTCATGGCCTGGCCTCCCTGCCGTCCAAGCAAGGTGACGTGCCCCATTTCTTAGCCCTGCCAAGATATATGCCTTTTAGACATATGCTGTGCTTACCTTCGGCAAATGGCTGCGACATTAGTCGAGGGTGGGCGGGAGGGATGCCGCGTCTGCCTCCCAGGTTTGCCTTGCTGGAAAAGAGCGACCTCCCTTCCGCTCCTCGCTATTCTATCCCACCTCTCCCCCCCCCCCTCTGGTTGGCCCTCCCCTCCCCCCCCCCCTTTCTTAGCAACGGCTTTCGGCCAATTTGTGTTCGCTCCTCCCTATCTGGGATCGGAGCTTCTTCTATCTTGCTAGTTTTGTGACTTAATTTTCTGCATCAAGTTCCTGAGCATCAAGTTTCATTGTAAGTGGTAGCCAATAATCATCAATTGGCCCACAAGAACATAAGAATGGTCATATTGGGTCAGACCAATGCTCCATCTAGCCCAGTATCCTGTTTCCAACAGTGGCCAATCCAGGTCAGAAGTACCTGGCAGAAATAATAGCAACATTCTATGCTACTAATCCCAGGGCAAGCACTGGTTTCCCCATGTTTATTTCAATAGCAGACTATGGACTTTTCCTCCAGGAACTTGCCAAACCATTTTTAAACTGCAACCTCTAGGGAATCCAGGGGGTCAATGACTTTGTTCCTTTCCTCTTAACTTCTGTAAACCGTGCCGAGCTCTGCGCTTGCGGAGATGGTGCGGTATACAAACCTAAGGTTTAGTTTAGTTTAGTTTAGTTTCCCATGACAGCAAAATGGCCAGATGAAAATAAATAAAATGAACATTCTCAAAAATGACGCAGGAAATATCACAAAATGAAAATTTTCTGGCTATCTCTAATGAATACTGAATTATGTTATTGTCATTAAAGTGGACACACCTGATCAGGGATGAGCACATAAGCAAGGCAGGGTGAGGGAAACTTTCACCTATGTTAGGGGTCCTTTTATTAAGGTGTGCTAGCCGATTTAGCGCGCGCTAAATGCAAAGTCATCCATTATATTCCTATGGGCATCTTAGCATTTAGCATGCACTAATCTTTAGCGCGTGCTAAATTGGTTAGCACACCTTAATAAAAGGTCCCCTTAATTTGCTAGTCTTCCTTCTGGGATTAGGTAAATGCCAGCTGTTGAAGCATGAGCATTAACCCCAGCCTTTCTGTTAGTATAAATGCCCATCTAAACATAGGTGTGTAGCTTAGAACTTATATGAGTATTCTATAATGGCAATTCTGCACATAATTGATGATCCTGAATATGCTCTTTAGAGAATGACACGGTGACAAAAATTCATCACCGTTCCCGTCCCCGCGGATAACCACGGGAAATAATCCCATGTCTATTTCAACCTCGGTCCTTCTACACCAGCATTCTTCAAAGCAAAGCTTGCGGGTCAGTGGTTGTGCCCAGGGTCAGTGGTTGTGCCCAATTATACTCTGATTCTTTCCTCTCTCCTTAAAGAATGACATGAAGATGGTTTCCCGCGGTTATCCACGGGAACAGGAACAGTGATGAATTTTGTCACCGTGTCATTCTCTAGCTCTTAGCACTCATTATCTCAGTGCCCAACTATTACTACCCTTTGGAGAATTCTCCCCCTAAGTGTCCAGGCATATCTAGGTAAAGCAATGAATGGCCCAGGTGTGTCACTCTGAAGTCTACTCTTATCTAACCTTACCCTTTCCTGTTCCTGGTTTGGCTGTAATCTAAACCTCCTTGCCTATTCCAGATGAGTATTTGTCCATGCATGTTTATATCCCCTCCCCCTTTCCTCCATTGAATTCTATAAATTCTATTGTAGATTTGCTTCATTTTTAAAAAGAAATAAGTTTGCCTGCACACTTCTAAACCATGACACTTTTGCGCAGTGCAGGTGACCCTAGGAATATGCCTGTTTATATCTAATAGGAAATATGGCCTCACCTTTAGGAAGTTATGTATCAGAGATTGCATATGGATACAAAGATTGGACTGCATTTTTGCATATGGTGATGTTAATATTAGAATTTATTATTGGATATGTTTATTTAATTTCTTATATTCTGCCTGAAAGCTGTCAAACCAGTGTACATTCAAGTACAAAAGACATTTTTCTGTCCTCAGAGGGCTCACAATCTGAGTTTATGATTGAGGCAATAAAGGGTTAAGGGAGGAATTCATCGTTAGAGCTTTTATGTGGATCTTAAGGACTTAAATGTGCATTAAGGGAATTATAGGCAGTGGCGTACCTAGCATATGTGACACCCGGGGCCCATCATTTTTTTACACCCCCCTCATATATATGAAAAACATGATTTTTAGTAACAATCCACACGTCGCACAAGAGTGCACCTAGGAAAAGGCAGCATCTTACATACTGCAGTGAGCAGTAGAACAACAATACGCCCATTGTAAAACTAAAGAACCCAAACTAATACAGATTGATCCTGCACAGTCAATCAATGCTAACAGAGAACCATGTCTTTCATATACACAGAACACAGAAAACACCTTCACCCAGTATGGAATATGTAATCACAAACTAACCCCCTCCCCCTTTTACAAAACCGCAGTGCAGTTTTTAGCACCCGCCACAGCGGTAACAGCTCAGACGCTCATAGAATTCCTATAAGCATTGGAGCTATTGCCGCCACGGCCAGCACTAAAAAACGCTCCACAGTTTTGTAAAAAGAGGAATAAAATAGAAATAACAGAAATACGTAGAAAAAAGTTAACTGAACCACCAAGAAGCTGGACTCTGCATACAATGCAACACCACAGAAGCAGTGATGCATGTCCCTTAATATTGTGCAAAATAGTAAGATAGCAGATGTAAATTTGAAAAAATACAAAAATAGCAATCATCACTTTCCAAATTAATAAATACCCCCACACCCTCTTTTATGAAGCTGCATTAGGGTTTTTCATTGCAGACCATGATGGTAAAAGCTCCGGCACTCAAAGAATTCCTTTGAGCTTCAGAGTTAATATTGCCACGACTGGCGATAAAAAAACTAATGCAGCTTCATAAAAGAGGGCCAAAAAGGGGTGGGGGAGAGAATAAAACAAAAATAGAAAATAAGATAATATCATTTTTTTTTTTTTAAACTAATACATTTTTCAATTATTTTTCAGAGGCCAGAACCTCTTTTCTCAGGTCAGTAAAGTATACTGCTGTTACAGTATCTTGTCTTGACCTGAGGAAGGGGGTTTTGGTCTCTGAATTCATCATAAATAAAAGGATCACCTTATTTCCATTTTCTATTTATAAATATTTATCAACACAGCTACAATACTATTTTATGCTAAAGCAAAAAAATAAATAGAAATTTTTTTTCTATCTTTGTCTTCTTCTCTGGTTTCTGCTTTACTCATCTTCTTGTCACTCTCTTTCATCCACTGTCTGCCCTTTCACTCCCCTTCCATATGGCTTCTACTCTACTTCTATTCTCCTTCCAGAAACTGTATGCCTCCCCCTTCCATCTCTCCTTTCACCTCCATTGGTATGGCATCCAGCCTCTTCCCTTTCCTCCTCTCTTCCTCCAATGGTCTGGCATCTCTCGCCTCTCTTCTCCCTTCCCTTCCCTTCCCTTTCCTTTTCTTCCCTCATCTTCCTTCTCAATTTATTTCTGCATATATCTATATTAAATTCTTATCACCCAGTCCTCAATTTTGCCACTTCTTTCCCTCACCTCCTCCAGTATTTCATTAACTCTATCTTCTTCCACCATCTAGCATGTGCCCTCTTTTTATTTATCCCCTCCTTCCATCATGTGCCCTCTTTCTCTACTCCTTCTATCCACCATCTTCTCCTGTCTCTGTCTACTTCCATCCAGTGTCTGCCCCTCTCTCCACTTCTATTCAGTGTCTTCTCCCCTCTTTCTCTCCCCCACTTCCTTCCTGCATCTGCCCCCCTCTTTCTCTCTCTCCTCCATACTTCCATCCAACATAGGCTCTCCATCTACCCTCCCCACTAACATCCAGTGTCTGCCCTTTCTCTCTCTACATCCACCCCTCGCCCATCAGCATCTGCCCCTTATCTCTCCCTTTTCCCCACTTCCATCAGCACCTGCCCACTTTCTCTCCCAACAACCCAATTCCATCCAGTATCCTTCCCTCTTCTGTCTCTCTTCCCCTTTCCCTGCACACCAATTTCATTGGCATCTGCCCCCTTTCTCTTCCTCTACCACCCTTCCATACCAGTTTCCTGCTCCTTTCTCTCTCCCTCTATCCTAATGCCATCTAGTATCTTGCCCCTTCACCTCCCACTGCTGCTTTATGCTTCTAAAACTTTTAAATGCAGTCATCGCGGGGCCTTGCCGCTCCTCCCTGGCTGCTGGCTCTGCACCGGAACAAAGAAGTGACATCGGAGGGAATGTACCGGCAGCCACAGTCATTGTGGGACCTTGCTGCACCTTTAGGGTGGTTGCTGGATGTGCTCCGTAAAAAGGAAGTGACATCAGAGGGGGTGGACTGGCAGCTATGGGGAGGTGCTAGAAGGTCCCGTGATGACTGAATTTAAAGTTTACTGCCGCTGCTGCTGTCTCAGAAAAGCAGCAGCGGCAGAATAGGGCAGGAGGGTGCGGACCCGGTGTGCTGGCTGTGCACCCCCTTAGAGCATACACCCAGGGCAGACTCCCCTCCTGCCCCGCCCTTGGTGCGCCACTGATTATAGGTATAAAGTGGACTTTGTAGCATTTAGTATATGTTAATTCCCTTAACACATGTTAAGGCCCTAACACTGCTTGATGAATTTCCCCCCTGATTTGTCCAAGATCACAAAAAGCCACAATAGGATTTGAACTGAATTCCCCTAGTTTATAGCTGCTCCACCCCCCAAAATGGGATTTACTGGGAATCAACTGCATGAGCCTTTGGATTGGAGCCTGAAGAATAGGAACTAAAGCCATGGACACTTTGATTGAATGAGTTTGACTATGCGAGTCCTTGTATATGGAGAGAAAAAAGGGATATGATTGCATGTGGGAGAAATGGAATGGGTAAAACTGGAGAGGCTATGGCCTGTAATACTCCGGCCTGGATCAGAGAGCAGCTAGAATGTTCTGCTATTGAAAAAGTTGAAAAATCCTCATAAAATGTATGAAGTTGAATTTTGGGGATGTCCAATATATATTTCTTTGGACAAATGTGATAACTATCCTAAAGGGATTTTGAGCAAACAGCTCTTCTAGTGTCAATACGTCAATTATAACATTAGAGTTAGAGAATTTGTATGCTGGGCATGTAAAAATTATCACTGCCTGTAATAAAGCCAAGTTTCTTTGGCACCTAAAGCAATCTGAGAATTCTGCACTATTGCGTATTCTATTTTGCCCCTCTTCACATCCCTTTATCCCCACCACATGTTCCCACCCGATTGACACTTGCCTTTTTCTTGCCCCTTACAGGGTAAGTGACCTACACAGAGGTGGACTGAACCTGTGAATGAGTTCAGAATCCTCCTGCCCTTGCTGCTTTTTCACGCTATGAATTACTGTCTTACTATCATTCCACTTCAATAAGCTGTCAGCCATGGATCCTACAATTCCAAGCAATAGAAAACGAACAGATGAGTAATTGACCTTCATTACAACACAGTTCAGCAGTACTGCTCAAACTGTAGATGCCTTTATCTGCCAATCCGATCTAATGGAGTCCTTTAGGCTAGGGAGAGATGGCCAGCCTCCGAACAAAGGGCTCAATCACGCTCATTGTTCCTCCTGCACTTCGGAAAATGACAGGTTCTGACAAGCAGAACTTCTCAGGTGCAGGAAAACAGCTGTGAAGCCCACAGGGCTGTGCAACATTTGCAAAGGGCCAAATACTAATTGGCATGCCAACAATTCTCAGGCAGAGCACAACAAAATTAGCAATTTAGGAAACATCTTTTCATTTTCTTTTATATTTTCTCTCTCTGTATGTCATACATATGTTTCTGTCGTACAGTGAAAGATTAGAAAAACTGGACCTTTTCTCCCTCGAACAGAGGAAATTGAGAGGGGACATGATCGAAACATTCAAGGTACTGAAGGGAATAGACTTAGTAGATAAGGACAGGTTGTTCACCCTCTCCAAGGTAGGGAGAACAAGAGGGCACTCTCTAAAATTGAAAGGGGATAGATTCCGTACGAACGTAATGAAGTTCTTCTTCACCCAGAGAGTGGTAGAAATCTGGAACACTCTTACGGAGTCTGTAATAGGGGAAAACACCCTCCAGGGATTCAAGACAAAGTTAGACAAGTTCCTGATGAACCGGAACGTGCTCAGGTAGGGCTAGTCTCAGGGCACTGTTCTTTGATCAGAGGGCCGTCACGTGAGCGGACTGCTGGGCACAATGGACCACTGGTCTGATCCAGAGGCGGCAATTCTTATGTTCTTATCTTATGTTCTTATGCATGTGTCTGAATTATCCACATTTCTCTAGCTAGGCAGCCACAATACCATAGTTTAACTTGTAACCCATTTGGAAGAGACAAGCGATGGCATCTGTCACTCTTGGCCAATCGAAAGGGAGTCGGGTTCAGATCCCTGAACCCAGAGCAGTAGAGACAAGAGCTGAGAGGCATCCAATGTGGTAATGTGACCAATCCTGGAGAAGTTGGTGGAAACCCCAGGGAGAGTTCACATTTCTTTGTTATGGGGAAGGGTGCCCTTGAATGGATTTGCTCCAAGATAGGGGTCCAAACTGTGGGAAAATGTCATATTCCAGCGGTGTCCATTGCTACCCTTGACAATCCAGGGGTAAGGATCTAAATCTCACACCACAACCACAGCAGGTTTTCAAGGTTTACAGACTCTGGCATGTTAGAACAATGTGGGTAAGCGAAGTCAGCAAGTCAGATCCCTAACTTCATGATAAGGATTGTCTCTGGACTGGATCAGTTGGCCTGGGGCACAAAATGGGGCTGGGTGTGTGCAGCAGCTAGATGAAGTGCCACCCCACGTACACCTTGGAGAGACAGCGACTCTGGATGTGAGCCAGGCCCTTCCCATGGATCAACCCAGCTACAGTAGACACCTCTCCCCTACCTCACTCCTCTCATCCCCAGGTGGGAACGGTAGGCAGACTGGCTTTCCACCTTGGCCAATGCCTAACAGCTGACTTAGAACTGGTGTGAACTGGGGGAATCCCGCTATTTAATTAAAACAAAGCATCACGAAGGCCTGCAGCAGGTGTACATGCAATGTGATTTCTGTCCAGTGCTTTGAATGTCAAAGTGAAGAAATTCAATGAAGCGTAGGTAAATGGGAGTAACTGTGACTCTTTTAATGTAGCCAATTGCCCCATCATCTAATTAATGACATGCGTGTTTCCTCACTGTCCCTACCTACTATTTAGATAAACTACAGCTAAAGAAACAGATTTTGAATGTGAATAAAGAAACAGATTTGGCAGAATCAGAGAGGAAAAAAAGGCTCTGTTGAGCTTGACTCTAGTCTTGTACTGTGAAGATCACAAAGATAAAAGTATGTAGAGTATAAAAGCAATTATATTGTTTTTGCAATATAACGAGTAAGTTAGACAATAAATCCTGATGTGGCTAGGTCATTAACCACCAAGACAATTTTCACTAGACAGTTCTCACCCACCTAGGTAGGGGTTGGCAACCTGCGGCTCACAAGCCACATGTGGCTCTTCTTGCATGTGGTTGCAGCTCTTCAGACCCTGATCCTTTAATCTTCCTCCCAGCCCCACAATAAATCCACCTCCCCTTGGGCCTACCGAGGTAGCTGGTGGTCCAAGGGGAGTCTTTGTGGCAGGAACACTCCTGCCTCCTCATGGCTGCCTTGTAAAATTGCTGCTGCGACCTTGCGCAGCTGCTCATGGCATTTCCTGTAGTACTGTGAGCTGCCATGAGAGATTGTGGCAGCCATTTTACAAGATAGCCATGAAGAAGCAGGAGCGAGAGGGCCACGCTCCTGCCACAAAGACTCCCGATGGACCAGCAGCTACCTCTGTAGGTCAGGGAGGGGAATCATGGGGTTGGAAGGGAGAGTAAAGGGTCAGGGCCTGGAATGGGTAGAAAACCTTGGCTTTGGGATGGGGGGGCAGGGGAGGGAGACAAGGATGAGACATGCAAAGACCTGCAAGGGGTTGGAGGGGAGAGAAATTATACCTTGTGGCTCTTTGTAAATCTTGGTTCAAACATTTTGAATAAATTGGCTCTTTACTGTAAAAAGGTTGTTGACCGCTGACCTAAGGCAAATCTCACCTACTCATAATAGACAATTCCCCTCCTTGATCAGATATATTGTATACCCAATAATTTTTTTTAAACCCATCCATTCCACAAAACAAACAAAAAAAAACCACCTTACCCTAACGCTCGAGATCTCCCCCTAACCTTAACCCTCAGGGGTTGCACATACTTGGGGGTCTCTCCTAACCCTAACACTCAGGGACTGCACTTACTCAGGGTCTCCCTCTACCCCTAACATTTGGAGATTGCACACAGTCATGTCCAAAGCAGTACAGGACACATCCAGAGCAGTACTTAAGGGGGGGGGGGGGAAATGTTCAAGTGGGAATTGTCCAAGTGGGAATTGGTGGATGGAAACTGTCTGATTGGAACGGTCTGGGTGGCTGGGAGGCTAGGTCAGGATTTGATATCTAACTCAAAGTTTTCACTCCATCAAAAATTACATTGACTAGGGGACACTCGATGAAGTTACAGGGAAATACTTTTAAAATAATAACAGGAGGAAATTTTTTTTCACTCAGAAAATACTTAAATTCTGGAACAGGTTGCCAGAGTATATGGTAACAGCAGTTAACATAGATGGGTTTAAAAAGGGTTTGGACAAATTCCAGGAGGAAAAGTCTATAGTCTGCTATTGAGACAGACATGGGGGGAAGCCAATGCTTGCTCTGGGATCAGAGCATTGAATGTTGTTTTTATTTGGATTTTAGCCAGGTACTTGTGACCTGGATTGGCCTCTGTGGAAACAGGATAGTGGGCTAGATGGAGCATTGGTGAGAATTGGAATATGGCTATTCTTATGTTCCAATATATATACAGGGTCAGAGGAGGCAAATTATCAATTAATTACACAAGCCAACAACAACAAATTATTGATGCCTTGGGTTTTTGACCTGTTCCTGGGGTTATTTGAGGCGCTAATTCAGAAAATTGTATTGTATAGACCACATCAGTTCTAGTTTCTTAGATGTGGTTGAATTTATTAATCAGTCACTCCACCAGAATGAAAGAAGAATACAAGGCCATCTCTTTAGTCTTGGAAAAAATAATTACCAAGAGCATCAATGGGTGATTTGTATAGACTTTAAGATGGTTAATTTTCTTCTTGGTCAACAAAGTGGCTACAGAAAGTATCCCTGCTTTTTATGACTTTGGGATAGTAGAGCCAAACATGAACATTGGGCAAAAGAAAGATTGGCCTCCGAGGGAATATATGGTGTTTAGAGGACAAAATGTGCCTTTGGTAGCATGGAAGGGGTTTAGGGACCACTTGGGGAGTAAGGGGAGGTCCTGCCTTAATCCCTTCAGTAGTCATCTTGTCAGTTTGGACACCTTTATGACCCTAATTTGTTTTTAAAACAGGTCTAGCTCCAAACATCTCAGTGGTGCCCTGGATGATTTGTTAAATGTTTGATAATCGTTCCAAAATGTCCAAGTCTTAATCCCACCCAAAATATGCCCCCTTGGAAATTAGACAAACAGAAGATGACCAGCCTAGAAAGATGACTAACATATAGGTTTTGAAAATAGTGATTTGGATGTTTTAGCAAGAAAAACATCCAAATGCCACTTTATGCCATTTATGGGCATGTTTCTCTTTTGAAAATGAGCCCCCTAATATCCACGTGGCAAGTTTCTCCAGATTTCAATACCATTGTCAAACTAGGTAGGTTAGTTCTTATTGCTCTAATTGCTTTATAAAACTGATGAGCATATTTCCCCATTGGTCTCTAATTATGTGTTCACCTAATTCAGCTTCTTAATTTTCTCTCTGTTTCTTCTGGGTGGCCATAATGAAGAAGAGAGTTAAACAGTATTACTTTTTGTCCATACTTAATCTATATAAATAGTTGCATTCCTAAAAAAATGACAGGTTTCTGGAAATATTACCTCAGAAGGTCACAATGTCCAGACAAGTATACTAGCCCCCTCCTTTGCTAACGCGTAGCGCAGGTTTTAGCGGCAGTAACTGCTCCGACGCTCATAGAATTCCTATGAGCGTCGGAGCAGTTACTGCCGCTGCTGGTGCTAAAACCCGCGTTAGTAACGGAGGAGGTAGGTTTGTTATTATTAAACTCTCAACCCCCTTCCATCATCCAAAGATGTGAAAAAGCCTAGGAGCATTCTAGGGGGTACTGCAGTGAGTATCATATTAAAAAGTCTCAGGTACACATCACCATAACCTGTTTATATTGTTTGATGAGCCCCCCCCCCAAAACCTATTGTATCTACAGAAAGATGACACCTGCAGGCATGAGGGCTATTGTTGTGGTGTACAGGTGGGTACAGTAAATTTTGAACATGTTTTGGAAGGCTCAACATACAATATAAGCAGGTTATAGTGACATGTGTACCTGGGACTTTTTAATGTGACATTCACTGCAGTATCCCCTAGAGTGCCCCATCTGCTCTGTTCAGATGTTTGTGTGGCCAATTTGTTAAGAATGCTGGTTGCTTGTACGTTACAATGACTTGTGTATGTGCATTTTGTGTTTGCACGTTTTCGTATTTGTATTCGAAAATGGCCAAAAAAGATAAAAACACCTAGGTAGGGCCAAAACATCTAGATAGGTCATTTAAAAAAAAAAAAAAAAAGATAAGACATCTCGCTGTTTCAAAAATGGATATTTTCCCTGCTGGATTTTTGGATGTCTTTCCCAAAACATTCAAACTCAAACTCACTTAGACATTCTATCGAAAACGCTCCTCCACATCTCTTTTAACACAATGTGCTGAGAGAATATGCAACGGTGCAAATATTATATACTGGAACAGAATTAATGTAATTGGATTAATAGAATAATACAACAGCATGTAACTTTGAAGTCAAGGATCTGTACACTACAAGGTATTTCAGTAAATGCCAGAGGACATATTTGACATTGGCATGGTCTATATAGTATTAGCCATGACAGGAATACAGATAATGCAAGTTGAATCGCAAATTGAAACATGGTTTTAAAGAGATTTCAATGTATCAAAGAGTCATATATAGGATGAATGATGATATGCAGATTTTCAATAAGATCTGGTCCCCCTCTATTGGACAGTTGCAAAGAAAGCCCTCTGGTTCTGGAAACCTCTTTCAATTCTTCTTCACTATTTTCACTCTTCCTTTTCTCTTTTCAAAGTTCTTATTAGAAATATGATTGTGTAGTTTATTTGTTTGTTTGTTTTTAATTTAGGGTGGGTCATTACTGTTTCTTGTCTATTATATGTCTTGAAAATTATTTTCTGTGTATTCAAATGAATATGATTGATATTGCATATCAAAAGTTATAAAGGTGTAAAATAAGAGTGAGCCTCCAATATGTTTGATTTATAATATCATCTTAAAATATGCAGAAAACAGTAGAATAATTAAGTTATCAAACTGACTGTTAATTATGAGGGAACAGGCATGAGGTTTTATGGATTGCAGGCAATCCTAGAAGAAATAGTTGGAATGCTATGAACAAGCACAATATCCTTTAGTCTAAGCAATAAAATTTCTGTTCTGCAAACCTTGATGGCAGAGCAGACCTGGATATTGTTGCCATCACAGAGACATAATTCCACCCAAAAGGTTCATTAATAACTTTAAAACCTGGGATGAGTAATAGAAAATAAAGAGTAGTTGTTAGTTGAACTAATTCTGAGGAACGAAAGGTGATCACTGGAGTGCTTTAGGGAACGGTTTTGTTCAAATCTTTGTGAATATTACAGATGGATTATGTGGAAAAGTCTGGCAGAAGACACTAAAATCTGCTCTGGACTGGACTTTCTTAGCTTATGGAATGAGCTAAGAAAGCTTGAAAAATACTTGACTACTTAGCAGATAAGATTCAATACAAAAATGTGTAGCTACAGCCATACATTTATAGGACAATTCTATAACAGGATACCTAAAAATAAGTACCCAGAGGGCATCCGCAGGAGCATGTGCTGTAAAGAAATGTAGGCTCCATCTTCCTTTATAGAATACGAGCCTAAAAATGAAATATGTAACTAGAATTTAGGGCAAGCTCTTTTGCAGGCATACAGCTAGTGTTTATGTTAGCATCTAACTGTAGGGATACATAAGTACAGTAGGACACCAGTTATCTAAACTCCGATTATCCGGATGTCCAATTATCTGGATTGTTTCCATTCTTTATTGTTTAAATTTTTGTATTAGAATCACAAATAATTAGGGCATACCTAAACCACTAAGGTGGCAACGGGGCCCAGGAGGTATCTTCTGCTTAGACACAGCAGTGCCAGTAAGCAAGCATGTCACACAAGAAGAATTTAAAAAATGCCAGAACGAAGCTTTGTCACAGGAAAACTGCCGCAAACCTAAGCAGCCCAAAAAAACACTTTCCCAGGCCGGAGCAGCCTCAACAACCTCACACCCCAACACAGGTATCAAATTTTACAACCCCAAATCCCAGCTACTTTTCTCCCAAACAGTATAGTGTAAATGGCTTTCAACCACCATATTTTACTAACTCCTCGCTCCCTTCACACTATCTAACATAATTTAACATAACATTAGCCTCCAAATGATATATTCTCCCCCTCTCTACCTCGATGAACTTTCGCTGTTTTTTTTTTTACTGTTCCTTTACCTAATTCTTATGTAACCCTCTCTTCTTACATCCTGTATCTCGCTGATTGCCAGCCTTCTTCGAATGTGAACCGCCTAGAAGTCTTTCGACTATGGCGGTATAGAAGAATAAAGTTATTATTATAATTATTATACTTATAGACCGCGTTACCAAAAAGTTCTACACGGTTTATAAAATATTATTGTATTTTTGATTGAGTATAATTGTATATTTGAATGAGTCAACTAGTCATGTATTTGGAGAAAAGATAGGATTTTAGCTGTTTTCTAAAATGTCTGTAAGAAACATCTGTGAGCAACAATGATCAAAATTATTTTTCATGAGAAGCTGCCTGAGATGCTTAAGAGTGATTTAGGAATTTCTTGCTTTTACAACCTTTTACAGAAGGAAAATTGAACAGAGTTAGTTTTTCTACTGCATTTATGCATAGCTATGGAAAAACTATTAGCCAGTATTAGTATTAGTAGGGGGGTGACGGGACAATCGCGTGCCAGACACCAGCACGCCGACAATCTAGTGCTGACAATTCAGCGCAAGACACAAGCGCGCCGCGGGAAAACTTAGTTTTAAAGAGCTCCGACAGGGAGTGTGGGGGAATCCCCCCACTTACTGCATACTGTTCATGCTGCCATTGGGGGGGTGCAACCCCCCAATTATAGAGAAAACGGAACTTTTCCCCCCCAAATTGGAAAAAGTTCCATTTTCTCTATAATGAAGGGTTCCAACCCCCCAGACCCCCCCCCCCAACAGCAGCACGAACACTATGCAGTAAAGTGTGTGTGTGGGGGGGATTTCCCCACTCACACCCTGCTTTGGAGCTCTTTAAAACTAAGTTTTCCCATGGATCACTGGTGTCTTGCGCTGAATTGTCTGCCCTCCATTGTCGGAGCGCTGGTGTCTCGCGCGCGACTGACTATGAACCAGTAGGGGCTGCACCATATAAAACCTTGTAACAAAAACAGCCCAACTTGAACAATACCCGAGTTTCCACAGGCAACCAATGCAATTTGCAATAAAATAACGTAACATGATCGTATTTCTTCAGTCCATAAATCAATCTAACTGCTGTGTTCTGTATCAGTGATAATCTCAATAATTCCTTCTTATTAATTGATAAATAAGCAATATTGCAATAGTCAAGGAGACTCAACAGTAATGACTGGACCAATAATTTAAAGGCTGAAAATTCAAAATAGGGTCTAATTGTTTGTAGTCTCCATAAAGTAAAATAACTTTTACGTACAACAGCATCTCTCTGGGTTTTCATAGTAAGATGTTTATCTAATACGATTCCTAAAATTTTAATTGTTGGATGGATTGTATAAGATGTTGAAAATATATTGATAGAAAGTTCATGAAAAATTTTGGTAGGAGATGCTACGAACTTTGTTTTATCAGAATTAAGCTTAAGTTTGAATTGCTGCATCCAAAGATTCATAAGAACATAAGAACATAAGAACATAAGCAGTGCCTCTGCCGGGTCAGACCACAGGTCCATCCTGCCCAGCAGTCCGCTCCCGCGGCGGCCCAAACAGGTCACGACCTGTCTGTATCACCAGAAGGGGCTCCCTTGCCACCTTGGTTTCTCATTTAAGTCCTGTCTTCCTATCGAAGTCCTAACCCTCCGGTCTTGCACATGCACGACCTGGTTTGGTTTCTATACTCATTACCTGGTTAGCTTTCTATACTTGTTACATCCCAGCTCCTCCCTCAGTATCCCATGATCCCTTTATCCTTCAGGAATCCGTCCAATCCCTGTTTGAATCCCTGTACCGTACTCTGCCTGATCACTTCCTCCGGTAGCGCATTCCAAGTGTCCACGACCCTTTGGGTGAAAAAAAACTTCCTTGCGTTTGTCTTGAACCTATCTCCCTTCAGTTTCTCCGAATGCCCCCCGTACCTGTTGTCCCCTTCAGTCTGAATAATCTGTCCCTATCCACCCTCTCTATGCCCCTCATGATCTTGAAGGTCTCTATCATATCTCCCTTGAGCCTCCTCTTTTCCAGAGAGAAGAGCCCCAGCCTATCCAACCTCTCAGCGTATGGGCAGTGTTCCAGCCCTTTTACCATTTTCGTTGCTCTTCTTTGGACTCTCTCAAGTACCGCCATGTCCTTCTTGAGGTGCGGCGACCAATACTGAACACAGTATTCCAGATGTGGACGCACCATCGCTCGATACAATGGCATAATGACTTCCCGTGTTCTGGTTGTTATGCCCTTCTTTATGATGCCAAGCATCCTGTTGGCTTTTTTCGAGGCTGCTGCGCACTGTGCAGATGGCTTCAGTGATGCATCCACCAGCACACCCAAGTCTCTCTCAAGTCTGCTGTCTCCCAATAATACCCCCCCAATTTGTAGTTGAACAACGGGTTCTTTTTCCCTATATGCATGACCTTGCATTTGTCCACGTTAAAGCTCATTTGCCATTTGTTTGCCCAGTCTTCTAGCTTGTCCAGGTCTCTTTGTAGGTCCTCACACTCCTCCCTGGTCCTAACTCTGCCGCACAGTTTGGTATTGTCTGCAAATTTTATAACCTCGCACTTTGCCTCCTTTTCCAGGTCATTGATAGGAGGCAAAGTGCGAGGTTATAAAATTTGCAGACGATACCAAACTGTGCGGCAGAGTTAGGACCAGGGAGGAGTGTGAGGACCTACAAAGAGACCTGGACAAGCTAGAAGACTGGGCAAACAAATGGCAAATGAGCTTTAACGTGGACAAATGCAAGGTCATGCATATAGGGAAAAAGAACCCGTTGTTCAACTACAAATTGGGGGGGGTATTATTGGGAGACATCTTTTCCATTACAGTCTCAATTTGAGTAGTAATCTGAGATAGAACCGAATTACAAGGTAAAACTATTGTGATGACCCAAGCCCGCAAAAACAGCCTTCACCATAATACTCAACATGTAATACTCAATGTGTGGGCTCTTTTCAAAAAGGAATGTCCAGTCATCCATTATATGGATTGCTCTCTGATGAGGTTAGTCCAGATAATCATAGAAACATAGAAAAATGCAGCAGAAAAGGGCTATAGCCCACCAAGTCTGCCCATTCCAAGTATCCCCTCCCCTGAATTTACTCCCTTAAAGATCCCACGTGAGTATCCCATTTTCTTTTAAAATCCGTCACGCTGCTGGCCTTTATCACCTGGAGTGGGAGTCTGTTCCAATGATCCACTACTCTTTCGGTGAAGAAGTACTTCCTGGAGTCGCCATGAAACTTCCCTCCCCTGATCTTCAGCGGATGCCCTCTGGTGGTCAAGGGTCCCATGAGCCAGAAGATATCATCTTCTGACTCGATGCGTCCCGTGATGTACTTATATGTTTCAATCATATCTCCCCGTTCATCATCCTACTGATTTCTCTGAGCTGCACATGTGAATGGGAACTAAGGGACACTCGATGAAGTTACAGGGACATACTTTTAAAACAAATTGGAGGACACATTTTTTCTCTCAGAGAATAGTTAAGCTCTGGAACGCATTGCCAGAAGTTGTGGTAAGAGCAGTTAATGCAGATGGTTTTAAGAGAAGTTTAGACAATTTGTTAAAGTCCGAGAAGCATCCAAGTCCTAAGCCTGCTCTAAGCCTACCTAAAAAAATGCCTCTAACATGCCCCCTTAAGATTTGGATGCACTGGAGACAAAACAACCAGAAAAATGTCTAGAAAGTTTTGTTTTGAGAATGCCCACTTGGACGTTTTGACTAATAAGACTTTCAAGTGCTGGTTTATGCTGTCTTTTGGACATCTATCTTTTTTGAAAATGAGCCCCAAAGTCAGTTAAGTGTGACTTTCAGTACTTAACTGTCTATGGCAGGGGTGTCAAAGTCCCTCCTCGAAGGCCGCAATCCAGTCGGGTTTTCAGGATTTCCCCAATGAATATGCATGAGATCTATTAGCATACAATGAAAACAGTGCAAGCAAATAGATCTCACACATATTCATTGGGGGAATCCTGAAAACCCGACTGGATTGCGGCCCTCGAGGAGGGATTTTGACACCCCTGGTCTATGGTGAAAGACAGGACTGACTTTTATGTGGCTACCTTGGCCAGCTAAAAATGCTGACTTCATCCCTCGTAGATAATTTCATATGGGTGGAAACTGCACATTTTCAGTGACAGAATCCAATTAAGTGCTGCTCTAAATAACCAGTTACCATGAACAAGTGATTTAACTAGCCAGGAGCCATTTCTGATCATTTTGAATTTTGACGCCTATAATTGTATACATTGAATTCCTCTTGAAAGTAAATGTCTTTGTCACACAATGTTCACATTCAGACAAAGTTTTCTGTTTAATTTATATCTAAATGCAGCATAAAAATCCTATCAGAAACCCATTCTGAGCTCTTTGGGGTGCTAGATATAAATCTAAATAAATCTCACAGCAAAAAGGACAGAAACCTGTATTTTTCTGTCTTCTGTTTTTTTTAAAAGATAAAATTGAAGCAATTTCTTCATAGGTCTGCATATAAGGGGAGAGCAGGTGGTGGAACACTTAAAATAATAATTCAGTTTAAAATAGCATATCGTGCTCGGTGATGCTCACTGTGCAAAAGAAGGTTCCCTACTGCAATGAGGTTCAATTTTCTACTGAAGCATATTGCACGTTATCAACCTTCCTATAAATCAGATTTTTCAAACTCTGATCTTAATAGCCCACAAACCAGTTGGGTTTTCAGAGTGTTATGAAGAAGAGAGAGACTTACTTTCCTACTACCTCCACTATATGCAGATTAGAGAATGACATGGGGAAAAAAATTTGTCCGCGTCACTTGCCCATCCCCGTGACCACATCCCTGTCACCGTCCCATCCCTGCGACCACAGTCCCCACCCTATCTCAGTGACCACTGTCCCCACAGCCTCCATACAAGCCTCAGTACTGCAATATTTAGCTTATTCCTTCCTTATAAATCAAAGTTCTGGCTGCTGAACTAGAGAAAGAGATGTTCAGCTGGCAGGGCTTTATTTATAAATTTTTATCAACACAACTAATATACTACTTTATCCTAAAAAAAATAAATAAATAAATAGAATTTTTTTTTCTTTCTACATTTGTTGTCTGGTTTCTGCTTTCCTCATCTTTTCATTCAATTCGTTCCATCCACTGTCTACCTTCTCTCTGCGTCTTCCATTTGCTTTGTTACTGTGCCTTTCCATTCACCCCCTCCCCAATTCCCCATCTTCTTCCCTCCGCTCCCCCCATAGTCTGGAATCTCTGTCTTCTTCCCTTCCAGCATCTTCTCCCCATTCTCTGTTCCCCATTTCCCTTCAGCATCTTCATCCCACTCTGTCTTCCGCATTTCCCTTCAGCGTCTGTTACTCCCCACCCCCTTCAGTGTCTGTTCCATTCCTTTCCACCACCACCCTTCCCTCTCGCCCCCCCCTTCAGTGTCTGTTCCTTTCCACCACCCTTCAGCACCCCTCACGCGGTCCGACCATCTCCCTCCCCCTTACCTTCACGGCGCGTTAGTGTAATTTGTGCAAGCCGCCGGAGCTTGCCTGAAGTCCCAGTGCTTTTTAACATATTAAAAAACGATCTAGATATGGGAATAATTAGGGAGGTATTTAAATTTGCTGATGATACAAAATTGTTCAAAGTTATTAAATTGCAAGAGTATTATGAAAAATTGCAAGCAAGACTGGGAGACTGGGTATCAAAATGACAAGACATTTACCCCTCCTTTTACAAAACTGTAGCACAGTTTTTAGCACTGGCCACGGTGGTAACAGCTCCAACTGATAGGAATTCTATGAGCATTGGAGCTGTTACCGGCGCAACTAGCGCTAAAAACGCTAGCACAGTTTTGTAAAAGGGGGGGAGGGGGTAATGTGAGCAAGTGCCAAGGGAAAGGGATGAGACTTGATATACCGCCTTTCTGTGGTTACAATGAAAGCAGTTTACATGCTATTTGCAGGCACCTATTTTGTACCTAGGGCAATGGAGGGTTAAATGACTTGCCGAGAGTCGTAAGGAGTTGCAGTGGGAATCTACTATTACTACTGTTAATCATAACATAACAATCGGCTTATATACTGCAGGACCGTGAAGCTCTATGCGGTTTACAAAAGAGTAAAAAATATACAACTGAATGGAGGAACTTAGTTACCCAAATATTTGGCTAACAGGTGTTTTTAGATGCCCCCTAAATTCCAAATAAGTATGGAATTCATAATCAATGGTCTAAATCCTTAACCCATAAAGCTGCCTAATAAGACAGTAGAGGGCAAATTCTATAAGAAGCGCCCAAAAGTTAGGCGCCTATATAGGCACTGTTCAGCGTGATTCAAGTAAAATTGGGTGCTGTTTAGTGAATCACGCTGAGTGGCAGCTATTTGGGCACCTATTTTGGAGGCGCCCGTTAAATAGGCCAGCTCTAAGCACACTTAAAAGTTAGGCGCCTAGCTGAGCGCTTAAGAGCAGTGATTCTGTAAGAAGGCGCCTAACACATAGCCACGCCCACGCCTAACATGCATAGCACCTATTTTTTTAAAGGCTGCCTAAATTTTTAGAAGCGCCTTGTTACAGAATCTTGATAGGCGCCTATGTTTCAATCAGTGCTGATTAAAAAGCTTAATTGGGCTTGTTATTCAATTTAGACAGGCGCCTATCTAGATGGGCGCTTCTGAAATAGGTGCCTAACTTTAGGCGCTGGTTACAGAATTTGGGCCTAGGCGTTGGTGAATTTCTTTAAGTTTACAGCCTTTCACAGGCGGGAAGGTAAAGTTAGAAAGCGAGCATCTCATATGTTTATTGGTAGCAAGAGAAAAAAAGATCAGTAAAATATCTGGGAGCAAGTCCAAACAAAAACTTGTAACAGAAGCAGCCAAACTTGAACTTTACCTGCACCTCCACCGGCAGCCATAGTAACTTTTTGAAAAAAGAAGGGTTATATGGTCATACTTCTTCAGCCCAAAAATCAATCTGACTGTGGCATTTTGAACTATACGTAATCGCTGCACATTTCTCTGAGAAACTGCCAGGTAAACAATGTTACAGTAATCAAGTTGACTAAGAATCAAAGATTGGACCAACAGTCTGAACGATGAGGCATCGAAGTAAGCCTTAATAGAATGAAGTTTCCAGAGGGTAAAGAATCCCTTCTTGACCAAAGAATCTACTTGGTTCCTCATGGTCAGACTCTGGTCCAATATAACATCCAATATTTTAATGATTGACTGAATAGGATAGCTATGCTTATCTATAATCAAAGATGTATCAATATTATGTGGACGTGGAGAAGCAATAAAGAAATTTATTTTTTTCTGACTTTAACTTCAATCTGAACTCAATCATCCACTGTTCCATTAGTCTAAGTCAGGGGTGTCCAATGTCGGTCCTCGAGGGCCGCAATCCAGTCGGGTTTTCAGGATTTCCCCAATGAATATGCATGAGATCTATGTGCATGCACTGCTTTCAATGCATATTCATTGGGGAAATCCTGAAAACCCGACTGGATTGCGGCCCTCGAGGACCGACATTGGACACCCCTGGTCTAAGTACTTCTGTTACTATGTGAGCGACTTCTAAGAGGAAACCAGCAAATGGGATAATGATTGTGATGTTGTCCACATAACTAAATAATTTTATCCCCAAGTGAGATAATCGGGAACCCAATGAGGATATATAGACATTGAAAAGCAATGGGGACAATGGTGATCCCTGAAGGACACCACATGGGTTGCTTCAAATTCCTGAGAGATCATCATTGAAACAGACCTGGTAGGTGCGAGACATGAGAAAACCCTGAAACCACTCCGATACTTTTCCTCCAATACCAATTACATCCAAACAGTCCAGTAATTTGTCATGGTCGACCAAGTTGAAGGCAGAATTCATGTCAAATTGCATTATCAGAGTATTAAAGCCTCTGCTAAACAAGGCGCTCAGACATTTTCATGGTCACTGCCCCACAAACATGGAATCTTCTACCAGCCTATGTTGTTGGTCTACCCCTGATTTTACTATTATGTAAATCACTTAGAAAGTTTATAAGCGTTGCATCAAAACTTGGAAACTTGGCTATATAAATTATCCAAATTTATTTATTTAAGAAATGTGTATAGCACCTTTAAACAAAGTGGTTTCCATAAAAATGGCAGCAATCACTGTTTTGGTACTAAATAAAGGTCTAAAACCTGACTGGGATTAATGCAGAAAAGATGATAGAGGTATATAAAATATTGAGTGGAGTAGAATGGGTATGGGCAGATTTGAATCACTTGATTACTCTTTTCAAAAATTCTGGGATAAAGGGGACATACAGTGAAGCTACTAAGTAGTAAATATAAAACAAGAATAGGGTGAAAGTAGTTAGCTTAGCAGTATTTAAAACAGGATTATATAATTCCCTAAAAGTCCATTATTAAGATAGACTTGAGGAAATCCACTGCTTATTTCTAGGATAAGCAAAATAAAATATTTTTTGGAATCTTGTCAGGTACTTTGACCTGGACTGGCCACTGTTGGAAACAGGATTGGGTTTGATGGACCTTTAGTCTATCCTAGTATGGTAAATCTTATGTTCTTATAGTTAGAGATAGTGTGGCCTATAAGATTTTGTAAATAAATAGCTAAAAAGTACAGACCACTTAGAGTGGATAAATACTTACCTAACCCTAAGGAGTTGCAAAATGACATTTTAAAGGAGTTTCATTAAAACTCAGACCAAACTGTTTCTCCTTTTATCAGAGGTGGGTGGAACAGAGAGGGCGCTTTTTTATTGAGGCAACTTTCTTCCAGGAGAAGACAAATAGATCTTTGAGAATTTGAAATACAGCAATAGCTCAAGCACAGAAGTGCAGCTTGTTTGATGAATGAATTTTGAGAGGGAGGCAAGAGACATCTTTAGCCGACTCGTAATTCATTCCATGAGTTTAGCCTTCTTCTACCTGTAATAGTTTTTATATGGTACAGAGATGGCCCATTTACAGTGTAGCTAAGGGCTCCTTTTACAAAAATGCGTTAGGGCCTTAACACGCGGAATAGTGCGCGCTAAAAGGCTGCGTGCGCTAGCCGCTACTGCCTCCTCTTGAGCAGGTAGTAGTTTTTAAGCTAGTGCGTGCTTCAGCACGCGCTTATCCGGTATGTGCGCTAAAAATGCTATCACACCTTTGTAAAAGGAGCCCTAAGTGATCAGAAATTCAGTCTTTCTAGACCAGGCTTCTCCAAGTTCAGTCCATGAGGGCTGCAAATATGTTAGCTTTTTCAGATATACCTAATGAATATGCATGAGAGATTGAGTGGGAATGCAAATCTTGCTCATGAAAATTCACTAGAGATACCCTGAAAATCTGGTCTATTTGCAGCCCTTGAGGACTGCATTTGGACAGGTTTACTCTAGACCAATTAAAAAAAATGTGACTTGCCTACTGCCTCAAATTTTCAGCAATCTGAATAAGGTGGAAAATATCCCATGTCTGTCCAGAGTATGCAGATCTGGTAATCATAACTGAGGTAAAGTCAGGGGTATCTGACTGAATCAGATCTACTTTCAGTGAAGAAAAGGAGTACAGTGTATGGAGTTAAAAGCATGGAGCTGCATTCACTCTCTGCTGGTTCAGGAGCTTGTATTCAGTCTGTGCTTTCACTCAACAGTCCATTCTGCATTTTCTTGGAATTGTGGGTTATGTCCTCTTAACAGCTGGCAGATGTTGGTAGATCACAGCTCAGCAATGGTGCTGAGCAAAAGCATAAATCTTGTGCCTCATATTTGCTGATCATGACAGGTAGAAAGAAATCTAATAGCAGCTTCATTTCTCACCGAGTCACCTCTACTGTTCTGAGTCAAACAGGTTTTAACCTTTATTATTTTATTTCTTTTTATATCCAGGTCTCCAGATAATCTTCCCACAGTATTTGCAGGAGAAGTTTGTCCAGTCAGCATTGAGTTATATCATGTGCAATGGGGAAGGTGAATATGTGTGTAAAAACAACCAGTGTGCATGCCAATGTGCTGAGGAATACCCACAATGCAACTGCCCTATCACTGACATCCAAATCATGGAGTATACCCTAGCTAACATGGGCAAGTCCTGGAGTGAAGCCTATAAAGACTTTGAAAATTCAGGTAAAACAATGTAAAATAAATTTTCCTATTTATATTGCAAGTGAATAAAGCAATTAATCCAGCAAAAGTAAAAGATATGCTAATTAAGGTATGCTGTGATGTCAGCAACTCACTCATGAGTTCTCACAGGGCAAAGGATATCATGGAATCTGATCATTATTGTATATTCTGTACATGGGCTCTAGAAAATTCAAATAAGTGATTTGTAAATCTGTGTGCATGTATAATCAATTTTCACATGAAGATTCTTATCACTTACCCCCTAAATTCTGTACGTGCCTCCATAAGTTGTGCATGCATATTGATGCATAGCCATTGTGCACACACCACTTAAATGATTCATTGGCATCAATAATTGGCAATTAGCACCTCATAATCAACGTTACTTGGCACTAATTAAAAATTATGTGCACAGTTTGGAAAGTGATTCTATAAAAAGTATGCGCCAAGAGCAATGCACAAATTTGAAAAGGAGAAGTTGGGAGCATATCATAGGCGGATCGTAGGCGTTCCTAAAAGTTATTTGCATTGTTATAAAATATGTTCAATCCATGCACAACTTAGGCACAGGCATTTAGGCTTGGTTTTAGCTGGCTTAAATGAGTGCACCAGGTTATTCAATGTACAGGCACTTAGCATGACTCTATAAAAAGTATGCACATCTTGTAGAATCACACTAATGGGGAATTCTATAAATGTGTTAAATTATATGAGGATGCAAAACATATAATATGTTCATATAACGATTCAAAATGTTGTGTGATCGTGGCACCGAGGTACCTCCCCCTTTCAAACCCAGCATGCACCCAAAAAGAGGGATAAAAAGCCTCAGACTAATGTAGCAGTATAGAATCAAAAGGTACAAATCAAAACTGCTTTTGATACTTCCACTGGCAAAAAAACTCCCTCACAGAGCAGCTCAGGTTTAGAAAAGGGCAAAGTCACCCGGAGGCACGTTCAAGGACTTAGCTGACAAAAGACGACTTGAGCACCAACGCTGTCACGTCTTCTCCAATCTTCCTACCAATCAACCTTGTTTCACCAATGTTGTGGCTCATCAGGGGAACGAACAATGCAGGCACTCTGAGACCAGCCCCAGAACAAAGGAAACCAACGAGCACTTAAAGCCCTCCCTCCATCACAGACCTCACTTCCAATCTGAATCAACCAATCAGCATTCAGCTCAGCTATTATCAAACACATATGATTGAAAAAAAAATCAAAACGTCAAAAAAGAAAAAGCAGCAATATAAATGATTTCCACCTGTAAAAAATGCTTGCCACTCCATTTGTTGATTAAGACCCAATGGCCACACTGTTTGTAAAGAAAATATTAAAGCGTTCAGTTTGGTAAAGTTTTTCCTTCATGTCTCCCCTGCACAACAGAGGACGCAAGGAGTCTAAACACTGCACATTTAAAATCTTCAGATCTGTGTCTAAACTTTCACGAAGATATGGTGTGTTGTCTATAAATGTGTCCCGCTCCTTGAAACAGCTACTTAGCAAAACGCTGAATTCACATCGGAGCCCCATTCAGTGTATCTAAGTTAATTAAAGTTTTTATATGATAAATTATGTGAATGAATGGAATTAAATGGAGAAGGATTTAAAATATACTATGAATTACGATTAAGATTAATAGTGACCGATGATGAGGCTGGCTACGGTATAACCTCGGTTTTACATGAAATATGAAACCCAGGTGTAGCCGCTGAGGTCACATGAAGATGAAATATTAGAATAATGGAATAAAATTGGGGCAGAATCAATAAGAAATGATATGAATTAAGAAGCAAGCAGTGAATGAAGATTATTATAATAAGCGAGTGATATATGCTGTGGAACTGTTCGAGTAAGACACGTAAGCAAAACTATTGACACGTAGGTTCACGGAGGGGGTTATCCGAGAAGAATTGTGAAGAAAGCGGAGAAAAGAGCTCGCTGTAACCCCAGAGAACAGTTGTTGACATATAGGAGACAACAGGAGTAGGAGCAGTCTGTGATTTGTGTACTTCGTTTTTCTCAGATGTCCTCAGTTATTAACCAGAGTGTTAAGAAATATTGACCAATTTTACAAACGCACCACAAATTGAAAGATGTACCATGCTTACAGCAGGAACTGGAACCTGAATGACAAATTGTGCAAAGCTGATATACGGACTGATCAATACAGGGAGCCTACGGGTCACTACAAATGCAGTGTGTGATGTGTGATGTCATGTTGGAAGGGATGGTGATTGAAATTCCTTACCAACTGGAAGTTATATTGAAGAGATCCACCACATGCGCCTCTGGATGGGTGGTGTATGTTTTGATATGCCCCTGTCAGCTATGTTACATTGGCCACATATCTAGAGCCTTTAAAACTCGGCTTTTGGAACACAAACACAATATTTCTCATCAAAATGTAGTGGATGTCTTACCAAAGCATTGCAAGCAAGTTAAGCACAGATTTGAAGATTTTAAATGTGCAGTGATGGACTCCTTGGGAAGAAAAAACTTTACCAAACTGAACAACGTTTGATATTTTCTTTACAAACAGTTGGCCATTGGGTCTTAATCAGGTAGAAGTCATTTACATTGGTGCATTTTCTTTTTTGACGTTTTGATTTTCTTCAGTCAGCTGTGTTTGATAAGAGCTGAGCTGAGCACTGATTCAGACCGGAAGTTAGGTCTGTGTTGAAGGGAGGGCTTTAAGTGCTCTTGTCTGTTTCCTTTGTCCTGGGGCTGGTCTCAGCGTGGCTTCACTTTTCAAGACTGTATTGTTTCTTCCCCTGATGAGCCAAAACATTGGTGAAATAAGGTCGCTTGTTGGGACGACATGACAGCGTTGGTGCTCAAGTCGTCTTTTGTCAGCTAAGTCCTTAAACAAGCCTCCGGGTGACTTTGCCCTTTTCTAAACCTGAGCTGTTCTGTGAGGGAGTTTTTTTTTGCCAGTGAACCTATCAAAAGCAGTTTTGATTTGTACCTTTTGGTTCTATACTGCTACATTACTCTGAGGCTTTTTCTCCCTCTTTTTGGTTACATGCTGGGTTTGGTTACATGCCACGATCACACAACATTTGGAATTCTATAAATGGCATCTAAAACGATAGGCACTTATAATATAGCATCTATCTCTTGCCCATCACATATAGGCGCCTGTTACAGAATTGCACCCAACTTAAAACTTATGCGCTTGTAATGTAGGCCAGGGTTTTAAAGGCCTATATTATAGGTATTTATATCCTTTAGAGCAGGACTGCCCAAATCTGGTCCTCGAGATCTACTGGCAGGCCAGGTTTTCAGGATATCCACAATGAACATGCATGAGAGAGATTTGCATACCAAGAAGGCAGTGCAGGCAAATCTCTCCCATGCATATTCATTGTGGATATCCTGAAAACCTGGCCTGCCAGTAGATATTGAGGACCGGACTTGGGCAGCCCTGCTTTAGAGAATCACACCTAGCAGCACCTGGGTCTTTCTCCATCCCTAAACACGCCTACTTTGGAGTTAGGCACCACTAGGCAGCTATGTTTTATGGAATTGTGCCTAAGATAGGCGCCTACCACCCAATTAATCTTTATATTTTTTGATTATGAGCTTGTTAAAGCTCATAATTGAAGCCAATTTACTAATTAAGATAGGCACCTCTTATAGAATTTCCTTCTAAGTGCTGTTCTAGTTAGTGCTGATTTTTTGGGGCACTATATAGAATCAGGCTCTTAATAATTGACGAACATCATTCAAAGATATGTTGTCAAATATATTTATTGAAAAGTAATTTGCTTGTGACATGCAGCACAAACACAACACAAAGTTTTCATAAAATGAATTGATGCCAGTTAAATATAGTATTGAATTACTTTTCTATTAGCGGAAACATCACTGGAATTTGGGTAACCTATTTAGAATCTGGGATTTAGTGCCAAAGAGACATTGCATAATACCTAGGACCTTGTTGTTTATCAAAGATGCTACTTCTTTAGTCTTGGTTGTATTTGAATGCAGATGAGTTCAAGTCTTTCATGAAGAGATTGCCAAGCAACCATTTCTTGACCATTGGGAGCATACACCAGCACTGGGGTAATGACTGGGACCTGCAGACCCGCTACAAACTTCTCCAGAGCTCAATGGAAGTCCAGCGTCAGAAGATTCAGCGTACCGCCCGCAAGCTCTTTGGCCTCAGTGTCCGTTGTCGGCACAATCCTAATCACCAGCTGCCTAGGGAAAGGTAAGAATGCAGATCTGCGGGACATAAGCATCAAAATGAGAACTAAATGGTCCTTATATCTTTTACCTCAAATCTCTAAATTATTCTGTCTTTTGTTGCACATTCAGGGGCTGATTCTACAAACGGTGTCCCAGTTGTAGGTGACGGTAGGCATTCTACTGCCTTCTCACTAGCCAATCAGGACACAAAAAAATGGATGCAGCGAATGACACCTATATTGTAGGCATTTATCTTGCACCTGTGGAGATGCATAAGGATGCTTACGGATGCCCAAGGCCGGCATGGGCGTGGTTTCTACTAGAAGTGGTTTTAGGCGTTCATAAGCATCTCTATGCATCTCCATAGGCACGAGACAGACACCGTAAATGTAGGCCTGTAAATTGCTGGCCTATATTTAAGGCGTCTGTTAGGAAAAAAAGAAGCGATTCTGTAAAGGACAGCAATGCGTGATTGACACGCGATCAGTGGCCGCTTCTTAGGCGGCCACCGAGATCAGCGTTCTTTAGAGAATCAGGCCCTCAGTGTCAGTTTTCAAAATCATAGTTGTTAATGAATTTCTGTGAATCTGAAGGGTGTGCTCTCTTTTGGCTGACTGGAAAAGAGGCATTTTAGGGCACCTTTTAGTGTATGTCCCTCTTTATCTTCCTAGCTCCTTTCCTATAACCCTTCATTGTAGCTCCTTTTCAACCTAACCCTGTAAAGCGTGCCGAGCTCTATGCTTGTGGAGATGGCGCGGTATACAAACCTAAGGTTTAGTTTAGTTTAGTATGTGTGGGCAACCACAGTCCTGAAGGGCTGCAACTCAGACTGGGTTTCAACATTTCCACAGTGAATGTGCTTGAGATCTATTTGCATCCAGTGGAATCAGCGCATGCAAATCAATGTCATACATATTCATTATGGAAATCTTGAAAACCAGACAGGGTTGTGGCCCTTGAGGACTGTGGTTGTTCTCTCCTGCTTTGGAGACATATTTGAAAAGTATGTGTGCAATGCAGAGGCTGAGGTGGTGCTGGATGTCATTTTACAACATGGAAGGGTAGATATGGACTTTCTGCTGCCTTTAGGAAGCTGATATTTAAACAAAATATGTAAGAATTGTGTGCTTAAAAATTGGATTGTTTTGTGCAGGCTTAACAGAACATGTGTAAGTGTATTTGTAGATATCCCACCGGAAATTTGCCCTTTACTGTCTTGTAAATATCTTGAATTGAAGAATTATTGAAAGAACACAGTGTTCCAATCATGGTCACTTTAGTCCTTTCCATTGAATGTTAGGAACAATTTTCATGATGTTAAATTGTTCTGTTTGAACAACGATTCTTAATTGCTTTTCTGTTTTTCTCCTTCTACGATCATGAAGGTTTGAGTTTTATCCAGTTTTCAGTGCTTACCTTTTTATTTTGCAAGTGACCCCTGAAGGGTCAATTCTAATCACTGTACTATTCAAACTTTTCATCAGTTTGTCCAGGTTGACCAATTGTCTAACTTCACTCACCAGCTGTCTCCCTACCTGCAGACTGAAATTGGAAGGCCTGTGGATCAGCAGCACAGCCCTGCTATCCATAGCTCCTTTTATCTTTGAATTTCCTTAAGGGAAACTGACCACTTTGGGAGTCATTGTAGATTTCTGTGACAAAAAAAATCCCTTTTTTTCCTGCACAAAATATGTCTATTATGCTTATACCTGGAGAGGAAAAAAAAAAGGAGTCTTTTTCTGTTCATAAGTTCTTTGGTTCTTAGCCAATGTGACTATGGAAACATCATTTTCTCTGTCATCTCTACCCCATATTCACTATGTAACACGATTTTCGTTCCTGGGCAGCAAGTGTAATTTCCTAATAGCTCATGCCTAAAAAGTATAGAAAATGTCTTTTATTTGCATAAAACTTTGGTTTTGTGACCAGGATACCCAAATTTTGCAATTTATCTATTTAAAACATGAAAATACCAAATTATCAGCTTTTCGTTCTTATCAATCAAGCCATAAAACGCAACATATGAATCACAATTAACATTTATATTGAAGTTATACAAAGACGACCACAGATTTAAAAGTAAGACATTTTTATGAGATTCACAATTATGGGCTTCTTTTTCGAAGGTGCGCTAGCGGTTTAGCGCACGCACTGGATTAGCGCGCGCTAGCCGAAAATCTACCGCCTGCTCAAAAGGAGGCAGTAGCGGCTAGCATGCGCGGCATTTTAGCGCACGCTATTCTGCGCGTTAGGGCCCTAACGTGCCTTCGTAAAAGGAGCCCTATATTATAAGTCACTTTCATCAATCAGCCCCCAGATGCAGTGGAATAGTAAGAGGGGTGGGGGCGGACTACCCCAGGTGCCATCTTGATAGGGGCACCAGCACCTCTCCTCCTCTCTGCTCCCTACCACTCCTCACCCCCCATGTACATGCCTTAAATTCCCCGCCACTGTACCTCTAGCTCTTTGCCAGTGAGCAGCAGCCCCAACCTGCTGCTCTCACTGGCCTCGGTGCGCCTTTCTGACGTTACTTCCGGATCCCACAACTAGGAAGTGAGGTCAGAGGGAGAGCCGACGCTGGCGTGGGCAGCAAGTTTGAGATGCTGCTCGTACCGGAGAGCTAAACATCTCCCCCCCCCCCCCAATATGGGGAAGGGAAGCATGCATGGCAGGGGGCGGAAAAGAGGGTGAGGGAGGGCGCCACAACCCCCGGGCACCTCCCTCCCTTGCTACGCCACTGCCCTAATGTAGTCTCACATTATGTTCCAATTATATAGTCCTTGGTAGCAGCATTTGAAGTCCATTATATCCTGGTGGAAGTTCTCACCTTGCTCATCTGAGTATGCTTCCATGTTCTCCTTGTATGTCTCAAGATGAGCATCAAGGACATGGACTTTAAGAGACATCCTATGGTCCATTTTACTGTAATTCTTCACTAGATTCTCAACTAACTCCACATAGTTTTCGGCCTTGTGTTTGCCCAGGAAGCCCCAAACCACTGCAACAAAGCTGTTTGAAGCTGCTTTCTCCTTCCTACTGTAGTTAGCTTCTTGGGAAATTCCTTGTACTCCAGGACCTTCTTTATCTGTGATCTGACAAAGGCACCAGCTTTGACCTTTGCCTCAGACAAATTAGGGAAGATGTCTTGAACATACTTAAAGGCTGCTGACTCCTTATTAGAAGTCTGCATGGAAATAGGGATCGCGGGAATCCCCCCCCCCCTAACCCACGGGATTCCCACGGGGACCCCCCTCTGGCCCATGGGACTCCCACGGGGATGGAAGGCTTTGGAAGCAGGGTTCGTCCATATAATATAATGGACACGTCAGCCTTAGTAAAAGAGGGGATTTATAAGTTAATTACCTGAACAGAAAACAAAAAAGGGTTCCACCAAAGAGATTCCACAAGGAAAACAGCAGCACAAACACAAAAGAAACTGTGGAATTGATGATCCTGTCAGAAGTAATTGCTGCTTTTTATGGGGACGGGCTGGGAAGGAGGTAATTCCTTGCAGGGATGGGTGGGGACAGAGAGGATCCTGACGGGGACGGGTGGGGACGGAGAGGATCCTGGCGGGGACGGGCGGGGATGGGTGGGATTTCTGTCCCCGTGCAACTCTCTACTCCTTATCTAAAGCTCTGACAAATTGTTTCAATAAGCCTAGTTTGATGTACATTGTTTGGTGGTATGAGCATCTTCCAGGGGTCCACCAGTGGTTCCTATTTGACATTGTTTCTCCTCAAAGAGAACTTGGTCTGCTGTGGCCAATCCCATCTTTCGTAGTGCGCCTTGTGTCCAAAGGAAGAGATAGTAGGGAGGGGTGGATTGTGCTATATGTTAAATATGGAATTGATGGTGATTCTGCAGCATGGAATCCTTATGGATATAAATTCTATGTCTGAAGGGATGGAGTAGTATTGTAGTGCTGTATTACTGTTACCAGGACCAAACGAATAGACAGATGAAGAAATGTTTACAGAGATTAGGAAACAGGCAAATTGGGCAAAAGTATAATAATGGGTGGTTTCAATTACCAAAACAGTACATATATAGGAGAAGGCACATTGTAATCAAATTCAAACAAATAACCACATGCAATAAAGTCCACTAGATTTCAGCTTTCCTCTAGGGGTTCCAGTGGTAGTTTGTTTTTTTTATTTATCCACATCCCTTATCCAGGGCGAGTTACACACTCACATACAAAATATAACATTACATTTAATATACAAGTCGTCTTAATGATAAGCATCATTATAACCAATAAAAACTGACCAGACCATGGAATACATCAATGACCAGCATCCTGCACTCAACAGTCTCTACTCCTTGTGATGAACCACAATGCAATATGGATGCTGAAATAGAAAGGGAATTATGGAAATGGTGATGCTCTTGAGGCAGAGGCAGAAGGGGATGAACTAAAATGCCTCAGACTCGATCTCAAACTCGCCGCGATCAATTGTGGTAAATTTGGCAAAATATCAGTTAACCACGATGGAAGAGGCAGTTTTAGCCAAAAGATTGTCCTTTGTACCAACACAAAACCATCGACCCTTTCAATTCTGTTTTGAAGACATTACAATTGTGTATACATTTTTTTCACATAGACAATCAAGCTGGGGATAGATCTATGGTAAGGGATCAGTCTACTTAGTTCCTCTCCCCAGGTCCAATTGATCCTGTTGTTACTACTTTTAGAATTGCAGTGTTGAAAGAGCTGGACACACTTGAACAGTCATCTGTAAAATGCAAACGTAATCTGCATCTCAATCAGAGATTGAGATCTGAAGAATCTATAGTGATTAGAAGAGCAGATAAGGGAGTTGATATTGTCATCTGAGACAAAGAACAATATCTGCAGGCAGCTTGGTCCCAATTGACCAATGTGGACAATTATGTGCTATTGTTTGGGGATCCTTCAATACAAATTTTTTGCCTATGATGGATGGATAGTGGAGAGGGTTACCTCTGCCTATATAACTGAAGCTTTTTCTTTCGTTTCACTATGAAAGCAGCACTGCGTATATTAGAAGTGGTAAATAGAGGTATGAAAGAGAAGTTCCTTACGGAGAATGAATACAAAATTTTAACTTACCAGCACTATAAAATACCAGTGTTTTACTTGCTTCCAAAAATACATAAAAATATAGATAAACCACCTGGCTGGCCTATAGTGTCAGCGTGTGATTCATTATTGGAAAGGTTGTGAAAGTTTATTGATATTCACTTGCAAACTGAATTGGAAGGAGTGCAATCTCTATTGAAAGACATGAGACATTTTTTTACAGATTTTGCAACAATGGGTTTTGGCCAGGTACTAGTGACCTGAATTGGCCACCATGAGAACAAGCTACTGGGCTTGATGGACCGTTGGTCTGACCCAGTGAGGCTATCCTTATGTTCTTAACCTTTGGCAATGAGAGTTACTTGGTTGGTTACTTATGATGTCTCATCGTTATATACCTCAATTCTGCAGCAAGAAGCCTTCTAGTTTTCAACAGGTTTTGGATCAACGCCCTCGTTCGCATCTGGTCTCTACAGAGTTTTTAGTGGAATTGAGCCTTATAGCTATGAGTCAAAATTATTTTTTGTTTGAGGACAAATTTTTTTCAACAGTGTTTGGAAGTAGCCATGGGGGCTTCATTTGCCCCAACAGTGGCCAATTTGTTTTTTCAATATATTTCTTGGTGGACCCATTTCATTGCTGATATTTTCTTGTTTATGGAATGGAACTATTGAATCCCTTCAATTCTATGTATATATTGTGACAGGGAAGCCCCTGTCACGTGGAAAAACCCTGCTCTAAAACCCTCCATCCCTAAAGCTAAGCCAGTTCAGCAGCCAGAGAATAGGGTTTTAGGCAGAGTAAAACAAGCAGGGTTAAAACCAGAGAGCCATCTACCAGGAAACCCAGTAGGGGAGGGCTCCCAAACCCCAGTCTAATTGCCTTTATTCCTTTCCCAAGAGCAGAGAAGTTTCCCTGCAAAACCAAGCTGTGAAACAGAAAATCAACTTAGAAGCGGGCAGGGCTACACTGGGGAAACTGCAAGCATGTAAGCCTTCAGACGTGAAGCAGAAGGGAAATAAATTAACCCCAGCTGTGGCTGGAAGAGAGATTTGAGCCCAACCCACAGCTCTACACTGGAAAATCCCTCCACAGTAGTGCTGCCCGATTCAGGAAAAAAAATTTCAATTCGATTCAGCCTACTGAATTGGTTTTTCGATTCGATTCGATTTTCCTTTCCAATTGGGTGTTTTTTCAAACATCCTGGTGGGTTTATTTTATAGCCTCTTCACCCCCTTTGCCTTCTCCTAACCACACTGGCGCTGTGGTGTAAACAAAAGAAACAAACAAAAAAGACTTTTCCTCTCTCTGTTAAATCCTAGCTCACGTTTGCGGTCTAACACCAGCTCTGGCAGGGTACATGTCAGAGGAGGGGCGGGACCGCAGCAGAGGAAACAGTTCAAAGCACTGCAGTGCAAAGGGCTGTAACCGCGATCTTCGGCTGAAGCTGTAAGGTAAACGGTTTGGGGAGGCCAGGGGGAACACGGAGGCCTTCCCTGGGGGGGGGGGGGCGGCGCAGTCTTTCAGGGGGGCAGTCCTTCGGGGAGGCCAGGAGTGAAGCCGGATGTAGCACTTCCCTACTGACCCTCCCTCCTCGCCCTCTAAAACAGGGGTGGCAGCGGCCAACAAGAGCAGCACTGCCACTTCTGCTTTAGGGGGCGAGGGGAGAGGGTCCAAATCGGGAAGCCAATTTTTTTAAAAATTAAATCGATTCGAATCGATTCACCTGAAGTGAATCGGTGAACCGATTTGAATCGTGAATCGGGTAGCACTACTCCACAGAGAGAGAGAGAGGCAGCTCTTTGTCACCCAGAGAAGGACAAACAGAAATTCCCCAAGCAGGTCTGGGACCTTGCAGAGGGTTTTGTAAGGGTTTTGTAAGGGTAATGCTACGGAGGGGGGGAAGGGAAGCTTGACCAGCCTGCTCTCCTAACTACCCTGAAGGGGGAGGGGAATAGGAAAATGTAAATGCAGAAAGCATGGAAATAGCTGAGTATGATTGTGATGCCAGTAGTATGGGTTGGGAGAGCCATGCTAATAGCCCAGAAGAAGGCATGGAGTTGTAATATAACTGCTCCCCAGCACTGCTCTTTGCAACGTTTCCCTAACCAGAATATTAAATGAGCTAGGAACGTGTTGATGCTGGGAGAGGGCTACAGAGTGCCGATAAGAAACAGGGGCCCAGCACAGCTGCTAGGGAAATTAGCCAATCCTTTGAACAAACTTTTAAACTGCCGTGCAGAAGCAAAGGGGTGCTTGGAAACTTGGGTGGGGGCATAGCACAACTTTATGCATAGGAAGGGTTGTTTGTTTCCACCCCCACTGCTTAGGCAGAATGGGAGAAGTCCAAAGAGAGAGAAGCAGTGAAAGCTGAGAAGCCAAATGTCAATGAAAACTTTTTTGGTTTATTGTTTGGACTGGCTATGATATACCAGGCATTGCTTAAGAGAGGGGAGTAAGCTGGCGAGCGCTCCTTAAGAGGGAACCTAGCTACCTGCAGGTAGGGATCCCAACAGAGACTATCATATTATTTGGACATTAGTATTGGAGGCAAATGAAGCCTGGTGGCGATGAACTTTGAAATGAAATACAATAATGAGAATGCATGCTTTACCCAGGTGGCAGTGAAGACTGAACTGCAGGGAAATTATCACTGGATTCAAGTCTGATATTTTGGGGTTTTTTTCTTGTGGACAAATAAAGTGAATCCAGAAAAATTCCGTGTTTTTCTTTTCACCAACCAAATCAAAGGTGCCCAAAATCTTGCCTGCGGTCCGAGCCGGGTCTTTCGCTTGCTGAGAGCCAGGCCTGGCTGCAACATCAACTCCTGTCATCCTCATCTACAGTTTGAAATGCAACATGATCACAGTAAGATTAACTTTCTTGATGTTAAAGTAGAGTTGAGAGGTAATCATTTTGAGACTACTGTTTATTCGAAAATCCTTGATAGAAAATATTTGTAAGAATTTTCTATGAGGTCACGTGATGTAGTGAGGAGTGCGGACATATTTGCCTGCAGCTCCCAGGGCCTCGCTTTGCATCGACATTTATCGTTATACTTTCTCGGACTTACATCACTCTTTTAGGACCTTTAATATATGGACAAATATTTGCATTCACTTGGGGGCGCGATGGCTAGCCGGACCCAGAAGAAAGATAAAGAAAAGCCTCGCGGGGTGGATGGCAATATGGCGCCTGCTGAGCAGCCGATGTTAGCTCGGATTGTTCATTCTAGTGGGGGATCATGTACTATTTCTGCATTGCGGACTCCGGCCGGATGTGTAATAAACAAACCTGAGGAGATTGCAAAATTGTTTGTGCGGTTTTTTTTTTTCAGGCTGCTCCGTCTGATGTGGTTTCTTATTTAGAGCGCAGCCTGAGTTATTGGACGAGGCTGTGGCTTGGCTTACTTTACCGTTTACGGGGAAGGAGCTTTAATCTGCTATCACTAAGTTGAAATTATACTCTGCTCCGGAGCCAGACGGGTTCTCTGGCAAGTTTTATAAGATTTTGCATCTAACTTTGGTGGGACCCTTGTTAGATGCTAAGAGAGAAGAAAGGAAGAAGAACAAGGGAAAATGGAGATGAAAAAGATGGAGATAAAGAAACAAAAGTGCAGGAAGAATAAAAGGAGAGGCATCCCTGAAGCTATTAAAAAATCTCTTCTAATACCATACTCTTCATTTTAGGAATAGCAGATGTTGATAATGTAGTGTTTGCTAATCTTCACAGTTTCCTGGCTTCTGTCCCTCTGGATTTAATTAACAAGTTCTCTGTGTTTTTTTTATCACCATACCTGCCTGTGGTTCAGGACTGACTACTGAACTGTTAAAATAATGAATACCATGGTACTCTTTTATTTCTTAGTACTGTATAACGACTAGACAAGGGAGGGGGGAGGCCTTTGAATGAAATATTCTTCCCCAATACTTTGCTTACATAGGGCTACATTTTAAGGAAATAATTTTCTAAACCATTGCTACACGCCATAAAAATACACAATATGAGCACATAGCCTGTGTTTTCACGCTGTTTTTTGAGGGGAGGGGGGTTGGGGAAGCACAATACTATAACAGGGTGCATAAGGGCTTAGGCGCCTGAAAGATGTACAGTTGGAGCCTATTCTATAAAGATTTCCAAGTTAGAAATAAAACAAAACATAACAAAAAATATAATACCTTATTTATTAGAACAGTGTATTGCAAACTGTACGCTGTGGCAAGATTCCAGGTGTGCTGCAAGAGGCACGTCCTGTAGGCGAGTCAGCTGGTGTTTGCGCCTCTCCTCCTCGCAGGCGCCTCTCCTGCTCTCCGTACCTCCCTACTGGTGTAGTCATTTTGGGGTTAACAAGCTCAGGGTCCCATCTGGAGGGCCTCTGCACATGTGGGGACTTCAACATGATCATATCACACATAGGCGTGATGCCATCACGTCATCATCCACGCATGTGCGAGGACCCTCCAGCCGCGGCCCCGTGTTTAGTGCGGTGCGGCTTGGAAAAATTTGCTAGACACTGTATTAGAATAACAATAGATTTTGGACCGGCTTTCGAAGACAACTCTTTCTTCTTCAGATAAGAAATGAGCAAAACATGATGGCATCGGAATCCTCTATAATAAAACCCTAAGCGAGCATGCGCACTTACAACGCCGTGATCCCTGACAGCATGATTTGTGACTCCGTGGCTGTGTTCGATTTGTGGCTTACGGCGTGTGCGCCGGTGAGAGCAGCGGCAGGAGGGTGTCCTTCGAGGTGCTGCGAGGCGTCCGGCTGCTACTGCTGCACAGGGAAGTGGAGGGGGAGAGGGAAAAGGGGCTGCTTTGGGGGGAGGGGTGTGCTGGAGGGCAGGCAGCAATTTTGGTTTGCTCGGGGGGGGGGGCACTGAGAGATAGGCAGGGGTCCAGGGAGAGACACAGATAGAAAGAATTACCAACAGACAGGGGGGCCATTGAGACAGACAGACAAACAGCGGCCAAAGAGAGAGAGACAAAGAAAAAAAGACAGACAGAAAGAAAGACAGACAGACACATCTATTCTAGCACCCATTAATGTAACGGGCTTAAAGACTAGTGTGTGTATATATATATACCTATATGTGTGAAATATAAAACATCCACTCAGTCTGCCCAACATGATGGTCATGGCTGAATCTGGCAGTCTGCACAGGTCCTTCTTCATATTAAACACAGGTATATGTAATTTCTCTCTCTCTGCCAATTATGGGCACAGACTACAGACGTCTACCCAGCAATGGTCTGACTCCTGACTACTAGAGTTGCTGCCAAAGCACAGTCCAGCTTTGATCCTGATTTGTCTTTGCACTTCAGTGCTTGTGTAATCGGTATTGACATGGTTAACATTTACAACAAAAAAATGAAAAAGAGGAATGGAGGTGAATAAACATATACTATAAGCAAAATCTCCCCATTAATTGATAAATCAAATGTCCAGGCACTGCTACAATACAAAATGGAAGCGAAAGAAAAAACCTCAGTCTAAATGGTGAGGAAAAGCCACTCTACCAACCACACATCAAAATGGAAAAAAATGTGAGGAATTAGAAACAATCCCTTTATCGCAATGTAGTACATATGGAACAATTACTATATGCAGTCAGCCAACAATAGTTTTGTAGCCGAAAGTGCTAGTTCTTCAGGGCACGTACGCTCACATAGAAGTTAAACTGTTTGAAGCACTGTTCCTCTGCAAAAATGCTGCAACTTAGAAGGAAAATTGTGTCGTGCCATGTCCATTCACCAACACTGAATATCTGGGGCTAACTGTGGTTCTCCTACTATCTCTTATGTAGGTCCCAGCTGATATTCAGCCAGGGTCCGCATAAGAAAGTTATGTGGGCCCTGATTGAATATATCAGCTGGGAGCCACCTAACTTTTCCATTCCCACATGGAATGATACCTACTCTGACCCCCCTCCTACCCACCCCAAACAGCTCCTTATTCGGATTCTCCCTCCTCCCTCTTCCAGCACAGATTGTAACCCCCCCTCCTCTCACCACCATGGTCCTGATAGATTCCCTGAGCCTACCTGGGGGTCCCTGGTTGTCCAGTCTGGGCAGTGGGAGCAAGAGCAAACCCCCCCCACTCACTCCTGCCTCTAGCAGCTGTTGTAATAAAATGTACTGCCAAAAGAGAGTGCGTCAGCCTTTTTGTTGAGACAAACACAAGGGGTAGGAGTGTGCAGGTTTTGCGAAGGGGGAATTGGATTGAGGGGGACTTTTGGGGTAGATGGAAGGGGAATGGGGGGGGAAGGGAGAATGAAGGGCTCAACCATAAAACAAGTTACGCGGGTCCTGGCCAATATTCAACTGCATGAATTTAGAACAGCTTTGGAGCTGATCTAAATTCACCCACTGGCTATGCAGGTGCCAGCATCCACATAACTGCCAGCTTCTCCCCAATGCCACCCCCTTTACTATCTCTGACCTGCCCTTTATTGGGAGGGACTGATATTCATCAGTATTGCCTGGTTAAGTGGACAGTCCCAAGTGATTTAAGTGAGCAGGTACCTCTCCCGTCTGCTTAAATTGCTTTGAGTATCATGCTATGAATAAATAAGTAAACCTATGAATGTCTCTCCCCGCACCCCATTCCAGTACTTATGGTTTCATCAGAGGCCTATAGAAGAGTTAAATTACTTTCATCTTTTTACTAGTGATACCTCTCTTTATGCATCCAAATTTACTGTTAGCTTTCTCCGCAGTTTGTATTTATTTATGTATGAAGTCATTGGGATTTATTAACTGCCTTTATGAAGAGATTTTCCCAAGGCAAGTACAATTTAACCTAAAACTTAGAATTTTATTAACAGCATAACAATAGTAGAACAACCAAATACAGTGGTACCTCAGTTTACGAGTGCACCGGTTTGCGAGTGTTTTGCAAGACGAGCAAAACATTTGCAAAATCGGCACCTCGGAAACTGAGCTTGCCTCGATTTGCGAGCGGCGCCCCCCGCGATCCGGCTCCCCCCCCCCTGCGATCTGAAGTCCCTCAGACCCACCCGAATCTCGGAGAAAGCGTGAATTCGCAGGCCTTGAGCATGCGCAGATGCTCAAGGCCCAGCAAAGAAGAGGAGGCCGATCTTTGGGCACCGGCACCAACGCACAGGACATGCCAGTACCGGTGCCGAGGCCAAGATGGAAGTAAGAAGCCTGTTCGGGTGGGTCTGGGGGACTTCAGATCTTGGCAGCGGGGTGCCGGATTGTGGCGGGGGATGCCGGATCACGGCGGGGGGGGGGGGGGTGCCGTATCAAGGGCGGAGGGACCTTTGGAGGGGAACAATGCCGATTCTCGTGGGGGGGGAGAGAGCAGCGCCACTGGCCTCAGAGGATGGGGTGGGTGGGAACGAATCAAGCGAGTTTCCCTTAGTTCCTATGGGGAAACTCGCTTTGATATATGAGTATTTTGGTTTACGAGCATGCTTCTGGAACGAATTATGCTCGTAAACCAAAGTACCACTGTATAAACTTAAGTGTGATAAACAAGGTATGTTGTCACACTCATTGGCTACCTTGAAGTTATCACAGATACTGACCCCCAGGTCTCTTTCCTTTTCGGAGGATGCTTGTTGTTCACCTCCAAAAAAGCAATTAACCCTGGATTTTATTTTTTATTTTTTTGGGGGGAGGGAGGGGCAGGGCAAAAGCATAATTGCTTACCTTTGCTCATTTAGCATGTTTTCAAAGCCATCCTTCACCTTATCAACACCTTCTGTCATATACACGCCATTCATATCATCTGCCTTCTAACCCTTCCCCAAAGTCACGGATACAGACATTGAAAAGGGCTAAACCTAATATGGTCCCATGTGGCACCTCACTAATCATTTTCCCTTCATCAGCGTTAACCCCAAGTGGACAAAAAAATAAATCAGTGAGGCAGAAAGAAACTTATATTAAGAAATGTCTTGTCTTAAGTAAAATTAAGTTGTTGCCTGAACCTTTTGAAACTGATTTGCTTGGCTTCTTTAAGCCAAGATCAGTAGGCGTGTTATCGTTTATCATTCTATTCTATAACTGCAGCAAGCAAGGTGTCGTGCTGGCTAGGCAGAAAGGCAGTGGTCCATCTTATGTCATTCTTTATTGGTGGATACAATCTTTATCTCTGTTTGATACAACATGACAGTCAATGCCCTTCCCATTGCTCATGATTACTTGAATGAGATGCTTCTTTATATAGTGAATGACAACCCAGAGGAGATGAAATAAAGCGATTGTTTGCCCACTGAAGAGAAAAATACAAGCTTGCCAAATATAACCCTTTCAAAGAGAGTGAGAGAAAGAGAGTAGAGATGGAGCAAATGGAAATACAAAGAAAAAAGCAGATATGAGAGAAGTAGAAGATAAGCAAAAAAAGAGAGGAGAATAAAAGGGGGAAGGGAGAATGAAAACAACAAGAAAAATGATAGATATTTGTTTGTCCGCATCAAGAAAACACAGGGTGACCCAAATGATGGTGATCTTCAGAGAGAAAGAAAGAGAATGTACCAAAAAAAAACCAAAAAAACAAAACCAAAGAAAACAGAAAGTGAAAAAAATGGATAAACAGGAGTAAAGGTAGACAGGAACTGAGGGAAAATAAAGTAGGCAGGAACAGCTAGGAGGAAAGAGACAAGGAAACATAAAAGATACTCGTGCTCAGATATCTAGTTCTTTACAAGTTCCTGTACATATAGTTTGCCTTCTTTAGTTTACTTTACTTTTCCCTTTCAATTTTCTTTTGCTGCCAGCTGGCAGGGACAGCAGACATTGCAGTATATAGCATTTTCAATAATGTATGTCCTGAGAGAGAGACTGAGAGGAGGGAAGCAAGAAGAGTGGAAGGAAACAACAAGCATGACTGATAGGCACACAGAAGGCAGCAATCAAAGCCCTTTCCACATGCAAAATTCAGTATTACCCATTAAAATGCAAGTTTTTATCGCTGTCCACCATCTCTCTGAGTATAGTACTTATGCATGTCAACAATAAGGCCGGGGTTCTGTATAGGATGCCCGGGAAGGTCGTCCTATACAGAATCGGACCTAGGTCCACCCAAAATAAACCCAGTTCTGTAACTGACGTCCATGTTACAGACGCTGGTTACAGAACCGTGTTACTATAGACGCAGTCGCTATACTTATTGTGGCAAGAGATCTCCCTGCCACAATAACTATAGCGGCCGCGGCTGCCAGTCCCTCCAACCCTGTATGAACACGGCAGGAGGGAACCCAACCCCTCCTGCCCGATGACCTCCCCCCCACACACACATACGATCATGGCAGAAGGGAGCCCAATTCCTCCTGCCCGATGAACGCCCGCCCTTTCCTGAAGATCACAAGCAGGAGAGTGCCCAATCCCTCCTACCAGACCTCCCTCTCAATAAACTCCCCATCCCCGGACCACCCCAACTTAACCCCCCCACCCCTTTCCAGAACCCCCCCTCCCGGGCTCACTGAGCAAGTTGGCCGGCTGGATGGATGCTCGCACCAGCCAGCAGGCCAGCCTCCGTCCAAATGAGGTGGGCCCTCCCTCCCCTGCCAAACCCACAGGAGCCTAGTGCCTGATTGACCCAGGTGTCTAAGGCCCCTCCTATGGGCAGGGCCTTAGGTACACAGGCCAAGCTGGACAGAGGTGGGCCTGCTGGACGGACAGTGTGAGGACCCGTCCATCCAGCCAACTTGCTTGGTGAGCCCGGGGGAGGGTGTTCTGGGGAGGGGGGTGGAGGTTTCATTGGGGGTTCCAGGGAGGGGGGTTGGGGTTTTTCATTGGGGGATTCATTGGGGAAGGGGGGTCCGTCAGGAGGGATTGGGCACCCTCCTGCCGGCGATCTTCAGGAAAGGGTGGATGGTCATCGGGCAGGAAGGGTTGGGCACCCTCTTGTTGCGATTGTCGGGGGGTTTGGAGGCCTACCTACCTATCGGCATGAGTGGTTGGGCATCTTCCTGCCGGCGATCGTCAGGGGTGGGTGGGGGGTCTTTCGGCAGGAGGGATTGGGCAACCCTCCTGCCTCGTTTGTTTAGGGGGAGGGGGAAGATTGTCAGCTGCGGCCACTATACTAATCGCAACAGGAAGATCTCTTGCCGCGATTAAGTATAGCGGCCGCATCTACTTACAATGTAGGCCAACATTTAGCTGGCCTACATTGTAAGCATTTCCCGCTCTACTAGGGAGCCGCTTAGGCCCGCCTAGATTTACCATAGGCTACCGCCTAGCCTTAGGCGGGCTGGCAGGCCTCCCTAGGTTCCCGGAGGCGCCTTCAATATAGACGGTCTGCCTGGGGAGCATGCATCCCGATTGGCTGATTAGACAGCTGTAGGATGCCTACAGTCGGGACGCAGTTTACAGACTCCGGGCCTAAGGGTCCTTTTTCACTGGGTTTGATAAGGCATTTCAAGAATGGGGTTAATTTAGAGGTAAAAATCATGAGGTAGTTGAGCAAGGATACTAACATTTGCACTCTAATTACCTGTATATATATTTATAGAATAATAGTATACTTTTATTTGTATTTTATTTATTTATTGGGCTTTATATCCCATCCTCCCAGGAGAGCTCAGAATGGGTTACAGAGGAAGGCTACTGAAATGGTGCATAGTCTTCGTCATAAGGCGTATGGGGACAGACTTAAAGATCTCAATCTGTATACTTTGGAGGAAAGGTGGGAGAGGGGAGATATGCTAGAGACATTTAAATAGCTACGTGATGTAAATGCGCATGAGTCGAGTCTCTTTCATTTAAAAGGGAACTCTGCAATGAGACAGCATAGGATGAAGTTAAGAGGTGATAGGCTCAGGAGTAATCTAAGGAAATACTTTTTTACGGAAAAGGTGGTAGATGCATGGAACTGTCTCCTGGAAGAAGTGGTGAAGACAGAGACTGTGTCTGAATTAAAGAAGGCGTGGGATAGGTACTTGGGATTTCAGAGAGAGAAAAAGAGATAATGGTTACTGTGGATGAGCAGACTGAATGGGCCATTTGGCCTTTATCATGTTTCTATGTTCCTACATACATATTAAAGTGTATTTATGTAAAGTGATGACAAACATGACATGGCAGGACATTGACAAAGATAGCAAAACATAACATGACAAAAAACATGGTACAGGGAGACATAGCATTATGGGCATAATATGGCAAACATAGTATTATAAGTGTGGCTGACCTAGTATGACACAACAGTATGATAGAACATGATAACATGATAGAACCTAGCATGGTAGACATGGGATTGCAAACATCGCTCGGTATACATAGCATGAGAATTTGTAGCATGGTAAACATAGTATGGTAGCTATAGTGTGAAAAATATGACAAATAGTATTGTAGAATGAGAGAGAAAAGGTGGCAATAAGACAAAACATGGTATGGTGGGATCTTGCATATGTTTCACCTACGTGTGTAAATACTAACATTCCACTTAAGAACTGTACCATAAATACTCGTACACATATCTTGCATAGTATGTATTTGATAGACGGGTGGTCTGTAAGCATATTGAACATAAGAACATAAGAATTGCCTCTGCTGGGTCAGACCAGGGGTCCATCGTGCCCGGCAGTCCGCTCCCGCGGCGGCTCCCCAGGTCCATGACCTGTAAGTGTTCCCTACCTAACCTAAAACATCCATACCCTGTTCGCTTAATGTCCTCTAAGGTAAATCTCTATCTGTACCCTGTTATCCCCTTCGCTTCCAGGAAGTCATCCAGTTCCTTTTTGAACCCCAGAATTGTACTCTGTTTTATCACCTCTCCGGGAAGCGCGTTCCAAGTGTCTACCACCCGTTGAGTGAAGAAGAACTTCCTTGCATTCGTCATGAATCTGTCTCCTCTCAGTTTTTCTGAATGACCTCTTGTTTTTGTAGTCCCCACTAGTCTAAAGAATCTGTCCCGCTCCACCTGGTGTGACAACAGGGTCTGCCTACATGGCCTGGCTTTAGCCAGTACACTGAAATGTAGACTTTTTTGTGGTACTACCTCTGGTTTATTATGGTAGATTTGGTTTATCTCTTTATCTATCTATCTTTATGCCTAAAGAAATCCAAATCCAAACCCCTGTGCCAATAGGATTACTGACAAGCAAATAGACCAGGCTCGAAGTTAGCAAAATAGAGAATTTATTTATAGTGCTACTGGCAAATAATAATAATTAGATATGAGATGGTCTAGTACATAGACATTGCAAAAGGCATAAATTACCCAGTATTGTTTTTGAAATATATGGAAAGCACACGTTTTCCTTACAGGCTAATAATCTTGCCTAATTCCCCCTATTATACGGAAAGCTATACGACGTTTGCACGCAGGAAACGTTCATCATCAGATAGATGGAACTCAGGGATGCTGCCCAGCATGGTCTGTGTGGGAGAGATGCCTCTTGGGCAGAAGTTATTCCACATGTGTGTGGGAGGAAGCATGGCACTGGAACAGCTGTAGTCTGAGTCCGGCACTCTCTTTAGACATCGGTCATATATTTGTAGGGTAGCAGCTGTGAGATGTCCGTCTGTCTTTTCCAATTAGATTGTAAACTCGTCTTAGCAGGGACCGTCTATTAAATATTAAGGGCTCCTTTTACTAAGGTACACTAGCGTTTTTAGCGCGTGCTACACGCCAAAAACTAACGCCAGCTCAATGGTGGCATTAGCGTCTAACGTGCGTGCTAAAACCGCTAGCGCAGCTTAGTAAAAGGAGCCCTAAATATATAGCACTGTGTACGCCTATCAGGGCTACAGAAATGCTAAGTACATTTCTCCCTCCATATTCGCGATTTCTGTATCTGCGGTTTTGCTTATTTGCGATTTTTCGGCCGCTGACTCTGCCTCCCCAAAAACGTCATCATTAAAGTTTTTTTCCTTTTACTGTACAGTACCGATAAAAAAGTTTAGCACTTACCATTACTCTGAAAATCGCTGCTTCCATGTAATCCCACAAATTTGCTACTTCCATGTTTCCCCAATGTGCACTGAGAAAAACGCTGCTTCCCAGCATCCCTAGAGAGAAAGGCTTCTTCCCAGCATGCATGAAATCGCTGGTTGGCTGCCCAGAAATCGCTGCTTGCTGGCCTGCCCTGAAATCGCTGGTTTCAATAGTTATTCACGGTTTCAATAGTAAAAACAATGGCGTTTTTCCAAAACCGCAAATAACATGTAAAAAGTTATTTGCGGTTTTTCCATTTTCGTGCCTATTGGCTGTCCGCATCCACCACGAATACGGAGGGAGAAGTGTAGTAGTAATAGTAGTAGCAGTAGGCATAGCATAGCCAGCAGGTCTCAGAATCAGGAACCGGCAGAATACCCCCTTCTTAAGAGTTTTTGACAGGACCCCCCTCTCCCCACCCCACCCCAGCATGGGATCCTTAACAGAGTGGTTATCAGGAACCATGAGCCCTCTTGGGAGTTCATTTTTATAGTCTTTTGGACTCCAGTTCTTATCTGGATGCTTTCCACGCCTCCTGTTCTGACCTCTTGACCTGAGCATCTTTCAGAAATATCCTTTCCCTCAGGGAAAATTGCAGGAACGTTGGTTCCTTCTGGTGGTTTCCAGAATGCTTGGGTTCCAAGTTGTCTGAAAGGACCAGCATGCCCCAGATAAGGCTTCAAGCTGAAACATGTGATGATAACAAGTCCCAGTTACCTCAGTTCATGCGCGTTACTGACAAGTCACTGTAGGAACATAAGTGGACCAGAGGTTTGTCCTGCATATTCACTTTACTTGCTCCAGCGATCTCTGCCCCTGTAGCTCATTTCGGTGATCCTATCCCAGTAACAAATCTATCCACTGCTTGCTTCAGCTTGCCCCCCCCCAAAAAAAAAAAAAACCAAAACAACAACAACAATAAAACACTGCTGTATACCTCTAAATCAGCAGAGGCAAAATGAGAAGTTGAACGGCTGTATTCTCCTCCTCTGCTAATCTAGGCTCAACTTTCATTTGACCCATGGAGCTGTAGGAAGTCCTGTGTGGTTCAAATAAATTCAAGCCTAAGGTAGCAGAGTAGAATGTGGACAATGTACAGCTGTTCAACTTCTCCCCTTGCTGCTGCAATTTTTGTGGTGGGAGGGATGAGGAAAGCTGCCTGCACAGAATTCTGCACAGGTGAGGAATTCTGGGCAAATTCTGCATTATGTGGTTGTTCAGAATTCCTTCAGGAATGCAATACACACACAAAAAGCAAATGAAAATGTAAGCATTTTTTTTTTCATTGGTAATAAGCAAAGAAAATTTCTGCATGTACTCTTCCTTTAATTCTCATGGTAAACTATGGGGTAAATATGAGGGGCCGCTGAAAAGTTTTCAACCCAGCCAACAAAGTTGGGGCAGTCTCCATCAAGGACTGTACATTTAGGGCTCCTTTTATCAAGCCGCGCTAGCGGGGTTAATGCGCGCAACTTTTCATCGCACGTTAACCCCCGCGCTGGTCAAAAACTACCGCCTGCTCAAGAGGAGGCGGTAGTGGCTAGCGCGTCCCGTGGTTTAGCGCGTGCTATTACATGCGTTAAACCACTTGCACGGCTTTATAAAAGTAGCCCTTAGTCCAGTGATTTTCCACTTTTTTTTTCTGTCAGAAAAACACAGAACAAACAATCATTGGACTAAATGTATAGGTTTTGATGGAGACTGCCCAAATTTGTTAGTTGGTGTAAGAACTTTTCAGTGGGAAAAAGAGACAAAATCATATTAGTTCAGAGTCCCAATAGAGAACTGTGTCTTGATCTCTGTGCTAATACAGTCTATGTTTTGTCAGCTGCTGCCTGCACCTGGAAAGATGGAAAGGGGGGAAAAAGTTGCTGCCAGTCCTGTGGTAATGTCACCCTATAATTATTTATTCAAGTCATTTATACAGCTGTCAGCAGTTATGTCACTTTCTGTCTTGCCAGCATATACCGTGTCCTTCTGGCATACCGAGCTAACTTCAAGAGATAGCATGTACCTTAGGGACACAATTAGCAGTCAACAAATAAGTTCCCACTGTACATCACTGTCTAGTGGGAAGGATGAACAAAGAAGTAAATGTCGGAGTATTTGATATCTCATGTATTCCCAAAGGAGCTTAGCCCCTGCAGGATAGAGATAGCTAGTTGAAGAACTGGAAAGAGTCAAAAGAAATATGGGAACGGAGCTCTAGTTTTGCTCAGCTAGGACAGGTCATAAGAACATAAGAATTGCCATACTTGGTCAGATCAAAAGTCTATCTAACAGCAGCCAGAAAAGACCACAGATACATGGCAGAATCCTAAAGAGTAGCAAGATTCCATGACCCATGTTGAAGAATTGAATTAGGATTGTTTTACTATGTAGACTGGTGTGATTTTCCCTGAACCTACCTTATTAATGGTTTATGTACTTTTTTCAAGGAATTTTTCCAAACCATTTTTTACACCCAACTGCATTAAAAAGAGATTAGGTTCTTACCTTACTAATATATTTTCTAGTAGATAGATGTGCCATTCTGGACAGATAGGTAATATCCCAGTGCTCATGAGCCATACAGAAGAAATGCACTCCAGCTTTTGAATTCCTCCTCCTTCACTAGAGGACTCTGTTGCTCCCTTCAGTTTGTACTAAAGCAGGTGATAGCCCCATATAGAAACACAAGTGAAGGAGGGGTATGGGGAAACTCAAACAAAAATTCTGTTCTGCTATGAAAATGTAACAAACATGTTAAACATTAGCATTGAACAATCAAAACAGCAAACCAATCATGCCAAACAGAAACATTTATGTAGCTCAAATAATGCCCCAATATGTTATAGCAAAACATCTAAGTCCGTTTTGGCCTAACTCACAAGTCATCCAACGTCAGACACGGGATAAGGTCCATTTTTAAAAAATACGTCCAGCATATATTTTTTTTTTTTTTCGAAAATCGTCCAACTGTACGTCCAGCCGTCTGATCGTCCAGACTGCTAAGTTGTCCATCTTTATACCCCATTTTCGTCCAAAAATTTGTCCAAGTCAAAAATGCCTAGAAAAAGACCTTTTGGGCATGGGAGGGGCCAGAAAAGTAAGGGACTGGACACCCAGACATGGCAACAGAGTAGTGGGGTACCTTATAGGGCACTGCTGTGAACTTCACAAAAAGGGTGCCACATAAACATCTCACTACAGCTCCCTTATAGGTCATAGTGAGCCCCCCCCAAGCCTCCCCCAGAATCTACTAGACCTACCTATCTACCACCCCAATAGCCCTTATGGCTGCAGGAGCCACTTATATGGCAGTACAAAAGGGTTTGGGGGGAGTGCACATGTTTTTCCATGAATGCAGTGATTAAAGCGGCTTATGGGCCTGGGTCCTCCTCTCCATGGTTCACTAACCCAACCCCAAAACTACTTAAGCCATCTCTGTGCAGCTCTACTAGGCTTTCCTATGCTAGGCTTCCAGGTGCTGATGTTCTGGAGGCAGATATGTAAAGTTGTTATTATGTTTTTTATGGGAGGGGTCAATGATCACTGGGGATGCTTGGGGGGTCTGTACTTTGTGTCTGCAGTGCTTATCTGGTCACTTTGGATACCTTTTGTGGACTTAGACCTGATTTTAGCTGGCCTAAATCACAACGTCCAAGTTCCGTCTAGGCAATGTTGTAAAACCTTCGGTTATACATGCAGTACGACTAAGTCTAGGACGGCCCACGTCCCGCCCTCACCACTCCTCCTAAAACACCCCTTTTAGCTCTGGTCGTTCAGCAGCACTGTGAAGGCCTAAGTCATTTTTAAATACTTCTAAAACCCTGTTCGATTATCAGCACTTGGATGTTTTTTGTTACTGATCGTTTTTAGACGTTTTTCTGTTTCAATTATGAGCCCCTTAGGGTGTTACCAACATTCAAATTTCAGTTTGGACTCAGACTTTCCGATTGAAACAGTAGGCAGGCGCAGGACATAACTGACAGAATAACACACCTATTCACTAGAAAAGATATTAGCAAGGTAATAACCTAATCTCTTTTTCTAGTGCAATAGGTGTGTCATTCTGGATGGACAAGATATACCAAAGCAGTTCCAGAAATCTAGGGCAGAATCACTGTGCCAGTTCTTAACACTGAGTATCTAAAAGCAGAGTCCTCCTTTGCCATTACATCCACTCTGAAAAAATTGGAAAATGTATGTAAAGTGGACCAAGTAACTGCCCTACAAATCGCTTTGAGGGAGACCGCCCAAGCTTCCACCCATGAAGAAGCCACACTTCTAGCTGAATGCACTTTTACGGAGAGTAGTGACTGTTTTCCACAGGCAGCTTATGCTTATAAAATGGCCTTACAGATCCCTCTGGAGATTGTAGCCTTGGATACCAGTGCACTGCATCTAGTCTGACTAGTGAGCACAAAAGATGGACAGATAGCTTCAGATCACCAGTGAGTTCAGGCTATTGGAGAAACACTTATCTCGCATCCAACTTTTTTAGAATCCAGTCCTTCTTCTTAGAACCTGTGGACTCAAATACCAGTAATCTGACTTCTTGATTGATATGGAAACAACTTTTGGCAAAAAGGTTGAAACGATGTGCAAAGAAACTCCTGCCTTTGTGAATTTGAAGAAAGGATGCCTGCAAGAGAGAGCCTGTAGCTCTGAGACTCTTCTCGCTGAGGTATGATCACAAGAAAGACTGTCTTGAGTGTCAGATCCATCAAAGACACTTCCTTCAGCGGCTCTTATTGAGACTGGCTGAGGCCTTGCAAAACCACATTTAGGTTCCTTACTGGGGGCCTGAGATGCAGTGCTCTCTTTAAGAATCTGGCTATGTCCAGATGTGATTCCAACAAAGCCTTTCAGTCTCGAGCCACTTGGACTCTGAGGGATGCTACTGTAAACCCTTTGTCAAGGCCAGCCTGAATGATGACTAACGTCACAGAGATTGGCACAGAGAAAGGCTCCTCCTTTTCCTTAATGCACCAGTGCTGGAAAGTTTCCCATGCTTTAGCATAAGCAGAGACTGTCATAGGCCTTTTGGATTTGAGCAGACTAGCAATGACTACCTCTGAGTATCCCTTGCACACTAACTCTGCACGCTCAAGAGCCATGTCATAAAATCAGAGCGTCCAGATCCATGCTTCCAGGCTTGGATCTTCGACTGAAGAATCTGTTTGCTTCTTGTTTATTGCTGTCACAATCGGATCGAACATTGAGTGACCCCCAATGATGAACAATGGCTTGGAAGGCTCAGCATCCAGTGTCTGTCTGCTGAGGAAATCAGCTTGGAAAACACTCACTTCCACTACATGTGCCACTGAGAGAGCCTGAAGATGAAGCTCTGCTCACCTGAACAGTAAACATGCTTCCAGACTCAGCTGCACAATCTTGATGCCACCACTGTAGCATTGTTCAAGAAGACTCAAACCACTTGTCCCTCTAAATTCTTTTGCAGTCTCTGTAATACCAGTCGAAAGGCTTAAAGTTCTAATCTTTTGATCGACCACTTCCTTTGGGAGGCCAACCAAAGCCCTGTCTGTTGCAGTGAGCCACCCAACTGAACAGGCTGGCATCCACTGTCATAATTACCCACAAGATTATTTGGAGGGGCATGTCCCATGATGCCTGTGGGTAGAGCCACCAGTCCATACTGACCAGGGCTTCAAGTAACTACAGTAGAAACATCTGCAGGGAGTCCGATTGAGGTGACACCATGATAGCAACGCATTCTGGAGAGAATGTATGTGAGCTTTCAGCCAGGGAACCACGTCTATCATGGCTGACATGGAACCTAGCACTTGGAAGTAGTGCCACATAGATGGAGCTGGCTTGGCCAGCAACCTCATTATCCGAGTGCAAAACTTCTATCTGTGTGCATCTGGTAAATAAACAGTACCACAGCGAATGGGCTGAAAACCAGAGGAATAAAGGAGATAATTCTATTGGGTATCAAAAAATGACTCTCTTTATTGGTTTCCTTTAGGGTCCCCTGCCATTAAAAAACCCTTCCTTTAAATTTTGAACTGTAATTTTGCTCTCTCCTGGGTCATTTTTGGTGCTAGAACATTGCCACGGTTGCTATCTTAGATTTTTAAATCCAACTCAATCTGCCTCCATCTACCTCAAAAAATCTCAGTTGGGCTCAAAATTGATACAGAAGGACTCCTCAGACTGTTCTACCTCCATATCAGGCCAAATTTGCACTGGATGGCCGAAAGAGGAGTGTCCATGTGTCATGTGCTGTGGAGTGCATGAGGGGGATGGGAGCCATGGGCTTAGCCCAGACATGGGCAAACTACGGCCTGTGGGCAATATCCAGCCCATTTAGTATTGTAATCCAGCCCGCAGCTGCAGGAAGGAACTGGCCAGTGTTGGCGATCGTCAGCCAGTAAGTGAGGTCCGCAGAGAGACTGTGGGAAAGAGAGTGAGGCCCCCGTGGGAGCGAAAGAGCGCGAGCGAGCGAAGTTGGCCTTCCGTGGCTCTGCCTGTCAGACCCTCTGCTATCATGGGTTGCACGCTGAGCGCCGAGGACAAGGTTAGGAAGAAGATGATCAACCAGAGCCTGCGTGAGGATAACGAGAAGGTGGCCTGCGAGGTCAAGCTCCTGCTGCTGGGTAAGAGAAGCCTCGGATGTCTGCCTTTGCACTCTCCTCACACCTCTGCCATCAGTGGTGACACAGGAAATACAGCTCTTTGTGCAGCCGAGCCTTCCTCCACACGCCCTTTTGCTCGCTCGCTCACTGCACCAGAAAGTTTGCCAGAGCCCCCTGAATCACCCCTTCTGGCCAGCCCTGGCTAGCAAATGGGCCCTTGGCTGCTTCCTCTTTTACGCTTTCCTGCTCCATTTTCCACTGCCTGGACACTCCCTGCATAGGTGGCTTTTAAAAGTATATTTAAAAACAAAATGGGAGAAAATATTTTTTCACTCCTTGCATAGTTAAGCTCTGAAACTCTTTGCCAGAGGATTTGATAAAGGAAGTTAGCATATTAAACCCCCCATGGACCGCTATAAATGCTGGCTTTTCCTAATTATGACCGGGATAGCCATGCAAATGATTACTCGCAATTGGAATCGCCTTAGTTTTCCTTTCTGGTGAGCGAGCTTATGCTTAACTTATAAGTATGAGAAAATGAATGATGACTTGCTAGGGCATAATAAAATATTCAAATTGGTTTGGGGTCCATTGGCATCTTTTGTAGATTTGTTATAGTTGCCCTTTATCTTTATTTTCCATTGTATTGCACCCACACATCCAGGGAGGGGAGCGGGAAGGGGGGTATATCTTTTGTTTTGGTATTATTCCTGATGGTAATGATGGATGGGGGAGGGGATTTTTATCTTTTGTATAGATTCTGATTGTTTGTAAGTGCTTATTTGATTATCATTATTTGTATATAAATTGTATTGCACTTTTTGTTGGCATTATAAACTAAAGAAAGTTAAAAAAGAAAGTTAGCATAGCTGAGGATTTTTTTTTTTTTTTTAAATTCTTTATTGATTTTCCAAATTTAAATAGTGCAATACACAAATATATAAATCATATGTCAATACAAGCACATTCAAGTTACAAATATACATAACCAACCATTTTCTCCCCATCCACTATTTCCTCATCTCCCTAAGAGATCCCATGTGCCTGTCTCATGCTTTTTTGAATTCAGACAGTCTTTGTCTCCACCACCTCTACTGTTACGTCTCTTCTAGATTCCATACACTAGGTGACATACTAAAGCCACGGTAGCTAGGGAGGGACAGAAGGGCCTGCTCTCAAACCTGAAGTCCCAAAAAATGGCATCAGAATGTGCTGACACAACAACTCAGTAAAACTGGGCAAAAGTATTAAGAGAGGACCAAGAAACCGCCCTGCAAATTTCATCAGGATGAATCGTGCGAGATGCCCCCCACGACGCAGCCATACTTCTCGTCGAATGCTGTATATGAGATCAGCGGCTGCTTGCCGCAGGCAACGGAAGTTACGGTATGACCATTCTAATCCATTGAATGATCAAGGACTTATACACCAGCCTACCACAGTGAGGCGCAGCAGTGAGATTAAAAAGGTAATCAGACAGCCTGAACTCAAATTGTCCTTTCCAAATAAAGTAGCAAGACCCTCTAGACATCCAAATTGCAGAAGATCTGATCTGTGTGCTCTGGACCTGTCAGATGAAACGCCAGCAAACTAACCTCCTGATTGACTTGGAAAGCCGAAACCACCTGCTGCAAGAAGGAAGGTACATTACAGAGAAAAACACCCGTGTCCGAAAACGGAGAACGAGTTCCCTGCATGAAAGAGCAGAAACTCCAAAATACACCGTGCTGAGACAACAGTTACCAGAAAACCCATCTTTCAAAGGGGGCCTCACCAAAGCCCTGTAAAACAATGTTAAGATTCCATGAAAGTAAAGAAAGATGCAAAGGAGGATGCAGAAGAAGCGCCCCCTTCATACACCTGGTCACATCTGAAAGAGCAGTAAGCGAACTATAAGGGAAAAAAATAAGAAACAGAGGTAGAGCAACAGCAAAAGACTTCTGCTCAGACTGCTTGCAGAAATTGAAACTAAGGTTGTTTGCCGACCCTCAGCCTAGCGGGGTGGTGCATGTGTTCAGAAAAAATGTGGATTTCTGCAAAACCCGGATTGCAGATTGGGATTGAAAACCTACCCCCTCTTCTACGAAACTGCGATAACAATTTTTAGCTCGGGGGAGCCGGGCTGAATGGCCCGCACTGCTCTCAATGCTCATTGAGTTCCTATGAGCGTCGGGAGCAGCGCGGGCCATTCAGCAAGGCTTCCCGTGCTAGAAACTGCTATCGCAGTTTCGTAGAAGAGGGGACTAGTGTATGGAATCCGGAAGGGACGTAACAGAAGACACAAATTAAGTCCTTTAACAGTAGGTCATTTAAATCCAAAAGTAACTTCTGCAGTTTTTTTAATCATTGAACTCAGTTGCCAATTGTCTAAGATGTGCTAAGTTTTTACATATCGATACTAGTTTAAAGTTTTTAGAGAATGACACAGGGACAAAGTTTATTACTGTCCCCATAGGCTCTGTCCCTGACCCCTCCCCACAGATTCTATCCCCGTCCCATCCCCAAAGATTCTGTCCCCATCCCCGCAGGCTGTGTCTCTGTCCCCTCCCCACAATTAACCATGGGTACCCGTCCCCTTGTCATTCTCTATTTTAAATATCTATAAAGATGCCATAGCAAGAACTATCAATTTTCAAAGAAGCACTTTAAAAAGAGAGTAGAATCATTCAGAAAGCCAGTTAAAGAACCAATAGTCAATGCTGTATCCACATAGCCAACAGGGCATAATTAGGCCTACTATTTATGCAGTCCAACATGCTGGGCACTTAATATCACTAGTGCCCACATAACTTCTGGCTCAACCACAACTCTGCCCCCCCCCCTCCCAACCATCTTGTCACTAACCAGAGAGTACTACAACAGTCAGATTAGATGTTCAGCAGTGCCGTCTATTTAAATCCATACTAAATATCTATTTATGGGCAGCCAGAATAATTTAACTGGGCACTAGCCTCTTTTGCCTGGTTAAAGCACTTTGCATATTGACCTCATACTGTAATGTTAACCTTCAAAAATGTACTCACCGTGGTTACATTTGTCTAAGTAGGGGCTCTTCTAACTAACATCACTATGTAAATACCTAGGGCTGATTTCACACACAAACCTGCAGGTCACATATGCAAATGCCACATAATCCTTCTAAAATGATCTCCTAAGGCTAAGCAAAACGAATTGCAGGTCTTAATTCAAGATCACGTATAATAAGTAGACAAACTAGGCTCCTTATGCCATCTAAATATCTCTCTAAATTTAAGCACATAAAATGGATTCCTTTACTTATTCGTATTTCACTTATTGTATATGCTTTAAAAATATATATATATTACATATGTTATGGTAAGGGTGGGAGGGAAGAGGTTAAATTTTATGTATTACTGTTAAATATGAAAGAAATTCAAATGATGTACTTAATTTCAATTGTCAATTAATTGATATACTTGTAAGATGTAAAAATGAATAAAGATTATGAAAAAAAAGAAAAAAAGAATATTAAGGCATGGTTCGTAGTTGGGACCGCGGGAAGGGAAGGGAAAGGGGGGGGGGGCGATAAGGGACTAAGGGAGCCAGACAGACCGCGAGAAGGGAAAGGGGGGTAGAGGAAACACTACTGCTGCTGCACAGGGAAGTGGTGTGGGGGGAGGGAAATGGAGGGGAGGGAATGCTGCTTTGGCTGCTGCCCAGGGAAGTGGTGTGGGGGGAGGGAAATGGAGGGGAAGGAATGCTGCTTTGGCTGCTGCACAGGGAAGTGGTGGGAGAGAAATGCTGCTGCATAGGAGGCAGGGAGAGAGACAGTTAGATAGAAAGAAAGACAGACAGACAGACAGCGGGAGGAAGGGAGACAGAAAGAAAAGAAGAAAGACACAGGGGCAGGGTGAGACAAAAAAAGGGACAGAGACAGACAGAAAGAAAGACAGCGGGAGGGAGAGAGAGACAGAAATAAAGACAGACAGACATATATTCTAGCACCCGTTAATGTAACGGGCTAAAATACTAGTAATTCCATAATTCACTACATATTTTAAACATAAAATTACACATTTATCCACTTAGACATATTTAAACTTATAAACCACCCTGTCCCCATCCATAATACTATTTGATTATAACCTTATAATATAAAGGTTGTTCTTCCAAGTGTTTTGACAGGATAAGAAATGAAAGAAGACTGATTACAGCAGATGAATGCACACAAAAAGAAGCAGTGAAAACCAAGGAGAGGACAAAAATTCCAGAATCCACTGTGGTTCCCAAATTTTATTCCAGCATCCAGAAGAAAATGACATAGACACAAAGTTTGAATCTAAGAAGCAATAAAACTATTGAGCCTAATTTTTCCACGAATAAGGAGAGAAATCCAAGAATCTGGCAAACACACAGACCCCCCTGATGCAGATGCAGGTGCATTGTGCTGAAAAATGGCAGGGTTGGGCCTATGCGATTTTCTTCCGGAAGCAATAATAAAGTTTTGTAACCACCGTGGATTCTGGCGTGTTTTGTCCTTTCCTTGGTCATCGCCAATCCTGTGTGTCTCCAAGTGTGTTGACCCCTTTAACCACAAGAGAAGCACTCTATTTCATTTCTCCTAGAACAGAGATGTCCCCTCTGTCCTTGGCTGAGAGCTTTATTTTCCGTCTTTAGGGATAGACTGCTGCCCTGAGAAAAGAGCTGACTTTTCTACCTTTGGAGGACAGTTGTCTCGGTTGCATTTAGAGAAGAAATCCATCTCCTTTGCCTTCAGGGGATAGGTCTATCTCTGCTGTTCTTGGGGGGGAAAAAAGGCACATTTATTTGTTTGTTGGTTTATTTATTTATTTTTTTTACCTTTGGTGAAAGTTTTCTCACCTGCCCTTCGGGAAAAAAGCTCTGTCTTTTTTTTTCCCCTCTGAGATAATAGCCTGTTTTCTTTGCCCTATTGGTAAGGTTTTGCTTCTGTGCATTTAGATATTAGAAGTGAGTGTTTTCTACTGTACTCTTGGGATGGGGTTGCTCTCTGCCTTTTGGATTCAGCTCTGTTTATCAGTGCATGACTTTGAAGGCTCATGTGACTTGAGAAATGGTATAATGACCCCTTTCCATTTCCAAAGATATATCATTATCTTGTGACTTGTGCTCTCCTATTGTCCCTCCCTCACCCTTTTCCCTGGTCTTTGCTTTCACTTTTCTTTGTGGCCTGGGTGTATCATTAATCTCTTCTTTAATACAGTTGACAAGTTAATTCTCACTTCATTCTTTTTTTCAGGTTCTCATTCTTCACTTCCTTTGCCTCTTCTTGCAGTACCTTCCACTCATATTTTTCCTTTTTCCTTCTAAAGCTTTAATTTTCTCCTCTCTTTCTCTTCTCTCCCCCCCCCCCCCTCACCAACCATTCCTCCTTGAAGAGACATTAATGCATTCCTTCTTACAACTGACAGGCTTATCATTATCCCTAGGTCAGACCATGCAGGTGCCATGGATTATGTTAACCAGCATTTTGAGCTGTTGGGCTGTAATTATTCCTCCTGTTCTGCAGGGGTTGAATCCTAATTTTTCATTATCTCATTCTGTTGCATTGGCGATTACGTAGTGATGGCCTTGCTGCTCAGAGCTGTTTCACTGCAGCATTATTGGTAATTAGAGGGACTGTGGAATATAGGGAGAAGGAAGATAACGAAAGTTGAGGATTGTAGTAATCGGAGGTTCTATCAAGCAGGTGCAATGTATTTGACAAAATAGCCCAGCTAATAAACTTCTATAGCCCTCCTTACTCTGCTCAAACGAAAGGATGAGCTACCATGTACAGTGACGTGGGAAATGTAAGCAACATATGTTATATTGTAATAAGTTGTTAGTGAATGAAAATGAGCAGAAAAAAAAACACATTTTTTTTTTCCTGATAATAGTGTGCATTCTTTCCTCAATAATGCAGGAATGGGGCAACCATGGTTTTTGAGGGCCAAAAACCAGTTGGGCTTTCAAGGTTTCTACAATGAATATGCCTGAGATCTATTTGCAAACAATGGAAGCAGTACATAAACCAGTCTTATGCATGTCCAATGTGGAAATCTTGAAAACTCAACTGGGTTGTGACCCTCAAGGACTGTTTTGCCTACCCCTTTGAAAATGCACCCATTCATAGAGTTACCAGATGTCTGGGTTTCCCCAGACATGTTCTCTTTTTGAGGACTGTGTCGATAGCCAGGCGGCTTTTTAATTTTAAAACTTTTGTCTGGGGAAACCAGGCGTCTAGTAGCCCTACAAGCAGCTTGCACACCTATCCGGAGTCCTCTCTCCCCCACCTTCACGGAATCTGGTGCTTTCTCACTAAGCGCTGCTGTAACTCTTTGTTTCACTCACCCTATGGAGGCAGGGTGAGTGAAACAAACACGCTGACTTTGACGACCCAGAAGCTTTATCTCTGCTACTGCTTTCTGTTCCTGCATAGGCAGGAAGCAGTAGCACAGAGAAAGCTTTCCGGGTCACCGATGGCAGTGTGTTTACTTCACCCTCGCTGTCAATAGCCAAAGAGTTACAGCAGCACCAGGTGAGCAAGTACCGGATTGCACGGGAGGAAGGGAGGGGGGGGGGGGAATAACATGAGGGTAGGAGAGATGCTGAACCGCAGGGATGGGGAGGAAAGGAAAGGGGCAGATAGAGATGGCAGACCATGGGAGGGGGAAAGGAGAGAGATATCAGACCGCTAGATGGGAAAGGGGTGGGGGGAAGAGAAAGATGCCAGACCAGGGAAAGGAAGGAGAGATTCCAGACTAAGGCAGGGGAAAGGGAAAGACTGAGAGATGCCAGACCACAAAGGAGGGAGGAGGAGAGAGATGCCAGATCATGGGAAGGAGAGGATAAAGATCCCAAACTATAGGAGGGGGAAAGGGGGAAGACGGCTGTCAGTCCATAGGAGAGGGAAAGAGAGGAAGGAGAGGATACATGGGGATGGAGGGGAAAGGGAGAGAGAGGGAGGACATGGTGCACAGGGATGGGAGGGGTGGGGAAGGAAAGAGAGATGGAAGAAATACTGTTTATGGATAGATGGGAATTGGGGAGAAGAAAGAGGGGGGAGATGGCACACATGGATGGTGGGAAAGGCAGAGAGAGGGAGGAGATAGTGTGCATTGAGAGATGGGAAAGGAAGACATGGAAAAGTAGATAGATTTGAGGAGGAAGCAGAACAATGGAAAAAAGTAAAATGTTAAAGTTAATGCCAAAGATGGATACAGGGCAGAAAGTGAAGGAAAGAACAGCAAATGGATAAGAAGCACAGACAGAAGGAAATAATAAAATCACCAGACAACAAATGTAGGAAAAGGATTGGAAAGACTCAGTTTTCAGAATTTACATCTGCTGTCTATATTTTACACTGTTCAGGAAGAAATGTACTTCTTTCTATTTATCTGATGTTGTACTACATGCAGAGTCTGGCAACTTAGGGTTTCATTTCTGTATATGAGGACTTTTAGTTTGTGGTCCTGCATTTGCGTGGGGTTTATCTGTGTTCTAGTAGGAATGAATTTTGTGAAGCGTTATTGGTATCATGGCCCCAAATAGGAATACAATTTGTCCGGGTTTTGGAAGGCACTGAGCTTGGGGGCCGTGTCTGGAGGGCCTCTGCGCATGTGTGACATGATGACATCACACTTATGAGCATTATGTTATTGCATTGATATCCACGCATGCGCAGAGACCTTCTAGACACATCCCAGAGTTTGGGGAAGGAGACACGAGGTATGTATTATGTCGGGGCTGGGTTGGGGTGGAATGGGGCAGAGCCAAGTGTCTTCTTTTTTTTAAAGAGGAAATCTGGTAATTCTACCCATTCATGCCATTGTGCAAGCACGAACCATCAAGCATTCTTGAGTCACTGCGTGTGCACTAATAGTGTGTGCGTGCATGCACTATTGGGAAATGAGAACACACTTTTTCCAAAGAGTATATCCTCTTTGCAAATAGTGCACACTTTTGAAAAAGTGCATTCTCAACAACATTGTTCCCATTATCAGAATGACCAAAAGAAAATAAATGATCATTCCCAGAAACAGTTACAACATGAGAAATGACACAAAATTTTTCTCTGGCTGCCTTTCTCTACACAGAAGAGGTGAGATGAGTTTGTGATCCATCTGTATCTTGGATCCCTCTTCTACATGCAAGCAGAGACCTGATTCTTTTTACGCTCAGTAAACATAGTATTAATATATTATGTTTCAGTTCCAGGAGTAATTAATGCACTTAGATAAGCAAAATCCTTACTGCCCGATATTCAGTGTCATTTAACCAGCCAGGAATGGCTCCTGGCCAGTTAAACAGTGTAAAGCCAGCTGTGAGAAGACCACTGAATATTAGAGCCTAACGGCTAGTGGCTGATGGGCTAGTCTTGAAATTTAACACAAAGCCAGCTAATTTTAACCGTCAAATCAGGCCACTTAAATAGCACGACTGCTATAAACTTAGCCAACCAACACTTAGGGCTCCTTTTACAAAGCCAAGCGTGAGATAGTGCGTGCTAGCCGCTACCGCCTCCTTTTGAGTAGGCGGTAGATTTTCAGCTAGCGTGTGCTAATCCGGGGTGTGTGCGTTAAAAACGCTAGCGCACCTTTGTAAAAGGAGCCCTTAATATCAATTTACCCAACTAACTTTATAGCATCCAAAAATAGGCTGGATATTCATCGCTGGTCACTGAAAACAGCCTGGCATTGAATATCCAGTTTCAGTGCCAACCATGGGAGTCAGCCAGGCTAACTCCCAAGGTTTGAATGTCAAGCCCATAGTGATTAGAATTCTGCTATCCTTTGGTCCTTCTTCTCTGCACCTTTACCAGCTCTCTCCTCCATCTTTTCCACTTCCATTAACTCTTCAGAAGTTTTGCGCTCTTCTGCTTGTTTTCTCCTCTTTATGTCAGTTTTGCTTGTACTGTCTTATATTTGTCCAGTTTCGATTGAGAATCTCTGGTTTTCTTTTTCTTTCCTCAGGACCATCCAGCAGTGGATTACCCGGGTGCAGTCATTGCTTTACTGTAATGAGAATGGATTCTGGGGTACCTTCTTAGAGAGTCAGCGAAGCTGCGTCTGCCATAGTAGCACCAGTCTGTGTCAGAGGCCCATCCCATGCATCATCGGGGGCAACAACAGTTGTGCCATGTGCAGTTTAGCCAACATCTCTCTCTGCGGCTCCTGCAACAAGGGCTACAAGCTATACCGGGGCCGGTGTGAACCGCAGAATGTGGACTCAGAGCGCAGTGAGCAATTCATCAGTTTCGAGACAGACCTGGACTTTCAAGACCTGGAGCTGCGCTACCTGCTGCAGAAGATGGACTCGCGCCTCTATGTGCACACCACATTCATCAGCAATGAGATTCGTCTGGACACTTTCTTTGACCCACGCTGGCGAAAACGTATGTCGCTCACCCTCAAAAGCAACAAGAATCGAATGGACTTTATCCACATGGCCATTGGTATCTCCATGCGCATCTGTCAGGTCAGGAACAGCAGTCTGGACCCTATGTTTTTTGTCTATGTTAACCCTTTCAGTGGCAGCCACTCTGAGGGCTGGAACATGCCCTTTGGTGAGTATGGCTACCCCCGCTGGGAGAAGGTGCGGCTTCAGAATAGCCAGTGCTATAACTGGACTCTGCTCCTGGGGAACCGCTGGAAAACATTCTTTGAGACAGTTCACATCTACCTTCGCAGCCGTACCCGGCTCCCCTCCTTAATGCGCAATGACACCATTCAAGGACCCATTGACCTTTCTGACCCCAGCAAGCGCCAATTTTACATCAAGATCTCAGATATACAGGTTTACGGCTACAGCTTGCGGTTCAATGCTGACCTTCTGCGTAGTGCTGTGCAACAGGTCAATCAGTCGTACACACAGGGTGGGCAATTCTACTCGTCCTCCTCTGTTATGCTTCTATTATTGGATATTAGGGACCGAATCAACAGGTTAGCGCCCCCTGTGGCACCAGGGAAACCACAGCTGGACCTCTTCTCTTGTATGCTGAAGCACCGACTGAAATTGACCAACAGCGAGATTATCCGGGTGAATCACGCCTTGGATCTATACAACACTGAAATTCTCAAACAGTCGGACCAGATGACAGCTAAGCTGTGTTAGCAGAGACAGTTAACTGACAAAAGACAAGTTCTTTTGTGTGTACATTGAAATTTGTAAAATGTAATTATAACAATTATACAAACAGAGGTGAGAAGAATTCTCTTGAGCACTAAAAACATTCTAGCCACTGTATAAAACTGTCGGGCATGTTATTTCTTTAATCAACCATAAAAATGCTCACACCTTATTTATTTGTGCTTCCCTTGCTTGGGGTAGGAATGGGGGGGGGGGGTACTGTCTCTATTCACTGACACAAACCACTTACGTGAAAAGCTAGTAAAAACCGCAAAGTCTTCCAATAGGAGCGGATACAGAAACTTAAGAGCTGTCAATAGATAAGGGGTTTTAAGTTTGCTGATCTGCAAAGGGGGCGTGGCCATGGGCTGGGCAGGGTCATACCCTTCAAAATGTTAATGAATCCGCGTGGATCCGTGACCAACTTGCACGCCAGAATTTATACCATTCAGTGCCAAATATTTTTGATGCTGAATTCTGAGCACCATTTACTGAATTTGGGGCGTAGCATATTGATGGAAAAGGAGTGTTCACACGAGTGGAGAATAGAAGAGGCAAAGAGGTGTGTGCATAGCTTGTAACTTAAGTTAGGTGTGCTCTTGCCACTTTTACGTGACCACAGTAATGTCAGGTCTGCGGCTGGTATAACTGTGGGTGCCTAAATGTTAAGACACACTGATATCGTGCTATGCTAGTATTCTGTAATGAAATTTTGGCTGTTCTACAAGAGGGTCTCACCAGTGGCATAGAAAGGGGGGAGGGGCGAGGGGGCAGCCTGTCCCAGGTGCAATTTTCCTCAGCCCCCCCCCTGCCGTGCGCATGCCCCTTTCCCTACTCCGTACCTTTTAGACTTTGGTACGGTGTGAGCAGCCACCAACTTGCTGCCCGAGTTGGCTTCGGCGCTCTCTCTGATGTAGCTTCCGGGACCCGCGCTTAGCAAGCGACGTCAGACACAGCACCGAAGCCAGTGCGGGCAATAAGTTGGTGGCTGCTCGAGCCAAAGTTAAAAAGGTATGAGGAAGGGGTGCGCGCTGCTCGCCCTCGCTATACCACCGGGTCTCACCACGTGGCACTGGAGCATGTAAATGGGGGTGCCCACTTATAGAATTCCCCTTATAATCTGTGCACTAAATTGATTTAGCATACATGAGTCTACAAATTAAGGGCTCCTTTTACGAAGCCGCCTTAGCGGTTTAACCCGCGTAATAGCGCACGCTAAACTGCCGGACACGCTAGCCACTACGCCTCCTCTTGAGCAGGTGGTAGTTTTTTTGGCTAGCACGGGGGTTAACGCGTGATTAAAAGTCACGCGCGCTAACGCGGCTTCGCAAAAGGAGCCCTAAGGCTCTGTTAAATCAACTAGTGATAGTTAAAAACATTTCTGGTTTGTGTGAAATGAACTGATGAAATTGCCCCAAAATCTTAATCAGGTAAAAAAAAATGTTAAAAGTTTTTTTTCCCCATGTTCACATCTTTAACTTCCCGTTCTTCAGCTTCATAAGATGGCCGTTTGCCAAGATGTTACTTCTATAGAAAATGCTATTTTTTGTAAACTTTTATCAACTCTTGCCATTTCTCCTTTTTCATCTTCTGCAGAGTTCTCTTCAGCTATGAAGAATTTTTGTGTAAGTTTATGTTTATTGAGGTTCGCTATACCACTTTTACTATAAGACTAGGTCAAGGCAGTTTATCTAAAAATAAAATTCAAGTCAGGAAAAAACTCCAATCATTAGTGATAGGAAAGAAAACTATTGATCACAAAAAAAGGTGGGGAGGAACCTCAAAATAATGACAAGATCAGTGTCTGCTTTAGGCGACAAATTCATTCATTGGAGCCAAACAAGTAACCAAACACTAATTTAAAAAATATACATACAGTATATACAGCTAAGAGACACTTTATAACACAGGGGTGTCCAATGTCGGTCCTCGAGGGCCGCAATCCAGTCGGGTTTTCAGGATTTCCCCAATGAATATGCATGAGATCTATTAGCATACAATGAAAGCAGTGCATGCAAATAGACCTCATGTATATTCATTGGGGAAATCCTGAAAATCCGACTGGACTGCGGCCCTCGAGGACCGACATTGGACACCCCTATAATATAACACATTTTGTCCTGCTAGAAATATTGTCCTTCATAGCATACAAACAATTGTTGTTTATACTATAAAGACTCTAAGGATTTGCATTCATTTGAAATAACATTTTTAAAAAGTCAACATTTCCAATGCTTTTACAAAGCGTTTTTAGCGCCTGCCACAGCAGTAATAGCTCGGATGCTCATAGGAATTCTATGAGTATCAAAGCTGTTACCGCTACGGCGAGTGCTAAAAACGCTAGTGCGGCTTTCTAAAGCAGGGGGGTTAATGTTGTTTTATTGCCCAAAATGACAGGAAAAACCTCAACATTTTGGGATTTTTTTTTTCTGTCTTCTAAATATGAATAGAGCAAATAGTGGTCCTTTTACTAAGTTGCAGCAAAAAAGTGGCATGCAAGGGCAAACTAAGACCACTTTTTACCACAATTGTAAAAAGGCCAATTTGCTAAAAAAATTTTCTATTAACGGCCATGCATTAATGCAATCATTATCATGCGGTCATTAAAAAAATAAATAACTAAAATTACTGTGTGAGCAATAAGGCCCAAATTCGCCTAATGGTATCATAAGTTAGGTGGCGGGAGGTCCTCTACCACGGCCTAACTTAATTATTTTAATTGGTTCAATCAGCGCAGTAATTGACTGCGTCAATTAAAAACCCCCAATTAAAATGTCATTAAAAAAATGGCACCATTGTCTCGACTAAGAGATGCCTTGCCGTGCTTACAGCCACTGGAGGTGGGCCTTAGGTGCTGTTAGGCGCCTATGTAGATGCAATTTAAAACCTTGCCCTACATTTCCAGCACCTACCTTTCACATAGCCAAGATTCTCCAAACGGCACTGTTGCGTGTTGACATGAGATCGACGTTGCTTTTGTAAGTGGCCGCCAATATAGGCACCTTTTGGAGAATCTGGCCCTAAGGGCTCACTCAAATTTTTTTGTGCTAACCAGTTAGCACAATAATGCAGATACGCTGTTTAGTGCACTCTCTGCCCCTGACATGCCCTGTCCCCAAAACTACAAACTGCATCCTGATTCTCTGATTGAACAGCTGTCTACTGGAGGGATTAAGGCATGACATCTCCTTAATCCCCCAGTGGTTGCTGTCTCCCTCCCTCTCCCCTTAAAGTGAAACCAGAAAGGGATACCAGGCTCTATGACAGCTTCTGTCAGTAAAGGCAATCTTAACAGATACTCGGCTACATAGGAAGTACACGTCTCCCTCCGCATTTGAGGTTTCAGCATTCGCGGTTTCGATTATTCACGGTTTTTAGCTTGCTGACTCCTCCCCCCCCCCCCCAATTACATTAGCTTGCATAGAGAAATCTCTGATTCCAAGCATTTACAGAGAAAATAGCTGATTCCCAGCACTTTCTTCACCATGTTTTGCCTCTCCTTCAGGAACAGGCCAGGTCTCCCACCATGTTGTTTGCAGTTTCACCATATTCACGATGGTTTTTAATAGAAAACAGCGAAAAAGTTGTTCACGGTTTTTCTGTATTTGCGGGTCTGTTAATCCCCTATCCCAGCGAATACGGAGGGAGAAGTGTAGAACGCTTTTTGTTTTGTTTTTGTTTTTTGGTGGGGGGCCCAAAAGCTCCACCCTAGACCTCTCTTTCCGGTTTCTGCCTCCCCCTACCTACCTACTCCCCAGTCGTTCTCATTTTAAATCTTTGGGCAGAATGAAGACTTCCAGGGCACGTTGATGACAGCAAACTCATTTGTTGCTGCTGCCTGAAGATTTAAAATGAGGGTGGCCAGGAAGGAGGTGGGTGGGGGAGGCGGAAGAGCCATCTCTTTTGACTGAACGCAAATTTTTTTGGGGGGGGCCATGGCTCCTGTGGCCACTCCCATTCCAACGACCATTCTCAGCTAAGTCTAAGAACTGGTCTATCAGTTATGGCAATGAATTACAACTCAAGGAACATCGGTTGAAATCTCATGTCAGCTATTTCTATTTTTATTTTTTTGTAACTGTGAGCCCTCAAGCAACATAAAATTACATACTAAATGTACAGTATAAGACACCTACAAACCTGAAGGCTATTGAATAGATGTACATTCAGGTATAGCAAAAACTGAAGTGGGATTAGAAGGTGTGTCCCTTGGTTTACAGTCCATTGCACTAGCCTAGTGGCTACCCACTGCTCTGCATACAGGTGTTTGATCATTTTCTAAAAATGCTACTACAGTACTCCCCCCAAAATTTGTGGGGCTTCCATTCCAGGAACACCTGCAAATTTCAAAAAACTGCAAATGCGGTTTTGCATCTGTCAAAAGGCAGGAGAGGGCAGCTGGGGCACCGGCGGGTGCCGAAAATCATTTCCCGTATACGCCGACTGCCTCTTCCTGTTACTGAAGTCAGGCTATACCAATCGGGAGCTGCTTTGACACGCAGCTCCTGACTGGTGTAGCCTACTGAGTCCACGATTCACGACCTGCAAATTCGCATGGGAACACTGTATATAGATTTCCATTTACCTTTTATTGCTCTGTTTATAATTTGGTCATTTTGGTTTGTAAAATGGATATTCATGCTGTACTTATCCAGCACATTCATCGCACATACTTTTGAACAGGCTGTATTCCCCTTCAAACATACATTTGAGATGGACATCCACTTGAGCTATTCCAACTTAGACACCCATATTCTGAGTTGGATGTGCTTTCAAAAATGCTCCTCATTTCTCCTTTTCAACAAAAATGAAATGTAAAAACTTTGAGAATTTTCACATGACTTTAGAGATAGAATCCAAACCCACACCAAAGCATCCAAACAGGGTTTCATGAATCTCAGTCTGAGATCTGTTTGGGGGTCACAGTTTTAAAATGGATTGACTGAAAATTGCTCTCCTCAAATGTGGACAAACGCATGCACGGCTTCCATCATACACATTCATTTATCTGCATTGGAAGAATGCATGTCCGTGGACAACAATGCTTAGGAGGATAAAAAAAGCAGGCATGCAATGAGATTTCTAAACAGTACAAGTGCTACTTTGCTACTTGCTCATCCACCTGCACAGATAGGCACAAAGGGGCAAATTCTATAAACGGTGTCCTGATTTTAGGCGGCCTACTGCTGTCTAACCACCATTAAAAAAAAAAAAAAATCATCCCGGGCAGGCCACCTACATTGTAGGTGCCTAGGGCCACCTAAGCTCACCTAAGGCTAGACATGGATGTGGTTTCACCCGGAAGTGGCCTTAGGCGAGATTAGGCGGCCCTAGGCACCTCCCTAAGCCTGTGATAGGCACCTGAAATGTAGGCCAGCAAAATGCTGGCCTATATTTCAAGCAGACGTGGCCACTAAGTTTATCGTGGCAAGGGATCTCCCTGCCGTGATAAGTTTAGCGGCTGCATCAACCCCCCTCCTCCACAAAGACTACTGGATGGGCTTGGGGGTCCAGGTGGGCTACATTTCGGGGGGAGGGGTTCCAGCATCCCTGGGCATCCCTCCTGCCGATGATGTTGGCGGGAGGGGGGATCTCCAGAAGGAGGGACTGGGCATCCCTCCTGCCAGTAGTCTTCATGGGGGTGGGGACAGGTTGCCACGTCCGCTAAACTGGTCGCAGCAGGGAGATTCCCTTGCCGCAATCAGCTCAGCGGCAACGCGATTCTGAAACCGGCGCCTGAATCAAACATAAGACAAGAGTCGTGAAGAAATAAAACACAGTGGGACCAGCATTTGAAAGAATTAGTGTCGAGTTTTCTGAGGAAGCTAGATGCAAAATGCGTCAAAACCCAGAAAGTTTGGCTTTGTTCCAGCACAGATAAAGTTCTTTAACTTGTCTTATATTTGATATAAGCAACAGTTTGTTAAATGAAAAGCTCTTGAAGGTGCTGTGATTGAAAAAGGAGAGATATCTGCTTTGGGGGCATTGCTCTAAGTCAGTGGTCTCAAACTCAAACCCTTTGCAGGGCCACATTTTGGATTTGTAGGTACTTGGAGGACCTCAGGAAAAAAGTAGTTAATGGCTAAGTCTTAATAATAATATTGTCATTTTTAGATAAAGAGACATATGATTAAGAAACTGTTTTATTTTACTTTTGTGATTATGATAAACATATCGAGGGCCTCAAAATAGTACCTGGCGGGCCGCATGTGGCCCCCGGGCTGCAAGTTTGCTCTAAGTCTAGTCTAGTCTCTGAAAAACTTTTTTTTCGAAGCACTATTGAAGTTGATGCAGATGTATTTGATGTGCTGAACTCAGGGATTGCAACTGCTATTATATAACAATAGTGCATGGCCATTAATGTAAAATAATAATAATAATAATATTGCCATTTTACTGCTGTGGCAAAAATGACCTTAGTAACCCCCCATGGCATCCCATATTTTGCATGGAGTTCAATTTGTTTAAAATTTTCCCAGAATAGTTTCAAGGAATCACAGGGTGGAGAAAGTAGCAAAATCAGGAGGTTTGTTTATTTCCCTTAATTGTTTTTCTAGATTTTTTAAAATCAGATCTCAGAACACACTCTAATTAACTTATCGCAGCAGTAAATAATAAGGTAAAGAGCTTGAATCTGCTTTTTCCAACCCATTCTGCAATTAAATTAAAACAGAGATGTAGCTGGGTTTTCCAGGAGAAAGGGACTCCTTCTTTACCACAAATCAATCTGGTTTATCTGAATTAAAACTCTCAAGGGATAGATCTGGGTAGTGCCAAAAATGCCAGCGGGTCTCATAACCGCTGGCTTAAAGACTGGATCTGAGGTGGTCATGTTCCATACATATGCAACTAGTCTTAGTTTTTTGTGGGGGTTTTTTTAAGGGGAAAATAAAAATAGAATAAAATCCTGCAGTAAGTGCAGTAGCTCCTCATGCACTGTGTAAATAAGAAACATTGATTTTGGTAAGAATATACAGTATTGCTTCTTCCCCACTGTATTCATTTCATTTCTTGGAGGTAAAACTATAAGAAATTTAATTTTGATTGTAAATGTATCAGTCTGATGGATTGTGAAGCGAATGGGAGACAGACGAAAGGCCAAGATTTTAGATTTAGTTCACACCTTTTCAGATATGATTCAAGGTGAGTTACATCCAGGCACAGAAGGTATTTCCCTGTCTCTGGAGGGCTTACCAATCAAAGAGGCCCTATTACTAAACTATGGTTAAAAAAAAAAAGTTTCCCTTGCGTTCAAGAGGGAATACACATGCGGCAAATTTTATGTGACAGCTACTAGGGGTGAAGCAAGTATTTTTTAGCACTAAGTCCCGTATTCTATAAATGGTGCTATTTTTTAGACACTGGTAGGTGCCCTACTGGCACCTAAGCTAAGCAAAAAAATATTGTTTAAATGATGTTGTAAACTGATTTTCAAAGCACTTACTGGTGCCCCAAAAACGGTGCCAGAATCACACCTCCATAGGTGCTTTATGGCGCTTAACGCCACTGTTGGCATGGCTAACCCAAGGAAATGGCGACAGGCGCTGTAAATGCCTAAGGAGGCGTGATTCGCATCAAAGTTAGGCACCAGAAATGTAGGCCTGGAAAACCCTGGCCTACATTTCTGGTCCCTACCTTAGCCTAGAGAATAACATGGGAACAAATTTTTCCCCATAAAAGGGGGAATTTTTGTAAAAGGGGCCCAAACTATGCATTAGTCTGTTGGTGTGCTGTAAGTATAATGCGCTAGCTGGCTAAAACTTCTGTACCCACTCTCTGCCCATCACAAACATTTAGAAAGCTTGAGTTACACACTGTTTAATGTGCGGAAATAAGCAAAGTACTGCAAAACCCCTTAACGCAGTCATGCAGTAGCCTGTTTCCATACATTAACTATGTATTAAGGTCCCGATTCTATAAATGGTGCCTAAAACATAAGATGCCAAGGAACGTGGTGCATAGTACAGGTGAGCTGTCATTTGCAGAATCGCACCTAGCGGGACATAAAGTGGACTTAGCTGCAGGTAGGCGTCCGAACCCGAGGCGTACCCTATTTGTGCCAGGGATTTCTTGGCCTAAATACCGACCACTAAGTTGGACTCCTACCGGTGCCTGCTTCCAAAACAGGTGTCTACATGTGCCCCCCTAACCACGCCTACTTTCTGGTAGATGCCCTGGAGTAGGTGCCTACCCTCCAATTCATTTTAAACCAATTATGATGTGCTCGTTATTAGCACTGATTAAACTTTTAAAAGAATAGGAGCTTTTATCGCAGCGGCCGGCGATTTAAAAAAAAACAAAACCCTAATGCGGATTGATAAAAGGGGGCCTAAGTTAGGCACTTAGATCGGCTAGGTGCGCCAATTTAGGCATCTAACTTTAGGTGTCTTTTATAGAATCTGGGCCTAAGAGCCTGACGCTCTTTAATAAGAGGGCCTCTAAATTTGTTCCTGAGGCTGGGGGCATGCATTGTATTTGATTCAATAGAGAGCATAGAAATTTAGGGGGGTGCAAATTGCAACTTAAGGGCCATAGTTCTAAGCTGTGCTAAGCAGCTTAATAATAATAACAACAGTTTATATACCGCAATAATGTTAAGTTCTATGCGGTTTACAATAGATTAAGCGATGTACAAATTGATTGAATTTAAGAGGGGGGAAGAGGAGAGTTAATAGGACCGGAAATGCGTTGTTGAGGAGACAGAGATTAATAGGACAGAGGAATCACTATGGAGGAGAAAGAAGATGAGTGGGTCAGTTGTCTAGATACTTTAGGAACAGTTGAGTTTTTAGACGTTTTCTGAATTCCTCATAAGTAGTAGCTTACACCATTTTTTTTCTGTGTAGTAAACATGAACGCCTGCACTAATGTCTATTGCACATTAAAACAGTCAGCATGTTAAGAATCCTGTGTTAGCTGCTTAACATGGTAGGGGCAGGAGCTGGGAATGATCTGGGCAAGCCAGAGATGCGGTTGACTGTGACAGCTAGCACACTGGTCATTACCGTGCATTAGCTGTTATGTTTGCTGATAGCACTGCTACATCTATCGCCAACACAAGAGGAGGTGGCAATCCGATAGCACTGTTGCAGACACCTGAAATGCCATTGTGATACATGATCACCCCCCCAGATCACATTTCCATTGATAATTTGTCCACATTAGTCAATTGTGACCAAGCTGCCTGCAGATGTTCTTCTTTGTCTCAGATTATAATAGCACCCCTCCGTATCTGCTCTTCTAATTACTATAGATTGTTCAGATCCCGCCCCATTCTGCCCCAGCCCACCCAGTTTTGCCTCTAGCCCCACCCCATTCTGCCCTCCAGGCCCGCCCCCAGAAAACCTCTCTTTGCTACAAGCTCCAGCCACATCTGGAAGGCCTGGAGCATGCACGGATGCGTGCGACATCATCCGTGCATGCTCAGAGGCCTTCCACATGTGGCTGAAGCTTGTAGGGGCTGTCCAAAACCCAGGGAAATGCTGGGTTTTGGAAAGTCCGTCCGGGAGCCCAGGCGGTCCTCTAAAAAAGAGGGCATGTCTGGGATTTCCCAGATGTCTGGTAACCCTATATAGACTCCCTCAAACATACTAAAAACAAATAGGTAAAATAAATATGAAAAATGCTCAAAAATTCATAAATTGGCTTAAAATGAGTGTGTGCTGCATTTTGTGTTTTCCCTTGGCTGTGCAAACCTAGGGTTACCAGAGTTCCTATTCCACTCCCAGCCCAACCCGCTCCACCTCAGCCCCACTCCTGCCCCAAGCTTGGGGATGCATCTGGAGGACCTCTGTGCATACACGGACGTCATCATATTGTTATCTACGCATGCTCAGAGGCCCTCCAGACGTGGGCCAAAGCTCGGGGCCTTCCAAAACCCAGACCGGGTTTGGACATCCCTCCAGGCACCTGGAAAGTCCTTTATCTGTTTAAATATGTTTTATTAATTTTCAATAGCAAACCATGCAAAGAAACCCTCCCAGAAAATATATCTTTAGTAGTAAGACTAACGTCCAAGTCTATAGTTCCCCTCTACCCCCATACCAAAAAACAACAAAGGCATCTCTTACGCTACAAACCATTCAACCAGTAAATATGTAGATCAACTATTCAACAGTCTGCTGCAAGCATATGGTGTCAAAGTTTGTCAGAAAGGCTCCCATATTGAACAATAAAGTTTTCCCTGAGGAGAGTCAATTTCCACAAAATCACGATGCTCCAAAGCAGCATGTTCTATCATGAGGGATCTCCATTGAGGATACGATAGTGAGTTTGTTGTAATCCAATTGAATATCGTTTTGAGTCCCAAAAGAACTGCAAGTGCCAAAAAAGCTGTCATCCCCTTGCACTTTGGAAGGAGGAGTGTATAGGAGCCAAACAAAGCTTATGGGGTAGGTGTCCAACGACGGCGCCAAATAGTTGAAATATAATGTCCCAATTATTGCCAAAATACTCTGACTCTCAGACAAGACCAAAATTGGTGGCCTAACGAGGTGTAAGACTGCCCACATTTCAGGCAACAGTGAGAACCAGTAATCGCCATCCAATACGCTTGGGTAGGTGATATATTTAAATGAAACAAGAACTTGTGTTGAAGTTCCCACAAAGTAATGCTAGGTGTCAATTTAAGAGCCTTCTTTAAAAAGCTTTGAAGTTGCATTTCAGAAATCGGGCTCTGTAAGTCAGCAGTCCAAGTCTTGCTAGAATCTCCAAATTTGTACCTGGTTGACAATCCAAAACTCCCATCTGATGAAAACACAATGGTATATGAGTTTGTGTCGATAAACTAAACATTTCAGACACTTGTTCTCTACATTACATTAGTGATTTTTATTCCGTCATTACCTTGCGGTTCAAGGCAGATTACAGAAGAGAATTTCTGAACATGTCCAGAGGTGTTACAGAGTAGAACGGATGACTCCAAGAATGTGCTAATAGGTAAAGACTGTATATAATAGGTAAAGACTGTCTTCAATTGAAGATAGGAGAAAATATCAGTCCTCAATAATGTATATTTGTGGTGCAGCTGTTCAAAGGAATAAATAGTGCCCTCCTCAATAACCATTTGAAACAAATGTAAGCCCGTCGCCTTCCAGTTCTGGAAGGAGTAACAATGAATCCCTGGTAGAAAAATCACCATTACCCTGAATAGGTAAGTAAGGCGTGACCCCCCAGGAGATATTGTAAGGCATTTACATACCCAGCACCAGGCCTGTCGAGCAGGCAAGAAAACCAAGTACGGTAAGTAGATGCGAATAATCTCAATGACAGTGACGTTACATGAAGCATATTACTAAAATGAAAAGGATGTAAAAGAGAAAGTTCAAGAGAAGTAGCAGAAAATGTGAATGTCTCTCTAAACCAATTGTTTATGTCTCATTTGACATGCTACTGCATACCATCTAATATTTAATAGCCCATACCCTCTTCTGGCCCTGGGCAAGCAGGCCCTGGCGTATGTGATTCTCACCTTCTTCCCACACCACAGGTATGTTTGCAATGCTTTAATAAGACACATTTCTTGCGCGTGAGGAAGCAATAAAGGCAGCATTTAAAATCTACAGACCCATCGAGAAAATATTACCATATTATAAAATGCCACCCTTCCAACTACCGATAAAGGAAAATCAGCCCAAACTTGTTGCAACCTCAACGTATCAGCCAATAATGTGGTAAAATTCTGTGCATACAGCTGGGATAAATCCCGGGGCAATAAGACTCCCAAATATTTTAGGGAGTCGCAGGCCTAAGAAAATGGAAAGCTTCCCTCCCTGGAGTCTTGTAAATCGGCCGGTAGGGCCATAACCAAAGACTTTCAATAATTTAAAGTAAAGCCAGAACATAATTTTAATTCATCTAAAGCCTGTAGAAGGTGTATGATTGAAGACTGTGGGTTACTTAATGTGAAAAGTAAATCGTCAGCAAAGGCTAGTACGGTATTTTAGTAACTTCCTTAGATATTTTGACTTCAGTAATAGCAGGGTCACTCAGCGCTGTTCTTAAAAAGGGTTATAAATAAAGCACAAACAACAGTGGGGACAGGAGACGACCCTGCCTCGTCCCGCAGGCAATAGGGAAAGAATGCGTACATAAATCACTAACCACAATACGCGCTAATGGAGAAGAATAAAGAGTCTGGAGAACTCGTAAATACCACCAATCTAAGCCAATATAGCTTAATACCTCAAAAAGATAACTCCAGTCCACCTGATCATAGGCATGGGCTGCAATTAATGTAGGGACAATGTTGGACATGGGCCATAGTAAGTAAAACTTTACGAACATTAATCATGGATTGCCGGCCCCTGACAAAGCCCACTTACTCCGGCCCAACTAAACATGGTAAAGGCATTGATAGTCGAGCTGCTATAATTTTTGCTAAAATTTTAAGATTTACATTAAGGAGCAATATCGGGCGGTAGGAATCAATAGATGTACCATCCTTCCCCAGTTTCAAAATTAAAGTAATGAATGCTTCATTAGTTCCTGCTGAGAACTCCCCCTCACCTATCACACAAGAATAAAAATCGCAAAGTAGAGCTCCCAAGTATGGGGAGAGTAACTTATAGAATTCTGCTGCAAAACCGTCAGGTCCTGGGGCAGTTACAATAAGAAGCGATGGTGGATTTCCTCGATCGACAGTGGAACATTCAAAGCATCCTGCTCCACATCCGTGAGCTTGGGAATTCCTGAGTCTTCCAAGTAGTCAATGATGGAAGGTCCCGGACCCCTGGGAGTAGCTACATATAACTTCTGAAAATGTTCATAGAACAATTTCGCAATGTGATCTGATGTATGTTATAATGTTCCTTGAGAGTCATAAATAATCGGAATAAACCGATTTCCCTGCTCGCGTTTAGTTAAAAAAGCCAGCAGTTTTCCAGAACGATTACCGTATCGATAATATTGGTGTTTATAATAACTGAACATCTTTTTTGTTCATTCATGAATTAATGAGTTGAGTGCTATTTCTGTGGAAAGAAGCATCTCTTTTGTCACAGAAGAGGGATGGAGTATATATGCCCACTTAGCTGTTTGCACCTCCTGTTCTAGACAGAGAATACCCCTAGATATGTGTTGATTACAGGCCACCACATATGCTATACAGTCTCCTCTTATAACTGTCTTAGCTGTGTTCCAGAACAATTCCATGTCTCTTACATGTTGTTCATTAAATTTATAATAATCCTTCCATTTAGTTTGAAGATATTCTTTGAAATTAGTGTCTGCATGAAGATAGCTAGGGAATCTCCACAGAAAGTGGCCTCTTGTGCCAAACCCTACACTAATATCCACCCAAATCAAAGAATGATCAGAAATAGCTGAAGGTCCTATGTCCGTTGCATCTACCTGAAGAAATGTTGTCTGTGATACTAGTATATAATCAATTCTGGAAAAAGTACCATGTGCTCGAGATCTATGAGTATAATCCCTGACTCCCGGATTATATAAGTGCCATAGACCAACTAAATCTAACGCTGAACACACATTTGGAATGTCATGTGTGGCCGCTCCTGCCTGAGATATGCCAGGCTGGGACCAATCCAGAGTCACATCCATGACTTGGTTAAAATCACCAGCTAGAAATATAGGGCCATCCATAACTGTCAGAAGCTTAACTAAATTTTTAAAGAACTCATAATGATATGAATTGGGTCCATAGATATTTATCAGGTGGAGCCAGTAGTGACCCACAGACACCTGCAAGGACTATAACAGCATGAGGTAAAGTTTTACAGAATAATATAACAACTCCCACCCTCTTGTGTGCAGAGGAAGCTGCATACACTGATCCCACCCAAGATTTTCATAATTCCAAATGTTCCGATGCAGTAAGTCTAGTTTCCTGTAGGCACACTATATCTGTTTTATAGCGTTTAAGCTGATATAAAATTTTGGTATGCTTAACAGGAGAAGTTACGCCTGACACATTCCAAGATATTGTTCTCAAAGAATTAGTCAAAATAGGAAAATAAGAAATATTTCATGTCCAAAAGCACCTGGAAATATCCAAGGTCCCGGGTGCCTAGCCTCATCCAGGACCATGAAGTATGCGAACAGCTGAGCTGTAAGAGCAATAATACAAAAAATGAATGTCAGGCCACATTAGGGTTACCAGATTTTGTTAAGTTAAAACCTGGACATATTCCACCCAATTCCTCCCAAGTAACGCCCCCCCCAAAAAAAAAAAAAACAACAACTCTTCTCCTCTCTCCTCAAGCTCGGATCCACGTTTGGAGAGCCTCCAAACATACACAGATGTTACACAATGACATCACATCACACCCACGCATGCTCGGAGGCTCTCCAAAGGCGACTTGAAAACTTGAAAACCTAGACTAACTGCTGTTTTTTAAAAATTTGTCCAGACACACAGACAGTCCTCTAAAAAGGAGACATGTCCGAGTAAATCTGGACATCTGGTAACCCTACCCCAAGCATTACATTTTGAGGTATATAGAGCTAGAGAAAACATAGGCACTTAACCAACTATGAGGAACCTCATAAAAACAGGACTGTGTTTTATGCAATCCTATTTATGTAGTTATCTTTGGATAAGTGACAACTCCACGCCTTGATTGGGCACTAACAAGGCATTTTCAGCAGCACTCTATCTGTCCTTTAACATGGGTATTAAATGAGAATGATGTCATACAGAGTGAGCTTGTTACTACATACCCAAGAGCAAGATGCAGCAGGAACTTGAAACTTCTGAGAGAGGTGGTGGTGAGGAAAACGGTGACAGGGTTCAAAGAAGCGTGGGATGAACACAAAGGATCTAGAATCAGAAAATAATAGTAAATATTGAACTAAGGCTAGTTCTGGGCAGACTTACACGTATGTGTCTGTATATGGCCTTTTGGTGGAGGATGGGCTGGGGAGGGCTTCAATGGCTGGGAGGGTATAGATGGACTGGCGTGAGCTTTGACGGAGACTTCGGCAGTTGGACCCTAAGAACAGTACCAGGCAGAGCTTTGGATTCTTGCCCAGAAATATCTAAGAAAAAGAAGAAGGAAAAAACCCAGCAAATTTTTAGATTGAATCAGGTTGGGCAGACTGGGTGGACCATTCGGGTCTTTATCTGCCATCATCTACTATGTTACTAGGTTAAAGGGCTCTGAGGGCCACCAAAAGATTTCAAGCTTACACATATCACTAATTTTGTAAACCACCTTGACTTGCTTGTTCAGACTGCGTATTAAACATAAAAAATAAATACTAATATTGATTCTATGACACTTCAAGGATATATTTTTAAAACTCACTTTATTCTGGATTGTCAACAGGAAGAGAAAATTCCATTAATAAGACACCTGAGTAACACGCTTAAGAGATTGTTTGCAGTTACTATATCAAGTGGGCAAGATTGAAATTAATGCATTACAAGATTTGAAGAGCATTTCAGCCAACTGTTTGAGTGCTGCATGTTGAAGACCACTACCATAAGTTATGTGCTTTGTATTACGCACTTAGAGGGGCATAATCAAAACAAATGTCTAAGTCCATTTTCGGCCTAGGGCGCTAGTTGGCAGTGTCCAAAGTCCATTCTCGAAAAATATGCCCCAATTTTTTTTTTTTTTTTGTAAATCGCCTACTTCTACGTCCAGCTGTTTGACTGTCCAGACCGCTAGTACATCTATCTTTATACTACATTCTCATCCAAAAAATCGTCCAAATCCCAAACGCCTAGAATATGTCCCTTTTGGACATGGGAGGGGCCAGCAAAGTGATGGACTGGCACCCAGACGTGGCAACAGAGTAGTGGGGCACCTTATAGGGCACTGCTATGAACTTCACAAAAAGGGTGCCACATAAACATCTCACCACAACTTCCTTGCAGGTCATGGTGAGCCCCCACAAAACCCACTATACCCACCTGTCTACAACCCCAGGTAGCAGCTACTGTATATGACAGTACAATAAGGTTTGGTTTTTTTTTAGTGGACTCACATTTTTCACCACGAATGCAGTGGTTAGCATGGCTTATGGGCCTGGATCCTCCTTTCTATGGATCATTAGCCCAACCTCCAGACTACTTAAGCCACCTCTGTGCAGCTATAATAATAATAATAAAACCCACAGTACCTTACAGATCAGAGCAGTTTACACCATAAGAATCTGCCAAACGCAGATGAAATACATTCATGAACATATTTATTACATGACTAAAATTTCTTAGACAAATTCATTAAATAGATAAATCTTCAAGGATTTTCTAAAGAAAATGAGTTCAAAATCAAATCACTTATGAGTTTGCACCAAACACCAGCCTGTTAAGATATAGTTTTATCCAGAAATCTATTAGAAGTACACCCTTTTAGTGTTGGAAATGAAAACAGAGAATTTCCTCGCGTTAGTCGAGTGCTTGCTGGAAAGACAAAGGGCTCCTTTTATGAAGCCGCATTAGCGGTTTAATGCGCGTAATAGTGTGCGCTAATTTGCCGGCCACGCTAGCCACTACCGCCTCCTCTTGAGCAGGTGGTAGTTTTTCGGCTAGCACGGGGGTTAGCATGCGCTAAAAAGGTGCATGCGCTAAAGCCGTTAACGCGACTTTGTAAAAGGAGCCCAAAATGTCTCACGAAATACCAACATCTTATAGCATAAACATGCAAATTTAAATATAATTCTAGCCTCGACTAGTAACCAATGTAATGTTCTATAGTATGGAGTAATATGTTTAGATTTTTTCAAACCAAATATCAAACATACTGCTGTATTTTGAATGATTCTCATACTCCTGATGGGTTTTTTTTATTTTTATTTTTAATAAGATCCCAAATAGATAATATTACAATAATCCAAGGTGCTAAATATAAGAGATTGAGCCAATAATCTAAAAGATGAAAAATCAAAATATGACTTCAGTGAATGTAATTTCCACAGACTATAATAACATTTCTTTACTAAAATGTTGGTATGGGCTTCAAAAGTTAAGGATCAAACAAGGGTTACTCCCCAAATTTTTATTGTGGGGTTAATGATATAGTTCCTCCTATTTAGCGTTAAAGAAGACTCCCTAATTTTGTTGGATGGACTTGCCAGAAAGACATTTTTGTTTTCTGAGTTCAATTTAAGCTTAAAATCTTTTGACCATTTTCCCACAACATTGAATATAGATGCTACATAGGTTTTTATCTCAAAGGACAGCGAAACAATAGGTATGACAATAGTAATATCATCAGCATAAATGCAAGTTAGATAGTTCTCTACCGAGAGATGCCATATAAAGATTAAAAAGGGAAGGAGACAGTGGAGATCCCTGAGGGACTCCACAAGTATTACCCCATGCTTGTCAATCAACTTCTTCACTAAAGATTTGGTAAGTGTGATTTAAGAACAACAACCCTAAAACCAACTTATAACTCGGCCAGAGATTCCATTGACATCTAAACATTCAAACAAAATGTCATGGTCAACTAAGTCGAACGCACTACTCAAGTCAAATTGCAAAATCAATGCATTCTTTCCAGCACTAAACAAGCAAAGGGTATAGTCATCCAAGAAGGCCAAAACAGTTTCAGTGCTATGATTTGCATGAAAACCTGATTGGGATTCATGTAGAATACCAAATTTATCAAAATGGAAGCCTTTGACTTGCGCCTTAGATAGTGTGCAGAACGACGGTGCGCTGTTAGGCGCTTGGACTTTTAAAAGTCCAGGCTCCTGACATGATGGAAAGGGGCAGAGAACGCTCCCACGCTCAGGTCCCAGGTGCTGATGTTCTGCAGGCAATGATTTATGTTTCTATTCTGATTTTTATGGCTATGTGTTTGTGTGTGTGTGTGTGGGAGGGTGAGGGGCAGTGATCACTGGGGGAGTGTGTGGGGGTCTGTACTTTGTGTCTGCAGTGGTGATCTGGTCACTTTGGATACCTTCTGGGTACTTAGACCTGTTTTTAGATCGCCCACATCCCGCCCTAACCACTCCTTCAAAAATGCCCCTTTAATCTCTGGGCGCACAGTGGGATTCAGAGACCTAGAAAGTAGGAGGATGTGATGTGGTGGTTAGAGCTACAGCCTCAGGACCCTGAGGTTATGGGTTCAAACCCATACTGCTCCTTGTGACCCTGGGCAAATCACTTAATCCCCCCATTGCCCCAGGTGCATTAGATAGATTGTGAGCCTGCAGGGACAGATAGGCAAAATGCATGATGTAATTCATTCTGAGCACCCCTGGAAGAACTGTATAGAAAATTGAATAAATGAATAAAATACATCTAAAAACCCATTTTGATTATTGGCACTTGGGCGACCTGTCTTTATAGGTTATACAAGTGCCGATTTGGGCGGGTTTTTAGGCATATTTCTGTTTCAATTATGAGCCCCTTAGACCCACCCATTTATGCCTGGCATTGACCTGGTGTAAATGATCACGTTTAAATGTATGCTAGAATTTTATAATGGCATCTTGTGCAGCATTGCTGCACCTACAGGCAGGTGCCAAGTTATAGAATTGTGCCCATAGTCAAGCTAGAGAAGGGATAAGTAATGGTTTCCCACTGAATGACAGCTTTATTGTCACCACTTCTGAGCTGTGGCCATAACTCATGAGTACTAGGGTAATCAAATGGAAAATGGCTCTTCTTGTAGTCAAATCTGAAAATTGACTTTAAGCAAACTAAATAAATTAATGCAAAAAAAAAAAAAAAAAAAAGCTAAGAGTTTGTGTAAACAACCAGAAGCCACAGTCCTATTTTGACTGACCATATACTGTAAAAAGTATTAAAGTTATTGGATAGCAGATCTACAATCCAGATTTGATTAATGCATTTCTGTAAGCATACACGCTGCTTAAAGCTTTCTTGCTACAGAAGAGCATGGATGTCAGTTTCATGAGTTCTGGGCCCACAATGTCAGACAATGGTCTGTTCTGTCTACAGTGCCACCTGTTCTGCGCTCTTTTCTCAGCTGTCATGGATCCGGGAGATTGAAAAGGTGATGCAGAAGGGAGATCTGGTCTTGGGAGTGTTCAAGCACTGACAACATCCACCGACATGGCGCCTAGAAAGAAGATCCCAGCAGAGACAGTGCTCAAATCATATGCACATGAATGTTTTTGTTCTGTTATCGATGAAACAACACATGCTGTAATGCATAGAGGGCAGATGCAGACCTGACTGTTTCACCCCTACTGAATCCTATGCTAGAGCATCCCTGAAGAGAAAACACAGGTATGAGAGTCACATTCTTCATGCCATTCTCAGCCTACGCAATGCATCACTGTAGAGGGGCAGCAGTAGAACACATCCTGCAGTGTTCTCTTCCTCATCCAGCACGCCCCTGCAGAGAACTGATAAGTACAACCCTTGCAGAGGACGTTAGACTACGGAATTCCTACATGATAAATGGGACCTCCATCAATTCAAGCACTGCAGCAAGTTGAGCCTCAGAGAGCTGGCATCTCTCCGTGGTGAGGGTGATGCTGGGAGCTCAATAAAATGACAGCAAAGGACAGACTGTTTAATATGAAAATTCACTTTATGCCTCCCCCTTACTAGTCCAGAAGGTCAGGATCTGATTAATATTCTGATGTGAAGACACAATAATGCGTACCGAATGCCCACTTGCATCATTGTTAAGAACAAGCATAGAGTTGTCATGGAAACAGCCTAGAAGACCCTTAATTGACTATCAAATGAAATCGTTTGCAAATTTGGACCTTGGCATTTCTGCCACTGTTGCAGTCAGACAGCTGGGTACACTGATGGTGCCGTCTTCTGGTAATCCCTCCTTCCTGATAGAGATACACAGAAAGAGCTTTCAAGGTTCTGTCTGAGATAAAGATACCTGGATGATGAACATAGAATTGAGTAAGATTTGTGTAATGCTTAATGTGGACACAATGTCATCTTCCTCTGGATCAGAGGCCTCTTTTTTTTTTTTTTTTTTTTTGCTAAAGTTGATGATTCCCTAATAATAAGAAAGTAGTTGTTCAGAACTAAGAAATGTTTTGCAATGCAAGCTTTCAAGACCTTAATAAGCCAACACATTTCATGATATATTTAAATGCCTGATATATAATCTCTACTCAGCTACTTTCTCAGTTCTATAACAATACCTTTTGCAAGGGGATGAGAGGGAATAACATGGTGCCCCATTTTTTAATTTTTTTTTTTGCCCTTTAACTGAGAGCTGACTTTTTGTTCTAGGTTGACTTTGTGCTCCTGGACATTGTGCAATCAGTCATGATTTCTGAGGTCGGATTTTCTGAAGATCCTCCTCTTCATAGAAAAATAAAGCTTCTTTCTTGTTTGTAAGAACTTTGAATGCAATGAAAAGCTTGTCTGCTGCTAAAGGTCATAACCTTGCTTACTGATGAACATAATTGTGTCTAAAACTACTTGAGGTTATTGGTGTTACCCAGATTAGGGGGTGTGCAGCTCAAAAATATTAATTTTGTTTAGTTTCCAATTCCATTTATGTTTGTTCTGTTCAGGGTTTGTAAAACTGTTTTTTAGTTTCAAGGGCAATATTTCTACCTGTGTTAGGGATGGGTTCTATACATTGAAAATTTCTGGGGTCAAGTGGGGGAACTGGGATGTTTTAGCGGTTGGTGTGCCTTGAGGGAGCGGTTTGGAGTTTTCTGCCTCTCGTTGTTTCCTTCTTCCTGTTCGCAATGTGGTCTTTATATTATTATTACTATGCTCTCTGCTGTTGATGATTGTATTGTACTGTTCACAGATGCATCTGTTTATATCTGATCCTACTGCATTCCACTTGTTTCTCTGGTTGACCTCAATAATAAAAATGATTTACAAAATAAAAACACTCAACTGCCAATATTTAACCCGCCGCAGTCAGTGTTTTTTCACATACTTACCACTGCAGGCAGAATTAGCACCAGATGTTCAGTGCAGGCAATGTCCAGGCACTGGCATTGAATAACTAGATCTAGTTAAGTTGTTCTGGCCACCAGATCTTATGCAGGTCTTGGATGATATTTAGCCGGGACTTGTATGAGAAAAGACACTTGTGGGCCCCAGCAGAGTATCAGCTGGAACCTGCATAAGGAATGCAGATCAGTACCCTCTGCTCCTCCAATTCCCCATCCATCCCCCATGATTCTGAACTCTCCTCCCTCCCAACTCCTTAATTGCAAAAGTCATGAGACTTCCACTAGAGGTCGAAGCATGCATTTTGTTAAAACAACCTAAATGAGCAGGTTGAGTCCTTTGGACCACATTGGACCACCAGGGGTCTAGAAGGTAGACCCAGGTGTGAAAGTGGGCTGTAGGGACTCACTCAGAGATTTGGCACTATGGAAGTTGGTAGGGAGAGGTGAGAGGAATCAGCGGGAAGGAAGGGGAAGAACGGGCACCAACCAATATTCAGACTCATGCTATCGGTGTCCTAACTGCTAACGCATAGTAATGACACCTAGATCTTTTTCCTGGGCAGTGACTTATAACTTAGCACCCAGCATCACATAGCTATAGTTCAGGTTTCTCTTCCCCACATGCATCACTTTGTACTTGCTCACACCAACACCCTCTTCTATGAAACTGCGCTAGCAGTTTTTAACACAGAGAGCCATGCTGAATGGCCCGTGCTGCTCCCGATGCTCATAGCAATTCTATGAGCATCGGGAGCAGCACAGGCCATTCAGCGTGGCTCCCCATGCTAGAAACTGCTAGCGCAGTTTAATAGAAGAGGCCCTAAATGTCATCTGCCATTTTGATGCCCAGTCTCCCAGTCTCACAAGGTCCTCTTGCAAGTTTTTCACAATCCTCTTGCGATTTAACAATTCTGAACAATTTTGTGCCATCAGCAAATTTAATTATCTCACTAGTTATTCCCATTTCTAGATCATTGACAAACATATTAAAAAGTTGCGGTCACAGCACAGAGCCCTGGGTAATTATAGGGATTCTTTCATGTCTAGCTGGGGATGAGGAAGGTGCTATCATGTGGGAGGAGGGGGCAGGCGAGCATCTGATGAGTGCTGTCATGTCAGTGTGGAATCAGGAGGGTATTATCTTTTTAAAAAAATTTAATACATTTATATAACATCAAATAGGACATTTAGAGCTCCTTTTTTCAAGCGGATGTAAAGACTTTTACCGTGGGCCGGTGAGCTAAATGCTACAATCCTCATTCAGTTCCTATAAGCGCAGGAACATTCACTTCACCGGCCCATGGTAAAAGATTCTATCATTGCTTGATAACAGGAGTCCTTAGTTGGCCCAAAAAGAACCCCCTCTCCCATAAAAACTAAAAGCATCAAGTAATTCTCATTAAAAACAATAAAACCAACACTATCAGGTAGCTATACATGTTTTAAGACAAGCTAACAAATGCACATGCATGGAGGGGCATAATCGAAAGGGACGTCTAAGTCCGTTTACGTCCATCTCGCAAGTCGTCCAAAGTAAAAAACAGCTTAAGACACATTTTCGAAAGATACGTCCAACTTTTTTTTCATTTCGAAAATCGTCTGCTTATACGTCCTGCCGATCTGATCATCCAAGCCACTATATTGTCCACCTTTATACCACATTTTCGTCCAACTTTCCGTCCAAGTCCAAAACGCCTAACAAGCCCTGTTGGACGTGGGAGGGGTCTGCAAAGTGATGGACTGCACACCCAGACATGCCACCTAAATAGTGGGATACCTTACAGGGCACTGCTGTGAACTTCACAAAAAGGGTGCCATGGCTTCTCCTCCCTACAGCTCCACAAACCACCTCCAGAATCCCCTAGACCCACTTATCTACCACCCCAATAGCTCTTATGGCTGCAGGAGTCATTTATATGCCAGTACAAAAGGGTTTTGGGGGTGTATAGGGCAGTGCACATGTTTAAGTATCAATGCAGTGATTACAGGAGCTTATGGGCATGGATCCTCCTCTCTATGGGTCCCTAACCCACCCCCAAGACGACTTAAGCTGCCTCTGTGCTAGACGACTAGGCTTTCTTATGCCAGGCAGCCAGGTGATGATGGTCTGGAGGCTGAATTTTAAAGTTGTGATTAAAATTTTTATAGAGGTGAGGGGGGGTCGTTGATCACTGGGGTGGTATATGGGGGTCTGTTTTATGTGTTTTCAGTGCTTATCTGGTGACTTTAGGTGGGTTTTTGTGACTAGGCTCTGTTGTAAAACTTTCGGTTATACATGCTGTACGACTAAGTCTAAGCCACCCACGTCCTACCCTCGACACTCCTCCCAAAACGCCCCATTTAGCTTTGGTCGTTCAGCGGCACTATGAAGGCCTAGGTCGTTTAGAAATATGTCCAAAACCTAGTTTTATTATCGGCACTTGGACGTTTTTGAGAAATGTTCGTCCAAGTGCCAACTTAGGCCAGTTTTTGGACATTTTTCTCTTTCGATTATGAACCTCTTAGTGTGTATGTGAGTGTTTGTGAATATCTTTGTGATATTAACACATTCAGCAGAAATAAAATGCAAACCTCTTTATTATCATCAAGCAATCAAGTTCAAATGTGCATTTCATCATGCTTTGTTAAGTATAGGATTTACATACATGCATCTCTGGAGTGTCTACTCTGGTGATCTCAGCTTCTAGAAATTAAATTGAATGATACGCTCTTAAACATGAAAATGCGATGGGCTAATTTCTCATCCATACAATTGCAATCACAATTAGATTTAAAAAAACAACAACAACAACTGATAAACTGTGCATCAAGTCTCTCATGGTATAGTTTATTAGACCAGTTGCTTGCAAATTAATGGAACAAGATCCATTGGAAGGGCGATATATGGCTTAATGTATGTTACTTTAACCTCAATACATTATGCCAAAATTTCAGAAAAGCTTGTTATACAGTACTAATTTTGGAAGTTGGAATCGGCTTTGAGGTGGAGATGAGGGCTATGTGGTATGGAGGGGCATTTTTGATATGACATCCAAATCTGAGTTTGGATGCTTTGCAGAAGACACATAAAAATCCAGTAGCAAACATGCCCCCCCCCCTTTTTTTTTTTTTTACCTAAACCGCAATAGCGGTTATTAATGCAGGGAGCCGCATGGAATGCTCCGCGCAGCTCCCGACACTCATAGAGTTCCTATGAGCGTCGGGAGCAGCGCAGAGCATTCAGCGAGGCTCCCTGTGCTAATAACCACTATCACGGTTTAGTAAAAGGGTGGAATAACCATTTTTGATACAGAAAAAGCCTTTTTTTTGTTTTGAAAATGGTAATCTCTCCAATGTGCTTGTCTTCGGTGCATCTCTTTTTGAACCATTTTCAATAAAAACAAATCCAAAAGAAAAACACACAAAAAACAGCCTCATTAATATCCCAGCACCCAGTAGAGGCACCCTAGGAGACACTGCAGTGAACTTCACATTAAAGGCCCAGGTACACATTTTACCATAACCCCCTTATAGTGTATAGGGAGCCCTACAAAACCCACCCAAAATCTGCTGGACCCAACTGTATACCACCACATTAGCTCTTATGTCTGCAAGTGTCACCTACATGTAGTTATAGTAGGACTTGGGTGCATTTTGGAAGCTACACATTCCACTATAAGTGTAGTAGTTAGAGTGGGATGTGGGCCTGAGTCCCCATTGCTGGTTGACTACACTGACCACCAGCTACTCCAGAGGCCTTGCTGCTCTACTAGGACTAGCCATAACATCCTAAGCTATCACACAGGCTGTTTGATTCACATCTTTGGAGGTTGGAGGGGGTCAGTGACCACTGGAGGAGTATGAGGGTTCATCATGCCTTCGTCCCTCCAGTGGTCATCTGGTTAGTTTAGCCACCTGTTTTGCACTTATTCGTTGTTAGAACAGGACTAGTCTCAAATGTCTAAACTGTGTCCAAAATTGTGTTCTAAAATGTTCAATTACTTAAAAAAAAAAAAAAAAAATCCAAATCATAAGCCTGCCCTAGTCCCTTCCAAACCATGCCTCTAACACACCCCCTTGAGATTTAGATGCACTACGGAAAAGCACCATAGAAATCTGTCTAAAAAATAGGTTTTAAAAATAGTGAATTAGAAGGGTTTGTCGAAAAAAAAACAAACAACCCATCCATCTGCTCCTTTATGCCATATTTTGGTTGTTTTTCTTTTTTGAAAATGAGCCCCATAGTGAAGTGCCTCAGTGACAGAGTGAGTTTGCAGAGCAACATGATTTGTAGCACCTGCAGATTTCTTTGCATAGAATTACTCTAGCAAGTCATGTTGTTTCTTTAAAAAAAAAGTATGCTTTACTAATATTTTTAGATGTAAAGCTAATTCCGCATAGTATACTGGAGTGCCAGATGTTTTCAGCTGGGAATGAGCTGTTAACAACAATACATGGACTCAATCCAGTACTACTGAGCCCAATTTAACTAAGGCTTTTTCTCTTGTTTAGTTAATTGTCTGTCTGTCTGTCTCTCTCTGTCTCTCTCATATACAGTTTATATAAATATATGAATCAGGCCCATTATTCATAAAAGACCTTAGGTTAAACAGTAACGAACAAGATACAGTAACTTTATGCACTGGTAATTTAACAAGATACATTGCTGAGTATTATATGGCATAGCACAATAAATTGAGTTAAAAATCCTTTCTTTGAAACTGAACCTCTCAGCTCCCCCGTTTGTGAGGTTGACATCTTCACAGGAAGACAAGTCTCCAGTCTACCTACTCATCTGGCTTAAAGAGCACTGCTCTCAAATATCAAAATTACTCTATTATAATTAATGAAAATCACTAAGTTTCCTCATTAATGACTCAATAGGTAGAGGGAGATGTTGTCCAGTGGAATCACATTGTCCTGTAGTAACCTTAACCTTATTAAGTTAGTTAACTAATAAGTTAAACCTTATTAGTTAATAAATTTGCTATTAATATGTATCTTTACTGTAATTAGTAAGTCTATAAAACCAACATCCCATGTATTGGCATTCCACTTTTGTGTAAAAGGAGATTGGCTGGATTGATTGGGGTCATAATGCATGATGGAAAGTAAATCTCTTAGGTAAATATATACCTTATAGTTTAGCATCTGAAAACAAACTGGTCCTAAGGCAAACAGCATCTCTTGTTTTAAACTAGGAGGGATGAGGATCAGTGGACAGATATATACTAATATCCACAGTATGGGAAGACGGCAAAAGATAGAAGGATGCTAGGGTGTATAGGGAGAGGAATGGCCAATAGGAAAAACAATGCCCCTGCATAAGACTCTGGTGAGACCTCAATTACCAGACATCCAGGAAAACCTGGACAAGTCCTCTTTTTAGAAGACTATCCAGGTGCCCGGAGGGATTTCCAAAACCTGACAGTTTGTCCGGGTTTTGGAAGTCTATGAGCTTGGGGTCGCATGCGCGGACGTTGATGTGATGATGTCGCATGCATGCATGTAATGTCATCATGTCAATGTCTGCGCATGTGCAGACACCCTCCAGAAGTGGTCCCCGAGCATAGAGAAGGAGATGCGAGGCTTGTGTGGGGGGAGGAGCTGGGTATAGAACGGGGTGGGGCCATGAGTCCTATTTTTTTGAAGATGAAATCGGGCAACCCTATTTATATGTATGGGGTTAGGTGAGACACTAATTGCATGGATCAATGATTGGCTAAGTGGAAGACGTCAGAGGGTGGTGGTCAACGGCACCCTCTCTGAGACATCGGAGGTGACCAGCGGAGTGCCACAGGGCTCGGTCCTGGGTCCACTCCTTTTTAACATATTCATAAGGGACTTGACCCAAGGGCTTCAGGGTAAAGTAACTCTATTCGCTGATGACGCCAAACTATGTAATATAGTAAGTGAAAGCAATCTGCAGGATAGTATGACGCAGGATCTGATTACGTTGGAAAACTGGTCCTCGACATGGCAGCTGGGCTTCAACGCTAAGAAATGTAAGGTTATGCATCTCGGTAGCAGAAATCCATGCAAACCTTACACCTTAAATGGAGAAACACTAGCTAGGACTTCAGAAGAAAGGGACTTGGGAGTAATCATCAGTGCAGACATGAAGGCCGCCAAACAAGTAGAGAAGGCCTCATCCAAAGCAAGGCAACTTATGGGATGTATCAACAGAAGCTTCGTTAGCCGCAAATCTGAAGTCATAATGCCACTGTACAGAACCATGGTGAGACCTCATCTGGAGTACTGTGTACAATTCTGGAGGCCACATTACCGTAAAGACGTGCTTAGAGTTGAATCGGTTCAGCGAATGGCCACTAGGATGATCTCGGGGCTCAAGGGTCTCTCGTACGAAGAAAGACTAAACAAATTGCAGCTCTACACTCTAGAGGAGCGCAGGGAGAGGGGGGACATGATTGAGACATTTAAATACATCATGGGACGTGTCGAAGTGGAAGAAGACATCTTCTTTCTCAAGGGACCCTCGGTCACAAGGGGGCATCCGTTCAAACTCAGAGGAGGGAAATTCAATAGTGACATAAGGAAGTATTTCTTCACAGAAAGGGTTGTAGATCACTGGAACAAGCTTCCAGAGCAGGTGATCAAGGCCACCAGCGTTATTGACTTTAAGAATAAATGGGATGCCCTAGTAGGATCCTTACGAGAGTCGAGTTAAGGAACTAGGTCATTAGTATTCAGACTTAATGGGGTGGGTCAGTAGAGTGGGCAGACTTGATGGGCTATAGCCCTTTTCTGCCGTCATGTTTCTATGTTTCTATGTAATAGTTCCCCGTCCCCTTTTCTTCAAGAAAATATCCACACGCACTCTTTTGAATTTAACTCTCTTAGGATTTTCTACTCCTTTGTTATCAGTGTCCTTCATGCCTGGTAAGTTTCACAGGACCCCACAGATCAGAGAAATCACTCTCAATTTATTTTCTTTTCAGAAGAGCTTTTCCCTCTCCTCTTAAGCACAGGATACTATGGGAAAGAGAAAAAGATACATTTCATCGACAGAGAAATCTCACAAACCAAAATGCCAGATTCTTTAACACACAAGCCATGCCCTATTGTACCCTCTCATAGAGGGGTTTTATTTATAGCTGCTTAAAATACTTATCTCTATCCCTAGTAATTCAAAGAACAAAAAACCCAGCTATATCTGATCATTTGTTTTCTCCATTATTTGAAATTAATCTGACATGCTCACAAAAAAAAACAAACAAAAACAAAAACCTATATTAAACTCTATGGCCCGGATCCTAGGAATGGCACTCTAAGTTAGGTGGAAATAGGCATCCTAATGCCATCCAAGTTAGGCTCCTTTTTATCAAGCCGCATTAGAGCTTTTTATTGCCGGCTGCTGCGGAAAAATCTCAGACACTCATAGAATTCCTATGAGCATCAGAGCTTTCATTGCAGCGACTGGCGATAAAAAACCCTAACACAATTTGATAAAAGGGGGCCTTAATTGTTTTAATTGGTGATAAATGGCATGGTAATTAACTGTGTCATTCAAAATCAATTTAAAACTGATTTTAAAAAAAATGGAGGTACCCAAAATGGCCGCCATTCACCATAGAGTCTACTGTTAGCCATTGAATTTTTGGGCAAACTGGTGTGGTGTGGTCACGTCACTTACAACCTTCTATTAGTCTTGCTGTAGCATTCTGAATCAATTGAAGCAGGTGCAGACCCTTTGCACTTAGACAAGTGTAGAGTGCATTACAGTTAGTTATTTTATTTGATATACCGCCATTATTAACAAAAAAAAAAGTCAATTCAAAGCGGTTAACAATAGATAAAAATCAAAGGGAAATAATCTAAAAAAAACAACACAACAGGGAAATGTACACTGTAATCCAGTAATCCAGTATGTTGTTTTTAACCCTTGATACATAGGTAGTCAGTTTATTCAGAGCTATTGGTAAATCGGGTTCAATGGGTATGAGTAGCTGTATGTCATCGGAATGGATGAAGAATTTAGTGTCCATTGACCAAATCAGCATGGCTAGTGGCTTGAGGCAGATATTGGGTAGAATAGATGACAGTATTTATCTTTGTGGCATCCCAAAGGTCATTGCCCAAGGTGGCAATGAAATTCTGCCAAACAGTATGGACTGTTGTCTGTCTGATAGGATCTGAACCAAGCAAGTATTGTTCCATTGATAACTGTTTCTGCTAGTCATGCTAGCATAATATTGTGATCCAAAGCGTCAAAAGCTGCTGAGAAATCTAACAGTATTAACACTAAGGCAAATCCCCTGTCTTAATTTTGTGAAGATTATCTAGTAGGGATACAAATACCATTTCTATTCCATAACTGGGTCTGAAATGGATCTAGCCAGTTTATCTCTTCTAGCCAATCATTGAGCTGGATACAGATGTTCTATAAGTTTTCCTAGAAATGGGATGTTAGATACTGGCTGTTAACTTTCCAGTTTGTCCTGATAGAGATTGTTCTTCTATTGGCAGTTACCATTTGAAAGAGAGGAGTTCACAATTTTTGTGGTGCCTTCTATGAGGCCCCTACTTGCCTGCTGCACTATCTTTGATGGACAAGAATCAAGGGAGCAGGTGGTTGGTCACAGGTCTCTTAGGATTTTGTCAAGACCTTCCTGTGTTATTGGGCTAAAAGAGTCCCATATGCATGTGTCTGGAGGGAATGAGTTTGTGAGCTTCTGGTTATATGATTAAAGACTGGGTGGGATGGTCTGCAAATCCTGGAGGAGACTTAATTTTGTTAACAAAATATGCAGCAAAATTGTCACAATTCAGTTTTGGCTGGGCAGGCTAGGCCTGTTGTGGGGGTTGCAGTAGGCTGTTTACTATCTAAACAGCTGGTCGTTTGAATTGGGAGCCTGTTCAATGCATTGAGAGAAATATTGTTTTTGGCTGCTGTTAAGGCTTGGTGGTACTTTGTCATATGCCTCCTACAATTTAGCCTGTCCTTATCCAGGCAGGATTTATGTCATATCCTTTCCAGTTTCCGTCCTTTGCACTTAAGGGTCTGAAGTAATGGAGAAAACCAAGATGACCGTTTTTGAGTGGGGCATAAGACCCTCTTTAGTGCTGCCATTTTTTCTAAGGTCTTAACTAACAGCCTGTTTTACAAAGCTGCACTAGCGGCTGCCTCACGGCAACAGCCCCAAAGCCCTTTAAATCTTTTCTCCCTTCCTTTTACCTCCCCCCTGTCCAGCAGCAGCCCTTCTCCCTTCATTTTACATCCCCCTGTCCCTGTATTTCTCTGTTGCGCCATGCCTGCCTGTCTCTCTGTGGCCCCCTTCTGTTCCCCCCTCCCAGAGCATAACATGATTGCTGTCTGCCCCCCAGCACACCCCTCCCCCCAAAGCAGCGCCCTTTCCCTCTCCCCCCTCCACTTCTTACCAGCATGGGACACCTCGCAGCACCCGCACGACAAACTCCTGCCGTTGTTGAGGCAAACTTCCGCTCAATCCACTGCACGTGCTGCAAGCCACCCCAAGCCCGCGCATGCACTGCAAGCTGCCCTAAGCCCGCGCACATGCCACAAGCTGCCCCACGCACCGCAAATGGAATGCGGCCACGGAAGCACACAGCACTAAGGCAGGGATCACGGCTTCCTAAGTGCGCATGCACGCTTAGGGTTTTATTATAGAGGATAATGCAATCTTGGACCACTATATCAAAGCACAATGTCAATAGTCGAAAGAGTGATTTTATTAGTATGGCTGCAGCATGGATAGAGGGGTAGCAGCTCTGATTTGGAATAGGTAGGATAAAAAAATAAAACAAAAATCAAAGGAAAAAATGTGATACCTTTTTTATTGGACTAACTCAATGTATTTTATGATGAGCTTTCAAAAGCGATCCTTCTTCTTCAGATCAGAAAGGGTTACCTTTGAAAGCTCATCATAAAATGCATTGAGTTAGTCCAATAATAAAGGCATCAGCTTATTTCCTTTGCTCTACAGGAGGGATGGACTGCACCTGAGCACGACTGGGATAAGGATGCTGGCATGAAACATCTAAGACATGGCTTTAAACTGAGGACAAGGGGAAAGCCGATAGTTGATCTGACATCGACACATTGGACTAAATTATCAAACAAGGATACTGAACAGGGAAAAGGTGACAGAGGGCTCGAGACTGAGTGGACATTTTTTGAAAAAAAACCCAAAGACGCAATGCAGGGGCCCAAGGAACTAATGAAACTAAAGAGCGAGAAAAGGAGGAAACAGCCGGAGCCAGAGCGACATCCAAAAATGGGGAAGCAGACTGAGGATGAGATAGACACTCCACAGGAGGGAAATGAGGACGAAACAGACACACCACAGGAGGAGGAAGAACGGAACGAGGTTCGGGGACTGGCAGCCCATGAGGAGGTCGGCACGAGCACCAAACCACGGGGAAAACCAACAGAGAAGGTAAACAACCGGGACTTAAATTGCCTATACACTAATGCTAGGAGCCTAAGAACCAAGATGGGAGAGCTAGAGGTTATGGCCAGTAAGGAGGACCTAGACATAATTGGAATCACAGAAACATGGTGGTCCAAAGAAAACAAATGGGATGTGGTCCTACCAGGGTACAAATTCTATAGGAAGGACAGGACACACAAGAAAGGTGGAGGAATAGCGCTATATATAAAGGACTTCATTCCTTCAACCAGGATGGAAACAACAGTAAGGGCGGACGGCTTGGAATCACTATAGGTTAAGCTGACAGGAGAAAATAGAGCAGACATAAAATTGGGACTGTACTATCGCCCACCAGGACAACCGGAAGCAAACGACCAGGACCTGGAGGCTGAATTGAGGCAGGTATGCAAAAGCGGAAGTGTGGTGGTAATGGGGGATTTCAACTACCCTGGAATAGACTGGAACATTGGACACTCAAATTGCATGAGAGAAACAAAATTCCTGGAGGCGGTGAGGGACTGTTTCATGGAACAGCTGGTCACGGAACCAACACGAGGAGATGCCACTCTTGACCTAATCCTCAACGGGCTAGGGGGACCTGCAAAGGAGGTGGTAGTACTAGCGCCACTAACAAACAGCGATCACAACATGATCCAGTACAAGCTAAAAATGGGAACATCAAGGGTGAAAAGAACCACAATGACAGCACTCAATTTCAGAAAAGGAAACTACGAGGACATGAGGAAAATGGTGGGAAAGAAGCTCAGCAACAGCTCAGGAGACCGTAGAGGAAGCCTGGGCCCTACTCAAGGGCACGGTGCATGAAGCACAAAACCTGTACGTCCCCAGGTTTAGGAAAGGGTGCAAAAAGAATTGCACAAAAAACCCGGCGTGGAACAAATGCAGTGAAAAAGGCGATAAGTGACAAGAAAACATCTTTCAGAAAATGGAAAATGGACCAAACAAAAGAAAACCAGAAGGAGCACAAAAGGCACCAAAAAGACTGTCACCGAGTGGTTATTAAAGCGAAAAGAGAATATGAGGAGAGACTGTCGGGGGAAGCAAGAAACTTCAAACCATTCTTCAGGTATGTGAAGGGGAAACAACCAGCCAGGGAGGAAGTGGGACCATTGGATGATAGAGACAGGAAGGGAGTGGTAAAGGAGGAAAAAGAGATAGCTGACAGGTTAAATGAGTTCTTCTCGTCAGTCTTCACGAGAGAAGACACATCCAATATCCCAGAACCCAAGGAGATCATAAACGGAGTCCATGATGAAAAGCTGGTCCAACTAGAGGTAAGCCCAGATGATGTCCTCCGACAGATAGACAGACTGAAGAGCGACAAATCACCAGGTCCGGACGTCATCCACCCGAGGGTACTAAAAGAGCTGAGAAACGAAATAGCTGAAACACTTCGCCAAATATGTAACCTATCTTTAAAAACTGGGGAGATCCCAGAGTACTGGAAAATAGCAAAAGTCACGCCCATCTTTAAGAAGAAATCAAGGGGTGACACGGGAAACTACAGTCCGGTGAGCTAGACCTCGGTCCCGGGAAAGATGATGGAAGCACTGGTCAAGGACACAATCTGCGAACACATAGAAAACAAGGGACAACTGAAGGCGAGCCAACATGGCTTCTGCAAGGGAAGGTCGTGCCTCACGAACTTACTGTACTTTTTTGAGGGAATAAACAGCCAGATGGATAAGGGGGAATCCATAGACATCATTTACCTTGACTTCCAAAAAGCCTTCGACAAGGTACCTCACGAACGGCTACTGTGGAGCCACGGGGTGCAAGGGGATATCCACCGATGGATCAAACACTGGCTGGCAGGCAGGAAACAGAGGGTTGGAGTAGAGGGCCATTACTCAGACTGGCGATGGATCACGAGCGGAGTTCCACAGGGGTCGGTGCTGGGACCGCTCCTGTTCAATATATTTATTAACGACCTGGAGACGGGGACGAAATGTGAGGTTATTAAATTTGCTGATGACACCAAACTCTGCAGCAGGGTTAGAAGCATGGAAGACTGTGAAGACCTGCAAAGGGACCTAACGAGACTGGAAGAATGGGCAAAAAAGTGGCAAATGAGTTTTAACATAGAGAAATGCAAGGTCATGCATGTAGGGAAAAAGAACCCGATGTTCAGCTACAAAATGGGGAGATCATTGCTAGGGGTGAGCAACCTTGAAAAAGACCTGGAGGTGATGGTGGACTCAACATTGAAAGCATCGGCACAGTGTGCGACAGCCTCAAAGAAAGCGAACAGAATGTTGGGTATCATTAAAAAGGGTATCACAACCAGGACGAAGGAAGTCATCATGACGCTGTATCGTGCAATGGTGTGCCCACATCTGGAATACTGTGTCCAGTACTGGTCGCCGCACTTCAAGAAGGACATGGCAGTACTTGAGGGGGTCCAGAGAAGAGCGACTAAACTGATAAAAGGTATGGAAAACTTTTCATATGCTGACAGGTTGAACATGCTGGAGTTGTTCTCCCTGGAAAAGCGGAGACTTAGAGGAGACATGATAGAAACCTTCAAAATCCTGAAGGGCATAGAGAAGGTAGACAGGGACAGATTCTTCAGACTGTGGGGAACCACAAGTACTAGGGGTCAGTCGGAGAAACTGAAAGGGGACAGGTTTAGAACAAATGCTAGGAAGTTCTTTTTTTACCCAGAGGGTGGTGGACACATGGAACGCGCTTCTGGAGGTTGTGATAAGCCAGAGCACATTACAGGGGTTCAAGGAAGGTTTGGATAGGTTCCTAAAGGATAAGGGGATTGAGGGGTACAGATAGAAGTAGAGGTAGGTTATAGAAATGGTCAGGAACCACTTCACAGGTAATGGACCTGATGGGCCGCCGCGGGAGCGGACCGCTGGGCGCGATGGACCTCTGGTCTGACCCAGTGGAGGCAACTTCTTATGTTCTTATGTTCTTATTTCTTTATACTACCTTGGAAAGCGGACTAACACAGCCACCACACCATTTCACTCATGATTCAGTTACAATCAAACTGCACAGAATCACCATTCCTAAATGAATTAGAATCTCTTTTAACCCAGCTAGAAGAAGACAAACCATTCTATTTGCTCATGCTTAACAGAGCACCTCGTAAGAACACATCATCTGTACAAGAACTCCTTGATTTGATTACACAAGTGGCCATGAGCTACCCTAGGATGGCGATCATGGGAGATTTCAATCTACAAATCGAAATCCCAGATACCACCATAGCTGTTTTCCTGGACATGATGACAGCACTAGGATTCACAAAGGTGATCAATTCTCCAATCCATGAAAAGGGTCAAATAATAGACTTGGTATTCTATAAAGGGGTTGACATCTCAGAACACCGAGATAACAGTATTGAAATTACACCCCTAACATGGACAGACCATTTTCCTTAGTCACCACCTGAAACAAATAGCACCTCCCAGAGTTTGGAAGGTGATCAGAGACAAGAAAAAGCTGATTGCTGAGAATTTCTAAAAAGCCGTGGACCATCCACATGTGGATGAAACAACAACTACAGTGTCAGAACAGGTTGATATTTGGAATACACACTTACGGCCTCTTTTACAAAACCACGCTAGTGGCTGCGCTGCGCTAATGGCTATGCGGGATTGGGGCAGCTTACGACGCATGCAGTGGATTCAGCGGTGGTTTGTCTCAACAAAGACAGGAGTTTCTCGTGCGGGTGCTGCAAAGTGTCCCATGCTGGTAAGAAGTGAAGGGGGAGAGGGAAAGGGGCTGCTCTTGGGGGAGGGGTGTGCTGGGGGGCAGACAGCAATCATACTTTGCTCTGGGAGTGGGGGAAACAGAAGGGGGCCATGGAGAGACAGGCAGGCATAACACAACAGAGAAATACAGGGATGGGGGAGTAAAACGAAGGGAGAAGGGCTGCTGCTGGACAGTGGGGAGGTAAAACGAAGGGAGAAGGGCTGCTGCTGGACAGGGGGAACAGGCAAGGGGTGGTGGTGGACAGCTAAGGAAAGAGAGAGACAGAAAGAAAGACAGACAGAGCGGCCAAGGAGAGAGAGAGAAAGAAAGACAGACACACATTCTAGCACCCATTAATGTAACGGGCTTAAAGACTAGTATTATATATTAAGGTCTGATACTTTTTGAACAGTCCTCATATATAAAAACATAGAAACATGATGGCAGAAAAGGCCAAATGTCCCATCCAGTCTGCCCATCTTTAGTAACCATTATCACATGGTTTCTTGAATTTAGACACAGTCTCTGTCTCCACCATCTCTTCTGGGAGACTGTTCCATGCATCTACCACCCTTTCTGTAACAAAGTATTTCCTTAGATTACTCCTGCGCCTATCACCTCTTAACTTCATCCTGTACCCTCTCATTTCAGAGTTTCCTTTCAAATGAAAGAGACTTGACTCACGCACATTTACATCACATAGGTATTTAAACATCTCTCAAGATGAAAAAGTATTTTGCTTCCTTGTTCAGTAATGTTGCATTTAGAACTTTATATTTCATATATTTATTCATAAAAAGTTTAAAAAATATAATAAAACCCAATAAAAATGTTTGAACTAAAAAAAGTATAAAAAGTTTTTAAAAAAATATATACTGTGAACAGTAGTGGGGTTTTCTCTTTTAGATCTTTTTACATTGTGCTGAGGCTTTTTCTCCACCTGTTTTCTAATTTCACTGTTGGATCTTGCTGTTGAGTGGCATTTTTTTGGAATCATTTGGATTTAAACATCTCTATCATATCTCACCTTTCTTTCCTTTCCTCCAATGTATACTGAGATCTTTGTCTGTCCCAATACGCCTTATGATGAAGACCACACACCATTTTAGTAGCCTTCCTCTGGACTGACTCTATCCTTTTTATATCTTTTTGAAGGTACGGTCTCCAGAATTGTACACGATATTCTAAATGAGGTCTCACCGGAGTATAGGGGCATCAATACCTCCTTTTTCCTACTGGCCATACCTCTTTCTAACCATACCTTCTTTCTGGCCATACCTCTTTCTAACATCCTTCTACCTTTCTTCATCACCTTTTCAACCTGTTTGACCACCTTGAGATCATCACATACAATCACACCCAAGTCTTTCTTATAGATGAATCTCCAGTGGATATAAACAGTAATCTACTAACAATGTTGATGATGGCAGGTAAAGATCTGTATGGTCCATCCAATCTGCCCAACAAAGTAGTCAGCCACGTTTCTTGTGAAAAGAATGAACCCTATTCCTTAATATTGTACTCTATTGCTCAGTTAAATTGTGCATTGATGCACAATAGATAGCTTTGTGTCTCTATAAATTAGGCCCTCTCAATCGACCTGTTATAAAATAATAATAATAATAACTTTATTTTGTATACTGCAATACCATGAGCAGTTCATAGTGTGTATCTATCGCTCATTCTGTAGAAGTGAAACTCTCAACTACTGAAAGGACACTCCTGTATTTTTGACAAACCTATCCTGGTATGTAATGGAACCTGCAACCCCAGGGGGGGGGGGAGAAGGAGGACTAAAAATACCACACTATTTGGCATGTACTGTAAATTCAAGCCTAAAATGCCCCTACTGGAAGCAGAAAAATTGGCAGCAAGGTAGAAGCTTAAAAAAAAATTATTTTTCCTGATACATTGACCATTTTGTTTTATACCATAGGAGCTGGCAGCTCTTTAATGACCAGAGAGATGTAGAGTGGTGTTCATTTGTAAGAACACCCAAGAGACTATATTAAATGTTCCTTTAAGCAGAATGCTTTTACAGTAGAAATTATGACTGCATGAAGCGGCAGACTAGTAAAGATGCTTTGTTCAAAGAAGCAGAACGCTCCTGGAGCAGAAAGTGATGTTACAGGAAAGGATGGAATATGTATGCACAATCTCCTTATAGAAAGAGTTTGTTAAGTGAAATAAAAGGGCAGAATGCCACAGAACAATTGCCTTCAAGACCTTATCTCTCTAGTTTCATAGTTCACTACACTGATAATTAAGGTTGACTAGCTATTGGTTGACTAACTTTGTTGACAAGGTGTTAACAGAAGGGTCAGTGGGCTAGATTCACAAAGCAAACCGATTGTGTACCAATCGGTTTGTGACCCCTTTACGAGCAAATTTCCTTTCGGCCTGATTCGCTTACCTCTCCTGTGATGTGCTTCAAATCCGTGCATGCAAAGTAGGCAGGGACGCGATTCACAGCACACAATTCTCAATCCGACTGGGCTGGCCGATCAACTGAAGAAGCGACTGCTGGGAACCAGTCGAAAATGTCTTTCCGACTCTGGAAGCCCTGCCCTCTGCCCTGTTCTGCAATCTCTCCTGCCTGCTCGCCCCAAATGCCGCCTTGCTCTGCACTGCTTCTTGTCTCCTGCTGCTCGCCCCGCATGCCACCCTGCTCTGCCTCAATCTTCCCTGAATCTCTCCTGCCCTACCCCATCCTGCGAGCCTGTGGTTTTAACCTGCAGGTTTAAAGTGGGTTAAAACCATGGGCTCGCAGGGCTAAAAACCTGACCAACTGCTCTGGAATCCAGGTTGAAACCTGAGACCTACTCTTTATTTTTTTAATAAAGTGTATCGCCAGAGGTCGTCCCTCTGCAAGCACTCTCTCCTGCACGTTCTGCCATTAACCTTGCGGGGGTCCAGCAGAGACACTGGCAAAGCAGGAAATCGCCCCTGAGACACAGGCTTGCAGCGAGGAGGCTGGGGGGAGAGTGAAAGCAGGCGGCAGAGGTGGTGGCTGAGCTGAGAAATGTGCCGGCCATAAAGTTAAAAAAAAAAAAAAGCTCACGCTCAGATGGTCTGCGCACAACAGCGATCCATGCAGGCTGATGGGAGTGTTCCTCCAATCGCCCCCATCTGCATATTTTAGGTTCCAGAATTCATTGGACCTGCCCAGATCAGGCCCGATCAGACAGGTGGATAAATCTAGCCCAACGTTCCTTCTAACCTGCCCAGCTGCACAGCCGTGCACCTTTTAGCAGGAGGCTATGCAGCTGTTCAGCCCCACCATGCAGCCGCTGGAGTTGGGACCAGCATCCCTCCAGTATCACCCTTCCATCTTATGCTGCTGCTTTCCTGAGACAGCAGCAGCATCAAACTGAAACAAACTGGCTGCGGGACCTTCCCATACCATACCCGTAGTTGCTGGCCTGTCATCTGCAATGTCATTTCTTCTTCCGGGACAAATCTGGCAGTTGCAGATACGTATGGGAAGGTCCTGCAGCTGGTTTGCTTCGGTTTGCCACTGCTGCTTTGGTAAAGCAGCAGTGGGGATGCTAGGGGACAAATGATGGATGTAGGGTGGGGGGGGGAGAGAGGAAGCAGATGCTGGTGGATGTGGTTTGGGAGAGAGAGAAGGGACAGGTGCTGGTGGATGTGGGTTGGGTAGGAGAGGGGGCAGAGGCTGTTGGAAAAGGGATGGGGAGAGAGGGGGTAGACACTGTTGGAAGTGAGGTGGGAGGAGAGAGAAGGAGTGGAAATGGTTTGGGGTGGGGGGAGAGAGGGTGTAGATTTTGTATAGAAGTGGGAAGACAAATTCAACACTATGAACTGAAAAAACCCACACCAAAATGTTTTTAGTTGTTGTTGTATCTTCCACAGATCTCAGCTGATTCTTGTGAAATTTAGTGCATTGTGTCCTGAATGAAGTTGATGTAAAATGTTGTAAATATTTCCCACTGCACTACAACACTGCCTTGTGAAAATGAATAGTTGCTATGGGATACACTCAGAAGGAGATAATAGTCTCTGTATCAAAATAATTTTCACTGCAGAAGACTGAATTCTGATAAAGAACTTGGCACTGCTAAAAGGTTACAGCAGTCGACGATTGTTGAAAGAGTTCCCACAGAAGGGTTGGAACAAAAGAGCCTAAATGTGCTGCCACGCAAATTTGAGCAATGGGCAATGCTGGATCGTAAGCCAGGCTGTGGACGACCGTGCTCGATTCACACACAAGAGCAAATTGACATTGTAGGCGATCTTATACTGAGCAAGGAGGATGCACCACAAACAATCAGAACAACTCGCCAAATAACAAAAGAAGCAGGAATAAGCCATACAACTGTGGTTAGGATAATTCGTGACGATCTGAAATTAAAGTGTTTTAAAAAGTGTTGTGTTCAAAAGTTAACTTTATACAACAAAGACACACACCTGAAACAGTGCAAATAGCTTTTGACCAAGTACCCGGAGCACAGTGTCAGCTTCATCTGGTTTACAAATGAAAAGATATTTACAGTAGCTCCACTGATTAACACACAGAATGATCGCCTGTACATGCCTTCAACAACAGTGAAGCGTGAGGTTAATGCCAAATGCCTACTATGGACCCGCCTGAACCTCAGCCAATCAGTCATGGTCTCGGTTACAATCTGGAAACTCGGATTCACAGATCTGTTCTTCATCAATCCTGAGGTTAAGATAAACGATGCATACTGCTGGGATAGCCTCTTGATGCAGAAACTGTTGCCAACAATCTGTCACATGTTGGGAGACTACCATATCTTCCAACAAGACAATACCCCAGCACATCGGGCAAAGGACACCATAGAACTACTACATCGGGAGACCCTAGACTTCATTGGTCTAGATCTTTGGCCTGCAAATTCACCAGACCTAAACCTAGTTTACTACCAGATCTGGGGGCTGATACAGAAATGCATCTACCAGACAACGATATCTGATGTCGAAGACCTTAAACAGCACCTCATCTCTGTTTGGGCTGAGCTGAAGCAGAGAGTCATTGAAAAGTTCATAGATCAGTGATGGCCAAGGCTGAGGGTGTGCCTTTATGCAAAGGGAGTGAACTTCGAACATCTGCTTAACTGAAAAACTACTTTTTGACTTTACATTTTTCTGCAAGATACACCATAAATCTTTTTGATGTGTTTTATTCAGTTCACAATTTATTTTAACAAGGTTGTGTTGTAGTGCGGTGAGAAATATTTACAACATTTTACATCAGCTTTATTCAGGTTATGACACACTAACGCCCTCTTCTACGAAACTGCACTAGCAGTTTCTAGCACCGGGGAGCCGTGCTGAATGGCCCGAGCTGCTCCTGACTCTCATAGGAACTCAATGAGCAACGGGAGCAGCGCAGGCCATTCAGCGTGGCTCCCCGCGCTAGAAACTGCTAGCACAGTTTTATAGAAGAGGGGGTAAATTTCATAAGAATCAGTCAAGTTCTGTGGAAGATATGACAAAAAAAATTTTGGTGTACTTTTTTTTCCAGTTAACAGCGTAGTTAGAACAGGGGAGAGAGAGGGCAGTTGTTGGGGGATAGGGTACAGAGAGGAGGGAGATGATGGAATGGGAAAGTTAAAGTGGAGATGCAAGATGGAAGATGAGGGGGAGAGAGGGGTAGACATTGTATGGAAGGGGAGAGATACAGAGCAGATGGAGATATTTATGACAGGAGAGATGCTGGATGGAAAGGGAGGGAGACTGAAGCCTGGATGAAAGAGGGGAGAGACATGAGGGAAATGCTGGAAGGGGGAAGTGAAAAGGGAGAGAGTGGACAGACTGTGTAGAAGGGGGAAGAGTGAGAGGAGGGAGATACTGATGGAAGGGGAGAGAGAGTATGCAGGTGCTGGATAGAAAGAGAGAAAGGAGGCAGATGTATAGAAGGGGTAGATGCTGGATGGAAGAAGATAGAAAAATGAGCAAATATTTGGGAATTAGAGACAGAAAGGAGAGAGATAATGATGGTAGGGGAAAGAAAAGTCAGATATAGGGGGCATACACTGTATACAAGGGTGAGAGAAAGAGGGCAGAATTAGTGAAAGACTGAGAATAAAGGGAAGTAAAATATGAGAGCCAGGGTGAAGGAAAGAGATGGAAAGCTGCTGGTAGACTGTAAAAAAAAGGAACTTGAAGACTAGATATTAAGCATAAGTTAAATCTAGACATAGAGGTAAAAAAAAAAATAAATTGAGGAAAGCTGACAGGAAAAAGAGAAGAGAAAAATCATGGAAAGAGATTTAAGATGGGGAAAGCATAAACCAGAGAAGTGAAATGCCAGAACATAAAGATAGAAAAAATAATTTTATTTTTATTTCAGGATAAATTGGTACCCATGTTTATAAAGATTAATAAATATAAATAGAATTAAGATGATATCTTTTCATTCAACTAATTTTAATACAGTTTTTTAAATCAACTATCAGAGACCAAAACTCTTTTCTCAGATCAGGACAGCTTACTGTCTTGTCCTGGAGATGGAGGTGTTGGCTTATGAGAGCAAACTAAAATATATTTTTTAAAGTCCTTCCAATAAAAAAATCATCTTATTTTAATTTTTTAAAATTTATATTTGTAATTTTTATCCCCTCCCCCCCTTTTAGCACCAACTGCAGCAGTAACAGCTCCGACGCTCATAGAATTCCTAAAAACCGCACTACAGTTTTGTAAAGGGGGGATGTTTAATTTGAATAATATAGTGTGAATAATACCATTAGGTTAATGTAATGGAAAATTTTTGCTCACATGAATTAGTCCTTAGAGGGAACATTGAGAAGGGGTAAATTGGAATTCTATCATCCAGCGACCGGTATCCAATGGCAGGCCAAATTGTTAGAATTTGTGGTACCGTATATACTTGAATATAAAATGAGATTTTGGGGCCAAAAAATGGCCTAAAAATGGGGGTCTAGTCCTATATTTGGGTCATCACCCGACCCCACTCCCGGACTTCATGCAGGCTTCTGGTAGGCTGGGACAGAATGGATCCCTCTTGTCTCCCATCCTTGCTACCTAACAATTTTTAACCCCCCCCCCCCCTGCCTGCTCGCCCACCCGCACATTCCTTTTTTGCAGATTTTAATCCCTGGTGGTCCAGCGGTGTATGGGGCAGGAGCGATCTTTACGCGTTCCTGCCCTATGCCGAGCCACTACCTCCAATCTCGCGGCACACCCCATAGGACCGAGCTATTCATGCTCCCTGCCTGGCCTCATGCTGCTCTCTGATTGGATTTGGGAGACTGGCTGACTAGTTTAGGAATATTTGTCTTATCTTATGCAGATTATACTTTTATTTCGAGTCCAGCTAAAGAAAATTTTGAGGAGGCTTTTAGATTTATTCAGAATATAATAACATTAGTTAATAATTGGACATGTATTAATATTTTAAGATTGAATAAACAGAAGACCAAGTTGATTTGTTTTGGCAATCCAGAAGGTTTTAGGGGGGGGGATATTATTGTGTACTGGCAAGATACTTATGGTTGTGGAGGAATCTAGGGTTTGAGATATTATACTGGATTGTGGTTTAACTTTTGAAAACCAACCCCTCTACTGAATGCTCTGCGCTGCTCCCGACACTCAAAGGAACTCTATGAGCATCAGGAGCAGCACGGAACATTCAGCACCAGCTCTCTGCACAAATAACCGCTATCGTGGTTTAGTAAAAGGGGCGGGGCAAGTTAATTAATTAAGAAGAATTTTGTCAATTATGTCAACTATGTACAATATGTTCTATCCTTTATACTAAAAGTTTTCAAACAATAGGGCAATTATTTTACCCCAGATTATTGTAATTCATTGTACTGTGGTATTACACAGATGTTGAAATATAGGTTACAATTGCTTCAGAACACAGGGACACATCTAATATTCAAAGCTAATAAATATGATCAGGTGACTCCATTTTTAAATCAATTGCATTAGTTGATGGTTGAGAAGAGAATACATTTAAAGTGGTTACACTGATGTATAAAATGTTATATGGTATGGGACCTGAAGGTTTATTAAGATATTTATCCTTTCCAGTAAGTAGGACTGCTTCTCATTTCCAGCATTCTTTGAAGCTCAGTTATTTGACAAGTACATTTATTTGTTTGACATCTTTGATGAGTAAATCTTTTGAATGTGTAGGAACTTTTGAATGATTCTACTGAATTAAGGAAAGTTTCTTCATTAAAATTTTTTTTAAAACTCATTATTTTAATTGATCTATTGTAAATTTGCTGAGAACTTTGATGTATTATTTTTATGTTTAAATCTGTTTTTATTAACAAGAAAAACCACAGCAACGAATGCAATACAGCGGACAAAAATTGAAGTATACAGAACAGGGATCTCCCTCCCAAGAGGACTGGACTCTGATGTCCTCCCAGGGTACAAAGGCACCCCAACCCTCAACCCCCCCCAAACAGACCCCCTACAACCCCACCCCCCTAACACTTCTCTCCCCCTCCCCCCAATTCCAACAAGTGAGGTCAGATAGGTGGGATAGGATACAACTGCAATCTGTTCAAAATGCGACCGACTCCGGGGAGGCAAAATGTCCAAATAAGGAGACCAAATACGAACAAAGTCTCTGCTCCTATGGCGAGAGTTAAATATTGTTATCCACCTAGATATATCTTTTTAAAATATTGTTATCTGCCTAGAATCTGACTGAATATTAGAGTGGGCTATAAATGTTATATGGAATGAAAGGTTCCAATATTCAAAAGTGCTTGCTAACTGGAAAAGTCCACGTGAGATCAACAATTAAGCAACACTATCTAGATATTTCTCTGACCACCCTGACCCTATCTAAATGATGCTGAGGCAGTCCAGGAACACAAAAGAGCCAGTATGTGTCTGGATAGTTTGAGCCTAACAATTTGGTTAAATATCTATGTAACTTAGGACATAAAAAGGCTGTCCTAAGTTTATCTATCTATCTAATCTCCAGGTAGCCAATTCACATAAACTTAGGACAGCCTTGTTTTCTGTTCTGTTATGTGGATATTTATCAAAATAGTGGAGCTAAATCTTGCTGCTATCCAGACACATCCTAGCTCTACACCATTTGGATAGTGCCTGTATCTATCTATCGAGCGAAACAGAGAGAGATAAAAAGATATAGATACAGACTCATACAGATAGATACATATATATTGTACTTCCATAGGTCTCCTTTTACTAAACTGTGTTAGGGCATTAATGCGCGGAATAGCGTGCACAGTAAATGATGACGGTTGGGCAGACCATGTGAGTCTTAACATGCTGTCATCTACTATGTTACAATGTGGTTCATTTATTTAAAAAAAAAAAAAAAAAAAAGAGTCCAAAAAGTAGCACGGATGCTTTTCTCACCAAACTCTTCCAATTTGCTATTTTTGAAACCCATTTTGTAGATGAATTTCTATGGTGGTTGTCTACAGTGTGTCTAAATCTGAAGGAGGTGTGGTTTTGGCAGGACCAGGGTAGGCATATAATTTGCACATTTTTCCGCAATAATCAGTCATTTTAGAAAATATCCAGGGCACAGTTCGGATGTTTGGGACTAGACTTGTTTTGACAATGAATAAGTGCCAAAAGGTGCCCAAATTGATCAGATGACCACTGGTGGTATGAAGGCATGACTCCTCCACTCTCCCAGTGGTCATTGATCCCCTCCCACCCCTCACAGATGTGAATGAAACAATATATCCCTGCCTTTATGATAGCTTCAGGTGTTAAAGCCAGTCCTAGTAGAGCAGCAAGCAGATTTCTATAGTAGCCTAGTGGGCAGTGGAGATGGGGACTCAGGCCCATATTCTACTTTACTACATTTATTGTAGAATATGTGAGCTTACCACCCATATCCAATTATACCTATATAATGTTTATTGGTGTGGTGTACAGTTGGATCCAGTAGGTTTTGGAAGGCTCACCTGGGCCTTTTTATGTGAAGTTCACTGCAGTGCCCCCTAGAGTTCCTCACCACTCTGCTGGATAACTGTGTGGCCAGTCTACTAAAAATGCTGGCCTCTCCTACATCCCCATGGCTTGTTTTGTACATTTTTCTTGTAGGCATATATATATATATATATTTTTTTTTTTCAAAAAGATAGTTGAACTAAGGACAGGCACATCTGAGAAATGACCATTTTCAAAACAAAAAGATAGATCTTTATCTGTTTTGAAAATGGTCACGTTTATTTCTGTATTTTGTGCATGTACCGCATAATGTTCAAACTTGGATTTGGACATCATATCGAAAATGCCTTCCATGTGATATAACCAAAGTATTACTAACAGCATTTAACTTGCTATTTAAGATGTCTTTCCTTCCCCCTTGAATTGTACAGCACCCTTTCTCACAACATATGATAATAAAATGATTATACATACAATAATGCTAAGTTGCCAAATCTTCATCTTTTGCCCTTTGTGGGATGCAAACCGTAGAATCTGGTCTGGCATTGGCCTTAATTTTCCAGTATTGGAGTTGCTGATTCTTTATCTGTCTTTTGTCATTTGCAGGATACAGCCCACAGAAGTTTGTCCATTACTGGAGATGATAAATCTCCATCTGTCTTTTGCCAATTTCAGGACATAGCTGTAAAAATCTGTCAGGCATTGGCCTTTGTTCCCATTACTAGTATTCAAAGTCTTTGGTCAAAGTACTTAAGTAAAAGTAAAAATGTTTGTAAATTTTAATACTTAAGTAAAAGCACAGAGAACAACACATATTTATTAACCACCTTTTTTCATGAAGAGATTCACCCATAGTAGTTTACAAAACACTGAATAGTAATCAGTTCTGTAACTGGTGCCTAAAATGATAGGCACCTATAATTATGGCGCATATCAAATGTCAATCACTCCTAGGTGTCCATTACAGAATTGTGCTTGGTGGCGCCTAAATTAAAACTTAGATGCCTATAATGTAGACCAAAGTTTTAAAGGCCTACATTATAGGCGCCTAAGTCCTTTAGATCAGTGGTTCCCAAACCTGTACTGGAGGAACACCAGGCCAATTGGGTTTTCAGGCTAGCCCTAATGAATATGCATGAAGCAAATTTGCATGCCTATCACTTCCATCATATGCAAATCTCTCTCATGCATATTCATTAGGGCTAGCCTGAAAACCCGATTGGCCTGGTGTTCCTCCAGGACAGGGTTGGGAATCACTGCTTTAGATAATCGTGCCTAGTGGCACTTGTCAGTCAGGTGCCACTAGGGGCTCCTTTTATCAAGGTGCGCTATGGGGTTAGCGCGTCGGACATTTCATCACGCGCTAACCCCCCGCGGCAGCCTAAAATCCTAACGCCTCGTCAATGGAGGCGTTAGGTACTAGTGCGGCAGGTGGTTTAATGCACGGTATTCCGCGCGTTAAACCGCTGCCGCGCCTTTGTAAAAGGATCCCTAGGTGTCTATCTTTTGTAGAATTGTGCTTAAGAAGATAGGCACCTATCTCCCAATTCATTTTGTTTCAATTAAGAGCTTGTCAAAGCTCATAATTGAAGCCAATTTAATAATTGAGGTGGGTGCCTTTTTGTTTAGATGCCTCTTATAGAATTTGTCCCTAAGTGACTAGTCCAGAGTTGCAAGCAGCGGGCTAGGATTAAACTCACATTCCCTCCCTTAAGCAACTACAATGAATGCAACTATTGTTAATGTTTTTTATCTCAACAATTTTATCGCTCTTCAATTGAATCCACTATTGCTTTTCGTAAAACTAAAATTTAAAAATGTTTCTTACTCATGCAATTGTGCTTATGTCATTATTAAAGAAGCACACAAAACTAACCTACTGGACTAAACAGCTGCCAAAACGTCCTAGTAATCTATCTATATATATAAAATCGGAGGTATGTATGTGTGTATGTATGTGCCGCGATCACGCAAAAACGGCTTGACCGATTTGACCGAAACGTGGTATGCAGATCCCTCACTACCTGGGATGATATGTTCTGGGGGTCTCGCGGCCCACCTGCACACGTGGGCGGAGCTACAAACAGAAAATCAGATTTCACCCATTCATGTCAATGGAAAAAATGTAAAAAGCTGCCATTCTCACAGTAATTCAAAAACGGCTTGACCGATTTGAACGAAACTTGGTATTCAGATCTCTCACTACCTGGGGTGATATGTTCTGGGGGTCTCGCGGCCCACCTGCACACGTGGGCGGAGCTACAAACTGAAAATCAGATTTCACCCATTCATGTCAATGGAAAAAATATAAAAAGCTGCCATTCTCACAGTAATTCAAAAACGGCTTGACCGATTTGAACGAAACTTGGTATGCAGATCCCTCACTACCTGGGGTGATATGTTCTGGGGGTCTCGCGGCCCACAACTCTATGTTGCTTGCTCAAGGGTGGGTTCACCCAAGAATTTATATGTTCTTGCTCCTGGAGGTGAAACTAAAAATGTTGTTTATAATCAAGTTTTGCGTTAGTTGTATTGTATTCATTTTGTCAAATATTTCACATTATAATTTGAATATATGTGTGTGTGTGTTTGTATGTATGTTCCAGCATAACTCTTCAATGCATGGACAGATTTCAACCAAACTTGACATACACATTACTTACTATCTGAGGACTAACACTGTGGGGGTGGGAAGGGGGGGGATATGTAAAAATGATTGAAAATGACAGATTTTAGTATCTACCCCATACTGTTTTCGGGCTCACAGATGAATACTCAGCATAACTCTGAAACGCATGGAGAGATTTCAACCAAACTTGGTACACATATGACTTACTATCTGGGGAAAAATATTGTGCAGGTGGGACGGGGTAAAATACTGTGGGGGTGGGAAGGGGTGATATGTTAAAATTATCAAAAGCGACAGATATTAATGTCCAACCCATAGTTTTCAGGCTCACAGAGATGAATACCGACACTCCCGATGCCGTTTAAGTCTAAGTTCAGCCCCATAGAGAGGGACATTCCTTTGGGACATGTGGAGAGTAGGGGGTTGGGACATGGGGGTGGGGCATATGGGACATGTGGGGAGGGTAACGTGGGGGGTGGGACATGTGGGACATAGTGGGGTGGGACATGTAGGGGGTTGGACATTTTGGGATAAATAAATATCCGGACAACGCCGGGTAATCAACTAGTAATAAATAAATCCAAAATTGGCAAACCTGGTTAAATTCTTAGAGGAACTGTTAAGTGTTGAAAAAACCAACATAAAAATAATAAATAAATAGAACTCAAAGGGCCTCAGTATGAGCTCTTGGAATGTAAACGAAGGGTATTGAGCTCAGGTAGTGGCGTTCTGTTACTCCTGAGACGCCATCATTACTTTCCGCGGCAATAATTATAAATAATTTAACTTTCAATGCCCCGGTATTTCGAGCTGACAGCAGTTAAATGTCTCCTGTCGGACGCTATCCGCTCCTGATGAAGAAACGAAACGGAGCTCTGTCGAGTGGTAGTACTTTCGGTGTTACATGGACCTTCAAGTGCCCCTCGAGTATTTCACGGTTTGATGTGGTTTTTTTGACAGTGCAATTTTGAATATTTTGGACGCTTTTCAGGAATTGACTTTATACTTGGTGTAGCAGGTTCTAGAAGTGACTTTATGAACTTATTATACTTTATGCAGCCATTTCATGAACTGCTTGGTTGTCATCTAGTTCTTTAAGGTTTTCTCAAGCTTTTTTGTATATCAGCATTTGAATAATCAGCTTATATTTTTACTATTGCACTTTAGGCTATTATATTTATGCACTTTAATTATGGCATATGGCATATGGTTATTAGAAGAGGGGATTTGACTTGTTATTACATTATATTATATTATATACTATATTTTATATCATATGTATTCACTTGCTTAGGTTGTGGCACTTTTTAATCCTTTGTATTTATTTAGCATTAGCACTTTATCCTAGACATTAGTTAGCAACTTGGGAGTTTTTATTAAGCCTCTTTATTAGGGTTATCTCTTAAAGGGACTGTTGTTTGTGATTCTCCTAACATTTTTTTCACAGCATGACACAATAACGGACCAAATGATGTATGAGGTAGTGCTTATTTAGACTTTGTCTGATGCTGGTCATCCATAAGTTACTACCTGAGCTCAATACCCTTCGTTTACATTCCAAGAGCTCATACTGAGGCCCTTTGAGTTCTATTTATTATTTATTTATTTATTATTTTTATGTTGGTTTTTTCAACACTCAACAGTTCCTCTAAGAATTTAACCAGGTTTGCCAATTTTGAATTTATTTATTATTAAAGAAGCACAGCTAAAAAGGTGTTCAACAACTGCACTGGCAGAAAATGGATTGCTTAGTGTAACTAAAATGTTCCTTCAAATCAAGTCAGATTTGCAGATATTACTGATATCTTTTGTCTGGGTTTGCAGATATTGAGCAAGGGGATCTCTATCTGAAATACTTGACTTCGGTATAATGAAAAGTACTTTATCATCATTGACGTTATCATCTACATTAGAAGCAGTGCAGTCTAATTCATCACTTGCATCTTCATTATCATCACCATGCTGGCCAATTATAGAGAAGACTTTCACAAAGTTGGAATCATTGCCTGTTGTTGTTCTAGCAATTTTTCATTTGATGGCAATCTCTGTTTGAATATCTTCAAGAACTGATGCAAGAATGTCAGTCCAGTGGACAGTCACCCCAGAATGGGCGTTTCAATCAAACAGCAGATCTTCTTCTGGGGGCGTGGACCAGAGTTGCCCTTCACAGAGGCAAAATGTCTCCTCTCGAATAATACGGCAAATGTCATTCAGTCTATTTTAAAAAAAAAACCTGTTCAACCAAAAGACGGTTTCTTATTTTGTGCCTGCCATAGGCTGCAAACATCCATGTTACTCAAAAAAATCAAAAGAAAAGAATACCATCCATGTGTGTCAGTCTCTTGCTCCCTAATGCACACTGCTCTTTTGGATTTTTATACCTTCCACCCAAGTGCAAACATTGCACTTTTTCACTTTGCATTTCTTCATGTTAAATTTTCACTTTAGATAGATACAGATAGATCAGTATTGATATACTGTATCTCCATATCCATCTATCTATATATTTAGAATGATACTGATAGATATAGATATGTGCTGGATGAGAAAGTAACTGTACAGTTTGATAATACTCATAAAATTATAGAAAAAAGGGCTAGAAGAATATTAACAAATGCCATGCTGGCAAAGACCAATGACCACCGAGGCTAGCATTCTGTCTCTGTTAGTAGCTAGTCTAGATTAAATGGAAATACCCACCACATCACAATTCTGTTTCATGATAGTTCTCTCCTACAAGCGGAAGCCATTTAAGACTACCCAGTTAAGTAATGGTTAATGGATCTATTCTTTAGAAACCAATCAGAATTATTATTTTTTTAACTAACCCAGGCCATATTTGTTGTACAAGTTCTATTGCTTAATTATGTGTTGCTTGAAAACAAAATACTTTTTAGAGTACTTTTAAAATTCTTAGATATTTAATGTGCCAGTCTACTGGTCTCCATTGATAGAGATTCTAGCAGCACATGGAAGATACTAGATTATGGTGACAATCGTGAGCATGGGGAGAATACCATACAGTCCTAATGGTGTATTAGGGTGAAAAACTTGGAAAACAAGCATTAATCACAAGTTCCACGAGCCACCAAACCAAGATGCAGATAAGTAAATAGAAATACATTCTAGGAAGGTCTTTGAAGAGGCATATAGGAGATATAGTGGTTACTGCTAGATCTGAATTTCATAAGAACTCATAGGAATAAGTGTCATGTTTACCTTGGTCCTCCCAAGTCAGTAAGCGGCGGAAGTCAAAGATGATGAGAGGGACCTTAGAACCTCTGAGAGGCCTCATCTCCTGATAAGAGAGCAGCAAAGAGTTAATAGGCTAGGACTCCAGCATTAGGAAGTCAGAAAGAGGAGAAAGGTGCAGATGCCTAACAATGAGTAAAGAAACAGAAGACTTCAGTGCCAGAAGTACTCAAAGATTTCTGACCATGGGCAGAAAGAGGGAACTCCTGTTCTCAAAGCAGTTGTAAAGTTAGTTCCTGGCTTCTAATCTCCAGAGATGACAAAAAGAGAACAAGGGAGTTAGGAAGACAGAGAGAGCGAGAAGACAGAAAGATGACCATGGGAAAGAGGGAGCGAGAGAAGGAGGGAATAAGAGAACTAAAGAAAAGAACACCGGAAAGATTGCAGCATAAGTGCATCTCAAGCCTCCTCACAGACAAACCCGAATGTCAGCTTCGGCCCATTTTCCAGCCTGTTGCCTAGCAACATACTTAAAACTGCAAAGAGTGATGGCTTTGCCATTATTTTAATTGCTGTTATTGCAGTCCTGTGACAAACCTAACTTAGGCTTATAATTCTAACTCTAAAAAGACTTTTTTTTTTTTAAGCTAAAGATAGGCCTTAGTGCTTCAGTTGACAAAAAGAAAAGGATTCAAGCTGGTAGTAATATGCTGTAAGTAGGGAGGGGATATGTCATTCTGGTTGTGATGACCTTGGATCATTCCCCATTTTGCCAAAGGCTTTAAAATAAAACCAACAGCTGAATTTGTATACCTGTCAAGAGACTACTAAAATGATTTCCTAATCATGCTGGCCCATGACTAAGAATTCTCCTTTCTTAGTATTTCCATAAAACGCCATAGAAAAGTCTTTTTTTTTTTTTGAATGGCCATCACAGCACAGGTTTCCAAGTCCAAATTTCAAGGCAAAAAGAAAGAGAATTGTAATATAGTGCAGAGATAATGCAGTGATTAATTCCACTTTACTTGAAAACTATAATATCCCTCTTAGAAAACATAAGCTCCTGATGAATGCTATATAGAAAAACAAATTATTAAATTTTCTAGCAGGGCTACTGAATGGTAAGAACCACTTGAGATTGTAGCTCCATCTCCTTCCCACGTCCAGGTCCAACTGTCCAAGGGTTTTACATCTCACCAGCTTCTATCTGGGTCCAACATTGCTCCAATTCGCTCTTCACCCCTAATGCCAATCCTCTATATACGAAGAGAGAGAGCACTGAAATCGGACTCTCTGGCTGGTGGGTCCTTCCTTGATCATGTCCCACTTACAGGAAGTTGCATCAGAGAGATGAGATGTGTACAGAAAAGGCCCTGCCAGACAGAGAGGAAGGTTTAAATACTCTCTCTACTGCAAGTGGAGGACAGGCTTCAAGGAAAGATGGATTTATGCTGGACCCATGCAGCCACAAGAAGGGAATGGAGGGGCATAAGAGGGTGGCGAGGATGGAAAAATGCCAAAGTAGCTGGTAGAGTGTGGGGGTTTGGCAGAGAGAAACCTGAAGCAAAGGAGGGGCAGAAGAGAGAGGGGAGATGCGGGGCTGTGGTGGGCAGTGGGTGATTGTAGCAGAGAAAGAGACTGGACCAGAGGAGAGAGGGGGACAAATGTTGAATGAGCAAAAGGGGAGAGAGAGAGAGCGATGTCAGACCATGGAAGGCTGAGAAGGTGCAGGATGAAGGGAAGCTGGACACTGCTGAGATACAGAAGAATGTCTCAATTCTGCAAAGCATGGGACAAGCACAGATAATTCTAAGGAAGAGGAAAGGATTATAGAGCTTAATAGCTGGTATGGATGGGTGGACTAGATATGCTGTCTGGTCTTTGTTCTCTATGGAGTCGATCAGTCAGTGGGAGGCAACCTGCAAAAGTGCCCCAGTTGGCGTAGATCCCAGATATTCAATGCCAGGCAGTTTCCAGTGACTGACACTGGATATCCATATTTTTGGGCCAATGCTAATGTAACCGGCTAAACAAATATTCAGCACTGGCTAGTTAAGTTAATAGCAGACAAAGATAGGCCTGCTCTGTATGCAGCTTGAATATTGACAGTTATTGTGCAATATAACCGGTTAAATTTTTGGCACTGACTGCAAATTTTCTGCAGAGATAGTTGGTTATCTCACACTGAATATTTGCAGTTAGGCACCAAAATGCTATTTAACTGGTCAGCGGCTATTTGAATATCAAGGGGGGGGGGGGGGTACATTATTAGTCAGGGCTTTCTTTCTTCCTTTGTATCTTGCTCTTAATTTTTTCTAATATAGAGTGCATACAACCCTATCCTTCTAAAACTCTAGCAATCAAGTGTATACTTCAGTTTTCACCATTGGTTAATGTTAGACCGTAGTATGCCAGTGCATGTTGTTTGCAGCAATGCAGAACAAATATCCTCTATGGAAGAGGTTTAAACTTTTATGTCGACATTCTGTCATCTGCTCAAGGGAAAATTCAGAAGCATATTCTTACCTCACTTACACCCCTGGAGGGTGACACTCTTATTAGAGGAAGTCATCTTCTTCCCCCCATACTATCTTTCTTCAGAGACTCCAGTGTCAGCAACCTCATGACTACGAGATGTGCTTTATTACTGCTAATGAAAAAAACCCATAAAATCCGTCATCACAAAATAAGCAAGTTTAGAGTTATGTTGAAAAAAATCCATGCAAATGTCACAGTCCTTTTATAGCATAGCAATATTTAAGAACTCTATCAGCAAGAGCTGCTATGCGTCATGCACAGTTTTTTCCTACTCAAACACTTTTTAAGAGTGACATCCTCATTCAAAGGCAATTACCCTCTTCTCTAGACCATTTGTCTCTATACACTTCAATAACATTACTCATTAACATCAGAATTATCCCATATTAAACTCAGAAATTATCTCTACTGATTGACAATCTACGAATCCTACTCATCAGTGAATTAGTATGTTATAGTTTTACTAAAGGTCATGAGTTATTTAATGAAGTATCATATCTCTAAGTCTCTCTATTTTTCTCCCTTCCTGTCCTTCATTTTGAGCCCTCTTCTCCTCCAGTATAGATCATCTATTACTGTGACAGCCCTCAACCACCATTGAATTTGGTCTTTAGGCATCACCACTATGCAATCACTAACTGGGAATTCTCTCCACCCCAACCCATCCCAGGGGATATGAACAGGCTACTGGGCTTGATGGACCATTGGTCTGACCCAATAAAGCTATTCTTATGTCCTTATAATACTGCTTTTCACAACATTTTCAGTCTCAGCCCCACCTTCCTGTGAGTAGAGCAGCTTTCCCATTGGCTGGAGCCTAACATAGCTTCTGTAGTGGAAAAGGAAGGAGCATGGAGAGCTGTAGTTGGCTAAACTCTGGAAAATTATCCACACGACCATCTTTCTGGCTTTGAGACAGTTAATTTACAACTTTTTAGAATCCTGATGAAATCCTAGCCTTTTGAATCCTGAGCACATCTGACAGCAATTCCCCTCCCTAATAAATTTTTGGGTCCGAGGCATGGGCCTAGTTTGTCTATGACTTAATCCTGTTCTGAAAACAAGCCAACCTCTGCTCTTGCCCATCAACCTCCCTAGTTGTTACATAGGGCAAAATGCTGGTTTGTCCATGGTCCTAGCAATATACCCTCTTCCACATTTCAAAATGATTTCAGGTACCAAGAACACCATACCATATTGTTTCTTATACCCCGCAAATGTCACCTGGGAATCATTGTGGCTTACATAAGATTAATAAGGTTAGCAACATAGAGCTTATGAATCATAGCAAGTCTATATTGAAAACAGATGCGTTTTTAGCACCTTCCTAAATTGAAGATAGGAGGAGGCTTGATGTAAGCATAACACAAATTGCCTCTCACTGGACACAAACAAGGTGTTTGCTCAATACCGAGTGTGCTCAGCACCCACAAAATATGCTTCTACTGCCTAAAATAAATTAGGATGAATGTAACAGATTAAGGGATTTTCACTCCCCCATGCAAATATTATACTTCCAGGCAGCAAGAGATGCTAATCAAATGTGGAACTAGAGGTCTCAGCATGCACAGGGCTATGGAGCTCAGTGTTGAGTCACAGGGTTGGGACTCACAGGAGAGAGGTATTTCTACCCAGGCTGGGTTCAGTCTAGAGAGGTCCCCAAGGCGGAAAGAGGGATTCTCAAGTTTTCCCCAGCTGTCTGAGGTATGCTACAGCTATATTCGTTGTTTGGTGTGAGGCAAACAACAAGCAAAGTGTTTTTTGTGTCTGTGAAAGGTGTTTGTGTTCTTATTGCTTCTAGCAAGCCAGGCTAGCCTGCCAAACCTGGCTAGTTTACCACAATGAGTGTAACTAGAATTATCTAGAAAGAATAAGAGTAAATAGGACAAATATAGTACACATTGTTAGAGCTATTTAGGATGCATGTAAATATAGATTACTTAATTGTAACAGTTAACATATTTAGGAGGGTTAACATATTTAGAATGGTTAACTATAATACTGTGTAAACATAGCATACATATATAATAGTGTAATAATGCAAATGCAAACATGATACCCTAACCAAGGAGCTAGGAGGTTGACAATAATCACTATGGAATCCATCTGAATCTGTATTTTTAAAAATATTACAGATGTATTTGAAAACCGCTCTGAATTGACTCTCCAGTCAGTAGTGGTATAGAACAGTGTTCTTCAACTGCCGGTCCGCAGACCGGTGTCGGTCCGCAGAAAATTCCTGCCAGTCCACACAGGGCCAGTGAGATCGAAGCATTGACATTTCCTGCCGGTCCGTGCAGGGCCAGTGAGACCAGGAGGGCCTGATTCAGTACATGCCTGCAGCAGCGCAGTGATTAACTTTGGCTTTTGCTGAGTCGCGACCCGCTTCTGATGACGCAAATTCCTCTTTCCACAGAGGCGGTGCGAGCAAGTACTGAGAGCTGCCAGTGCAGGCAAGTACTGAGAGCTGCCAGGAGGGGAGCGGAATGAAGGTGAGGAAGCCTCTGTTGGAGGCAGGAAGCTTCTGGACAAGGGAAAATAAAGGTAGAGCTGCTACTTGACCTGGAGGGAGAGAGGGAGAAGGAGAGATGCTGCTGGGAGGGGAGAAGGGAAGGGAAGAGAGTTACTACTGGTCAGGGGAGAAGGAAAAAAGGAAGGAAACAGCTGGCAAGAAGATTAGAGGAGGAGGGGAAGGGGTCAGAGTGGAATGGAGAGATCAGATGAGGGAAAGGGGAGAGATGAGGAATGAGAAAGTAGAGAGATTGATGCTGGGAAGTGGGTCAGCAGAGAAATAAGGAGAGTGGGACAAAGATGCTAGATCTGGTGTAGTAGCGATAAAAATGATGAGAGCAGAATGAATCATGTAAAAAGGAGAGAGGGGCACAGGCTGGATGGAAAGAGGAAAGGGGGAAGGGCATAGAAAGAAGGCAGATACCATATGGAAGGGGGAGAGGGCAGACAGTGGATGGAAGGGGTTGATGCTGGATTGAAGAGATAGAGAGGGCAGACGCTGAAAGGAAGAGAGTGAAAAGAAGATGAAAGCAGAAACCATAGACAACAAAAGGTAGAAAAAAATAATTTTATTTATATTTTGTGATTAGAATATATCAGATTTGAAATATATATACTGCTAGAGCTGGTGTTAGACATAACTTGGGACTGCAAAGCCCAGGCAGTGCTTCTTTAGCTTCCAGCTGGCTTAGGGCGCTGTCTGACCAGAGGGCAGTTGCCCTAGTTGCACTCCCCTAAAACTATTCATGTCATGTGTGACTGCGGTATTCTGTTAGCATGATATTTCTGTGTAGCATCCTATATAATAAAACCCTAGCTGCGCATGCGCACTTACCTGCGTGCTTCCGTGATCTCTGATCTGTGATCAGTAGGTCTGTGGCAAGCAGGAGTGCGGATGCGGCGGCCAGACAACGCGGAGAAACAGCACAGCTGCCGACTCCCCCCTCCTGCCATCACTCACTGCCCAAACCACCACCGCCAAAGCCTCCTCCTTCTGGCCGGCTCACCCGCCTTTAAATTAAAAGAAAAGTGCTGCACCGTGCTAACGCTGGCCTCGCCGTCTTCTGTCCACTGTGGCCCACCCTCTCTGACTACTTCCTGTTTCCGCTAGGGTTGGCCGCAGTAGATAGAAGATGCCGAAGCCAGCGGTAGCGCGGTGCAGCGCTTTTCTATTAATTTCAACGCGGCGGCTGTGAAGGGGGCGGCGGAAAATGCTGATGCTGCACAGGGAAGGCTGGGAAATACTGCTTCACAGGCAAGTGTGAGACAGCTAGCACCCGTTAATGTAATGGGCTAAAATACTAGTCATGTAATAATTTGGCTTGTTCAGTTCTCTTGATAGGAGAGGGGATATAAGTGAAGGGGAGGGGAGACAGGGGTTTTGTTGATCCTTGCTCTGTATTATTTGTATTTATAAAATGATAGTTGTACAGAATATTGTTTCTTTTTATACTTTAATAAAATATGTTCAATATAAAATCATAACTGAGGCTTGTGCGGATGGGATCAGATGGTTTGCAGGGACTGAGCTCACGGAGACGGGAGGAAATGTTTTTTTTTTTTAATTTCAGTCTTAGTAGTTTGCCGGTCCACAAAATAATTATTTTATTTCCGCTGATCCATGGGTGTAAATAGATTGAAGAACACTAGTATATAAGCTTCCAATAAAGATAAAGATAGTTCTAAGCATTTTTTTGAGTAAATATTATATTCAGCACAACTTAAGCCCAACCTATAATTCCTAACCAGGTTAGAAACCTAATCGGAGCCAGCAGGGCACAATTTATTCCCTTATTAACAGTGACAATATAATGTTGGTGATCCATCCTGGCTATTAATTCCTGCTCACATTGTGCTCGTCATTATCTGTCGGCTGGAGCTGGGCTGATTTGGCTAATTCAAAAACATGATATATGTTTCTTCTGCAGCTTCATTTTTTATTTCTCAGCTTAATTTCTTTTACTATTAATATTATTTTAAACTTCAAAATGAAAATCAAGGCCACATTTATCAGGCCACAGAATGGATTCCCTGTTTCAAAAGGTTTTTTTTTTTTTTTCCTCTTCTGTCATTTTTCACGGACACCCCTGGAGGCAAGAGTCTCTGTTTCTTTTGTTTCATTTTCCTTTTTTGTTTCCCATTCTATCTCATATCTCTCATATCAAAAGGAAACAGAGGACAGATGAGGAGACAGAGCTGCAGGAGTCAAATCTAAGTGAGAAAAGATCCTCTGTTGAATGTGAAACAGACTCATACATGAGTCACGTGAGAAGATGGATTGCACCAGCTATGGCAATTCAAAGAAACAGAGCCTCCTGCTAGTTTTTGCCCCCCCCCCCCTATACCCCAGCTCTTTTCATTGGAAATAGCACTGTTTATAAAGTCACATAAAGAGTGACATGAAGGTCTTTGTTAATGTCCCTCTGTAGAGAGATCAATACAAGAACTAGGAGAGGGGGTGACCTGATTGTCCACTTGTTTTAGATGGCTTGCTAAATGTGATGCTGCACAGGTTTTCATAGAAGACTTACTCAAGGATATTCTACAAAATAAAAAAATAGAGGAGTGGAGGAAAATTAATCTTATTGCTGCAAAAACCTCTCCACCAGATTCCTAAGCATTTCACTATGAATGAAAGAAAAAGCCTCGGGTTAATGGTGAGCCTGTATATGCTCGACCTCCATCTCCCACATCATTGGCAGAAAAAATACTTTCATTCATGTGGAAAAGGCCAATTGTTAAGTGAAGCAAGGATATGCCTTTGGTTCATTAGTGTGCCGTAAATCAATTTAGCATGCTTAATTTTTTTTTTTTTAGCTCTCATTACTCTACAAATTGTATATTAAGTGGATTAGGGGGTACAACAGGGAAGATTGAAGAATTTTATAGAGGTGTGAAACATAGAAACATAGAATATGATGGCAGAAAAGGGCTGTAGCCCATCAAGTCTGCCCACGCTAATGACCCACCCCCAGACTTCACCCGGCTAGAGATCCCACATACATATCCCATTTCTTTTTGAAATCGAGCACGCTGCTGGCGTTAATCACCTGCAATGGAAGTTCATTCCAATGATCGACTACCCTTTCGGTGAAGAAATACTTCCTGGCGTCGCCATGAAATTGCCCACCTTTGATTTTCAGCGGATGACCTCTTGTGGTTGAAGGTCCTTTAAGAAAGAAGATATCGTCTTCCACCTCGATGCGGCCCGTGATATATTTAAAAGTCTCAATCATGTCCCCCCTCTCTCTACGTTCCTCGAGCGAGTATAGTTGCAGTTTATTCAGTCTTTCCTCATATGGGAGGTTCTTGGGTCCCGAGACCATCCTGGTGGTCATTCGCTGAACCGACTCGATTCTCCGCACATCTTTTTGATAATGTGGTCTCCAGAACTGAACACAATATTCAAGATGAGGTCTCATCATGGATTTGTACAGGGGCCATTGACTAAATACTGTAAAGAGGAATAATTTAATTTATTTTATTTTATAAACAAGTAAATGTACACATCCTGGGGGGTGGGGTAAGGGGAGGGAATGGAATTTTATGATTTTATGAATGGTTTCATAAAGGTTTGATTTATTTGTTTGCATATTAGTTGGGAGGGAGGGGAAAATTTCTTTATTGTAGTAATATTTGAAAGTTTGCTGCTCTTACTATGCAATGTATATATATGTGATTCATTTATGGCGCATTTGTAGTTTGAAAATCAATAAAGAATTTTTTTATTTTTTTTTAAAGTGGATTAGGGGGTAATTCTATAAATGGGTGCTTTCTTTTAGGCACCCTGATGCAGAGCCATGAGAACCCATTCTATAACAGCATCTGGGTGCCGAGATTCCATTCCAGGTGCCTGCAGTTATACTAATCATAGACCTAATGCAACTATGGATGTCTAAATGCAGATAGGGTGAGTGCAGCATAATGCATTATGTAAGTTACATGCATAAGTGTCGGCCCTGCCCATGCCCCTCCCATGTGAACCCCCCCTCCCTTGCATTTATATGATATGCCTCTTACACCTGCTCTTATAAAATAGCACTCAGTTGATTTGCTGCCTATACATTTACACATATAATTTCTTTATAATGTCACTGGGGTACTAATAGTTAAATATTAGTGGAAGTCAGAAAAATATTAGAGTTCAAATAAAAGAACTGTCTTCTCATTCAAATTGGTAACCAAACTTCAGGATTGCAACCGTCACGTTTGAAAGTCACTCAGAGGTATAGAGTTCTTCAAGAAGAGAGTTGCGCCCTCTAGTGATGAACCAAAGTATATTTTTCAGTCGTTGCAACTTTATTAGTTCTGGTTACGCTCCAAGTTTGATTACAAAAGTAAATAAATAAATAAATAAATAAATAAATGTCTTTACAGTCTTTCAAACACTTGTATGAAAATACTTTGTTTTTTCTTATCTTTACAAATCTTTTCAAATGAACATCGCTCTGTGAGAAAATTGAGAGCAGTTTAATAATTCAGTTTATAACAGGTTCGGGGTCTCTACGTGGCCCCGTTTCGATTCCTTCTTCAGGAGACCCTATTGTATGTAAATTGAAAAACCTTTTCAATGCTGATAGAATGCTTCAAGTTTGCGATGTGGTAACATCGTCAAAAGAACGCTGTCGGTGCTGTGAATTTAAACTGTCAGAGAAAACATAGCATCAAAATATGCTATGTTTTCTCTGACAGTTTAAATTCACAGCACCGACAGCGTTCTTTTGACGATGTTACCACATCGCAAACTTGAAGCATTCTATCAGCATTGAAAAGGTTTTTCAATTTACATACAATAGGGTCTCCTGAAGAAGGAATCGAAACGGGGCCACGTAGAGACCCCGAACCTGTTATAAACTGAATTATTAAACTGCTCTCAATTTTCTCACAGAGCGATGTTCATTTGAAAAGATTTGTAAAGATAAGAAAAAACAAAGTATTTTCATACAAGTGTTTGAAAGACTGTAAAGACATTTATTTATTTATTTATTTATTTACTTTTGTAATCAAACTTGGAGCGTAACCAGAACTAATAAAGTTGCAACGACTGAAAAATATACTTTGGTTCATCACTAGAGGGCGCAACTCTCTTCTTGAAGAACTCTATACCTCTGAGTGACTTTCAAACGTGACGGTTGCAATCCTGAAGTTTGGTTACCAATTTGAATGAGAAGACAGTTCTTTTATACATTTACACAAGCAAATGGGACCTACCGTATATACTTGACTATGAGATGAGATTTTTGGGCCAAAAAAAGGCCCCAAAATGGGGGTCTCATCTTATATTTGGGTCAGCGCCCACCTGCCCCCCCCCCCTTCTCGGATTCATTGCTGTCCTTCATGGGGCCTGCCGTATGACCTGGTGGGCTGGGACAGGAGGGATCCCTCCCGTCTCCTGTCCTGGCCGACTTTGACAATTGTTTAACCTCCCTCCCGCCTCCCCTTGCATACCTTTTTAAATCCCAGGTGGTCCAGCAATGTTTCCACACTCCTGCCCCATGCTGAGCCCCTCTGAATGGCTGCTGGGAGTTCTTGCAGTCCAACAGTGTACTGGGCAGGAGTGAGCTTTTTGCACACCTGCCTGGTGCTGAGCCGCTCGCTGAATGGCTGCCACCAGTCCTTATGGGACTCGTGAGAACTGGCAGCAGCCATTCAGGGAGCGGGTCACGACCGGGCAGGAGCATAAAAGCTTGCTCATGCCCGGTACACCGCTGGTCCATGAGAACTTGAGGCAGTCATTCAGGGAGGGGCTCAGCTCAGGGCAGGAGCACAGAAAGCTCGCTCCTGCCCAGTGCATCGCTGGACCTCCAGGGATTCAAAAAGGTACATGGGAAGAGATGGGAGGGAGGTAAAAACATTCCAGTGACTATGCCATAATCCCCAGTAAATCATTGATGTTCACCTCATTTATTTATTACAAGAAATCCATGTTGTCTCATGAAATTACTTGTTTTTATGTCTTTTCATACTTTATAAATTTCAATCCGGTATCTATTTAGTATCAATCATTCATAATGAGAGCATTCAATCAATTGTGTTTGATGGTGGATCAAATGTCTTCTTGTTCCACTTATTGTTCTCATTCGTAGTTTATGACATTGTTCTACTTATGTAAGTTGGTTTGTAACTCACTCAGAATTGTTAGATGGTTTGAGTGATACATTTTTAAATAAATAAAATTTAGGTGAAGAGGTAAATTTTAATCACTTTTCTAAAGTTTAGGAGCCCTTCAAGGGATCTGATTTGTGGGGATAGTTGATTCCAGCAGCTTGGTGACAAAGGCATCTAAAAGAATCGAAGGATAAATGGGTTGAGAAAAATGAAAGCTGGTGTCTTAGGTATAGTTTAGATTGAGCTGGAACCCAAACAGCAACAGAATAAAATTGCTGGGTATAAAACAACAACAAAAAAAACATTCTCTAAAATACAAATATTCTTACTTCAATTCTCAGTATAAAACACTTCCATACAATTCTGCAGTTAACTATCACAGTTTCAATTGTTGTGATACAGTGTCTGATTAAATGTCCGTTATTAAGGGTAGAAGTTTATTAACATGGGTTATTTTATTGTTAACCCGTATTATTAGTAACTAGGTCTCATTACATAAAATAGGACCTGTACTAAAATAGCACAGGTTGATGATAAAATAAACAATCACATACGGTCGGTGCATGCGTCGGGGCTTGATTCAGATCGCCCTCATTTGCATGATTCGTAAATCAGACCCCCGGACATGGATCGGATCGGATCCCTCATGGATTGGATCTGATCCGTGCTCTTTGTGAATCTAGCCCTAAGTTGTCCATTATATTGCTATAGTCATTTTAGCATTTAATGTGTGCTAAATCGGTTAATGCCTCTTCATGGATTTCCCCCTACATGGTGAAAGACACAAAGGCACCTATTTTATATAAAACATTCAGGTGCTTATTTGTTACTATAAAATTCTAAGGGTAACAAATGACAGCTATTGAGGTAGATTGAGGTCACAGCCATTTACATACACTTGCTGTGGAGCAGGCATAGATGTTATCACGTAAGGCTCATCTCAAAATCAAGAATAGTAAGTTATATAATGTATTTCATAATTCCACCATAAGTATTGAAATTGTTTTGTGAGGGAGGAAAAAGAATTTAGAAACTTAGGGCTCATTTTACAAAGCTGTGATAGAGGTTTCTACCGGAGGTCAGCAAGGTAAATGCTACAGCGCTCATTGGAATTCTATTAGCGCTGGAACATTTACCTCGCCAGGCCGCGGTAGAAACCTCTACCGCAGCTTGGTGAAAACCAGCATTAATTACTCAAGGTAGCATTCATTGCCTAACTGATCTCCCAGCCTTTTTAATATTGTTTTTTAAAATATTGCTTCATGTTTTATAAATTTGTGACTCCTCTGAAAATTGCCTCTGCCAGAAAAGCAGTGGTTGGAGATTTTTCAGTAGGTCACTGAGGTATGAAGATGTGGCTAGAAAGTCTAGAGATTGGAGTAAGGGGCCCTTTTTCCCCTTGTGCGTGTGTGTGTGGGGGGGGGGGGGGGGGGAAGAGTATAAAAGAGAATTTCAGAGGAAGTTCAAGGCTTTTAGTGATCCTGTATCTCCCAACAAGGCCCAGTGTGCCAAGAGAGACTCCTGTTGACCCAGGAGGAGACAGAGACATTGTACTTAACTAATGAAAGATTATCTAAGGGTCTGGTTTATCCTATCCTCCCAACAAGAACCTACATTTCTGAGAGAGACCCCCCTTTGGTCCCCGGGGTGGGAGGAAGGGGGTGAGAGAGAAGGATAGAGAGGAAAATAAATACCCTGTCAGAACAAGATAAAGAGTGAGAGAGAGAAAACGTGGTTAGACTGTTAGAAAATGTTTTGAACCTGCTGACTGCCTATTCATCTGAAGAAGTGAACATAGTTAATCCAACAGCAAATTATACAAAGAGTTCCCATTTGTTCAATTGCAACACAGACTTGGCTGTTTTCCTTCAGCGAGAGGGCAGCACTTGGTCTGAGTGAGGCGATTGAGACCTGGGATTTTATTTCCTATGGCCTACCGGAGTTATCCAATCCCAGTCTGCTCCCAAGCTCAAGTAAGAACTGTGAGACTGTGAGTATCTGAAAGTGAAAAATATCTTTTTGTAAGCTCTAGTTGTGGAGTGCCTCAGACCCCAAAGAGCTGGCCGGAGCCCATGGGTCACATGTGAGAGGAGCCAAGGTTACAAATATTTCTAATATTTTTCCAAAACTCTGTGGCATGACAGAACCAAGAACATGAAAACTTATATAATAATAATAATTTTATTTTCTTGTATACCGCCCCACCAGCAGTTCTAGGCGGTTCACAACAGAAGAACTGAAACATTTTAAAAAACACAACTATTATAATTACTACATCCATTAAATACAGCATCAGATAAAAAGTACATTTAAAATACAGAACCTAATAAAAAATACCTTCTTAAATATCAACATTCCTGTTTATCAAATAGGTGAGTTTTCAATAATATCCTAAATGTAAGATAAGAATAGGCTTGAACAATCAGCGGACTCATCCAGGAGTTCAACTTCCCCGCCTGTATTCCAATGTCCTGTCCAAAAAAAGTCTTATAGCGACAGGCCCTTGGGGTAGGGAAGAGGAACTGGTACATTTTAATGAATTAAACAGTTTCAGGTAAAATACCAAATAGGAAGGTAATAAACCAAAAAGAGCCTTATAACAGATACACCCAAACTTAAAAAATACTCTGTCCTCAAAAGGCAGCCAATGCAGTCTAGCATAAAAAGGGCTAACATGATCATACTTCTTAAGACCAAAGATTACACGAACTGCTGCATTCTGAACTAATCGAATGTGCACAAAACTGCACAGGCCTAGCAAGAAGACAGTCCCTTCTCAGTGGAGCTTACAATCTAGTTGACAAACCGGTATTATGGACAGATGGATAGTGAAGATCAAACATGGCTCTGAAAGTACAGTCAGGGTGTTATTCAGGCATTTTCTATTTTTCTCTCCACCTTTGCTTTCACCCAGTACTGAATGGCTGGTTGCAATGTAATCCGTAAGCTTTACCCAGGTAATTGTTTAGTTACCCAGGTAACATCACTGGCAAAAGCAATACTTTTGAAGATTTGTATGTGTTCTGGTTTTGACCCTTTGCAGTAACTCAAGGACAGTATTCCATCCAGTAAATGTGTATTCTCAGTCCCAGCAAAGCTTATTGTATGCACCTGTCCTTGAAGCTGGCTCTTCTGTGAAGTGATTAAAGCCAGGCTCATGTTGGATGAACTATGTGCAATTTTCCAAAAGTCATCCCAGTATTCGTAACAGCTACCACAGGACATCTCTCCTGCAATTTATTATCTTTGCACTCATTTGTTTTCCTTCAGGCAGTCTTTGAGATACAATATCCAGTGACCTCTGGCAAAGGATGAGAATGGAGAATACTGTTATCCACCTATTATGCAGAAGTGGTAACAAATAGCTTTATAAGGCTGACAGAGAGGGATGAAGCAGGAAGTTGGTGAGCTCAGACAAGGCTTCACCACTGCTGTTCTTTTCAGTGGTTGACTTGTTACTGGTAATCTTATGGTTTCATTACTAGGGAAAAAAGGGATCGAATGATTCTACTGACCAAACAGCAGCTATATTAATGGAATACAGAGGCAATCTTTGTGCTTTTGTGATGGCACATAGGCCAGTATACATGGCACTCACAAACACAGAGGTATAGGCCCTGATTCTCATAACAGGTAGGCATCAGTAGGCACTTTACCACTGCCTAACTTAATTTTTTTAATTGGTAATAAATGGCACGGTAATTGACTGTTTTGTTTAAAACCAATAAAAAAATTTTTTTTAAAAAATATATAGGAGAACGGAGACTATCTCTCATCCATAGATGTACCTGCTGGCGCCTATGTAAAAAGTAGGTGTGGTTTATGCTAGAAGTGGACGTAGGCACCGGTAGATACCTCTATGGACATGATTCTCATCGAAAGTAGGTGCCAGAAACGTAGGCCTGTAAAACACTGGCCTACATTTTTGGTACCCACTTTTGACGGGACTGCAATTCTGCAAACTGCGCTATTACTTGATTTACACATGAATGGCACTGAAGTTCTGGGTAGCCACCGATAATGGTGCCATTTAGAGAACCCGGGCCTCAGTGAATACATGCCTGTTGGCTAAGGGTGGTGAATTCCAAATCGCGCTCCCTCTTTTACTAAGCTGCGGTAGAGGTTTTTACCACAGACCAGAGCGCTAAATGTTCCAACGCTGCTCTGATGCTCATAGAATTCCTATGAGCGTCAGAGCAGCATCAAAGCAATTAGTGCCCCAGTCCGTGGCAGAAAACTCTACTGCGGCTCAGTAAAAGAGGGCCTTAGCGAGCACTAAAGTGATCTAGGCGGTTTACATAAAAGAAGAACTGGACAATCAGTGAAAATACAATTGCACAAAAAAACCACCATTGTTACAACCTTAAAAGAGCTCCTAATTTAAATAATGAATTTGTCAAATAGGTTGGTTTTAACTATTTTTCAAAAAGAACAATATGACAAGGCTTGCTGGATGCATTCACCCAACCAAGAGTGCAGTTTGCCTACCTGAAACGCCAATGTCCTATCTAGAAAAGTCTTATATCGACAAGATTTTAGCTTGGGATAGGTAAATAGATACAGTCTTCTAGTCTCCCTCATAGGCCTATACAGTTTGACATGGGAGGAAAGGTAGATTGAAGAAAGTCCAGATACCATTTTAAAACAAGTGTAAGCAAATTTAAATAATACTCTTGCTTCAATAGGTAACCAATGCAATAGCCGGTAGAACGGGCTAATATGGTCATGCTTTTTTAGGCCAAAGATCAATTGGATTATCCTCAGTCTTCTTAAGATTTTCTTGTAGGATCCTAAATAGATTATATTGCAATAATCCAAAATAGACAAAATTAGCGCTTGTACCAGTAATCTAAATGTAGCAGGATCAAATTATTTTGTGATGGTCTGCAATTTCCATAAAAACAAGTCATAGCATAAGAACATAAGAATAGCCTTACTGGGTCAGACCAATGGTCCATCAAGCCCAGTACCCGTTCTCACGGTGGCCAATCCAGGTAACTAGTTCCTGGCTAAAACCAGGGAGTAGCAACATTCCATGCTACCAATACAGGGCTTCCCCCATGTCTTTCTCAACAACGGATTATGGACTTTTCCTCCAGGAACTTGTCAAAACTTTTCTTAAAACCAGGTACGCTATCCGCTCTTACCACATTCTCTGACAACGCATTCCAGAGCTTAACTATTCTCCAAAAATAGACCTGTCTATCCACTGATCTTAGCCAGTCAGTCAATGAATATTGGTGCTAATCAGCTATGCCAAGGGACATAGTGTGACAAACCCAAGGAAATCATACAAACCCCGGTACAGAAGGGCAGACCAGGTCAGAGCCCATGACAGTAATTTAGCTGACTACCCTATGAACAATGAAGAAGGGACTGAGACAGAACAGGAAAGGTTTATCTTACCTAAGGCAGTGCTAAAGCAAAGCAGGAAATCTCTGTCCTACTATTATCCAGTTCCTGTAAGGCAGAAAACAGACAGACAGTTTTCCCTCAGAGAAACGTCCCAGGCTGAGGAAGGAAAGCCCTTCCCCCACTGAAGCCAATGGGGTGTGAGGTTTTTTCTCAGCTTAAAGCGAGGCTCAGCAGAGAGCAGAGGACAGGATGGGAGGAGAGACAGGAAGCTCAGAATGGGACTGAGCTTACCCCAGACCAGGCAGACAGCCCTGATTAGGAAATGAGAGAGGAGCAAGTTGAGAGAAACTTATCTTGAATATTCTTTTCTTCAGAGCTAGATGAGGCAATGATAGTGGAAGACAATAGTGCTGCAACTGAGGTTTGGCCAGAGCAAATGGAAGTGGCTTGAAACAAACATGAGTCTTTTGGATGTTTTCCATGGCTGTTTTTTTCCTCTGGTAAACAGACTTTGTGGGCTACCAGAGAGGATAATTTTGGACTGTAAATTTTGGACTGTTTTCTACATTTTTTTCTCTGTGCTTTAAGCAAAGGGACAGTATCCTTCACTGTATAAAACAGTGATTAAATTGAGCCAAACGCTAAGCAGGAATTTCAGCCTGTTGGTTACTCTGACTCACTGTTCATAGAACTCCATGTGAGGATCCCACCAGCTGTTAGCTGTTACTATAGCAGTCTGTTAATTGCATTTAGCCTGCATGCTTCTCAGAAACATATTGAAAATCTCTGAGTGTAAAACTATGTTTTCTCTGGTAAACATCATCTCCGTTTTTGATTGAGTTCATCTTTGAGAACCAGTTTTTGCTGTCTCCTGCCTAAATGCTACAGAGCTGTCTGTGTGCTTCGCAGAAATATAAATTGCTCTGTCTCTTTCTCATGGCTACCTGTTCTAGCAGCCCAGTAGTGCTGGTCTTTAATCACTGCCATAAGCTCCTCCTTCCTGCAGCTTAGGAATAAGGAGTTGCTTATTTCAGCTGCTGTAAAACATTGAAGCATTTAAACCAGGAGTAGGGAACTCCAATCCTCGAGAGCCGTATTCCAGTCGGGTTTTCAGGATTTCCCCAATGAATATGCATGAGATCTATTTGCATGCACTGCTTTCAATACATATTCATTGGGGAAATCCTGAAAACCCGACTGGAATACGGCTCTCGAGGACCGAAGTTTCCTACCCCTGATTTAAACTATATGATTGTATTCTTTTCCTTGCATAAAGTATGACTAACCTTAGACTCTGATGAAGAGGACTGTATATAATTTGCCTACTAAAGTCCAGAGCTGGCAATAGAATTAAAGTTTGTTTTGAGGAACCTTTTCTTTTTGGTTATATTTTTATGCTCACATTGAAACCTGTGATGGACTATGCTTTTGAGGCCAGTGGCCAAATAAAGTTTATATTTCTTCATTAAGGCCAATCTTACTAAAGGGTATTCTTTGCAAGACCTGTGAAAGAGCAATTATAGGCTGTTGCCTAGAGGTAAAAATCCTGAGAGGCTCCCCTAGTTCCAGGGGGACCGTGCCAGATTGGATCAACGTGTCATTACCTGACTGCCCGGGACATTTTGGGGGGGCACAAGTGTGACAATAGCCAGTGACTGGGCTATATGCTGATATTAAAACCTCCCCAAAGGAAAACAGACTGTGAAGAGCAATGATCTTGATGAGGCATTTATTATGAAAATGATCATACATACCAGGTCAGTATTCACTCATTGGTATAAAGATAAATAAATAAAACCTGTAAAGGACCAAAATCACTATACTGAGTGAATACTGACCTGGTATGTATGATCATTTTCAGATGTCAATCGCACACATTATGCTTCCACATTTGTTATGTTTTTTTTGTTTTGTTTTGTTCAGATGTTACTTAAATACATTGCTTTTCTCTGTTTTGTTGGATGACTTCACTATTTCCATCAGTATGTTCTTAGATTGGTTTTTGGACCTTTCTTAGCTCCTGTGCCCTTCACACTTTTTTCACAATTAATCCCTCAGACACTTCTTTAGAGAATCCTTCCTCATTCACTTTATTTATTTTCATTTTGCACCCACGGAATTGGTCACCATTTTAGCTATTGTTAAAATTTTTTTATATTTTATCTTATGCTTCACATTTTTAATTCTCCCCTCCCCCCAGGACCCCTGAAGAAGGCTTTTTGTCGAAACACGGCCTGTGTAGGGTTCGCATCCCATCACACATCAGTCATTCATTTAGGCCCTGATTCTCCAAAAGTGCGTCCCGAGTTTAGGCAGCTGTAGGCGTCCTACAGCTATCTAATCAGCCAATTGGGATACATGTTTAAAAAAAAAAAAAAATGCTCCCCAGGCAGGCCGCCTATATTGAAGGCGAGGCCCGTAAGACACCTAGGCCCTGATTCTGTATAGGACACCCGGGAGAGGCGTCCTATTCAGAATCGGCCTACACTAGCGGGCCGCGGCCTGTCCGATCAGATGCCGCCCCCCGACAGACCTTAGACTTAGTGGGGATGGGCAGACCCGCTATGCCTAAGGCCTGATTGGTCCAGGCTTCTAGAGCCTGGGCCAATCAGGCCTCAGGCTTCGGCGGGATGGGCCGGGAAGGGGCGAGCCCGCCTCATTTCGACCAGGCGGGCCTACAGGCTGGAGGGCAAGAACCGTCTGGCCTGAAGAACAGGTTAGTTTGGAGATTTGGGGGTTGTTAGTGCCGGAGGGGCGGGGGGTGCGTCTTCGGGCAGGAGGGATTGGACACCCTCCTGCCAGCAATCGGTAGTGTCGGGGTGGGAGGGAGATCGGTAATGTCGGGGGGGGGGCGCGGTTGGTAGTGTCGGGGGGGGTTCGGTAGTGTTGGATGGGGGGCATCCAATCGGACAGGCCGCGGCCCGCTATACTTATAGCGGCAGAGAGATCCCTTGCCGCGATAAGTATAGCGGCTGCGTCTACTTACAATGTAGACCAGCATTTTGCTGGCCTACATTTTAAGGTTTCTTCCTCTACTAGGGAGACGCGTAGAGCCACCTAGGTTCGCCTAAGGCCTGCCTAAGGCCCATAGGCGAGCTTAGGCGTCTTGCGGGTCTCCCTAGGCTCCCGGAGGCGCCTTCAGGCCTGCCTGGGGAGCATTTTTTTAAAAAAAACGTGCATCCCGATTGGCTGATTAGACAGCTGTAGGACGCCTACAGCTGCCTAAAATCGGGACGCACTTTTGGAGAATCAGGGCCTTAGTGTACATTATTTTTTGGATTTGTACTTTTATTTTGTCATAATAAACGCCTCATCAATATCATTGCTCTCCATAGTCTGTTTTCCTTTGTTTTTTGGATCTCTGTTCTTTGACTGTGGAACATTTGGGCTTTTGCTTTGTTTGCTGCTTTTGGGCTATCTGCTGACCAGAATATTCAGTAAGAGATAGCCAGCTATTCCCCACTGAATATTTGCGTTTAACAGGCTTAGCACTATTTTACCGGCCAAGAACAATTTCTGGTCTATTAAATAACACTGAATATCATGAGAAATGTTTTCACTCCTAAAAAAAAATATTCCCTATAGTAAAAATACTGATGATGCAATTAGTCTCTCTGGGCCTGATATTCAAAATGGGCAGGAGAGGCTCCTGCCTGCTTAAATCACTCAGGGCTCTCCTACTGCCACAGAAGCCACAAGGGTAGTAATGTGAGAGCTGCACATTCATTTTGAAGTTGCAGCTGCTAAGAACAGGAGTGAGTGGGCTTTACTCCTGCTCTCATTGCCTTATAACAGAATTAGAATTATTCATGGTAAGTTTAAATGTCACTGTAACTCCAAGAAGTGCATCCAACACCAAAGGATACACAAAGATTATCAAAATCAAAGAGCCAATCAGGAAACAAGAACTAAGATGACCAGAAATACAAAACACAACTAAGTATGGACTAGCTATTACAATGTCTCATAAAGCAGAATATCTTTTGCTGGAATCCAGCAGCCTTCCAACATAATAATTACAGGTTTGGGGGAATGGAGGCGAGGCTGAAATTTAACAAAACTGGAAAGGAACTTGTCATTTCAGGACTTATTCTTCTCACTTTGATTTATCAGAAATATCAAGAGGGAAATATTACATTTGCCATGTTCTTTCAAAATAATGCCGATGCTTAATATTAATAAGTTATTCAAACTATAGGATGCAGAGTAGGTAAGAGCATAAAAGATGGTGTCCCAACTCTATTAGCTGGTGCTCTACAGAGGACAGGGGCAGCACACCGCTTTTGATCCATCTTTACCCTTCCTCTTTGCTCCAAGGTAGAGAAGGACATGGTGAGCGATCCCCGCGGGAAGCCGCGGCGTGCTGTGGTGGGGTCGCGGGCTATGGAGACTCCATAGCCAAATTGCCGCAGACACGGGAACAAAAGTTTTCACCGCCCGCAAGAACGGTGAAAAGATTTGTACCCGCAGGCAAATGTACCCCCTTCTATGTGACCGCGATTTACCGTGTCTTCACCGTGTCTGATTCTTCCGGCGGCCATGCTGTCTCGGCCATGCTGCCTCCTCCAACTCTCCACTGCCGACTTGTACGTTGCCACATTGACTCCGCCCCTTCAATATACTGGCTCCTGATTAGTCAGTTCTTACTGCTCAAACAGGGGACCAATCGCTACTGCCACACATGATATTTAATGGGTTGTAGTGGCGCAGCAGTAGCGATTGGGATTGGGGAGCTGAGAGGACTGGAGTCGCTGCCTGGACTGGAGTCACTACGGACTTGGAGGAGCTGAAAACTTAGTCGGCTCGGCGCTACAACTAGTTGTAAGAGGTAAGGCGTACACTTTCCTACTGCTTGCCTGCCCAGGGTTTCCGGGGGGGGGGGGGGGTCATTCTTTGCTCCGGTGACCGGTTGGAATCTAGTTGAGCTGCTCTTGATGGTTGTTTTTTTTTTTTTAATCTACTAGTGTATCCATTCCCATGGGTTACTGAATACTGAACATGTGCTGCAACACTGGAGGAATCCAGCACGTGTTCAGTAACCCATTGGAATGGATACACACACTGCTTTCCAGTTTCAACACGTGGCGTGGGAGAAATTGTTGCATCCTTCCCTGCTCCCTGGAAAGTACAGGTTGTGTTTTGTTTTGTATAGTTAAGTAAGTTGTAAAGAATGTTTCCTTTATACGTTATTAAAGATAAGTATATAAAATCATACCTGTTTGAAGCTTTTATGGATGCTGCGGGGACGGTGACGGGCGGTGAATGGGATGGCAGTGGTGACGGGGCGGTGAAAGGGATGGCAGTGATGTGATGGGGCGGTGAAGGGAATGGGGGTGACAGGGCGGTGTAGAGGATGGTGGGCCGGGGCCGGGGCGGTGACAGGGACAGATTTTTTCCCCGTATCATTCTCTACTCCAAGGCAGTAGCCAGAAGAGACCAGAAAGGGAAGGGAAAGAGGAGGAGGAGGAGACAAATTTCAAGTTTATTTAAAATGTCTTATACCGCTCAATCAGACTTCCGAGCGGTGTACAATAAAAAATACAGCTTTTGTCATATAAAATAGGGGTGAACATTTGACAAATAGAATCTACATAATAAATTCAGACAAAGACGGACAGAAACAAATGGAAAAAAGGGAGGAATGCCAATATTTTTAAAAAGAGAACAATTAAGGAAAAAACGACAGAGAGGGGAAGGATGTTGCCATCTGCAGTCAACATGTGTTTAGCCCTTACAAGGACAATTAGATATCGAATGCGTCTTGAAACAGAAATGTTTTTAGCTTTGTTTTAAAATGAAGCAAAGATACTTCTTCACGAATGTAATTAGGAATAGAATTCCAAAGCGATGGCGCAGTCACTGCAAAGTTATTTGATCTTATCGTGTTAATATGCTCTCTAATCCATCATCCTATCCCCCCACCCTCAGTCCTGTCATTTTCAAGGCCAAAGGGCTGACGCAGAAGTTAAATAATTGTGTTTAGGTCCTTTAAGTAACAAATAAATAAATAAAAGGAGTAGTGTGTGTCGTAATAACAGCATTTTTTAAGAGCAAATTTTTTTCCCAAATGAAATACAGGTACTTGTCGACTTACGACCGCAATTGGTTCTGACTGACAGGTCGTAAGTTGATCGGGACACAAGTTGGCCTATGTTAGATTATGTTTAATGGATTCGAACCGACAGCTCACGCGCCCTTTAAATACTGAAGAGAGTGATCGCAATAAGCTACTTCGCGCCCCTTCTAAACTTTGGAAGAAGTTCCCAAACCTGCCGAGTGATGCGCGGGAACACGGCGACAGAAAGGAGGCAACCAGCCATTGATGCCGGCTTACTCTTGCGCTGCATAGTACTGCTGCGTAGCGAGATTTGGGAGTGCTGGAAACTGTCGTAAACGCGTCATAAAGTCGAAAAGTCGTAAATCGCATAGGTCATAAGGCGGCGAGTACCTGTATATCATTTTCCGTGCTTCTCGCTGGACTATCTTTTTGTGACCAGGTTCAAGTCCGCTCTTGAAGAAAAAGCTCATGGTATATCTTGTATGAAGAGGTGCTGAAAAGTTCTCAGCCCAACCAACCAACTTCCTAAATTCTGAGCATTATTTTGCTACTGTAGCTCTATTTCAATAAGTGTCAATTTGCAGAAACAAAATTCTGTGTTTTAGCATTGCTTCACATCATTGATTGAACCATAACCATGTCATTCTCTTCCTGGTTGGGCTGAGAATTTTTCAGCAACCCCTCATAGCTGCAGCTTGAATTTGTCTATTTCTTTACTCTGAACTCTAAAACTACCTTAGGAAGTACCATAAGTCACTCCTCCATAATCCTTATAATTATCACATTCACTTCCTGCCCACTCTTCATTTAAACTCATACTTCTATTTTTATCCTTTCAGCTTTTTATAAGTGGATGAGAACATCCAATTATATTTAGTTGGTTTTATACTTGCTTTCCAAAAACTTCCATGGCTTGAATTTAGATTGCCTCAGTAAAATAAATAAATACATAAAATAAAATAAAAATACAGAAATAGGAATGTGGATGGTATTTGATATACCACATTTCTGTGGTTATAATCAAAGTGATTTACATATTATATACAAGTACACTTTTCCCTCCATATTTGCGCTGATAGGGGAATAGCAAGACAGCAAATACAGAAAAACCGCAAATAACTTTTCGTATGTTATTCGTGGTTTTCTATTAAAAACCATAGCAAATATTGAGAAACCGTGAATAACAAAAGCGATGCGATTTGCGATTTAAGTTGAAAACATTTATTGCAGCTTCTGAATAACACAGTGCTGTACATTAAACATGGGTGAACCAGTACTGTATAGAGTACTGTACAGTAATTATCTCTTACTCAGTCGGTGTCTTCCTCCTCATTGTCCAGTACATGTACTGCATGCAGTGAAGGAGGAGGAGAAAAAGAGGATAAGTGAGCACCAGGTCCCTCTTCAGGCAGTGGAAATGGATCTTCAGTATGCGGTGTAGGAGGAAGACGAAGAGACGAGGGAGATGCCTCCTCATGGGTGGAAGAGGTGGATGGAGAGACAGTGACTGTACATATCTTTTGGAAATACATTGGCTCTTCTGCTTCATTTCGTATTTTTGTATGTAAAATTTGCTGCTTCTGCTAACTCCTTCATCTTTAACGCATGTACCATGGATGGGTCGATGTCACAGAAAAAGTCAACCTGCGTATGCCCTCTGCAATATTTAACCACTGTCAACTTGTCTTCTAGCACTTCTTCTTCTACTCCTTCCTCCTCTTCATCTGGTATTGCCTCTTCTTCAGGAGTAGTCAGGTCAATTAGGTCATCTTCCGTTAGTTCTTTTGCTCTGATGTCTTGAATATCCTCCATATCCATATGTTCAAAGCCTTCCCCACCCATCTGCCTTGCCAAGTCCATGATGTCTTCCATAATTTATTGGTCTGGCTCTGTGATATTGACAGTGTTATAACCCTTTTTACACATTCAGGCCAAAGATTCTTCCAGCACAAGTTCACTGTCTCTGGCTTGACAGCTTTCACCGCTCTTTCAATAATATTGATGGCATCGGCAATAGTGAAGTCCTTCCACTTTTTCATGATGTTATCCACGTTTGTGCCTTTGTCCATCACATGCACAATCCTCTCCAATAAATACCTTGTGTAGTATGCCTTACCCCCTGGTCGAGAGGCTGGATGAGAGATGTTGTGTTGGGGGGCATGTAAACAATACTTGGTAGAACCAAAATACAAGTACTAAAGGAAGTATCAAATAGAATCTAGAAATACAAAATTACTTCCTGTCAAATTCTGTAACAAGCGTAGCCGTGCCTCAGAGACCGAGTCATCCAGCACAATTTTACTTATTGCCACTCTTCGGTCAGATTCTCATTCATTGGCATCAGGCATATGCTTGCTGCATCTAATTTTTTGACGTTATTATTTTTGAATTTTTATATATTTTTGTCTTTTTATATTTTCATTTTTAAAATTAGTTTTAAGAGAAATAAATACCAAAGATTTTAATAAGATAGTGCATCTAATTGAAAAGCACTTATCTGAGTCAGTTGTCAGCACTGTTTGTATCCCAACGGGGCCACCGTTTCACCCGATGTGGCTTCGTCAGGGGAAATGGTTGACAGTGCCTAAAAGACAAAGGTTATATTAGTTCTAAATTCAATGCAATGTTACATTCTTTTAACAAAATTTAACGTAGCAACTTACGGAACAGGAATCGACCTAGCTCCTCTGCAAAACTTTCTCTTTGAAAATGGCGGCGGATTTTAAAGACGCTCAGCTTTTAAATGTCCGATACAAGCCTACCGGTGTTTACGTTCATCACGTGAAAAACGTGATAAACCAACGTCATTAAACAGGTGAATGTGATCAAGGGACATACAAAAAAATTTTTTTGTCTTCAGCCTAAAGAATGGCTAACATACTGAAAAATCAAAAGAAAAGAAAGGAAAACAAAACAAAACAAACAACCAGCAAAAAGCACACAATGATGATGAAATACCATGTTAATAATAGCTTGACCAATCGATCTTATCGTTTAACCCTTTTGGATAAAGGGTTTGTAACGTAAAAATCCAAAACGTTTCACGTCGTTTTAGAAATAAAGTTCTATCCCCTCCTCTACTGTTTTTCTTGATGACATCAATAACAAAACCTTTGAGATGATCAAAGGTATGGGCAGTTTCTAGACAATGTTGTACCAAAGGTTCTTTTATTTGTTTTCTTTTTATGTTCGATTTGTGTTCAGCCAGACGGGTTTTAAATGGTCTGGTAGTCATGCCAACATATAACTTTTGGCAGGGACACATTATAACATAAACCACATACTCTGTTTGACATGTGCTAAAGTGATTGAGTCTGTATGTGTTTTGATTCGTGGGATTAACAAAATGTTTTGTTTGTATTGAGAAATCACAATAGATACAATGTCCACATTTAAAGTGCCCAACACAGGTAGGGATGATTCCGGTGTCTTGAAACTTGTTTGTACTTAGGAATTCCTTTAGAATTTTTCCTCTTGAAAAAGCGAAATGTAATCTGTGATTTTCAAATTCAGGGAGAGATTGAATGATAGTCCAGTGTTTTCTAATGATCTTCTTCAACTGCACGCTAGATGTGGAATGTTTTAGGACACACGTCGAGAAGGGATCATTCGATATGGAATCCTGATGTTTGGATTTCTCTAATAACAGGTCCCTGTTATTATACTTTGCTCTTCTATACGCATTCTTTATGATGTATGCTGGATATCCTCTCGCTTTGAATTTCTTACTCAGATGGTTCGCCTGGATCTTGAAATCAGTTTGAAGAGAGCAATTCCTTCTTAATCTCAGCATCTGCGAAAATGGCACACTGTTCTTCAAGTGTCTGGGATGACAACTGCCATATTCAAGAAAGGTATTCTTTGCTAAAGGTTTCTCAAAAGTGCGTGTATGGAAATTCTGTTGTTGAATAGTAATTTCTATATCTAGATAGTGAATGCGCACAATAGAAAATGCAAAGGTAAACTGTATGTGTATGTTATAGGTGTTGAGCCAAGAAACAAAGGCCTGTAGTTGTTTTTCAGACCCCTTCCAAAGCATAAAGACGTCGTCAATGTATCGCCACCAAGAAAATATAAGGTGTTCAAATGGCGAATGGTCAACCCATGCTGTTTCAAATGCAATCATAAAGAGATTGGCCACCGAGGGGGCAAAAGTGGCCCCCATGGCTACCCCTTGTATTTGTTTGTAGAGTTTTCCATCAAAATTGAAGAAATTTTCACACATAGCTAATGTTGCTAGAGAGGTTATGAATTCTGTGGGTACAGATTGTGGTTTTGATTGACTTTCAAGCGTATTTCTAATGACTTCTAGCGTATCAATTTGCGGAATTGAAGTATATAATGAAGCTACATCAAGTGTGACCATTGTAAAGGGTCCTTCATTGACATCCACTGAATTCAGTTTATTGAGAAAATCCTTGGAATCTCTAACATATGATTTACATTTGGAAACCTCATTTTTTATGAATTCGTCCACAAATCTGGATAATGGTTCAAGTACTGACCCTTGAGTTGAAGTGATGGGTCTAAATGGTGGATTGTCTGGATCTTTGTGTATTTTTGGAAGAAAATAGATGTTTGAAATAACTGGATGATTGACATTCAAAAAACGATAGTCCCTGTTGGTAATGAATCCTGCTTTTAAAGCTGTGTCAGTGATTTTACGAACTTTGTTTTGTAGTTTTTTAGTAGGATCTAATTTAATTAGCATGTAAGCTGCTGGATCTTGTAGATGTTCTAGAGCTTTCATTCTGTAGGTTAATGTGTCCTGGATCACAATAGCTCCGCCTTTGTCGGCTGGTTTAATGATGATGTTGTTGTTGTGTTGAAGATTGGTTAAAGCGGTATGTTCTTGAGATGTCAAATTAGATTTAAATTTAGTTTTCGTGGAATGATTGAAGATGTTTTGACAGTCTTTGTACACTAAATCTTTAAATACTTTAATGTTGACATCCATAGGACCAAAAGGTTTCCACGTTGATTTGGGTGCTATTATAGTTCTGTCTGCAAAATCTTTTTTAGTAGCAAAGAAAAGTTTTATTTCCAAAAGTCTAATAAATCTTTCAAAATCAATATTGAACTGAAACTCGTTGCTAGGTACCGTAGGGACAAACGATAGTCCATGATTAAGTAATTCAGTATTTGCAAGGTTCAGTTCATATTGTGAAAGATTGACTGTTGTTATTGATTCTTTAGTTGAGACCTTGTCCAAGGTCTGCTTCTGTTGGAAATTCTGCCCCGTCGGTTTTTTCGTGATTGAAAGCCCCCTCTTGCCTCTAAAAAAGGTTTCCTTGAGTTAGAGCTTCCTGAAGAACTGAGGCTGATTGAAGACGTACTTGAATCAACTGTATTATCAAGGCAACAGTATTTTGATTTTCATTAGTTTGCATCCAGTGATACACCCTATTATTCTGGGAATCTTTCTCATCTCTGTAGAATTTTTTCAATTTGAACTTCTTGGTATTTTCTTTAAACTTCTGTAAATTATCATTAGTTGAGGTTAACTGATTCTGGAATAATTCTGGAGATTGTGTAGATTTTAGAGTTGTCAGAGTTTTCTCTAGATCTTGTTTGAGATCCTCGACTTGTTGTCGTCTTTTTTCTATGATTAATAGCATTAAGTTGAAGGAACATTTATTTAAAATCATATTCCATTTATTCAGAAACTCTTTATCTTCCTTGAAGTTCTGGGGTTCTTTGTTGATTCTTAAACCCCGTGGAATTCTTTCACTTTTGTAATATTCTACCAGAATTCCGCAGTTTAGCTCAATCTTCCTAATTTTTTTATTTTGATTGAAAAAAAAAGATTCCAATCTGTAGTTAAATTGTCCGTGCCAGTAGGATTAATATCATATTGAGAAGGTGCACTTAGGATGGATTCTGCTTGTTCTATGTTGAACCCAAAGGTTGTGTTCCAATTGCTTAAAGACATCGTATAGCAATACTTGGTAGAACCAAAATACAGTGGTGCCTCACACAATGAACTTAATTCATTCCAGGAGCAAGTTTGTTATGCGAAAAGTTCGTTATGTGAAATGCATTTTCCCATAACAATACATGTAAAAAAAAATAATTCGTTCTGTAGCATAAAATATGCTAAGATGACATAAAAAAAGATAAATTTACCTTGTTAGAGCTGTTAGCATGATATAGAGGGGATATATGTGAAGGGGAGGGGAGACAGGGGTTTTGTTGATCCTTGCTGTGTATTATAATCACCCCCCACATACTCCCCAGTACCTTTTTTAATTCCTCCCATCTTTCCCAGCCAGTGGCGTACAGGCCAGAAGCGCAGAGATCAGGAGCAATTCCTCTGCATGCCTGTGTGGGCCCATGCCGATCTCCGAATGGCTGCAGTTAGTTCTTGTGAGTCCCGCGAGAGCTGGCTGCAGTTAGTTCTTGTGAGTCCCGCGAGAGCTGACTGCAGCCATTCAGAGATCAGCGCAGGCCCAGGCGGCGGGGGGGAGGTTTAAAAATATGCGGAGGCGGCGGGGGGGGAGGTTTAAACATATGCGGTGGCGGCGGGGGGAGGTTTAAACATATGCGGTGGCGGCGGGGGGAGGTTTAAAAATATGTGGTGCGGCGGTGGGAGGTTTAAAATATGTAGCGCCAGTTAAGCGATGCAGCTCGGGCGACTTCGTTGTGTGAAACGAAGTCCGTTGTACGGATCAAGACAAGAAGTTCGTTGTGCGCAGCGTTCGCTGTGCGAGGCGGCCGTTATGCAAGGCACCACTGTACAAGTACTAAAGGAAGTATCAAATAGAATCTAGAAATACAAAATTACTTCCTGTCAAATTTTGTAACAAGCGTACCCGTGCCTCAGAGACCGAATCATCCAGCACAATTTTACTTATTGCTACTCTTCGGTCAGATTCTCATTCATTGGCATCAGGTATATGCTTGCTGCATCTAATTTTTTGACGTTATTATTTTTGAATTTTTATATATTTTTGTCTTTTTATATTTTCATTTTTAAAATTAGTTTTAAGAGAAATAAATACCAAAGATTTTAATAAGATAGTGCATCTAATTGAAAAGCACTTATCTGAGTCAGTTGTCAGCACTGTTTGTATCCCAACGGGGCCACCGTTTCACCCGATGTGGCTCCGTCAGGGGAAATGGTTGACAGTGCCTAAAAGACAAAGGTTATATTAGTTCTAAATTCAATGCAATGTTACATTCTTTTAACAAAATTTAACGTAGCAACTTACGGAACAGGAATCGACCTAGCTCCTCTGCAAAACTTTCTCTTTGAAAATGGCGGCGGATTTTAAAGACGCTCAGCTTTTAAATGTCCGATACAAGCCTACCAGTGTTTACGTTCATCACGTGAAAAACGTGATAAACCAACGTCATTAAACAGGTGAATGTGATCAAGGGACATACAAAAAAAATTTGAGTTTTGCAGAGGAGCTAGGTCGATTCCTGTTCCGTAAGTTGCTACGTTAAATTTTGTTAAAAGAATGTAACATTGCATTGAATTTAGAACTAATATAACCTTTGTCTTTTAGGCACTGTCAACCATTTCCCCTGACGAAGCCACATCGGGTGAAACGGTGGCCCCGTTGGGATACAAACAGTGCTGACAACTGACTCAGATAAGTGCTTTTCAAATAGATGCACTATCTTATTAAAATCTTTGGTATTTATTTCTCTTAAAACTAATTTTAAAAATGAAAATATAAAATGACAAAAATATATAAAAATTCAAAAATAATAACGTCAAAAAATTAGATGCAGCAAGCATATGCCTGATGCCAATGAATGAGAATCTGACCGAAGAGTGGCAATAAGTAAAATTGTGCTGGATGACTCGGTTTCTGAGGCACGGCTACGCTTGTTACAAAATTTGACAGGAAGTAATTTTGTATTTCTAGGGCATGTAAACAATCTCAACACCTTCAATGTGGAAGTCATGTGGGTCTGGGTGTCCAGGGGCTTTGTCCAATATCAACAGAACCTTGAATTCCATTCCTTTATTGGCCAGATATTTTCTTACTTCAGGCACAAAACACTGATGAAACCACTGTAGGAGGAGTGTTTTGGTTTTCCAAGCCTTCTTGTTGCTCATCCAGCATCAGGCAGCTGGAACTTATCTTTTCCCTTCAAGGCTCGGGGGTTTGCTGCTTTAAAAATCAGTGTTGGCTTTATCATATGGCCTACTGCATTTGCACAAAGCAGCATAGTTACTCTATCCCTTGCAGCCTTGAAACCTGGTGCTAATGAAACCTCTTGGCTAATGAAAGCCCTCTGTGACATTTTCTTCCAAAATAGAGCAGTTTCATTGCCATTGAATGCCTGCTCACGTTCATGTCCCTTCTCTTCAATAATTTCCTTAAAGGTAGCAGGGAACTCTCTAGCAGCCTCTTGGTTGGCAGATGCTGCTTCTCCACCCACTCTCACATTACGCAGGCCGTACCAGTGACGGAATCTATCAAACCACCCTTTACTGGCCAGAAAGTCGATGGATTGTGACACTCCAACTTCCCTGCTCTTCAAGTTATCATACAAAGACTTTGCCTTTCCTCTTAACATCACAGAGTCTACCGGAATTCTATTCTTGCAGCAATCCTGTACACACAGAATTGTTGCAGCTTCCATACGAGAGAGATTGACATCTTGCACAACATGTAATGTCTTTGCACCTGCAAGAATAGCTGCTGCAACAGCTTCATGAATTGCTTTTTCATTCTTCTTCATGTACATAACGGTAGGCTCATTAATGCCATAATGCCGAGCAACAGCAGAGGATGACTTTACTCTCTGTACAGTATATCCAATAATTCAACCTTTTTTTGTAAGGTTTTCACTTTTTTTCCCTCTTGGGAGCACTTTCAGTAGCACCAGAAGTCTTGCGCATGGTAGGAATCAGCGAGATTTCTCTGTGTATTGCTGGGAATCAACAATTTCTGTGATGTAATGGGGGGGGAGGAGCCAGCAACCAAAAAAAACATGACTAATTAAAACCGCGATTGCTGAAATTGCGAATACGGAGGGAGAAGTATACTTACTTTGTATCTGGAGCAATGGAGGGTTAAGTGTCTTGCCCAGAGTCACAAGAAACTGCAGTGACAATCAAATTGTAGGGCTCAGAAAGCTTTGTTTTATAAAATTCGTGGATTCTAGGAGCACAATACTATACTTTTTCCCAGAGATCCAGTATCAATACAAGCCCAGTTTGCATCATTTTCAGTATCACTTCTCTTCTTTTCTTTTTTTTTTCTGTCGGGTTTTGCTCTTTCCCTTTTCTCTAACAATTTTAGATAATTTCAATAGTTGCTCCTAGAAATACACTGATGGTCCCATGAATAGGAATCAGGTTTTACCGTGACAATTCCAGGAGTGAAATGTCTCCTATTCTGCAAAACATCCTTATCTCGGCTCCTTTGAGCGCCATGGATTGATTCCTGTTCTGCGTGTAAGCTGAGTTATGCATGGTAAGTAGGAGTACCAGCTGACTCCATTTCTGCTGGTCACATTAGTTCCAGTCCTGATTTCCCTTTAGATAAGGCACAATAAGAAGGCTTATAAAATTTACAGACATAGGCAAATAAAATGGCTTATACAGGGAACTCCTCATCACCAACTCCATCATCAGCACTACCCTGACTGGAATTGTCACTACTTTATTGCAACATAAAGTACGGCAATAGAACTAAAACTTGTTAAACCATTATATATACAAGGACTAAGACATGTCCCAGAATGCACTGGGCTCTGCAGCTCAGTGCTGAGCCACCTTAACAAGGCTGAGACAGGGGGCGGAAGTCAGCAGAGAGGTGTTTATCTACCACCAAGGAGAGACATTGAGAGGTCCCCTTGGGAGCAAAAGCCTCCAAGAAGAGGCTTGGCTCAGAAATGAATTACTTCCCTAGCCCTGGGTTAAGGGGAACCCTGGGAAGATAAGGCTGGAAAGGATTGTTTGAAAGAACTGATATTGTGAGACTGTTGATACTTGGTAAGCCCAACATATTATTCTGCGTCTGGAACATGTTCATGGGTCTGGTTGGGACTATTTATTTTGAAGGAAGAAAATGCTTCCCATGAGCCTGCGAGTAAACAGGTTCAAAAGAGTGTATAAATTAAAGTTTTCCTTGTACTTTTCATATGTGTTGATGCTGTTTGTGTGAAGGTGAACAAGGGGGTTTCTGGAAAGCCCAGCCAGGATCTCCCACAGAACCATTTCAGGTCATTTGTCTTAAGATATGTGATGACAGTGATTGATGCAAGCACGGAATCCAGCCCCCAAGCTGCTGAGCTCACGAGAAAAATGACGGTACTCAACTCTCTTTACATGGTATGGGAGGCGTGGAGTCGAGTCTCATCATCCACAATTTCAAATTGCTATCGACGGGCAAGCTTCATTCACGCCTCTGATGAGACAATTGAAGCTGACACTTCATCCATCGAACTCCTTGTTGGACTCTCACCACAGGAGTTTGAGCTGTATGTTGCCATTGACAACGATGTGCCCACATCATCTGACAGCACTAATTCCGATATCTGTATAGTCATGAAGGACACTGCAAACAACCAAGAGTCTGATGAGGACGGAGATACTGCTGCAGTAATCACGACTAATGAAACACCTGCAGAGATTGTTTCCTTCTCAGACACGCTGAAGTCCCTACACATGCTGCGTTGTTATCTGGAGATAAATGGATGTCACGACTATGGCCAGTTTTACGGCATCAGTAGTCAGAAACATAGCCTGAATCATGCAATCTGCGTGCAGAAAACAATGACTGATTATTTCAATAGAATGTTGGTTTAAAAAAAGGCTTACAGTGTACTGTATTGCTTTAGATGGAACAGTGCTGTTTCTAAAACTGAACCATGTTGAATTGTTTTATGCTATATAAAAGTTTTATTACATTTGATTACAGCGTACTGTGATTTTTCATGACTAAAAAGTGGTACTCCGTTTAAGCGCATATTGCAGGCCGGTCCAGAAGCCTTGCACATAAGCGGAGTCGACTGTATATATAGGCATTTCAATAACCTAGATGCCAGTGGAGTAGCGAGGGTAGGAGGTGTGTGAAGCAGTAATACTCCCCTCCTCTCTGACCTCCCCCACTACTTCCACACCCCCTGCTCCTTCTCCACACCTCCCCGATCCTTCCCCGCTACACTCGCAGCCTCCCCTCACCCATATCTCCCACATTGGAAGTCCAGTATTCTCAGAGGGAAGCTTTAGATGGGCATGGAAAGCTGGAGATAGCATAAAGGAATACATGGAGTTTAGATAAGATTTAAAAAAAAAACAACAGTTGGCAGTATTTGGGGAAAAAAAATTCCCATCCACTGTACTCCAATTACTGTACTGTATATTAACAGCCCACCTCTACTCTGTAAAGTGCAGTATTGACTTCCATAATCTTGGACTTGACTCTTACTTTGGCCAACAGACACTTCTCACCGTTTACTTCTACCCATCATTTACACAACATCTCTCCTATTCTTTTTATCTCTCTCTCATCTCTCTTACTGTCTGGGAACTTTATGTGACAATTCCCTATTGACAAATTGCCGATTGCATGAATCATGTTGCTGTTAAACCCACTCACGTCTCCTTGGAAATCATCCTTCCATTTTCAATGGTGTTATGAGAATTTTACAAATCTCTCAGTTGCCTAGTTACCAGGTTAATATTAATCAGAGATGGCTGGATGGAACGCATATACAGAAGTGATTACTGTTGCATCAAGACTCCTACCTGTGCTTTATGTCATTGCGGTCTCCTGCTTTTGATTTGCACTGCATCAAATCTCCCATCTACTGCCGCCATTCGTTTGCCATCAACCTGTGCTATCTGCTTCTTATTTCTTAGGGACTCTCTCTGGTGCTTCCAGTCTCAAGATATCTGGATGTCTCTTGCCCCCTGTCTGCTCATAGCTACACTCTAAAAGGACATTATCTTCACACTTTTAACTTCCAGTGTGTCCTCCAACCAACAAGTGATGTTTCTCAACCATGTATCCCACATTCAAGGCCAGTGCGTAAAACTTTACCATGTAGGTTAGGAGCAATTCTATTAAGGTCACCCAATTTAGATGCCAAAATGCCAAGCGCTATGAATTCTATAACAACATTTGGGCACCCAGATTCCCTTATAGAATAGAATTTGACTCAGCATTTGTGTACAAACAGTTAGGTGCTACCACTTATGCCAGTGGTTCCCAAACCTATCATGGGAGAACTATAGCCAGTCAGGTTTTCTGGATATCTGTAATGAATATTCATGAAATTGATTTGCATGCACTGTTTCTACCGCATGCAGAATTCGTTCATGCATATTCAGTGTGGATATCCAGAATTCCTGACTGGCTGTGGTTCACCAAGGACAGGTTTGGGAACCACTGACATATGCCACATTAAAGGCAGATATAAATAAGAGCAATTAAATGTTGCATTTTACTGTAAGAATAGGAACCATCCATGTCCCACCCATGCACCTCCCTCTGTAAATGCCACCTTGCTGTTAAGCACTGTGTGTCTTGCATGCTTTCATTCTAGAATACCACCAAGTGCACACAGGGTTATATTCTATAAACAGTGCCCGATTGTAAGTATCTAACAGCCAATCAGGATGCATGTTTAAAGAAACAAAACACCCCCAGGCAGGTCACCTACACCATAGGTATCAGTCGCGGTTGAGAGAGATACATAGGAACACTTAAGTTTACCCAAGGCTAGGTATGGGTGTGGTTTCACCTGGAAGTGGCCTTGGGCGAGCTTAGATAGCCCTATGCATCTCCCTAGGGCTGCAATAGGTGCCTGAAATATAGGCCAACAAAAAGCTGGTATACATTTCAAATAGATGTGGCCGCTATGCTGATCACGGCAAAGATCACAGTCGTGATCAGCTGAGCGGCTGTGGAAGGGAACTTGCCCCACCTGCGAAATTGGGCAGCTGGAGGGATGTCCACTCCCTTCTGCCACTACCCCCATGAAGCATCCCCCATCAGGAAATATGCCCAATTCCTCCTGCAAGAAACCCATGAAACACCCCCCCCAACCAACTGCAATAGAAAGGATGCCCACTCTCTTCTGCTAGAACAGCCCCTCAAAATACCCACCCCATCCAACCATGATAGGCAGGAAGGATGCCCACTACGCCCCGCCAGAACACCCCTCCCCAAAATGCCTCCACCCAACCGTGATAGGCAGGATGGCTACCCACTCCCTCCTGCCAGAACATCCCCCTGAAACACCCTACCAGGTGATTGACTGTCCCCCCACCCACCCAGCAACCACCCCCCAATCTGCCGACTCTTCACCCACCCTGTGATCCCCCTAAAGGGGAGACCACTCCCCAACTTCCCCCGTACCTTGTAAACAGAAGGTCTGGCCAGAGGGAGGCATACACCCTTCTGACAGCAGGCCCACCACTAGAAAATGGTGGGCCTTCCCTTTCCTGATGCAATCTGGGATGCACCGAGGAGAGCCTAAGGCCCTTTTTGGCTCAGATGCCTAAGGACCCTTCCATTGGAGGGGCCTTAGGCACCTGGGTCAACGGGAACCTTAGGCCTCCTTCTCAGTGCATTCTGGTATGCACTGGGAGAGGCCTAAGACTCCAATTGATATATTGGAACACCTGGATTTTTCCATACTTGTCCTGGATAGCATGCTTTAATTTTTTGCAGTGATGTTAAATATATTTGATATTACTGAGTATTATTTTAAGACAGCTGACTGGCCAGATATATCTTTTTTACTTGTGCAGTCTTTGTTAAAAAAAAAAAAAAGACTGCTGCATGATGGATTAATAACTTTAAACTGCTTGAAATGCAACACACATTATGAATTTGCTGTAGCTTTGATAATGCTTTCAATATCCTCCTTCTGAAACAAGGTTGTATGGTGCAAGAGTAGGATACTTGTCTTCTATGCACACAACTTGCATTTGAATTCTGAATTGGGATTTCTGTCAGCTAGCCAGCCTGTGGCTAACCTGGCCATCTACAGCATCTACTTTTGGTCAGTAAACAAATACCTCGCCTTAGCTGGGGAGTAAAGATGACTGGGGAAGGCAATGGCAAAACACCATCATTTAAGTGGTGGCTCCAGTAGATCATTCAGGGAAAACAAAAGAGAAAAACAAACCCCTATGTGAAAATAGCAAAAGAGTAGGGGCAGACCCCTGGTCTTTCCAACTCAGAAATGTTACCAAAAGAGTTGATTTGCAAATGTACTTTTATTACAATGTTACAAAAATAATCCAGCACTGAACTAAAGGGCTTTGCTCTATGCCAGACATTTAAGATTTTATGTGTTCATTTTTTTAAACCAATTTTTTTTTGTTTGCATATTACTTTTGGAGGAAATATAATTGTATTTTGTTGGCTTATTTCTTGTGGAAAGCATTTTTATTGTATAAATGCAATACATGTACATAATAGATATACATAAGAACATAAGAATTGCCGCTGCTGGGTCAGACCGCTCACGCGGCGGCCCCTAGGTCAAGACCAGTGCTCCAAATGAGTCCAGTCAAACCAGTTTAGCATGAACTTGTCCAAATTTGTCTTGAAACCCTGGAGGGTGTTTTCCCCTATAACAGATTCCGGAAAAGCGTTCCAGTTTTCTACCATTCTCTGGGTGAAGAACTTCCTTATGTTTGTACGGAATCTATCCCCTTTTTTTTTTTGTTTAATTCTTTATTGATTTCAAATTTTGACATGATCATTATACATAACGCACTTAAAATACACAAAATTAATACATTACCAATCCGTTTCTCCCTCCCTTCCTCACATAACTATTACACTGCATATGCATATATTATTGCAATAATATAGATAAATACCCCATGATGCAGACATCATGCTTAAACACAGCTCTGTTGGGTCTTCCAATAAAGGATTCTGTGGTGAACTTGTAGTCATCTTTGCCCCTATTGATTTGGTGTTCAGTCTGTGGAATTAGAGAATGACATTGGGACAAATTTTTCCCCGTCCCCGTGAGTTCTTTTCCTGTCCCTGCCCCATTCCTGCAAGCTCCATCCTCATCTGTACAAGCCCCAAACACTTTAAAATCATAAGCGCTTGAGGCTTGTGTGGTTAAGGCAGAGCTTACAGGGATGGGACAGGAACAACGACAAAACTCATGGGGACAGGACAGAGAAATTGAGTTTCTGCAGGGACAGGGACAAATTTGTCCCCGTGTAATTCTCTATGTGTCAATCTCTATGAGGTTAAACATAGATAAGTATAAAGTGATACATGTCGGTAACAAAAATCTCATGCACGAATACAGGATGTCCGCAGTGGTACTTGGAGAGACCTCCCAAAAAAAAGATTTGGGAGTTCTGATCGGCAAGTCGATGAAGCTGTCTGCACAATGTGCGGTGGCGGCAAAAAGGGCAAACATGCATGCTAAGAATGATTAAGAAGGGGATCACAACAGATCGGAGAGGGTTATCATGTCGCTGTACTGGGCCATGGTGCGCCCTCACCTGGAGTACTGCGTCCAGCACTGGTCGCCGTACACGAAGAAGGACACGGTACTACTCGAAAGGGTCCAGGGAAGAGCAACTAAAATGGTTAAGGGACTGGAGTAGTTGCCATAAAGTGAGAGATTGGAGAAACTGGGCCTCTTCTCCCTTGAAAAGAGGAGACTGAGAGGGGACTTGATCGAAACGTTCAAAATACTGAAGGGAATAGACTTAGTAGATAAAGACAGATTGTTTACCCTCTCCAAGGTAGGGAGAACGAGAGGACACTGAAAGGGGATAGATTCCGTACAAACGTAAGGAACTTCTTCTTCACCAAGAGAGTGGTGGAAAACTGGAACGCTCTTCCGGAGTCTGTTATAGGGGAAAACACCCTCTAGGGTTTCAAGACAAAGTTGGACAAGTTCCTGCTAAACTGAAACGTATGCAGGTGAGGCTGGACTCATTTAGGTCTTTGACTTGAGATCCGCCTCATGAGCAGACTGTTGGGCAGGATGGACCACTGGTCTGACCCAGAAGCAGCAATTCTTATGTTCTTAAATGCTTGCACCTAACTAATGGCAGTTAGGTACAGAATTGCAACTATTCTATAACACTGCACCTAAATTCTGACTTGACCATGTGCTTCCTCCGGACACCCCCCCCCCCCTGGAGTTGCAAGCTATAAAATTTAGATGCACTTGTTATAGAATAGAGCATATGGCAGATCTGGGTGTAACTCCTTATTACTGCCAATTAAATGCGTAACATTAATTACAGATTTATAGCATTAATTTAGCCAATTACTTTGCACATGGATTGCTTAAGAACATAAGCACTGTCATACTAAGGGAGTCCGAAAATCCATTAAGACCAGTAACCTGTTTCCAGCAGTGGCCAATCCAGGTCATATGTTCATGGCAAGATCCCAAAAGAGTACAAAAATTTTTATGTTGCTTATCCTAGAAAAAAAAGGAAATGGATTTTTCCAAGTCCATTTTAATAATGGCTTATGGATTTTTCTTTAGGAAATTAACCAAACCTTTTTTAAACCTTGTAAATTAACTGCTTTTACCACATTCTTTGGCAACAAATTCAAGAATTTAATTACATATTGAGTGAAGAAATATTTTTTCCAGTCCTTAGTCCTAGTAAACAAGCGAGTCACATTTACCCATTCCACTCCACTCAGTATTTTATAGACCTCTATCATACTGTACATCTCCTCAGACTTCTCATAACATAACAGCAAATTTCTAGACCGCATAACCCTTAGTTAACAAAAGATTATGCTATAAAATACAGGAATAAAATGGTATACAGAAATTTTGTTAACCAGAAATTTGGAAAAAAGAAAAGTCTTTAAAAGTTTTCTATAATCTTCATAAGATGTGGATCTAATCAGTAATGGACGAAAATCTTTGTCCTAAGAAAGAACAACGCCCATGATGTTTCTCACTTTTACAACCCTTAGCCGAAGGGAACATAAATAGGGCATGTGATTTTCTACTCTTCTCATGTGCCATAATAACAATTCTATCAACAAGGTATAGTGGGGCAACGCCTAACTTTGTACAACCAATACACTTTGGGGCTCATAATAAAATTTTTAAAAAAACTAAAATGTCCCAAAAACTGCCTAAATCAGCACTTGGACATCCTAATCGCTGGAATATCCAAGTGCCGATAATAAAAATCCTTTTCCTGGATGTCTAGTGAGTTGTTTCTTTCACTGTGCATCCAGAGTTCTAGAGAGCATGCTGGGAAGTGTTATGGGCATGTTTTGCATAGGCTTTGGGCAGTCTTAACTTGGATGTCTTGTGGCAGTAATTGAGCCTTTTCCAAGTCATCCTGGATGGAAGTTAGATGTTCAGAGCTAGACCTGTTTTAGAAGCATCTAAGTGCCATAAAGGGACATAAACTGAGCAGATGACTACTGGATACATTAAGGTATGACCCCCCCTCATCCTCTCCCACTACTCACTAACCCCCTCCCACTCCCAAAAATTCTGAATGAAAGAGTGCATACCTGTCTCTAGAACAACAGCACTTGGTATGGGAAAGCTTAGTAGAGCATCACACAGGTGTCTTAAGTAACCTGGTGGATGGGCTAGTGAACCATAGAGAGGAGGATCCAGGCTCATAAGCCCCTTTAACCACTACATTTATGATGGAAAGTTTGAGCCCACAAAAATCCTACTTTAGTGCCATAAAAGTGCCACCTATAGCCATGAGGGTTACTGGTGTGGTAGGCACATAGGCATCAGAACAAAGGAGGCCACAGGAGCCATGGCCTCCTCAAAAATTGGTGCCTGCCTTCCTACCTGATGCCTGGTATTGTACTTTAAATCTTCGGGGCAGCCGCCATGCAGCATCAATGAGCAGGTCTGCACCAGAATCCTTCATTTTACTTCTGGGGGCAGGCCTGTTTGTTGACGCTGCATGGTGGCTGCACCAAAGATTTAAAGTACAACACTGGGAGGAGGTAGGGGATGGAGTCAGGAGCTGGTGATGGGCCATGCTGCAGGATTCCGCTGGGGCTAGGGTGGTGCTCCTGGGCCTCCACAAACCAAACAGTGTTCTGCTGCTTATGGGTAGGCAGGTAGGTCTAGCAGGTTTTGGGGAAATTCTAGAAGACTTAGCATAAATTAAATGGTGAGGTGTACTTCTGGCACTATTTATGAGAACTTTACAGCAGTGCCATCTAAGGTGTCCCACTGCTCTATTTGCTTTTCTTTCTGTGTATCTAGTCTATCACAATGATAGCCACTCTCATGTCCAAATAGTCTGGATTTGGATGTTATCAACTTGGATATTTCTTTGGTTGAAAATGGGGTATAAAGTTAGGTGTCCTTAAGGTTGCACGTCCTGCCTGCCTAAACATCCATAAGAACATAAGAAGTTGCCTCCGCTGGGTCAGACAAGAGGTCCATCCCGCCCAGCGGTCCGCTCCCGCGGCGGCCCATCACCTGTGCAGTGTTCCCTTGACTATTCTTATAACCTACCTCAACTCCTATCTGTACCCCTCAATCCCCTTATCCTCTAGGAACCTATCCAAACCTTCTTTGAAGCCCTGTAGTGTCCTCTGGCTTATCACGGACTCCGGAAGCGCGTTCCATGTGTCCACCACCCTCTGGGTAAAAAAGAACTTCCTAGCGTTTGTTCTAAACCTATCCCCTTTTAATTTCTCCGAGTGCCTCCTTGTACTTGTGGTTCCCCACAGTCTGAAGAATCTGTCCCTGTCTACCTTTTCAATGCCCTTCAGGATTTTGAAGGTTTCTATCATGTCTCCTCTAAGTCTCCGCTTTTCCAGGGAGAACAGTCCCAGCTTTTTCAACCTGTCAGCATATGAGAAGTTTTCCATACCCTTTATCAGTTTAGTTGCTCTTCTCTGGACTCCCTCAAGTACTGCCATGTCCTTCTTGAGGTACGGCGACCAGTACTGGACACAGTACTCCAGATGCGGGCGCACCATTGCGCGATACAGTGGCATGATGCTTCCTTCATCCTGGCCGTGATACCCTTCTTAATGATACCCAACATTTTATTTGCTTTCCTTGAGGCCGTCGCGCATTGTGCCGATGCCTTCATTGTTTTGTCTACCATCACCCCCAGGTCTCTTTCAAGGTTACTTACTCCCCCCATTTTGTAGCTGAACATCGGGTTCTTTTTCCCTACATGCATGACCTTGCATTTCTCTATGTTAAAGCTCATCCGCCACTTTTTTGCCCACTCCTCCAGTATCGTTAGGTCCCTTTGCAGGTCCTCGCAGTCTTCCGTGGTTCCAACCCTGCTGCAGAGTTTGGTGTCATCCGCAAATTTTATAACCTCACATTTTGTTCCCGCCTCCAGGTCATTAATAAATATATTGAACAGGAGCGGTCCCAGCACCGACCCCTGCGGAACTCCACAGTCGTGACCCATTGCCAGTCTGAGTAATGGCCCTTTACTCCAACCCTCTGTTTCCTGTCCGCCAGCCAGTTTTTGATCCATCGGTGGACCTCCCCTTGCACCCCGTTGTTCCACAGCTTCTTAAGTCAAGGTAAATGATGTCTATGGATTCCCCTTTATCCATCTGGCGGTTTATTCCCTCAAAGAAGTACAGTAAGTTCGTGAGGCACGACCTTCCCTTGCAGAAGCCGTGCTGGCTCGCCTTCAGCTGTCCATTGTTTTCTATGTGTACACAGATGCTGTCCTTAACCAGTGCTTCCATCATCTTTCCCGGAACTGAGGTCAAGCTCACCGGCCTGTAGTTTCCCGGGTCACCTCTTGAACCCTTCTTAAAGATGGGCATGACATTTGCTATTTTCCAGTCCAGACATTTGCTATTTTCCATCATAAATGTAGTGGTTAAAGGGGCTTATGAGCCTGGATCCTCCTCTCTATGGTTCACTAGCCCATCCACCAGGTTACTTAAGACACCTGTGTGATGCTCTACTAAGCTTTCCCATACCAAGTGCTGTTGTTCTAGAGACAGGTATGCACTCTTTCATTCAGAATTTTTGGGAGTGGGAGTTGGTTAGTGAGTAGTGGGGGAGGATGAGGGGGGGTCATACCTTAATGTATCCAGTAGTCATCTGCTCAGTTTATGTCCCTTTATGGCACTTAGATGCTTCTAAAACAGGAATCTCCCCAGTTTTTAAGGATAAGTTACATATTTGGCAAAGTGGTTCCGCTATTTTGTTCCTTAGCTTTTTGAGAACCCTTGGGTGGATGCCGTCCAGACCCGGTGATTTGTCGCTCTTTAGTCTGTCAATCTGTCCGAGGACATCTTCTTGTCTTACTTGCTTTTCATCCTGATCCCCATTTATGATTTCCTCGGGTTCTGGAATATTGGATGTGTCTTCTCTCATGAAGACCGATGAGAAGAACTTATTTAACCTATCAGCGATCTCTTTTTCCTCCTTTACCACTCCCTTCTTGTCTCCATCATCCAATGGTCCCACTTTATCCCTGGCCGGTTGCTTCCCCTTTACGTATCTGAAGAATGATTTGAAATTTGTTGCTTTCCCCGCCAGTCTCTCCTCATATTCTCTTTTTTGCTTTCCTAACCACTCGGTGACATTCCCTTTGGTTTCTTTTGTGCTCCCTCTGGTTGTCCTCTGTTTGGTCCTTTTTCCATTTTCTGAACGATGCTTTCTTGTCACTTATCGCCTTTTTCACTGCATTTGTTATCCACACTGGGTTTTTTGTTCGATTCTTTTTGCACCCTTTCCTGAACCTGGGGATGTACAGGTTCTGTGCCTCGTGCATCGTGCCCTTGAATAGGGACCATGCTTTTTCTATGGTCTCCATCTTCCCTGAGTTGCCGCTGAGTTTCTTTCCCACCATTTTCCTCATGGCATCGTAATTCCCTTTTCTGAAATTGAGTGCTGTTGTTGTGGTTCTTATCACCTTTGATGCTCCATTCTCTAGCTTGCACTGGATCATGTTGTGATCGCTGTTTCCTAGCGGTGCTAGCACTGCCACCTCCTTTGCGGGTCCCCCTAGCCCAGGGGTCTGCAACCTTTAAGACATAAAGAGCCACTTGGACCCGTTTTCGAAAAGAAAAAAAAACTTGGAGCCGCAAAACCATTATAAAACAAATCTAACACTGCATATATTGTTTCTTATCTTAATGCTATATACAGGATCACTAAATTGAAAATAAAATCATTTTTCCTACCTTTGCTATTTGGTGATTTCATGAGTCTCTGGTTGCACTTTCTTCTTCTGACTGTGCATCCAATCTTTCTTCCTTTCTTTCAGCCTCCTGTATGTTTCCTCTCCTCCAGACCTCATTCTCTCCCCCAACTTTTTCTTTCTGTCTCCCTGTTCCCCCTTCTTTCTGTCTCCGTGCCCTCCCCCAAGCCACTCGGTTTGCTGCCACCGCAATCGGGGAACAGCCCCCAAGCCACCGCCGTCCCAAGCTTTCCCTGCAGAAGTGTTGCGCTGACCAGCATTCCGCTCCCTGACATCAATTCTGACGTAGGAGAGGAAGTTCCGGGCCAACAAGGCATTTCTCCTCATTCCATCCAGCCTGAGCCCCATCTCTCCTTGATCCAGCATTTCCCTTCTGTGTCTGTCAGAATTACCATTCCACCTATTTTCCAGCATCACCCTTCTTTGTGTCCATCTCACCTATATCCCTATCTCACCACTTTTTCAGAATTTTCATTTGTCTCTGTCCTTATCTTTACGCCATGTTCACCATTTGCCCTTTCAATGTCTTTATCTCCCCCCCCCCACTTTTTCAGCATTACTTCTATGTCTCTATTTCACCTCCTCTTCATGTCCCCTCTGTATCTCTATCCTTATTCAGTAGGTCCTGCTTACCCTTTCTCTTCTTTGTGTCACTATCTCCATTTTCAGCTTTCCCCCCCTTTTCCTTTGTTACGGCATCCTGTAGCTAGAATCTTTCCACCCTCCCTCCACTCCGGCCCAGCCCAGTATGAAAGATTTCCTTTTGTTTCCCTCCCCTCTCTCTTTCTCTCTCTCTTCTCCTCCCTCACCCACGAGTCCTGCATCTGGCCCTCTCCCTTCTACCTGCACCTGGCAACACCTCCCTGCTCCGCGGCTCTCTTCAGCAACTCGTCAGCAGCAGTGATCAAGACAAGCTGCCGACATCGAGGCCTTCCCTCTACGAGTCCCGCCTTTGTGGAAAAAGGAAGTTGAAACAAGCGGGACTCGCAGAGGGTAGGCCCCGACGTCAGAAGCTTGTGTCGATCGCTGCTGCTGAGTTGCCGAAGAGAGCCGCGGAGCAGGGGATGTGGCCGGAAGCAGGTAGAAGGGAGAGGGAGATAGGAAGGCTGTAGATCTCCAGAGCATGACACCGACCCCGGCCAGGATGATTTCTTTTTCAGGCACCTTACAAGTCCAGCGTCGCGGCGGGAAATAGCCATGCTGAGCAGTGAGCGCAGCACTACACAGATGAAAGCCTTGCTTGCTGATTGGTCCGGCGGGGCGGGGCCGCCGGACCAATCAGCAAGCAAGGTTTTCATCTGTGTATGTGCTGAGCTCACTGCTCAGCATGGCTATTTCCCGCCGCGACGCTGGACTTGTAAGGTGCATGCCTGCGTGACACACTACCGGAGCCGCAGCAAAGGTGGAAAAGAGCCGCATGCGGCTCTGGAGCCGCAGGTTGCCGACCCCCGCCCTAGCCCGTTGAGGATTAGGTCAAGAGTAGCATCTCCCCGTGTTGGTTCCGTGACCAGCTGTTCCATGAAACAGTCCCTCATAGCCTCCAGGAATTTGGTCTCCCTCGTGCAGTTTGAGTGTCCATTTCTCCAGTCTATCCCAGGGTAGTTGAAGTCCCCCATCACCACCACACTTCCGCTTTTGCATTCCTGCCTCAGTTCAGCCTCCAGGTCCTGGTCGATTGTTTCCGGTTGTCCAGGTGGGCAATAGTACAGTCCCAATTTGATGTCTGCTCCAGTTCCCCCTTGTAGCTTAATCCATAGTGATTCCAAGCCGTCCGCCCTTACTGTTGTTTCCATCCTGGTTGAAGGAATGGAATCCTTTATATACATCGCTATCCCTCCACCCTTCTTGTGTGTCCTGTCTCTCCTATAGAGTTTGTACCCTGGTAGGACCACTTCCCATTTGTTGTTATCAGTCCACCATATTTCTGTGACTTCATTTATGTCCAGGTCCTTTTTACTGGCTATGACTTCCAGCTCTCCCATTTTGGCTCTTAGGCTCCTAGCATTAGTGTATAGGCAATTTAAGTCCCGGTTGTTTGCCTTCCTTGCTGATTCTCCTCGTGGTTTGGCGCTCCTGCCGACCCCCTCCTGGGTTGCCAGCCCCCGAGCCTTGTTTCGTTCATCCTCATCCTGCAGTGCATCTATCCCATCCTCAGCCTGCTTCCCCATGTTTGGATGCTTCTCTGGTTCCTGTTGTTCTCTCTTAGTCCTGTTTGCTAGGTTCATTTGTGCTATGGGCCCCCTGCATTGCGTCCTTGGGTCCTTTTTTCAAAAGTTCACTCTCAGTCCCGAGCCCTCTTTTACAATTCCCTGGTTCGGTATCCTTGTTCGATACTTTGGTCCGATGTGTCGAGGTCAGATCGACTATCGGCTTTCCCCTTCTCCTCAGTTTAAAGCCATGTCTATGCCGCTTTGGATGTTGCATGCCAGCATCCTTGTCCTGTAGAGCTTGTTCTTCCCCAAAAAAGTTGTCCAGTTCCGTACAAAGTGGAAACCCTCCTCTTCGCACCATCTCCTCAGCCAACCGTTTATTGCTTGTAGCTCGGTCTGCCTCCTTGCATCCGCCCTCGGTACTGGCAGGATCTCTGAGAAGGCTATCTTCCTTGTCCTCAGCTTCAGTTTCCTCCCCAGGATCTTAAACTGCTCAGTTAGTGTAGTCCTGTTGTAGTTCCTCCTGCTGATGTCGTTGGTTCCAATGTGTATTATTATTGCTGTCTCCTCCGTCTCGGCTCCTTCCAGGATTCTCTCAATTCTGTCGATGACGTCCTTCGTTCTTGCCACCGGGAGACATGTCACTAATCAGTCCTCTCTCCCTCCTGCTATGTGACTGTCCACTTCTCTCAGGATTGAGTCTCCCACTACGATTGCAGATTTCCCCTTCCTCAGTTATCTCTCTGGTCTCAGGTCTGTATCAGTGGCGTGGTCCGCTAATCCTTCCTCCAGGTTCTGTTGGGTCTCCACCTCCTCTGCCTGTCCAGATCCTCCGCAAGGTCCTACTCCCATGGCGTCTGGTGGATTCCATCCTCCAGCTGTTGGATCCCTTCTGATTTGCTGGTGGTCCTGTGCCTCCACCATCCTGCAGGCCTCCTCGATGAATTTCTCGAGCTCTCCAACTTGCTCCATGATGTGGCTCTCTCTGGTGGTATCCTCTGTTGTCCAACACGGTTCCTCTATAGTGCAAAGTCCCTCCATCTCCTGGACCCTGACCTGCAGTCTCCCAACCTCCTTCCTCAGGCTATCCAGTTCCTGGCATCAACCGCATATGTACGCCTGCCTCCCGGAGGGGAGGTAGTCATACGTATGACACTCGGTGCAGTATACTGGGTAGCTCAGCTGGGTTCCTGCAGCCTACATTTCTTTTTCCTTGTTCTTATGGTCCCTCGGTGTGTAGGAGTGTTACCAGGCGAGCAGCTAGCTGAAAGAGTAGAGAGAGAAGAGAAGAATGAGAAGAGAAGAAAAGTACCTGTAGATTATTTTTCAGAAGTTAGATTTTGCTGCTGGGCTGTCTGGGTTCCTGAGCTCCTTCTCAAGGCTCCTTTGCAAAGGCGCTCTCGCTAAGGCAAGCGCCTTTGCCGCTCACCTTTTCCGCGCACCGAACGGCTGGGCGCTGTTGGCTCCCTACCTCTTAAAGGGGAGCCCGGGCGCTAATGCGACCTGTGACGCGGTGGGGGTGGGCGGAGCTACCTCTCGCCGCGACCCTGGTCTGGCTTCATCCCTCTGCCTGTCTGCCTGCTCTGGCTTCCTCCCCTCAGCCTCCCGGCTCACTCCGCTCTCTCCGCTCTGAAGAAAAGAGAAAAAAAAAAGAAATGCCGCCGAGGTTCGCCTATTAAAAATTTTTTTTTTAATGTTTAGCGGTTCGGCTTTCAAAAATGGATGTTTCTGTCCTTCTGGCTTTGAATTTTTGCCAGGAAACATCAAAATCAGACTTAGATGCCCTTTTATAGAATGGTCCTCCACAGGACTCATTTTAAAAAAAGATAGACATCCAAAAGATGGCATAAACCAACACTTGGGCTTCTTACTAGTCAAAATGTCCAAGTGGGCATTTTCAAACTGACTTTCTAGAAATCTTTCTGGTTGTTTTGTCTCCAGGGCATCTAAATATTAAGGGGCATGTTAGAGGTATATTTTGGGTGGGATTAGGGTGGGCTTAGCATTTGGACATTTTACAGTGTTAATCAAATACAGTCAAACCTCGGTTTGCGAGTAACGCGGTTTGCGAGTGTTTTGCAAGACGAGCAAAACATTCTCACAAATCGTGACTCGCAAACCAAGTGTTGACTCGATTTGCGAGCACCCCCCCTGCTCAAATCGGCATCACTCCCCCCGTCTGCGAACACCCCCCCAAGAACCGGCATTGCACACCCCGCTGGAAGCGGCATCACCCCGCCCATCCAAACAAGCCCCTTATATTAAAACCTGAGAAGAATTTATGGAATCATAAAATACAATACGTTAAATTATAAATTAGCAGAATGTTCTTCATTTTCTCAAAGCTTTTGGCAGGGTACATATTTAACTATTTATAATTGACCTTTGCATAGAGAAATATGCTTTTTTTATAGCCTAAAGCTTCATTTACTAACTGTAGTGGAGTGTAAAGTATTGTTATTTGCTGTAAATTTATACCAGGGCAAACAATATATATGCTAATTAGTGACTATGCTGCAGCCCTATAGCATTTCCATTCATGGGTCATTTTCATCTAAAGAATAGCGGATTAAGCTAGTGAATCATTTTAGTCTACCTTTCACAAAGTAAAATCTAAAGTGGGGAATTAATTATGTTCATTACCAAGAGCTGGTTTCTGGGTTTTTGTTTTTTTTCCTGTATAGATGATTCCAGTAGTATGTTGTGTCCCTAAGAGAGACTCATCTGCTCTCCACTGGATGGCACCTGTGAAAAACTGACTCTCAGTTCCTACTTCATTACATCAATCTTTCTCTCCACACCATTTCTCTTAATCCCAATTATCTTTCTTTGTTTCTTATTTTCTTCATACATACTCTCTCTTTTCTTTCACTTCCTTAATCATCCCCTACTACATTTCTTTCTGCACTTTTCAGTTATTTTCACTTTTTCATCTTCATTTCCAGCTCCAAAAATCTTTAGAAATGAGGGGTTTATACCCAGGTGCCACCCAGATGCTATATTACAGAGGAGAGAGTGCAGACCATCTAGTTCTACAATATGAGATAGAAGAGAGTGCCACATGAACGACTACTTTGAAAAATTGTGAGCCATGGAATCGAGGGTGAAATACTCATGTGGATTAAAAACTGGTTGGTGGATAGGAAACAGAGAGGGGGTAAAAGGACAATACTCGGACTGGAAAAGCGTCACGAGTGGAGTGCCGCAGGGTTCGATGCTTGGACCCGTGCTCTTCAACATATTTATATACGACCTGGAAATTGGTACGACGAGTGAGGGGATTAAATTTGCAGATGATACGAAGCTATTCAGAGTAGTGAAGACACAGAAGGATTACGAAGACCTGCAAAGTGACATAATCATGCTCGAGAAATGGGCCGCGACATGGCAAATGAGGTTTAAGTGTAAGGTGATGCATGTCGGTATCAAAAATCTTATACATGAATACAGGATTTCTGGTGCAGTGCTTGGAGAGACCCCCTAGGAAAGAGACTTGGGAATACTGGTCGACATGTCAATGAAGCCATCTGCGCAATGCACTGCGCTGTGAAAAGGGTGAACAGAATGCTAGGAATGATTAAGAAGGTGATCACGAACAGATCGGAGAAGGTTATCATGCCGCTGTACAGGGCCATGGTACGCCCCCACCTGAAATACTACATCCAGCACTGGTCGCCGTACAGGACACGGTACTACTTGAAAGGGTCCAGAAAAGAGCGACTAAAATGTTTAAGGGGCTGGAGGAGTTGCCGTACAGTGAGAGGTTAGAGAAACTTCTTCCTTTAAAAGAGGAGCCTGAGAGGGGACATGATCCAAACATTCAAAATAATGAAGGGAATAGACTTAGTAATAATAATAATTTTATTCTTATATACTGCCAAAGCCATGAAAGTTCAAGGCGGTTTACAACAAGATGTGCTGGACAATCAGCAAAGAGTTTACACTACATTGTTATCAAATATAAGCCATGATGATTCGAGTCAGTTTACAACGAAAGGAGCTGAACAAACAGTGAAGTGGTCACAATACAAAGACATTGCATACAAGCTTACAGAAAGGAAGAGAAGGAAAGTTTATAAAAATTCTTAGTTTACAATTCGATTAAACAGATTCGTTTTTACAGATTTTCTAAAACTGAGGTAGGATGAGGAATGCATGATAATTTTACCCAGCCAATCGTTCCATTTGCCTGCCTGGAAGACGAGCGTTCTGTCTAGGAATCTTTTGTAGTGGCAGGCCTTTATTGTCAGATAGGTGAACAGATGAATTCTACGTGTGAGCCTAATAGAACTATCCAGATTAAATTGGGAAACCAAGTACGTGTGGGCCAGACCAAATATTGATTTGTAACAAAGACAGAAAAATTTAAACAGAACTCTTGCTTCCAGGGGCAGCCATGTAGTTTTTGATAATAGGGACTAATGTGTTCCCATTTCTTCAGCCCCAAAATCAATTGAACTGCTGAATTCTGAATAACCCTGAATCTTAGAATGTTTTTTTGAAGGATCCTAAGTAAATGATGTTGCAATAGTCGAGCATGCTGAAGATTGAACCAATAGGCGGAATGATGCTGCATCAAAGTATTTTCTGATGGTTCTGAGTTTCCATAGTATCGAGAAGCATTTTCTAACCAGTAAATCTGTGTGAGCGTTTAGAGTGAGGTGGCGGTCCAGAGTCACTCCCAGAATTTTTATGGAATGGTCAATATGGAAGACCTGACCATTCAAGAAGATTGATGTGTCTTTAATTTTATAATTTGGGCTTGCCAGGAAAAATTTGGTTTTGTCTGGGTTGAGTTTCAATTTGAATTCTGTCATCCATAATTTGATTTGCTTTAGAATGGATGATAGTTGATAGAGACAGGTTGTTAACCCTCTCCAAGATAGATAGAATGAGAGGGCACTCTCTAAAGTTGAAAGAGGATAGATTCCGTAAAACATAAGGAAGTTTTTCTTCACCTAGAGAGTGGTAGAAATCTGGAACACTCTTACGGAGGCTGTTATAGGGGAAAACACCATCCAATGATTCAAGACAAAGTTATACAATTTCCTGCTGAACCGGAATGTACGCAGTTGAGGCTAGTCTCAGTTAGGAGAATGACCTAAGGGCCACCGCGGGAGTGTACTGCTGGGCATGATGGACCATTGGCTGACCCAGCAACAGCAATTCTTATGTTCTTATTAACATTGTCAATACTCAAAGAACCATATATTTAAAAAATCCTAAAACCCACCTGTTTATAGAATAAGAGAGTGTGGTTGTGAATATATTGATGGAAATTATGGATTCATCTCCATGAAATATAGCTTATGTCAAATAGTCATTACTGAAGAAGTTGAATTTGGGGCTTTGGGCTCAAACACTCTTCAATATGAACAGTGTTTGAGTCTAGAATTGACCCTCTACAATTCTATTCCTGCTCTCTTTCCTTTGTTCTATTTTATCTTTGTTCTTTGATCTCATTTAGGAGATAAAGGGCTAGATTTACTAAAGTCAACGATCATCGCTAAACCTGTTTTCACAGGTTTAGCAACGATTGCTGGTAACTGATCCAATTCACAAAACGGCCCACCGTGTGTTTTTCCCCTCGATCACCCATTCTCCGATCCAGCTATGCAAATTTGTAAAACCCAATGCAAAATGGCAAAGCAATTGATTCACTTACATACTTGGCTATTTAGCATTGGGTTTTACCGATCCTAAAACCCGATTGCTATAGATTTGTCGATAACTATGTTACCAAAAGAACAATGCGGATCAGTTGATCATGTATCCAACCCAGACGAATAACATCGTCAAAAAAAGGTTTTTTCTTGGGATAGTAAAATAAATTGTTAAAACCACTATTTTTGTACATGTGGTGTCACAATCTCTGAGTGTCTGAATAACAAATATGATTAATGTATTATTTAAGCTGGTCACACAGCACCCCCAACTTATCATATCAACTTTCCCAAGTAATGAATAAACTAGGAGGATGAAGTATCATACAGAGGCTACAAACTCAGTACTCTTATAACATACTAGCTGATGCTCCTGCATTGCACGGGTATTTAATTATAGCAATAACACTGTAAATGGATTCAAATAAAGATACTTTATAGTGGTGAATGAAATTATTTGTTTACAGCTTTATAAAAAGTACAATATTCAAATTATAATGTGAAATATTTGACAAAATGAATACAATACAACTAACACAAAACTTGATTATAAACAACATTTTTAGTTTCACCTCCAGGAGCAAGAACATATAAATTCTTGGGTGAAGAGACCCCCAGAACATATCACCCCAGGTAGTGAGGGATCTACATACCAAGTTTCGTTCAAATCGGTCAAGCCGTTTTTGATTTACTGTGAGAATGGCAGCTGTTTACATATTTTTGAACATATAAATTCTTGGGTGAAGAGACCCCCAGAACATATCACCCCAGGTAGTGAGGGATCTGCATACCAAGTTTCGTTCAAATCGGTCAAGCCGTTTTTGATTTACTGTGAGAATGGCAGCTGTTTACATTTTTTCCATTGACATGAATGGGTGAAATCTGATTTTCTGTTTATAGCTCCGCCCACGTGTGCAGGTGGGCCACGAGACCCCCAGAAAATATCACCCCAGGTAGTGAGGGATCTGCATACCAAGTTTCGTTCAAATCGGTCAAGCCGTTTTTGATTTACTGTAAGAATGGCAGCTGTTTACATTTTTTCCATTGATATGAATGGGTGAAATCTGATTTTCTGTTTATAGCTCCGCCCACGTGTGCAGGTGGGCTGCGAGACCCCCAGAAAATATCACCCCAGGTAGTGAGGGATCTGCATACCAAGTTTCGTTCAAATCGGTCAAGCCGTTTTTGATTTACTGTGAGAATGGCAGCTGTTTACATTTTTTGAACATATAAATTCTTGGGTGAAGAGACCCCCAGAACATATCACCCCAGGTAGTGAGGGATCTGCATACCAAGTTTCGTTCAAATCAGTCAAGCCGTTTTTGATTTACTGTGAGAATGGCAGCTGTTTACATTTTTTCCATTGACATGAATGGGTGAAATCTGATTTTCTGTTTGTAGCTCCGCCCACGTGTGCAGGTGGGCCGCGAGACCCCCAGAACATATCACCCCAGGTAGTGAGGGATCTGCATTCCAAGTTTCGTTCAAATCGGTCAAGCCGTTTTTGAATTACTGTGAGAATGGCAGCTTTTTACTTTTTTTCCATTGACATGAATGGGTGAAATCTGATGTTCTGTTTGTAGCTCCGCCCACGTGTGCAGGTGGGCGACGAGACCCCCAGAACATATCACCCCAGGTAGTTGGAATTACTGTGAGAATGGCAGCTTTTTACTTTTTTTCCATTGACATGAATGGGTGAAATCTGATGTTCTGTTTGTAGCTCCGCCCACATGTGCAGGTGGGCCGCTAGACCCCCAGAACATATCACCCCAGGTAGTGAGGGATCTGCATACCAAATTTCGTTCAAATCGGTCAAGCCGTTTTTGATTTACTGTGAGAATGGCAGCTTTTTACATTTTTTCCATTGACATGAATGGGTGAAATCTGATATTCTGTTTGTAGCTCCGCCCACGTGTGCAGGTGGGCTGCGAGACCCCCAGAACATATCACCCCAGGTAGTGAGGGATCTGCATACCAAGTTTCGTTCAAATCGGTCAAGCCGTTTTTGCGTGATCGCGGCACATACACACACACACACACACACACATACATACACACATACATACCTCCGATTTTATATACAGATATGTTATTTCAGGTCCTTATCCTAGATTGATACAGTGCCATATAATCATCTACGTCGACCCTCCATCCCACCCTTAAATCTCCATAACCATTTTTATTTATTTGTAACTAGGATTAAAATTGTTTTATCTTATCTTCATTCTTCAAAATAATAGAAAAAGTGATGATAAAAATCTGAAGAATATGAAAAAAAATATATATACGTAATCATAAATGAAAGAAACAGCAACACTTATCTAGATAGCCATTTTCCAGAGCCAATATTAGATACATGACGGTAACTATGCTACCGACAGGTCTATCTGGTTGTGGGGTTTTTTTTGGACATGCACATGCAAAATATCTACCCAATAAAGCACCCCCTCCCTCCCCGAAAAAGCACCCCTCCCTCCTTCCCCAAACCCGAAAAAAATGGCAGGAGGGATGCCCACTCCCTCATGCCACTGAACACTCCCCCCCCAGACAAAGTGTCCCTCCCTCCACAAAGTGTCCACTCCCTCCTGCCACCGGTCGCTTCCCCCCCAAACTTAAATATGGCAGGAGGGATGCCCACTCCCTCCTCCCACCGTATGCTTCCCCCCTGAACTTAAATATGGCAGGAGGGATGCCCACTCCCTCCTGCCAGTGAAGGCAACCCTCCATTAACCCCCCCCCCCTTTCTCCCTCAGCTCCCCTCCTCCCTGGTACCTTTAGTCGGAAGCAAGAGGAGTGCTCAGTCAGTCCCTCCTGCTTCTCCGCAGGCTACCATCTGAAATGTGAGTCTTTAGGCCCTCTCTGGTGCATCATCTGTTGCACAGGGAGGAGCCCAAGGCCCTGATTGAATCAGATGCCTCAAGAAAGGGTGGAGTCTTAGACATCTGAACCAATCAGGGACTCCCTTATGCTCCTTCTGTATCCTGGATACAGATGATGCACTGGGGAGGGGCCTAAGGCCCACATTGCAGATGGCGGCCGGCAGAAAAGCAGGAGGGACTGACTGAGCACCCCTCCTGCTCCTGACTAAAGTTTCCAGGGAGGAGGGGGAGTGAGGGAGGAGAGGGAGCTGATGGAGAGTGGCCTCCACTGGCAGGAGGGAGTGGGCATCCTTCCGTGCAAATCATTTGCATACAAACTTGATAGTGAATCGGCCAATAGCGATTTACTCGCTATCTTTAGTGAATCTAGCCCAAAGTGCAAATGAGGATGATGTTAACAATTGCCTTGACAAGGGGTAATGTCTATGATGATAACAATTGACAAGGAGTAATGTCTATGATCTAGCAACATACACATTAACTTGGCATTGTGGATAGGAATAAATGAGTAGGCTGGATGGGCCCATTTGTTTTTTTCTAATGTTTCATACTATGCTATGTTTTTCCTCTGATCTTAATTTCCTATTGGACTTCATTTCTCACCTTTTATATTTGTCACCCTGGTCTTACTCACAATGGGGCTCATAATCGAAAGATAAAAACGTCCAAAAAGTCGGCAGTTGGACGAACATTGTCAAAATACGTCTAAGTGCCGATAATGAAAACGGGTTTTGGATGTATTTCTAAACGACCTAGTCCTTCATAGTGCCGCTGAATGACCAAAGCTAAAAGGGGCATTTCAGGAGGAGTGTCGAGGGTGGGAGTTGGGCGGGACGTGGGCCGGCTTAGACTTAGTCGTACAGCATGTATAACTGAAAGTTATACAGCCCAGCATAGATGAAACTTGGACGTTGCGACTTATACCATTTAAAACATGGTCTAAGTCACTAAAATCCACCCAAAGTCACCAGATAAGCACTTCAAACACATAATACAGACCCCCACTCACTACCCCAGTGATCACCACCCCCCCAACCCCATAAAAATCATAATCACACCTTTAAAATTCAGCCTCCAGACCATCATCACCTGGCAGCCTGGCATAGGAAAGCCTAGTTGTCCAGCACAGAGACAGCTTAAGCCGTCTTGGGGGTGGGTTAGGGACCCATGGAGAGGAGGCCCTATGCCCATAAGCCCCTGTAATCACTGCATTAATACTTAAACATGTGCACTCCCTTATACACCCCAAAACCCTTTTGTACTGCCATATAAGTGGTTCCTGCAGCTATAAGGGCTATTGGGGTGGTAGATAAGTGGGTCTAGGGGATTCTGGAGGTGGTTTGGGGGAGCTCACCATGACCTATAAGGGAGCTGTAGTGAGATGATGACATGGCACCCTTTTTGTGAAGTTCACAGCAGTGCCCTGTAAGGTATCCCACTATTTAGGTGCCATGTCTGGGTGGTCAGTACATCACTTTGCAGATCCCTCCCACGTCCAACAGGGTTTGTTCTAGGTATTTTTGACTTGGACAAAAAGTTAGACGAAAATGTGGTATAAAGATGGACAATTTAGCGACTTGGACAATCAGATCGGCAGGATGTATAGTTAGACGATTTTCGAAACAAAAAAAATTATGGACGTATATTTCAAAAATGTGTCCTAGGCTGTTTTTTTTACTTTGGACGACTTGCAACTTAGACGAAAACGGACTTAGACGTTCCTTTCAATTATGCCCCTCAATGTCTTTGGCTCAGGTACCTGGTACCAGGTCAGGTACCCAGACTGTTTTTGAGCTAGGCAAAGGCCTGGGCAGGGCTTATTTCGGTAGGCCGAAGGACAATTTTCCCTAATATGCAATCACTTCACACAGTCTTTTAGATAATTTGAAAATAAATAAGTTTGAGACTGATGAAAAAGATCTGAGTTGCAATTCCAATTTTCAAACTATGAGCGTTGGAACTTTTACCAATGCAGCTGGCAATAAAAAAAATGCTAGCGCAGCTTCATAAAAGTGTGTGTGTGGGGGGGGAGGGGATAGTGATGGGAAATAAATCTCAAAAGCACAGCTATGATTGACACAATGACATAGAATTTGCTGGTAGTTCTCCACCCCTCTTATCCACCCATTCCTCTTTCCGTGGAATATTCTGTGTGTGTGCTGATCGTTATCACCAGCGACTGATCTCATCTAAATTTGGCCAACCTCTGCAAACTTCATTTGCATGCACGGTTCTTTGAGAATGGCTCGTCTTTTTTGAATTGTTAGATTTATGGCCACTATAGTGACCTGTAGGATTTTACCGGTGGTATTAGAGAATCCAGCCCCTAGTCTTTTGCTGTGTCTGAGAAGTAGAAAAGCTTAGCGCATTCTCTGGATCAGTGCATTATGTGTCTCTTAACTCACAAAGCTCTGACCTTCCCTAATCTCTATAAGATTCTCCAATAGGAAACATGGAAATGCCCATAGCATTTGGTCTAGAACTGAGATGAGACACTGTCTTTTTAAATCATCACAATTTGCTTTAAATGTATTCATGTAGTTGAAATGGCTACATATGGAATATATATCACAATATATGCAACAGGGGATATTCCGTAGGGTGTGTAGGAGTGGCATGCATGGCATTATGTCAGTGTTCTCCTCTTCCTTATTTCAAAATAAAAATGCCTACATCTTCCCCCATCTCATTACAGTACAAAAGACATGGAATTTTTTTTGACAGGGCATATTATATTCTGCGAGATCAGTGTAGGTTGGTACATTCAAAAACTAGTTCTAAATTGCTCTGGAAACCTACACACAGAGAAATATTAAACTAAGCTCCTCAATCACTTCCAAACAGGGAGCCATTTGTTACCTGTTCATACTTGATGAAAAGAGAACAGACACTGATCCTTGTCCTGAGCATGAACCACATCAGGGAACAGAAAGGAGTTATTACTGAGGCATAGTTTCCTAACCACAGAACTTTTAATTCAAGGGAGTTCATACGTTACTTAGAAATATAAGAACTTAAGCAACCTGGTACTCTTTTGCATCTTCTTTATGAATGCCCTAACTTACAAATTTATTGGCCAAGCATATGGACCAGTATACTCTCTACAATTCAAATGGATAACAATTTACCTATGTCTTATAAAGCTATCAAATTGCATTCCTCAAACCCAGATATCTCCATACCATCACCTTTCACCAAAATATTTGACACTATGATTGCTTTAGCTATTCATCACATTACATGTAATTGGAAGGATAATTCTAAACTTCATTTTCACGAGTGGTGGAATCATCTACGTATAATCAGAAAATATGAAGAAATAATAGCATTCAAACAAAATAATCTCACATGACTCCTATTTATCTCTGAATTGGAAGTTTGCAGCTTACGTGTATTCTGTTTTTCTATTATGATATTCTTTTTTTATCATTATTATTTTGTGTAAATTAAATTTGATGCATTATTCTTGAGAAAAAAATAAAAAACTACATTGTTTCTGTTTAAATTAATACATTGAACTCAAATGCCACAAAAGCAATCTAGAATTAGTCCTGCAGACTAACTCACAGACCATTAAACTTTTAGGCAATCTCTGGGCATCCAAAGGCAAATTTATTGCATATGGAAATGTTTGCAGATTTTTTACAAGCATCCAAGAATTGCCAGAGAAATTTGCTTATTTTAGCAGCTTGCATATTCCCTTTTTGTGGTCTGGGTAATGCTGTTCCTTTACTCAGTATTGTTTTGCATATTCTGAGGACAATTTTCAGATAGAATATTCAGCAATGGTCGCTAATTTGCTCAAAGTATATGGCACTGTATATAAAAAGGCAAACCTATAACAAGGCACCAAACAAATTCAAAGAAAGCCTGAGTTGGAGAAGGAAGTACATTGCACTCATGGACATCTGCATCCACTTTTTTCTTCTGGTACTTTCTCATTAGAAAATAGGTACCCTAGATTGAAAATGGCATTTAGCCCATAGCAGTCAGCAAATTTAAAGACACAGACTCAATCTGATCCCAATATTCAATGTTGATCCTAAACCAGGCCTCGGCTTTGAATATTTATTTATTCATTCAATTTTCTATATCAAGGGAGCTCAGAACGCTTTACATAAATTAATTCAGGTACTCAAGCATTTTTCCCTGTCTGTCCCAGTGGGCTCACAATATATCTTATGGACCTGGAGTAATGGGAGGATTAAGTGACTTGCCAAGGGTCACAAGGAGCAGTGTGGGATTGAACCCACAAACTCAAGGCATTGAGGCTTTAGCCTGTGGCGTAATAAGGGCCCTCTTCCCCGCCTACCCACTGCACATGTGCCCCCGTCCCTTTCCACATACCTTTTTTTAACTTTTCCAGCGTGAGCAGCATGCCCACGTCGGTATCAGCTTACCCTTCAATGTCACTTCCTAGGCACAGGTCCCGGAAGTGACATCAGGGAGCACGCCGATGCTGACACAGGCAGCAACCTTGTGCCAGGGAAGTAAAAAGGTAATGGGAAGGCAAGGAGCGCATGCATGTGGCAAGGAGAGGAGCATGGGGGAGGGGCGGAGAGGAGGAGGGGTGCTGCGCCCTGAGGAAGACTGTGCTCAGGGCAGACTGCACCCCGCATACACACACACACTCTTAATACACCACTGGCTGTAGCTTTAACCACTGTTCCACACTCTCTCCTGAATCCAGGTCTTGGATGGCTTTCAGAAGTTATTTGAGTTCTGGTGGACATTCATATCAGTGTTCAGATAAAGTTAGGACAGTCTTTTTGCTTTCCTAACTTGATCAGGGCACTTACCTGGCTAGCAGACTGAAATCACTGCTATCCGGATAAATCCCAGTTCTATATTACCTTGCCCTTAGACCACCTGGACACTAACCAAATCGTCAAACAAACCATATCACAGTGAAGGAGACAACAACCAATGGACTGTAGTTGGATCAATTTATTAGATGATACAGAATGACTCCACCTACTTCTAACCAAATAGTGCTATGGAGGTCTGTACTGATATTCAGCAGCATTAACTGGTTAAGTGCTGCAGCATATTAGTGGCAGAGACAGCCATTAGGATTTAACTACTAAAGAGCCTTCCTAACTGATTAAATCCCACTGAATACATGTGTAAATTTTCTCTACAGAAACGTCATTGAAAATGTCTCCTCTAAATAGGCTTCAGAAAACCAAAATATCCATCAATAAGGAAAAAACTAAGCCAAAAACAATTGGTGAAAGCTTTCAACTCCCGATGAAAATACACCCCAGTGTCTGAGTTATTGAAAGAAAAAACTTATTATTAATAATAATAATAAAGCCTTCAGCTCCAAATGTGTGATTGTGCCAAGCTGTTGTTTGCAGGACTTAGTGCTTCCCATTTTATTGAGCGGATTGGCTACCATTTTTTCGCCTCTCCAGTATTTTTCCGTCCCTGGGGGGTTTGAAGCGTTTCTTAGTCTTTTTTCTTCTGTTTGAAACTACGTTCAGCGTTTTTTTTTTTTCATTTATTGGCATGATTATTTATTCTGAAAAAAAATTTCTAGGGACGCTGTGATATACGAAGCACTGTTTATTGAGACCTTTTTTGGTCTGGTGTGAGTCATGAATGAACATCTGCCTGGGGCTAAATGTTAATGTTAATGTTAATTGAAGTCCCTTTATCATTATTATTATCATCTTTATTATTTAGATTTTTCTTTCAATAGCTGAGACGCTGGGGTGTATTTTCACCGGGAGTTTAAAGCTTTTACCAATTGTTTTTGGTTCAGTTTTTTCCTCCAAATAGGGCCAGCAGTCCCCATCTTGTGCAAACTCACACAGTCATTGCGATTTTCAGATTGCCCTTTTGCCCAGATAAACGACAACGATTTATTATTTCTATAGCGCTACCATGTGCAAACAGCGATGTTCATTGTACATGAAAGAGATGGTCCCTGCTCAGAAGAGCTTGCTATCTAATTATGATAGACGCTCAGAGGTGGCTGAAAGGTGGCAGGGGACTATTGAAGGAATGACGGGCAGATATGTTGGTTGGGCTAGTATTTAAACACAGCTTCAAAATAAGTGGGCTACAATATTTATGTAAAAGGCGCTTGAAAATAGTTTTCCCCTTGTCTAAATAATAAATCAATGCACAGTGTGGGGGCAGTGTGGGAGCCTCCTTCCAGACACCCTGATGCCACGCTGTGAGTGCCTATTTAGAAAGGCATAAAAATGTAAGAATAGCCTTACTGGGTCAAACCAGTGGTCCATATAGCTCAGTAGCCTATCTTCACGGTGGCCAATCCAGATCACTAGTACCTAGCAAAAACCCAAATAGTAGCAACATTCCATGCTACCGATCCCATTATAGAATTTTATCTTAATCTAGCATTGGTGTGACTATACTGTGTATACGGTATATATATATATATATACACACACAAACTCCTGCAGTTACACCAGCCATAGACCTGCTATAACTGTGATTGTGTGAATCTAGCAGAGACATGCATAAGAGAATATGCTGCATGTTACACATGTAAGTGGCAGCCTTGCCCATGCCCCTCCTTTGCTCCATCCATATGAACGTTCCCTAAACACTACGCCTCTTATATGCACCCTAACAAAATATTGCTTAGTTAAGTTGCTGCTACTTAGATCTATAAATGTACACTTACTCATGAAAGTATTGGTATTCTGCACATTTACTTATGCAGGTGGGCATATATGTGGGTGCCCAGTTACAGAATTGCTCTTTGAATGTGTTGAAAGGTGGGAGAGCAAAACTGATAAAGCCAACTAACAGCAGCAAAGCAAAGAAGAAAAAATCTCAGCAGCTACCTCCATGGCCAGTACAAAGCAGAGACAGCAAAGAAAGGAAGCACTACCACAGGTCCAAATAGCAGGATCTTTATTAACAGGTCTGACATGGCTGTGTTTCAGCACAATGCCTGCATCAGGGGTCGTTCGTTTTCTGAGATCAGATTTTAAACGCAGTTTTCATGGAACAGCAAATGCCTTATTGATGCAGTGTGTAAATGACATTTATAGATCTCCTTAGCAAGGCAGGAGAGCTAGATATCAACCAATTTGCAGTTAACAGACATGCCTATATTAGATGATCAACTCCTATACCAACCATTACTGCACTTGCAAACCTGACATGATATCAACATGTTTTAATGTGAGGCTGGGTGCTAAGAAGGGGAACAATAATTGCTTTAGCAAGCAAAAGGTAAGGATTGATAGGAAATTACATATGCTACAAGTGAGCCCAAGCATGAGGTAAAGTCAAATCCAATTACTTTCCAGCATCTGTAGTTTCTGCCTTTTCCATGTCCTTTCCAAGGTTCGAACTTTCATTGCTAAGCTTCACGTTTAAGTGTCTAATTTGTATCATTCTTTTATATGAAAATGTTCTGCACTGTTTCTACACAGGACGAAGGATGGCATGAATGGTGCCGGAGTGTGGGATGTGTATATCATCTGACTTCACAAGCCCCATACCAAGAAAATGAAGCAGCTCTAGCTCCAATCCAATTCATTAAGTTAACTTTCTTGAAAGGAGTTTTAGAGGAGCAAGATGGGAATGTTCTAATGATGAAATGCTACAATCTGAAAGATAGGTCTGAATGTTCAAACACTGTATTTTGTAATATGGGCAATGGAGAGAGGGGGAATATCTATTTATACTCAGGTGTGTGTGGGTGGTGCAGTGGTTAGAACTACAGCCTCAACACCCTGAGGTTATAGGTTCAAATCCCATGTTGTGGCCCTGGGCAAGTTACTTAATCCAATCTAATACCCTTCTCAATGTATTTTTAAGAGGAGGATTATTGGAATGTTCTTCTGCCTCAAGTTATATTCCCTGCCGTTTTTCTACTTTTATTTTTTGCAGATATTGGTCTGGAGCCCTGACGCAGCTTGAGGGCGAAACGGCAGCTAGCTGGACGTCAGCGAGGACTGGTGGGGATGCAGTGACATTCTTAAATCATTAAAGAACCCTGCCCTGCAGCTAAGTAGCCAAGTAACTTGATTTTCAGTAACACTTTGGAAATTATTAAGTTTAAAAGATTTTTTGAAGAAATTGAGCTGTGTTATAGCAGGACAGGAGAGGGATTCAGAGCCGGTGAGTCACCATTCCCTTTCCAGTGCAGGTGCACAACCTAGCAATGCACGGGGATCTGAGGCTCTTCCCTTAACATTGTAAAATGTGCTTTAAATGAGCTGGAAGATATTCTTCAATGATTTTGTGACAGTTTTAAGAAGTTAAAAATACATTGATTACATATGTGATTACATATGTGAATACATTGATTACATATGTGATTGATTACATATGTGATATGAATACATATGTGTTTTTTTTTCTCATTCCTGTATATAATTTTGGGTGACAAGTTACTTAATCCCCCATTGCCCCAGGTATTAGATAGAGTTTGAGCCCACTGGGACAGATAGGGAAAAATGCTTGAGTACCTGAATATAAACCATTTAGGCTATAAGTGGTATATAAATAAATAGAGTTGCCAAATTATCCAGTTCCAGGACAATGAATTCTTTCCCCTTTAGTAACTTGGGTTCTTAGATCTCTATTGCATTATAATGGTATATTTTATTTATATTTATAATTTTACATTTTGGGAGATTTTTTTTAATTTGTACTTTAGACTTTTAAATTTTGTACTCTGCCTAGAACACATCGGTTAAACAGAATATAAATGTTGTTATTAAACTAACAATGCCTCGGACTGATGAATACAACTTTTTTTTCTGCTTCTTTTTCTATCTTCCTGTTTCTATCTCTTGCCTATTTTCAGGCTATCTACTGCATTATTCCATTTATTATTTGTTATGTAAACACCCTGATGGTTTGATAAAGGGCAGTATATTAAATAAATTTGAATTTGGAACTTAGATTGGCCAGTCCTGGTTTGAACCAACATCCCAAAAACAGTGTGATATTTGTAGTCCTTGATTCTATGTATTGAAATCAATGCTGTAGGGCAGGGTTGCCTGAAATCCAGGACTGGCTTAAAATCTGCTTCTTGGAACTGTGTATCTTGTCAGTCTGTGCCAGCACTATGAAACAATTCATAAAGATGGAAGGACTGATTATTTGTTTCCAGTTTCCCCATCACTAGGACGTGCAATCATCTCCACATCTGGGAAATTTCCATCACAAAAGCAGAGGAGGAACGCAGTACTCTTTGCCCTTTTTTCAAGTTCCAGAATTTCCACTCCTACCGAGACATTAAGAAATTGGCAGGTCCTGCTGCTGCTGCTACGGTGGCTGGCATGAAACATAAAATATTGCACAACTGCTTTAATGGGCTTTCAAAGTCCCATTCAGTCCTATTCAGTACCATTCATAAGCTCCTTCTCATCAACATACCAAACAGATCTAGCTATAAAGCTGTCACTATTAATCCCGACTAGCAGTCACCAAGGTGTACAGGTCATGCATCAATGAGGAAAGAGTGTAGAATTGACTTCCAAAGTTGGCCTCTTGCCCGACTATCTGTAACCCCTAATCTTTGCTTCCTAATGTCAAATGAATCTTGGATTCCAGTGAATTTGCAGCTGTTGAAGCCAATTGCATCAGCTATAGAGACTTCATCTTCACAGAAACATGGTCTGGATCTTGCTAAATGAGCAGTGCAGGAGAAGAACAATTGGGCCCGGATTCTGTAAACTGTGTCCCGATTGTAGGCAGCTGTAGGCATCCTAAAGCTGTCCAACCAGCCAATCGAGATGCATGTTTTTTTTAAAAAATGCTCCCAGGCAGGCCGCCTATATTGAAGGTGCCTCCAGGAGCATAGGGAGGCCCGCAAGCCCGCCTAAGGTTGCCTAAGGCTAGGCATAGCCTTAGGCGAATCTAGGCGGCTTTCGTGTCTCCCTAGGTCAGCAGGAGTCACATGCAATGTAGGCAAGCAAAACGCAGCTGCTACAGTTATCGCGGCAAGGGATCTCCCTACTGCGATAAGTATAGCGGCCACAGCTGCAGCCGCCAGTCCCCCCACCCCCTGAAAAAATGTGACAGGAAGGATGCCCAATCCCTCCTGCTTGGAACATCCCCAAACACCCCCCTTCCCCAAAGATCACATGCCAAGAACAAAATATAACAATCTAGCATCTAGTAGCAGAAATAAAAAAAGAAAAAGATATAACAGGTAGCAGAAAAGAGCAGAAAAATGTCTACAACAATGGAGTCCAAATCTTGTAGTGGTCCAAGAATTGATCTTGAGCTGCCAGGTGGTATTCATATTTTGCAATAAGAATGGCATAGTTCCACCGATGACTATAAGTAATTGCAGTGGCATTTTTCCAAAATAACATAATTACCTTCAAAAGCAATGGCAATGAGTATAATATATAAAAGTTTCTTTTGATCCTCAGTCATGTAATTAAGTAAGCAGATCGAAATATGATCAATTCAAATGTACACGAAAAAGGACAAGAAAAAAATTGTAGAACAGTCTCCCACACCACATACCAATTTGGACAAATGGACACAATTAAAAATAACATGTCCTGCAATGAACCTGTCGTCTGCAAACAATTCCAACATTGTGGTGAAACAGTAGCACATTTGCAGATGTTATGTGCTTTTAAGGGAGTGACTAATTTGTGACTAATATAATTTTAGGTTTGCTGAATGGAGGACCGACAGAACAGGCTTGGTACTGTATTACCAAAAAATGCCTCCACTGAGCAGCTGTTAATACAACCCATATGTCTATTACCCAGATAGAGTGGATAGAACTAGAGGAGTGGAGTAGTGTGAAAGAGTGAAGTGGAGGTAACATTTGGACATGATATGTGGTGTCACCATTCCATCCTGCAATAGTGTGAAAACTGCAGGTTCATTAGAGAGCATTGCAAGGGGATAGGAGGTAAGCAGACAGTGCACAGTGAAACAGTAATGTAGAGGCCAGCCCATATTGTTGCTGCAATAAGGTAAACAAATAAAATTGAAGGCCTTCTAGCAGATCGTGTAAGAAGTTAATTCCTTTACATATCCATGAGGCCAAAAGATGGACTGTGTCCTGATCTGAAAGTGGGTATTTCCCCAAAGGGCAGAATGAAGTGTCTTATGAAGCTGGATTGGAAGGGTTTTATCAAAAGCTGTCACTGCTTGAACCTTAGCCTTCAATATAGACCATTTTTAAACCATGGGAAGGGCAGACACACCTATAAGTTGTATCAAATGCTCAATGATGAGCCAAACTAGATCCTGGAAATTCAACTCCCCCATAAAGAGAGGGTGCTTGATTTTGGACGCTTTACTCCAGAGTTCAAGGCAAACGCAGCTTCGATCTTGCCAGGTTTCTGTTGAGGTATCCTTTCTTGATGAGAAAACACTAAATCTAGCCTTTGGAGTTGATTTATCCAAGAAAATTCACAGCTGGCTGAGGGAGCAAGCAAATCACTCCTCCATCTTGGTCAGAATCCCTAGCGACCCTCCCCCTACCACAATTTTAGAAGATATTTTACAAATGTACATTGTCCCATATACTCTAAAATGAATTTATAAAAGTACTCTCTCTCTTTCCAGTAGGAAAGTGCCTTAAAATTTTTGGTTCACATTCAATTGATGGACTTTGGTATCTTCAATATGAGATCTAAATCTGATTTTGCGCATTTTGGAAAAAATGTCCAAAAATCCAGTTGAGAAAATGGTCATGTTCAAACCAGAAAAATGTCCAACTGTTTTCTTTCTAAAATGGCCATTTGCTAGATGTTTTTGAGCTCAGTGCATCTATCTTTTATTAGCATTAAAAAAAAACAAAGTTCAAGGAAAAATGCACAAATCAAGCCATTGGGATATCTGAGGGTCAGCATTCTTAGTAGACTAGCCACATAGACATCCCAGTGGAGTAGTAGGGGGCCACTGCAGTGAACTTCACATAAAAGTTCCCAGGTATACATGTCACCATTACCCCACATACATTGGATGGGAAGCTCTTCAAATTCCACCGAAATCTTACTGTACCCAATTGTACACCACAACAATAGCCCTTATAGATGACACCTACAGGCATATGTGGGTATAGTATATTTTAAAGGGATCACATTTTCTACCACAAGCATATTAGTTAAAGTGGGTCCTGGGTCCCCTTTTCTGCATTCCACTAGGCTAATCCAGGGACCTGCTTTTTGCTCTAATAGGACTGGCCATAACTTCTGCAGCTGTCATGCAGGATGGTATGTACAGTTTATTTCACATGTTTGGGGAAAGGAGAGGTTAGTGACCACTGGTGAAGTAACGGGAGGGGAGGTCATGCCTTAATCCCTCCAGTGTAGGGTTACCAGACATCTGGATTTACCCAAACATGCCCTCTTTTTAAAGGACTGTCCAGGCATCTAGACGGGTTTTCAAAATATGGCACTTTGGGTTTTCAAAACCATTCTGCTCAGGGTTGTGTCTGGAAGGCATCTGCACATGCGTGGATGCGATGTGATGACGTAATGCATATGTGCATGATGTCATCACATTGCATCTGCACATGTGCAGATGCTCTTCAGACATAGCCTGAAGAGACAGGGTTTGTATGGGGCCAGGGTTAGGGGGGGCAGAATGGAGGGCTATGGGCAGGACGGGAGAAGGCTGCGGGCAGAACGTGGTGGGACTGGGGATGGAGCGTGGCAGGGCCAGGTGTCCTCTTTTTTTAGGACACAATTTGACATCCCTACTCTAGTGGTCTTCTAGTCAGCTTGGACAATTTTGTGATGTTTATTCGTTACTGAAGCAGGTCTAGCTTCAAATGTCCTATTTCTTGCCCTAGACATTTTAGCAATGTTCTATTATTGCAAAAAAACCCCAAAACATCCAAATTGTAAGCCAATCCTTGTCCTGCTAAAATATGCCCCCAACATGTCCCCTTCAGATTCAGATACACTGTATACAAACTGCATAGAAAACCATCTAAAAATGGGTTCTGGAAATAGAAATTTGGCTGTTTGGGCAAGAAAAACATCCATCTGCTGCTTTGTGCCGCTTTTTGGATGTTTTTCTCTTTCAAAAATGAACCCCATAATGTGTGTTAACTTACAAATTAAAACTCGTCATTTAAATTAGTACACATTAGAATGTTCCAGGGCTCATTAAGTTTGCTTGTTTGGGTATTCTTTTTTTACTGAAACAAATATAGTAACATAGTAAATGACAGCAGATACAGACCTGAATGGTCCATCCAGTCTGACCAATAGTCACACTCATTATACAGTAAATTCATGGTTAAATTGTCCTTTCTTTAATATTTCTGGGTAATAGACCATAGAAGTCTGCCCAGTACTGTCTTTAGGTTCCCACTGCTGGAGTTGCCATTGAATCCCACTCCAGCCTTCCTAACCATCCTGTCACTGGAGCTTCTATCAAAGCCCTCCTCAGGTCATCCTAAACCAAATCACCGTATATGGGACACAGATCATGCAGGATTGCCCAGTACCAGCCTTAGTTTGTTTTATACCATTCATTTTCTAATTAGAGGGTACTCGCTAAAGTTAGAAGGGAAAAGATTCCGTACAAACGTAAGGAAGTTCTTCTTCATCCAGAGTGGTAGAAATCTGGAATGCTCTTCTGGAGGCTGTTATAGTGGAAAGCACCCTTCGGGGATTCAAGAAAAGGTTGGATAAGTTCCTACTGGAACAGAACATACGCAGGTAAGGCTAGACTCAAATAGGGCACTGGTCTTTGACCGAAGGGCTGCCATGTGAGTGGACTGCTGGGCATGATGAACCACTAGTCTGACCCAGCAGCGGCAATTCTTATGTTCTTATGAATATTGGCTTAACCAGTCAAGTTCTGGTGGCCAAAAATGAAACTGGAAATTCAATGTCGATCACTGGATATAGTGCGGCATTGAATTTCTGGGCTCAGCACCAGCAGAAGGCTTTAATTGCCCTGCCCACCACTGACTGAGTATCAGATCCATAAAGTTTAAGTCTCACACTGGTCCACTGAGCTGCAGAAAATTCTGTCACCATTTTCATCTCCACCACCTCCCTCGGGAGAGCATTTCAGGCATTTACTACCCTCTCCAAACATGTGAAATGAGCTTTAAAACATTGCAAGATTGGGAGAAAATCCCAAATTAAAATTAGCCCAGGGTTATTTCCCCCTGTGCATATCCCTGTAGTTAGCAATGTCATCCTAGCTCTGCTGCCTTTCCCTGGAGATTCAGTCTCAGCTTATTCTTTCTTCAGTCTGTCCTACTGATCCCAATGCTTTAATTTCTATCACCCCAGCAGCCTTCTTGATCCCAAAGGCTGTCCTTACTGGTTATGTTTTTCTTCACCCTTCCAGCCCCTTCTCACTCTTAGGTTTTAAATGCTCTTGAAGTTTGGCCCATATAAAGTTTATCACATGGGCACTGTATTGTTTAAATCACCCCTATAGATTCACAAGAGGTGCTTTGTTTCAACTGCATAACAAAACCAATTTTGTCCCAACGGAAAACATCATTTTTCTGTAACCCTGCACACAGAGCAGTGGTTACATTTCCTATGTCCCCTTCCTTCAGTTTGTCTTAATGTCCACAAATCTGATTTACTCACAATATCTAGAAAAAGCAACCTGGCACTGTATTTCAGACAGAACTGGGTAAAGCATATACAATTAAAATAAATAAAATATAAAACAGACAAGGCAGGGCAAAGATTAACCAGTCATCACTATTTAACCAGTCATCAATAGCTGCTGACCACTTAAATAGTGTTTAACTGGCTCTGGGAGATAACTGATTATCTCTGCGGAATATTTGTGGTTAGTGCATAGCGGCTAACCAGCTATATCATATGATATAACCAGTTATCACTGATATTCAGCAATGGGTCTTGCAATTAAATAGAACTGATTAAATAGCAATCCTATAAATGCTAGGAATTTAACTGGTTAGCAGAGGATGTTGGGTGCTGTACTTGGAGAGAGCACCCAGTAAAGAGACTTGGAAGTACTTGTAGACAAGTCAATGAAGCCGTCCTGAAGAGGCCTGGGTTGGCGTATACTACGCAGAAGCGTTAGCAGGGCGTGACAGAGACCTCTCTAGTTCTGATCAGAGGATCTTATATACATGCAAACACATTTAAAACTTTGAAAAAGTCAGGATAATTAACAAGAGACCAAGAAATCGGTGTGTAGCGTAGGAAAATGGGAATTTCATATTTATGTGAATTGTTCGGTTAAGCCAGACCATAAAGGAAATCAGGATATATATAATAGATGGAGGTATGAAACTGCCTCCATGATTTTTTCTTTCTCTCTCTCTCTGTTTGGTTCTTTGTTCATCTTGCCGCCTTTAAACCTCGTGGTTCTAATTTATACCAGATGTGCCTTAGGCCGGTTAGGAAGAACATATTAGACTCCATCTTTCAAAAGGGAGCATAACATGTATTAAGTGTGTTGAATGTGTGAAACTATGGATGAAAGGGGCCCCGAACAGATGAATGAATGGATATATGAAAGATATATGAAATAATTTGTACTTAAAGTGAAATGTTTTATATAAGGAACACTAAGGAAAAATCCTAAAGCAACATCTGGAAATAGTTAAGTTAGAATCAGAGACCTGTAGCAGTGTCCAGCATAGGAAGGGAAGGGGGGCATTGGTAGCCCACACTTAGTAAAGTGTATCAGTGGAATTTGAAACTATCAGTTGTTCAAAGCAGGAGGGGGGAGTACCCCTCCTTCTCCTTTTTGTGCTGATAGGGACATGAAGTTTTCAGCACTTCAAATGCAGTTTCTCCTGAAACAGATAAGTGGATTTAGATTTAAAGTTTCTGTCTATGTTATAAAATGTTTATGTATATTCAGAAATGAATGTAAACAAAAAATATGATTTCTGGAACTTATATTCCATGCTAAAAAGAAGTTCTTTGTCCAAATTTAAGGACAGCCTCTGTTAATGGATTGGCTGACAAATAATGATGTCATGCAGGACAAAAAGTATATATTGGGCAGCTACAAATTATCGGGTTGAGATCTTTGTCAGCACGGCCAGCGTTTGGCGACTGTAAAGATTTCCCAGATGACGCAACTAATCTTTTGAGATCCATGATGGAAATAATAAAGGCAATAATTATTTTAATATAAAACTTGCGTCATATGTCATTTTCCATGTATTTATTTTTTACACACCTTGAGTGAAAGCTAGCAGTTTAATTGGCAGCTGCTGCTTAAAGAGTGCGCTGGCGTCCACTTACCCATGCTCAGTCCGCACAATGTGTGGCGGCGGTGAAAAGAGCGAACAGAATGCTAGGAATGATCAAGAAGGGTGCCCCCACCTGGAATACTGTGTCCATCACTGGTCGCCATACATGAAAAAGGACATAGTACTACTCAAAAGGGTCCAGAGAAGACCGACAAAAATGGTTAAGGGACTGGAGGAGTTGCTGTACAATGAGAGGCTAGAGAAACTGGGTCTCTTATTCCTTGAAAGGAGGAGACTGAAACATTCAAGATATTAAAGAGAATTGACCTTGTAGAGAAAGAGAGATTGTTCACCCTTTCCAAGGTGGAAAGAACGAAAGGGCACTCTGTAAAGTTAAAAAGGGATAGATTCCGTACAAACATAAGGAAGTTCTTCTTCACCCAGAGAGTGGTAGAAATCTGGAATGCTCTTTCAGAGGCTGTTATAGGGAAAGCACTCTCCAGGGATTCAAGAAAAGGATAGATAAGTTCTTGTTGAACCAGAATGTACGCAGTTAAGGCTAGACTCAAATAGAGCACTGGTCTTTGATCTAAGGGCTGCCGCACGAGCAGACTGCTGGGCACGATGGACCACTGGTCTGACCCAGCAGCGGCAATTCTTATGTTCTTATGAATATTGGCTTAAACAGTCACGTTCTGGTGGCCAAAAATGAAACTGGAAATTCAATGTCGATCACTGGATATAGTGTGGCATTGAATTTCTGGGCTCAGCACCAGCAGAAGGCTTTAATCGCGCTGCCCACCACTGACTGGGTATCAGATCCATAAAGTTTAAGTCTCACACTGAGACTGTAGAAACCCTCTACTATCTTTTTTTTTTCTCTGCTAATATTTGATGTCTCATCCTACTCCATTCCTCCCAGACCTCTTTGCTTTCCCTTTCACACCCCTTTTGGCTACACTCAGTGGCATACCAAGGGGTGGGCTGGGTGGGGGGGCAGTCCATCCCAGGTGCAAGGCCTGAGGGGGTGTTCAGCTGGCCAGGGAATAGACTGCCGCCAGGGAAAGAAAGAAGCCGGCGCCAAATTATCCCTCCCTGCTGCTTCTCTTCCCCGAACCGAGCAACTCTAGCCATCCGACGTCAATTCTGACATCGGAGAGGACATTCTGAGCCAGCCAATCGCTGCCTGGCTGGCCCGGAACGTCCTCTCCGATGTTAGAATTGACGTCGGGCAGCCAGAGTTGGTCAGTTCGCGGGAAAAGAAGGAGGGCGAATTCGGCTCGGGCCTGTTTCCGGTGGCCAGTGGCAGCCTTTCCCCGGCGGTGGTGGAAGCATGGTGGTGGTAGTAGTGGCAGTGGCATGGGGGAGGGAAGGGAGAAAGAAAGAAAGGGGGGGAGCCAGGGAGCCAGAAAGAAAGCAAGGGGGGGGGGACAGGGATCCAGAAAGAAAGAAAGGGGGCAGGGTGAAAGAAACAAAAAAATGGGGCATGGGGAAAGAGAGAGAAAGACAGACATAGAGAAAGAAAGGGGGCATGGAGAGAGAAAGAAAGAAGGGGACAGAGTGAAAGAAAGAAATGGGGCACGGAGAGAGAGAGAAAGATAGACATACAGAAAGAAAGGGGGCATGGAGAGAGAATGAAAGAAGGGGACAAGATGAAACAAAGGAAAAGTTGGGGGAGGGAATGAAGTCTGGAGGAGAGGAAGCATACAGGAGGCTGAAAGAAGGGAAGAAATATTGGATGCACAGTCAGAAGAATAAAGTGCAACCAGAGACTGATGAAATTACCAATAAAGGTAGGAAAAATGATTTTATTTTCAATTTAGTGATCAAAATGTGTCCATTTTGAGAATTTATATATGCTGTCTATATTTTGCACTATGGGACCCTTTTACTAAACTGCAATAGCAGTTTTTAGTGCAGGGAGCATCGAGAGCAGCGTGGGGCATTCAGCGCAGCTCCCTGCGCTAAAAAACACTATCGCGGTTTAATAAAAAGGGAGGGGGTATATTTGTCTATTATTGAGGTGACATTGCATAAAGTCATCTGCCTTGACCTCTTTGAAAACCCGCGGAATATAAATGATAATTAACATTTTCTCTGCGTACAATGTGCTTTGTGTTTTAAAAATTTTATTGTTGGTAGATCATTTTGACTTGGCCACGAAGGTAACGGGGAGGGAGGGAGGGGAGCTGCTGAAAGACATCTAGTAATCCTTGCAGGCTTGACTGCAGGGAATTATTTTTGTAAAATCATGTTTTGTTATGTGAATGGCATTATTTAGACTTTAATTTCTATGAATGAATAGAATGAAAATTATATAAAATTACTTGCTTGTTTTGATGTGCGTGCGCTGAAGGAAAGTGGAGAGAGAGTGGGCTGAGGATGCTGAAAGGAAATGGGGAAGAGAGAGTGGGGAGAAGACGCTGATTTATAAATTGACAATTGTACAGAATATTGTTTCTTTTTATACTTTAATATAATAAGTTCAATATAAAACAATTCAAGGCTTGTGTGGATGGAATCAGGTGGTTTGTGGGGATGAGAACCGAGCTTATGGGGATTAGTCCAATAAAATGGTATTTTCATATTTCTCATTATTTGTTTTATTTTTATTTGTTAATTTGTAAAGTGGTGATTGTTATGTATCAGTTTTTCAAATTTACATCTACTGTCTTTATATTTTGCACAGTATTAGAGGACATGTATTACTGTTTTTGTGGTGTTGTGGTGTTGCATTGTATGCAGAGTCTGGTTTCTTGGCAGTTCAGTTTAACTTTTGTCTACATATTTCTATTTTTAGTTTGTGATTATTCCATATTGGGCAAAGGTGTATCTGTCTGTGTGTATGAAAGGGACATGGCTTTCTGATAGCATTGACTGTACTGGATCAATTGACTGTGCAGGATCTGGTTTGTTTAGTTTTACAATGTATGTGTTGGTGTTCTAGTGCTCACTGCAGTGTTTAAGATGCTGCCTTTTCCTAGGTACACTCTTGTTGTGCGATATTTAGATTGTTACTAAAAATCATATTTTTCATATAGATGGGGGTGTCAAAAAATGATGGGCCCCGGGTGTCACATATGCTAGGTACGCCACTGGCTACACTTGAATATTTTCAAAGACTCTACCTTTAATTACTTAGGCCTCTGTCTGTGGAACTCTCTTCTTCTTTATATTCAGTTCAAAATCGCTAAAAGCCTGGCTGTTTCATGTAATTGTTAGGTGATGTCCATCTAGTTCTTTGCTTCTCTGTCCCTCTTTGCTTTATTTTTTCTTTTCTATTTCTGGTTATTCTATACATTTATGAAAACACATGAATAAAATGGATTTCCAACATGTTTCAGCAAATATATTCATCAGGGGCTTTTTAGCTCACCAAAGTAGAAATAAAATTGTGAATTAACAGGATCAATGGGAGAAGTGGTGAGGAATACCCAAAGGAAAAATATAGAAGAAATAATGAATAAATCTTAGGGCTAATGTCACAGAACTCTGGCTGCTCCTCCCCTCTTCTGTTTAGCATTGGGTAGCAGAAACTCAAGGACCTAGGTCATACTTGAGTTTTTAAGGGGGAAGTATTGTAGTTTCTCTGGAGTTTAAAGCAGTCTCTTGCCTGACGCTCACTTAAAGAAGCCCTAACCTTAGGGCTCCTTTTACAAAGGTGCGCTAGCATTTTTAATGCACGCATCGGATTAGCGTGTGCTAGCTAAAAATCTACCGCCTGCTCAAAAGGAGGCAGTATCGGCTAGTCCACGTGTTAAGGCCCTAGCGCGCCTTTGCAAAAGGAGCCAATAATGTAACATAATATAAAATCACATCTATATACTGCAAAACCTTAGAGTTCTATTTGGTTTAACAAGTGAAAGAGACTGAACAATCTCAGTGATTAACAAGTCAATTCTCCAGGAATTTCACAAATAGACTAGATTTCAACAATTTCCTAAAATGCATATAAGATGAGGAAAGAGATAATAATCTGCAAAATTTAGCATCCTAACTAGCAGCTTGATAATATTTGCAAAAACCTCTTATATACACAATCACGAACAGAAGGAAAAGCAAACAGTGCTGAGGCTCACAGTGAACGATTAAGATTAATGAATGTAAATTGCTCTACCAAATACAGTCAAACCTCGATTTGCGAGTATCCCGGTTTGCGAGTGTTTTGCAAGACGAGCAAAACATTCTCGCAAAACGTGTCTCGCAAACCGAGTGTTGACTCAATTTGTGAGCACCCCCCCCGATAACCGGCATTGCTCTCCCCCCCCCGCTCGAACCCCCCACCCCCCGCATGAACCGGCACCCCCCCTCCGGTCTGGCACCGGCATGCATCCCACAGGACATGCTGGTGCCGCTAGAAGATCTTCCCTGCTTCTGCGCATGCTCAAGGACTTCTAATTCTCCCTCTCGCTGAGATTCTCAGAGATCTCCGAGAATCTTGGCGAGAGGGAGAATTAGAAGTCCTTAAGCATGCGCAGATGCATGCTCAAGGCCGGCAGAAGCAGGGAAGATCTTCTAGCGGCACTGGCACATCCTGTGGGCTGCATGCCGGTGCCAGACCGGGGGGGGGGTAAGTTTAAATTGTTCAGGCGGGGGTGCCAGTTCATGCGGGGGGGGGGGATGCCGGTTCGCACGGAGGGGGGTCTTTGCGAGTGGGGAGGTTGGAAGCAGCGCCGCTGGCCTCGGGGGTTGGGGGGGTGGGAACGTATCAAAGCGAGTTTCCATTATTTCCTATGGGGAAACTCGCTTTGATATATGAGTATTTTGGTTTATGAGCATGCTTCTGGAACGAATTATGCTCGTAAACCAAGGTTCCACTGTAATTAGGTGCAGAACCTTATAGCGCAAGGTCCAAACTTAAAAACCACCCTGGCCTCAACTGGTAACCAATGAAGGGGTCCTTTTACTGAGAAGCACTAGCTAAACACTAACGCGTCCACTATATTGTATGGATCCATTAGCGTTTTGCGTGCGCTTAAACGGCTAGTGCGCCTTAGTAAAAGGACCCCAAAGTTCTTTATAATAAGATGTAACATGATCTATTTTTTTCAGATTGAAAATTAAATACACAGCAGTGTTTTGTATGATACGTAATCTGTGGAGATTTTTACGATATCCTGCTAGGATTGTACCAATAAACTTAGGGCTCCTTTTACTAAGCTTCGTTAGGGCTTTAACACGCGGAATCGCACACGCTACATTGCCACACGTGCTAGACTTTAATGCCAGCATTGGGCTGCCGTTAGTTTTTCTGCAAAGCGTGCGGTAATTTCCTGCGTGCGCTAAAAACGATAACGCACCTTAGTAAAAGGAGCCCTAAATTAAGTAGTGTTGAAATATGATCTAATTGCTCGTAGTCTCCACAATGTAAAGCAAACTTTTTTTCAGACTAGGACATCAGTATAATCACTCATAGATAAATTCCTGTCATAATATACTCCTAAAATCCTAATAGTTGGAATGATGGGATTAGACACCTCATTCAATTTTAAATTTTCTTCTGTGCATTTGGTAAGAGATGCAAAAAAAAAATAAAATTTAGTTTTATCTGAATTAAGCTTTAATTTAAAATCCCTCATCCAATGATCTACAGTCTGAATAACCTTTAAAATAAACTGGGAAGCTGAAGAGAGATTAGAAAAAATAGGAATTACAACAATTATATCATCAGCATAATTTAAAATTTTTATAGCAAAATTTGATAATCTTGAGCCCAAAAAGGCAAGATAAATATTAAGATGTACTGGAGAAAGAGGGGATCCTTGGGGAACTCCACAAGAATTACTCCAAATATCTGACAAAACTCCATTAAAGCAGACTTGATAAGTGAAAGATTTTTTAAAAATCATGAAACAACCATTTCCGTACTTTGTCGGAAATGCCAAATAGCATGTATGCCCGACGGGACCCGTTTTGCCAAAACAGGCTTTCTCAAGGGTTCCAGCAGGGAGCACTAATTTTCGGCTTCCGCTCGTTTCCAAGGCGAGAGGAAGCCGAAAATGAGGGCTCCCTGCTGGAACCCTTGAGAAAGCCTGTTTTGGCGAAACGGGTCCCGTCGGGCATATAAGCATTGGGGTAAGCATACTGCATTACATTAAAGGATAAGTAAAGAATGACACAAATCTGGCTCGTCATCTTTGTTTTCAAATATTTATTGACTGTTACTTATGCTGATCTTCATTCCTGACAAGTGAGGATTTTTGTATTATGCCAAATAGCATCCAAACAATTAATTGGTTAATACTTTCTCTTGGAAATCTGTCACAATATACAGTATAATGCCTATATTTGGGTGCTCAAAATCAGGCACACTTCTGAGTTGTGTGTGCAACTTAATCGGCAAAAGATCTGTTAACCATCAAAAATTGGCTGCTAACAGTCAGTTAATTATTGATACTATTTGGCACCAATTGGGATTTGCAGGCACATTTAGCTACCGTATTTTCACGCATATAACGCGCGTGTTATACACGATTTTACAAACCGAGTATAACCATGCGCGTTATATGCATGAGCGCATTGTACAAATTTTTTTTTACATAGTTTCCCCCCCCGATGTCCGATTCATCACCCCGAAGGACCGCTCGCACCCCCACCCCGAAGGACCGCTAGCACCCCCCAGCCTACCCCCCCCCCGCATGGAGAAGCTGCCTACCGTTGTTTCCCGATGCCAGTGAGCCCTTCTGCTTCCTCTGCAGGCGGTCCCGCCCCTTCTCTGAGCCCTGCGCTGTGCTACTTCCTCTGCCGGTGGTCCCGCCCTTTCTCTGATGTCAGACAAGGGGCGGGACCCTGGCAGAGGAAGCAGCGCAGGGCTCAGAGAAGGGGCGGGACCGCCGGCAGAGGAAGCAGCAGGGCTCACTGGCATCGGGAAACAACGGTAGGCAGCTTCTCCATGCGGTGGGGGGGAGGCTGGGGGGTGCGAGCGGTCCTTCGGGGTGGGGATGCGAGCGGTCCTTCGGGGTGGGGGTGCGAGCGGTCCTTCGGGGTGATGAATTGGATGTCGGGACTAGAGGAGACTCGGGGCAGGGCTGGAAAGGAGAGCCGGGACCAGAGGAAACTCGGGGCAGGGCTAGAAAGGAGAGTCAGGATCAGAGGAGACTCGGGGCAGGGCTGGAAAGGAGAGTCGGGACCAGAGGAGACTCGGGGCAGGGCTGGAAAGGAGAGTCGGGACGAGAGGAGACTCGGGGTAGGGCTGGAAAGGAGAGTCGGGACCAGAGGAGACTTGGGGCAGGGCTGGAAAGGAGAGTCGGGACGAGAGGAGACTCGGGGCAGGGCTGGAAAGGAGAGTCGGGACCAGAGGAGACTCGGGGCAGGGCTGGAAAGGAGAGTCGGGACCAGAGGAGACTCGGAGCAGAGGGCAGGGCGGCGAGAGGAGAGTCGAGGCGGCGAGAGGAGAGTCGGGGCGGCAAGCAGCATGTGCGGTATATGCGTGTGCGCGCTATATAAAAATTTGTTTACATATATTTAGGTTTCCCGCGCGTTATACCCGTGTGCGCGTTTTACACGGGTGCGTGAAAATACGGTAAGTCCCAGAGTGTGCAGCCTAAAAGGGGATTAGCCAAGAGAAGGGCATGGGTGGGTCAGAGGCATTCCAAAAAGTTGCGTGCAGTGTTACAGAATAATGGGTCATCTGCTGTTCTATTGTCCTTTGATACTTAACTTTTGGAAGTCAATAAGGGGACAGATTAATACCATACTGGAGGCATCAATTCCATTGACGTATGAGGTAGTCCTACGTGGAACATGGACCGTTATAAATGCTGGCTTTTCCTAATTATGACCGGGATAGCCATGCAAATGATTACTCGCAATTGGAAGAATTGGGATCGCCTTAATTTTCCTTTCTGGTGGGCGAGCTTATGCTTAACTTATAAGTATGAGAAAATGAATGCTGACTTGCCGGGGCATAATAAGATATTCAAATAGGTTTGGGGTATATTGGCGTCTTTTTTAGATTTGTTATAGTTGCCCTTCATCTTTATTTTCCACTGTTTTGCACCCACACATCCAGGGTGGGGGTTGGAGAGGGAGGGGGGGTGTATATCTTTTGTTTTGGTATTATTCCTGATGGTAATGTTGGATGGGGAGGGAATTTTTTTTTTTTGTATAGATTCTGATTGTTTTTAAGTACTTATTTGATTATTATTATTTGTATGTAAATTGTATTGCACTTTTTATTGGCATTAAAAACTAAATAAAGTTAAAAAAAAAAAAAAAAGAATAATGGGTCTCCACACCCAATTTGGGCACAGAAATTTATATCAGGTTTCAGCAGGTGTAAGTCTTGCATCCAGAGCTGGGCACTAGAATCGGTGCTAAGCATTATTTTTTATAAAGAGTATGTGACCTTTATAGAGTAGTGCTTAGCACTGATCTTTTCCAGCATCCATCTATTAGTGCCATTTATAGAATTTCCATCATTAATTCAAGATAAAAGTAAGGGCAAGATCACTAACGCATCAATCATACCCTTTTCAAGAGGAAGTGAATGTGCAGATAACGGAGGGTAAGAGAAGCAGGAAACGATGGGCTCCTTTTATCAAGCTGCGCTACTGGTTTAACGCGCGTAATACCGCATGCTAAACTGCCAGCCGCACTAGCCGCTAACGCCTCCCTTGAGCAGGCGGTAGTTTTTAGGCTAGCACGGGGGTTAACGCGTGATGAAATGTCACGTGCGTTAACCCCGTTAGCGCAGCTTGATAAAAGGAGCCCTTTGTCTATACTAGGTAGCACTAGTAGTACCACTAGAATTAGAGGCCTTGATTCTCTAAACAGTGTTGTGCTTTTAGGTGCCGGTAGGCACTCAAACTCAGTAAAAAAAATACTATTGAAACAACAATTTTAACTGAGTTACAAGTCACCTACCATTGCCTAAAAAATTGATGCCAGAATCACGCCTCAGTAGGCTCTTTAGGCTGCCTAATGCCACTGTGGGTGTGGCTAACACCAGAAGTGACATTAGGCAGCCTAAAGCACCTATGGAGGTGCAAGTCATATCATAGGTAGGCACCGTAAATATCAGCCAGGAAAATCCTGGCCAACATTTCTGGTGCCTACCTTTGCCAGAGGTGTGATTCTGTGCCTGGTGCCGTCGTGTGATTGACACACGATCGGAGGCCGCCAACAGCGGTGACAGTTACAGAATTTGGGCCAGAGGGCCATTTTCAATAGGATGTCTAAGTCTGAATTGGATCAGGGGTTGGATCTACAGCCTCCGCACCCTGGGGTTGTGGGTTCAAGCCCCGCACTGCTCCTTGTGACCCTGGGCAAGTTACTCAGTCCTCCATAGCCCCAGGTACATTAGATAGATTGTGAGTCCACCGGGACAGATAGGGAAAATCCTTGAGTACCTGATTGTTAAAACCGCTTAGATAACCTTGATAGGCGGTATATAAAATCCTAATAAACTTGAAACTTGAATTTGGATGTTTCATACAAGATGTCTCAAATCGGAGGTGGAGAAATGTCTATTTTCAAACAGGACGTCCATATATATATATTAAAAAAAAAAAAAAAAATTGCCCACTTGAACGTTTTAGCCACCAAAACATCTGGACTGAAAAGACATCTAACTTTATTCACTATTTTCAACCACAATAACATCCGAGTTAGAAATATCCAAATCAGCTGCATTTAGACATGGGAGGGACTAACATTCTAATGGACTGACCACAAAGATATAGCAACAGAGCAGTGGGGCACCTTAGAGGGCACTGCTGTGATTGTAACATAAAGGGTGCCAGATATACATCTCATCATAAACCCCTTATAATTTATACTTTCAACCAAAATTGTGGCTAGAGTGGTTTATGGGTCTGGCTACTCCTCTCTATGGTTCACTAGCCCACTCACCTGGCTACTTAAGACTCCTGTGTGGCGTTCTACTAGGCTTTTCAGTACCAGGTGCTGCTGTTTTAGACACAGGTATGTACTGTTTCATTTACATATTTGGGGAGTGGGATGGGGTCAGTGCCCACTGGGAGAGTGTTATGAGGGTCATACCTTAATGCATCCAGTGGCCATCTGGTCAGTTTGGGTACCTTTTGACACTTAGAAGCTTCTAAAACAGGTCTAGGTCAGAGCATCTAAGTTCCATCCAGGACTTCTTGTGAAAGATATGATTATTGCTGAAAGACATCCAAGTCTAAGCCAGCCCAAAGCCCACCCAAATCATGCCCAAAACACACCTCTAACATGCTCCTCTATGACATAGATGTCCTCGAGGGTGAAATTCCTGCAAAACATCTAAAATATTTGTTTCAAAAATAAGCTCTTGGACGTTTTAACGAGAAAATATCCAAGTGCCGATTTAGACTTTTGGGGGACATTTTTGTTTTGAAAATGCCCCTATTAGTCTCCCAAACAGAAGTCTTCTTACTTTTTTCATTTAAAAGGCCATTTACATTTAAACTGATCAATTATTCTTAACATTATCTCATATTTTGAATTATTTCAAAATAATTAAAGCATTTTTAATCAATTTTTTAATATTCTTTCTCAAATGACCCTATCCTTGTGTGCAAACCTTAAATATTTTTTTTTGGTTTTTTTTCTTTAATAAATTGTATAAATCGTATTTCTACCCTTTACCTATTTGTTCCAGTTTGTATCAATAGAACATAATGATTAGTATGTATTATTTTGTCTCATTTGTATTTGTCATCCTTGCCTTTTATTGTGTATTAGAATTATGTAATACGCATTGAAATATTGGATATTGCGTAAAATCAAAATTTATTAAACTTGAAACTTGAAGTAAACATATGTCATTAGAGAACTTGGAAGAGGGTTAGAGGTTCAGCATGCCAGCCCTAGAGGAGAGGAATAGAAGCAGCCAAAGCCAGAGCAATGCTCTCTTTTCTTAGACACCCAGTTTATTTTAGAGCAAATATTCGAATCAGATGATGGTGGTGAAAATATGATGATATCTACGAATTAAAAATGGAAAGTTCTAGCTGAGGAGATTATTTGCAGCCCGGTATCTCATGAGGAAAAGACTTCTGCTACTGCAGCTGCAGATGGTAACCATACTATTTGTTCATGTTACAGTTAGTATGCCGGTATCTTCTGCCACAATAATCACCAGTACCAGTGTGACATCAAAGGATTCCACAAGAATGGCCAAGTATACGGGGATCAAGGGTTCAAGGAAGCTAAAAAAAAAAGCAATGATGGTTGGAGGCACTTTTGTGCCTTGGAAAGTCAACATTTTGCAGAATGCCTGCACTGTAAAAAGCATGTCAGCCATAACAAATAATTGGCCATCTTTTCAACACTTATATGAAGTACCACTTAGAAATGTAATATTCAGTGTGTTGCATTCAGGGAAGACTAAAGTCCTACAAGTCAAAAAAATGAAGTAGCAAGAAAGAAAAAGAAGAAAAGGGACAGGAATAGTAGCAATGACTTGCTTGTTAATCCCTTTCTCCAGTCCCTGCCAGCAGTTACAACACAGGGCCTACTTCAGAAACAGAGGCAGGCTACAATGATGGCGTTTTAGTGCCCTGTTCTATGCCAGGAGGCAGCCTACATCTAAAGTGGTCATATGACATATGGGTGAAATGATTGCTTTGGATGAACAGCCTCAGCATGAGGTTTAAGTACCTGCTCCATCTGTTAGCCCTAAACTACAAAATGCCCAGCAGGAGACTATTTAGAAGACAGGTGATACCCACTCTCTTTACTGGTGGTGAGCATAATGGCATGCATGGTACTGGGTGGGCACCAGCAACAGCAAGCTGGCGCTCGGTGGAAACTTGTGGCAACACTTAAGGCACTGGGCACCAGAGGCAGCAGCAGGGCGCTCTCAGGAGCCAAAATGCAGGGCATCGTGGCACTGGCAGAGAAATATCTACAGACGTCTGCTGTGATCGTGCGCCTTGTCGACAAAGAGTGTGCATTCTTTCAGAAGGCGTGCACACTATAATGACTTTGCCTCCCCCTCCCCCTCCTCTGAATCAAAAAATGAAGGTCGATAAAACAAAGTCAAATGAATACTGATGCAAATGACATAGGAAATTAAACAAAATATTGTGGGTTGTCCTGTCCTAAAACATGGCCTGTACTTGGGCAGTGCCAATATACAGTACAAATGTCTTTCAATAAACGGGGTTTCCCCAAATATACTCGTTTATCGCTTCCATCCCATAGCTTTTGGGATGTCTTTTTATTAACTGCTTAGTTAATATAAGAGAAACAAAATGAGAAGAACAAATGCCCTCCTTTTTTGGCCACATCAGCCTTCCTTCTCAGACTACTGGACTAGGTGCATAAATATCTGTTGGTTTTTTTTGGTTTTTTAAAAATAAATTTTATTAATTTTCAGACCTTCAATAGTGTAATACAAACAAATGTAACTTATAATTATACAGTAAAGGTACATCCAATCAACCATTTTCCCCCATCCACCCAATGATTATTCAATAAAACATATATTACCGCAACAACCTTATCCACTCAAAATACTGATATATTCCTACCTACCCCACATGTAAATTTTTTTTTAAACATTTAATTCGCAAAGTTCATGGGAGGTTTTTTAAAAATGGGTGTTATCTCTCAATATTTAGCTATAATCCTTCCCAACTTTTGTAAATGTCCCAACATCACTAATTTGGAATGCCTCCCACACAATCGGGGAGTTTTTAACCCTGTCTCTTCTCTCTCCAAAAAATGCTAGGAGAGGACAAATTTAGGAGACCTCCCCACTTGCTGCAACATTCACGACACAGTGTTGCAAAACCTCCCTATAAGTTTTCTTTTTATAGGAGTACCAAAATGTGCTTTTCTACCTTGTTCCAAGAACTCCATAGCTTCATCTATTCTGTGTCCTTGAAGCAGTCTTCCAGATGGTTGTTCTACTTCCATAGCCTTCTCAGGATTGTTAAGGCACAGTTGAATAAGGACAGGTTCTCTCTCTCTTCCCCTTCTTGCCTGCTGGGTTCTAAATTAAAATGCTCCCAGGGAAACTCACCTGCCACACCCTTATCACTCCTCCTCAGCCAACTGCTTACGGAGTGGGTCTCTGGGATTGGTTCCCATATTCCCTGGACCTAAGGGGCCACTGCCTGCCCCCTCTCCCCCAGCACTAGAGTTAAAAAGAACTTCATGGAGGAACTGTCTCTAAAAAACCTAACACCAGGGGGCCACTCCATCCTACTGCTTCTCCAGCATCTTGATTCTACCATAATAATGATTGATTTTTGCTTCAGTTTTTTTTGGGGGGGAGGGGATTGTTTTTTTTTTCCAGTTACTCTGCCTGAGGGAAATAGGTTTTTAACTTTCTGGTGATTTGGGGAAGGGGAAGGGTAGAGTTCAGCTTATTTTGATTTCTTGTCTTCTGAGCATCAAGATATTCTGAGATGAGAAAGAAAAATATGGTTTGTCTAGCGTAATGTTAAAACTTCATAAAACTTTAGGCTACAATGAATGTAACAGGTACACTACTTACATTCCTTAAATGTGATTAGATAAGGGCAGGCAAGAGGCAGAGAAATGGTATGTGATGATATTTTAAATACAATGACAAGCTGAAATACACATTACATGAAGGTCTATTAAGTTAAATGACATATTCTGAAGCCAAGGACACACACACAGATTCTCTTCCTCAAATAAATAATTAAATGATAGCATATGACCAGTACAGATGGCCCTAGAATAGAAAGAACCAAACCTTGAGATACTTTGGCAATAGAATAAAAGATCAGTTAAAAACAGAACAACAAAAAAAAGACCTCATGACCTCAGAATGGACAACATCAGAGGCAAAGTCATGGCTTTTCCCCACACAGGTAGCATAGATCAAATGCAGGTACAATGACTGATGAAAGCACTCTTCTATTCATGTGATCATCTCAGAAAAAGAGCTACAATGGAAAATAAAGTTAGCAGCTTATTGAGAACAGATACAAGAGAAGTACTCCCAGGGACTACTAAGATTGCCTTGATTTGGGGTACTGCTCACAAGGAAGTACGAAGAGGGTAAAACTGGACAAAAGGGATTTTTCCTTCCATTATGCCTGCTAGTCTTTCTTAAATCCCGTACAACATTCTTATTTGGGGGTATTTATCAACTGCCTTTATGAAGAGACTCATTCAAAACTTTCTACAACAGGTATACCTTGACATAAAGTCCCTTATCTTAGAAGCCCTATTTGTGCTTTGGATGTCTTAAAAACAGCATTTAGATATCCTTGTTGACTGGATATCCAAATTATGGGTGTTTTTTTTTAGATTCAAACAGTTTTTATTGATACAAATACAATAATACAGCATCAAAAAACCCATCAATATGCATAAATTATTAATAAACATAATAAAAGACAAATTCCAATATCAATAAACCCCCACTTATCTATATGAGTTTGAAGTTTTACCTTCCCTCTCCATACCCACCCCTTCCCACCCAATAGTACTCTCTACCCAATGATATTCTCATAAATAAAGAAATCTAACTTAAAATCTAATTACAGCCCTTAGGGTACAAAACTTGCAAATAAATACAGCATCAAAAGACATCAATAATGCATCAATTATTAAAAATACATGATAAATTTTTAAAAAAAATTCCAATTTCATTAAATCCCCACTTATGGTTTTATGAAGCCAGGATATGGGCATCTAAACCTACAGGACATTATTTATGTCAAGTCTGCGTATGTTTTGGTCAGAACTAAGGAGGGACCAGCATAGACGTCCATCTCCAATTTCAGAAAGGGAAGGGATGTTTATGAGGGGCCACTGAAAAGTTCTCAGCCCAACCAAGAGGATGAAGTGCATCCATGAAACTTACAAGTTATTCCACACTTTTGACTCTTTTCGCTTCATATCACTGAAACGAAAAGTGTCAAGAAAAGTGTGGAATAACTTGTAAGTTTCATAGATCCACTTCATTCTCTTCTTGGTTGGGCTGAGAATTTTTCAGCGGCCCCTCGTATGTCCAAAAAGATGGTTGTTGTTTTTTAGACCTGTAACTCAGAATGTCCTAAGTTACAGAAAGGTGCTTTGATTGAGCAGCTCACTGCTGGAAGGATTAAGATGTCATCTCCTTAATTCCCCCGTGATTGTTGTCCACCTCCCTCCCCATAATGTAAAACTGGCTAAGGATAATAGGATCTGTGACAGCTTCAGGAAATCAGGATGCTCATGTGCTTATTTATTTTAAATTAACTTAATAGACCTTCATGTAACATGGAGGAATAGTCTAATGGCTAGAGGAGGGGGCTGAGAACCAATGAACTCTGATTCAAGTCCCACTTTATTCCTATCGGAGAACATGGATGCTGCTTTGCTTCTGCAGTGACGTCCATGTCCTTTGTTTTGCCCTGTTTATAATTTGGACGTTTCAGTTTGCAAAAATAGTGCAAAAATGGACATCCATTTCTCTTGTATTTTAGAACAGCAATACACTTCTCCCTTCCTATTCACGGTTTCAGCAACTGTGGTTTCGATTATTCATGGGGTTTTTGCTTGCTGGCTCCTCCCCCAAATTACAACAGCTTGCACAGAGAAATCGCTGATTCCCAGCACTTCCTGCACTGTGGTTTGCCTCTCTTTCAGGAACAGGCCAGGTCTCCCACCATGTTATTCGCAGTTTCACCCTATTCACGATGGTTTTTAATAGAAAACAGCAAATACCAAATGAAAAAGTTATTTGCGGTTTTTCTGTATATGCGGTTCTGTTAATCCCCTATCACAGCGAATACGGAGGGAGACGTGTACATCGGCGGGAGGAATGGCCTAGCGCAGGGGTGTCCAATGCCGATCCTCGAGGGCCGCAAGCCAGTCGGGTTTTCAGGATTTCCCCAATGAATATGCATTGAAAGCAGTGCATGCACATAGATCTCATGCATATTCATTGGGGAAATCCTGAAAACCCGACTGGACTGCGGCCCTCGAGGACCGACATTGGACACCCCTGGCCTAGCGGATAGAGCAGCTACCTCAGCACCCTGAGGTTGTGAGCTCGATCCAAGCCTGCTCCCTGTGACTCTGGGGCAAGTCACTTAACCCTCCATTGCTCCAGGTACCACAGATAGGGACAATACTTAAGAGTACCTGATTACTATTCAATGTATTACAAACTGCTTTGGGTGAATCTCTTATCGTACAAATAAAACTGACAATGCTTGGCTATTTTGGCTCCAAATTCTGGGGCTAGTTTTATAACGGCCCACACCGGTGAAAATTAGGCGTGCATGCTTCACTCCATAGACTTTGTAGGATAAGGAAAGTAAAAGTCTATGAATTTCCTTTGCTTCTAGAATTATCCAAGGGAAGGACTCATACCTGCATACTTTTATAATGTTATACTTTAGAGCTACAGCACTAGGTTTGCTGTCCATGAGTGCTATTCACTACTTCTCCTTCAGATCTTGGGCAAGTCACTTAGGCTCCCTTTTATCAAGCCACGTTAGGGTTGTTTATTGCTGGACGCTGTGGTAAAAGTTTGAAATTCTATGAGCGTCGGAGCTTTTACTGTGGCGGCCAGCGATAAAAAAAAACTTGATAAAAGGGGACCTTAATCCTCTGTTGCCTCAGGTAGAAAATTTAGATTCTGTGTCTCACAGGTAAATATGTACTATACCTGAATATAACTCATCTTGAGCTGCTAATACTAATGAAAAAGATGTGAGCAAAATCGAAATATATATATATAAATAGATACTGGTTTGTGTCAATACTGTTTCTATTTTAGTTCAAAATTTTTTATTGAGTTTAGTAGATGGAGTACAATAAATGTTAACAAGGCAAGAAACATGCATGCCGTACGAATGCAAAGATTCACAAAATATTATCTACAAGATGCACACATTCTTTTGAGAATTCAAAGATATCTGCTTAATTCAAAATCCCACTTCAATCCTTTCTCCAGACATGGTTCCACTTACAGCAGGGGTGTCAAAGTCTCTCCTCGGGGGTCACAATCCAGTCGGGTTTTCAGGATTTCCCCAATGAATATGCATGAGATCTATTTGCATGCACTGCTTTCATTGTATGCTAATAGATCTCATGCATATTCATTGGGGAAATCCTGAAAACCCAACTGGATTGCGGCCCCCGAGGAGGGACTTTGACACCCCTGACTTACAGTAAGACAAAGTATATGCAAAATGGCAATACACATGCACTCTTATTAGTATATTCGGATCCAGATGTGTCCTTGAGCTAAACTGACTCCTGGCAATCACACACAAAAGCCCCTTCCCCCACATTCATTTTTTGTGCCATCATATGGGAGTGGTGTTTGCTGCCTTCTGCACAGTGCAAGACTATGAAGTTGCCCAATATAGAGGGGCATGAGCTGGACTGACATTGCCACTAAAAACCACCCAGCATTGGGTCCAAAGCAATGGAGGGTTGAATGAGCAGCTGTGGGATTTGAACTTGGGCCTTTCTGTTCTCAGTCTTCTGCGCGAATCATTAGTCTAGAGAACAAGTCTCCCCTTACCCGGAAAAAAAGGGTGAAGGGAAGAGACAGCCTAAGCAACAAACTACCACACAATTTTTGAAAGTGAACGGGAAGCCCTCAGTCACAGAGCCTGCAATGGGAACACGCCCCTAATGCACCAGCTGTCACATACATTATCTGTGAAACATCCCCGGACTAACCCATGTGTAAATTCACCGTGATAAACTAGTGCATAAACCAGTGTGCTAAAAGTGAAAGAAATAATAATACATAATCTCATCAATAAATAAATTGTCTGGGCTGTCTCTGCCCCTCAACCGAGGGTACAGGAGCGTCCAAAATCAGCCAAGTCGGCACACTCACAAGCTGAACAGACTACTGGAAATACTTAGCTTCTCTGTAGAAATCTGGAGTAGAAATGTAGCCAACCAAAGTTAGGCTCATCCAACGGGGCCCCGGAGAATTCCAGGTGTACCCTGAGATGCCAGCAGGGAGGAGGGGCACTGGCACTAGCTGTAGTCAGTCACCTGGCACTTGCGCCTCTGATCCTTCTCCTCACCTCTCCTTCTGCAGCACACACCTCCCTCCCCCACCGACGGTAATAGAAGGTTGAAGGACATCTGCACATGCTCAGATGTCTACGTGATGACATGCACATGATGTCATCGCAACAACATCCCACATTTCCAGGTGCCCTCCAGCTGCAGCCCCGAGATTAGGGTGCCAGCAGCTTAAAAGTATGCGACACACTGCATTAGGCTTTTACTGGCATGTAGGCTAGACATAAATGTTTATTTTCCTGGCTAAAATTATGCCTTATGCATGGACATGGCTTTAAAATCTACCTTCCCTACAGTTTATTTACATATTTTAATGTGATTTGAAGGTACGCCTCACCAGGTACCATCTACGCGCCAAATTTTGCTTATCACACCTCAGCTCTGTAGATATGATTCTGGCACTAACTTCTCCACACACATCAATATGACCACAAGAAGATGCAGAGAGTAGCCAGGAGTGCAGGGCATTTATTTCTCCAGAAGCTTCTCTCTTGTCTCAATAACTTTCCAGCTCAAGCAATGATGGTTTTTCAGAACTGACATACAATGCCCCAGCGTTCTTCACCTCTTTCAAGCTCACACTCCCTGTAAAAGAAGCCTCTTTTCCTACCCAGCTTTCCTTTCGTGACAGAGAAAGAAAGAAGTGACAGTGCAGCTGTGCTGAATTTGGATCTTTTTTTTATATATAAAAAGCAAAATGAATCTTGTTTATACAAAGTTGTTTTCATAGACTCAGAGTGCAGAAACAAAAATGATCATAAATTAGTCTTTATGGAATTCCTAGATTCTAGATAAGAAGCCGTTGCATTCTCCAACAGTTTAAAAGACAGGTGTGGAAATTGTTTTTTGCTCAATATTTAATATAATTAACCATGTCAAGCTAAGCTGTGCAATAGAAAACCTTAATCTTGGCTCTTTATATTGTCATAGTGTATGCATCTACCATGGGTCTTCCTTCAAATAAGCTTTAAAGTCTGAAGGGTCCAAATATATTTAAGGCCAACTCTTGAAAATAGAGAACTATGAAAATAATACAATTTTTTGCTTCTTTAGCACTATTAAATCATACATTTTTGCAGAAAGTATTTAAGGTTTTGAGGGCAGGGATCTTCCATCTTAAGTCTGACTACTGTTAGACTAGCTTCATTAAGGGGAATAATCAATAACTTGACACCAAGATGTAGGCGCCACAGTGAAACACATCTATCAGTTAAAGAACACTAACACAAAGCCACATTAGCATTGAAATGTATCCATGTTCACTCCATCGGGTCAATGGCTAGTGTAAGGCTGTATAACCATGCTCACTCCAGCAGTTTAATGCAGTAGTGTAGTAAGGGTAGGAGGCGCACGGGGCAATGGCACCCCCACGCCCTCCTCTCCATGCCCCTACTCCTTCTGCCCCCTCCCCGCTACTTCCTGCCCCCCCTTCCACACTTGCGCTCTCCCTCCCCACCTCCCTGTACCTCTAAATCTTTGCCAGCGCGAGTGGCTTCTGTAGCATTCTCATCGTGCCAGCATTGACTTTTCCTTTGATGACACTTCTTGGCTCTGTGACCCTGAAGTGATTCAAAGGGGAACCAGGCTGGTGCAAGTAACAGGCAGAAGTTGCTTGTGTTAGCAAAGATAATTTAGAGGTACAGAAAGGGGGGAGAGGTGGCACGAACATGGCGGGATGTGGTGGGTTGGGGCATAGAGGTGCCATTGCTCCCACCAACTTGGCGCTTGCGGGCGGCAATCACCCCCCGCACCCTGCTTACTACGCTACTGGATCAATGGCTGATGTACATTGACATGCCTTAATGAGTCATGCAACATGCACAAATAATAACATTCTATAAGTTGTGTGCATCCCCGTTACAGTTAAATCATATATATTCCGCTATTGCCAACAAATAGCTCATAGCGGATTACATACAAAGAACAGATTAATAAACTAGGATGTACATATAGAACATGATATTATCCCAATCATTAACTACTAAGACTGAATTTCTAAAAGAAAGTTTTGAATGCTTTTTTAAAGATCGTAAGCATTGCTCTAGATCAGGAGTAGGGAACTCCGGTCCTCGAGAGCCGTATTCCAGTCGGGTTTTCAGGATTTCCCCAATGAATATGCATGAGATCTATTTGCATGTACTGCTTTTAATGCATATTCATTGGTAAAATCCTGAAAACCCAACTGGAATACGGCTCTCGAGGACCGGAGTTCCCTACCCCTGCTCTAGATCATATTGAATAGGCAAGATAGACCACACAGAAGCAGCCTGATAAGGAAAGAAAATAGCATACAATCTTCTAGACCAGTGGTTCCCAAACCTGTCCTGGAGGACCCCCAGGCCAGTCGGGTTTTCAGGATAACCCTAATGAATATGCATGAGAGCGATCTGCATAAATGGAGGTGCCAGGCATGCAAATCTGCTCCATGCATATTCATTAGGGCTATCCTGAAAACCTGACTGGCCTGGGGGTCCTCCAGGACAGGTTTGGGAACCACTGTTCTAGACTAACATGCACACATTAGTGTTTAGCGAGCGCTAATCGGTTAGCGCACCTTAGTAAAAGAGGGGGAAAGTCTTGGGAATATTATACCAACATTTCTAAAGTTTTTTTAAAGCCATGTCTGTATTCCTGTGTTGTTAGGCTGGAGGGAACATGATTATGAAGGAATATGAAAAACTTATCATATAAGTTAGAAAGATTTTACACATTCAAATGACATGATTAAGTTTGTTATTTACGTATTTCGGATATATTAAACTGGGTTTCGTCAGTTACCTATTGTTAGTTTTATTAGATTTGAGTTGCAAGTCCTTCTGGGAAAATTTTATGTTAATATTAAGAGACTAATGGAGTTCTTGACATACAAGTCTTGCATTGTATTCCTTATATTTATTTTAACATACTGGATTTATTTTTACTTACTTTTTTCTTCAAATGACCTCCCATCCAGCATCTCTCCCTTCCTCCTCCTTACCTCCTAACCCCCGGGTCCACCACATGTGCAGCATCCCTCACTTCATTTAAAAAATCAGCTGCTCCACGGTCCACCCTTTTCCTGTTTCCACTTTAGCTGACCAAAGCAGAGGAACAGTACCGAGGAAGCCACGAGCAGCGCTGTAGAATCACTGCCATACCAGTGACCCCTATGCATTTTAAAAGGTAAGGGGGAGGGGGGCTTCAGAATGGGGTGGGAAAAAAGGGAAAAACCTGTTTGCCACCCTAAAATCTAGTCCTGTATGCACCATTACAAAACAGTGCTAAGGCACACTGCTGACCCTTTCCTGGGTAAGTGTAAACTTACACAAGTGAGTGCTATTATTCTATTCCATCTATGCATGCAAGCAGTGCATAAATGTGGGCTCATGGATTATAGAAGTCCTTTAGCTAAGGATTTTGTTACTGACATGGTGTGAGGAAACAAGGAGCTTCATGAGTTCCACAGAGCAGAATTCTGGGAGATGAGCTTGGAAATCGCAAGTCATGTTCGCAGCACAGGGGCCAGAGTACTTGGAGGAACAGAGAAGATGCTCGGCCTCCTCAGGTAAGATGGATGGATGCTGCTGTCCTATTCCACCACAAATACTGCAGATGCAGAACTTTTCCTCACTAGCAACATGTTTAGAATCATTCCCCTTGGACTTTAGATTGAAGCAGTACAATCAGGATGCCAGCTAATGCTTCCCCTTTTACAAGCTAGACATAACAGTACTTTAGCTGAAGACAGAGCGACTGAGCTCTTAACAGTATAACTTTCGCTCTCTAATTTTCTCCTGGCTTCATGCGAGTCTTTGCCGCTGTCTGCATAGCTCAGAATACTAATGAGATGGTTCTATAGTGCTCAGTACTCAACCCTATTGGCTACTCATCCTTCACCTGGAGATCTGCATCTTGCCTAGGTCTTAATTTAGGATGTTATCTCTCTTTCAAATTGGAAAGTATTGATTGTCATTAGAAACTGCTTCTTGGCTGCTGCCCAAAATCTTTGTGGGCTTTATTCACCCAAAATGCTGAACCAAATATTTAGGGAATTTTGTGAACAACAAAAAAAATCATTTTATGTTTAACAATATCCAACAGCTCAGGGGCCCCATTGTACCTCAGGGAAAAAATGTAAACCTTCAAAATTTGTATTACAATATTTGTGAACCTCATTAGCTCCTATCAGCAAATGTAGAGAATATCTTTATATCTGGATATAAGAATATACATAAGAACATAAGCAGTGCCTCCGCTGGGTCAGACCTGAGGTCCATCGTGCCCAGCAGTCCGCTCACGCGGCGGCCCAACAGGTCCAAGACCTGTGCAGTAATCCTCTATCTATACCCCTCTATCCCTTTTTCCAACAGAAAATTGTCCAATCCCTTCTTGAACCCCAATACCGTACTCTGTCCTATCGCGCCCTCTGGAAGCGCATTCCAGGTGTCCACCACACGTTGGGTGAAGAAAAACTTCCTAGCATTTGTTTTGAAGTTGTCCCCTTTCAACTTCGTCCTCTCGTCCTTGAGTTTTTCGAATGTTTGAAGAATCTGTCCCTCTCCACTTTCTCTATGCCCTTCATGATCTTGTAGGTCTCTATCATATCCCCTCTAATCCTCCTCTTCTCCAGGGAAAAGAGCCCAAGTTCCTCTAATCTCTCAGCATATGAAAGGTTTTCCATACCTTTTATCAGATGTGTTGCTCTCCTTGGTGGGGTGAAACAGTGTCATTTTGAATCCATATATTAGCCAAGAAAGAACATCTAAAAATTGTTCCTGCCCCAGCATTAAATACCAGGAAGACCCTCATTTTCCTCAGTAGGTGCTGGAAAAGTTGGGTGTGAGGAGTGTATTAGTTGGGGGATCAGGGTTGGGGGATGTATGTGATAAAAGGAGAGGATCAGGGTTGGGGGTGTACTTGTTGTTGGGAAGATGATGAGTTGTTGAGGTATTGGGGGGGATTAATTTAGGGACCCCAATCTTTATAGCAGCAAGGATGATGTTCGCAACTGCAGCAAAACTGAATGAAATTTAGGGCTCCTTTTATCAAACCGCGCTAGCGGGGTTAGCGCGACGGACATTTCATCACACGCTAACCCCTGCGGACGGCTAAAAAAAACTAACACCTGCTCAAAGCAGGCGTTAGCGGCTAGCGGGGCAGGCAGTTTAATGCACGGTATTACGCGCGTTAAACCCCTACCGGAGCTTGATAAAAGGACCCTTAATGTGCTGTGAGTTACGAATCCACAGTATTGCGGATCACAAGCTAGTGACTCACACAATCTGTTGCCGCTGTAATAAGCAATATTTTACAGCGTCTCTGTAACTAGTGACCCAGATCTGAAACACCCCAATGGTGCATCAATATTCTATTGCACTGGGCAGTAAAGATATTCGTCTCCATTAACTAAATAAAATGCATTGCTAACTGTGAAGTGTTTGTTCCTACAGGGTTTCTTTCCTTTATCTGGTTTCCTGGACCATAATATCATGAGACACCATGTGACCTAGATTCAGAATTTACACTGGAAACAGAACTGGAGATATTTCACAGTTACAGTAATTTTTTTTTTTTCTTCTTGTAAAAGATGGAAATCAATTTCTTTTTTATTTTATTTTTTTTAATTACAAGCATGTCTTTTCTCCAGGAAAGGGGATGTCTGGCTTCTAATTTTATTTTTGTTCTGCCCCCTTATTTCTACAGAATCTATGTGCTGCCTGTCTGCTGAAGCCTGAATGGCTATAAGAAGCATGGGATGATGTTGAATATTCAACACTTCTTGCAGTGATTACAGCATGCTACTACCATCTCTATCATCTTTTCTACTTTTGCACAAAAGCAAGCAATATTTTAATGTTAATAAAACAGAGGCAATGAAGGCACACAGCCAGTAGATATGTACTTTTCACTTTAATACATCCTAGAAGCCCAATAACATTGGAGTATAGAGCTTTGCATATGAAACACTTTTTCAAAAGGTATGCACTCCCTGTACAGGCAGAAGTTAAGGAACGGTGTTCACCCCTTGGGGCTACAGTATAACTAAGGTTTTCAATGGGACCATCCCATTATTGGACCGACCGTCCCATTGTCCCGACCCACCACATCGTGACGCTGAAATGTCCCGTTTTCAGGGACAGCGTCCCAAAGCAGTGTGCAGGGACAACGGGACTGGCAATTGCTTCCCCTCCCTGCTGTGCCAATTCAAACCAGCAGTCCACTGCCACTGCACCTTCTTCTTGCCGCCCAGAAGCCTTCTTCCCGACGTCAATTCTGACTTTGGGGAGGAAGTTCCGGGCCAGCCAGGCAGCCATTGGCTGGCCCGGAACTTCCTTTCCAACATCAGAATTGACGTCGAGAAGAAGGCTTCTGGACGGAAAGAAGAAGGTGCAGTGGCGGCGGATGGAGGGGGGTGGTTGAATCGGTGAGGGAGGCTAGCAGGCAGCATTGGCGGACCTGGGGGGGTTGAATCGGGCACTGGAGGGAGGGAAGGAGATAGGCAGGCAGGCTGGCTTCGGGGGAGAGGGTGGGACAAAGGCTGGAAGGCAGTGAGGGGGACATAAGGAGGCACTGGGGGCACTAAGGACATAGGAAGGAAGGAGGGAGGGAATAGAAAGGGACAATTGTTGGGCCTGAGTGCAGAAAGAAAAAAAGAAAGGAAGGATGCACAATCAGAAGGAAATGCAACCAGAGACTCATGAAATCACCAGACAGCAAAGGTAGAAAAAATGATTTTATTTTCAATTTAGTGATCAAAATGTGTCAGTTTTGAGAATTTATATCTGCTGTCTATATTTTGCACTATATTTGTCTATTTTTCTATAGTTATTTATTTATTTCGCTTTCTATCCTGTTATCCCAGAAGCTCAGAACGGGTTACAAGTAGACATTCACAATCGTTTGAAAACAGACTAGTCATGACAACAAATAGGTTACAGTAGACAATAACAGTTACTGAGGTGACACTGCATATTTTAAAGTCATCTGCCTTGACATCTTTGAAACCCCCCAAATATAAATGATAATTAACATTTTCTCTGCTTATAGTGTGCTTTGTGGTTTTTTTTTAATTTATTAGTTATTATGAATTAATAAGATATTATGTGTACATGAAAAATGAATGGAAGAAATGGGGGGTGGGATTGGGGGTGGGGCTAGGGTGGGGCTGGGCGGGGCTAAAGTAGGATTGGGGGCAGGTCCCGTTTAGATGAAAAAAAATAAATGGTCACGTTAAGTATAATTAACCCTGCAGTGTCTGGAAAAAAAGAATTCTGGGAATGGGAAAAGCAATAGCTGGAGGGGCACAAGCTTATTGAATCGCACTCGCTTGCACTCCACAAAGCAAGAATAAAAGTAGTTCACATTCTAGAAGTTTGCTCCCAAACCAGTAAAGTTTACTGACAAAAAGGAAAAAAATCAGTATGAGAAAAACTGTAGGCTATTGTAGCAAAAACAAAGCCTGCCAGTTCTGCCTTTTCAAATCATCAGCAATTATCCACTTCTAAAATAATAAAAAAGCATATTAGTATCCACTTGATATCCAGCTGTTAAACTCTGTATGCACTTACTGCTGCTTTTAACTCCCAACTCCCACTCACTTGTACCCACGTCTGCTTTATCATTCCCTTTGTGAGAAATTCCCTAAACCCTATTTGTCCTGTTTGCCTATTTTAATTAGATTGTAAGCTCTATTGAGCAGGGGATTGTCTCGTACATGTTTAATGTATAGTGCTGCATATGTCTAGCAGCACTATAGAAATAGTAATAGTAGTAGTACTGATAGGATATTCAGTCTTTTCCCAGTGCTGCTCTTTCCTCCTCCCCCCTCCCCCCCACAAAAAAGCTAAGGAAAGTCATATCCATCTTCACATGCTAAATTCATTCAAATGGTATGTCAGAGACAATATTTATCTGTGGCCTGGATCTTATGGCGCAAAGAAACAAGCTGTTTCTAGGATGTCTGTCCTGATTTATCTGTCTTGACTCATTCCATCCAAGGATAAACACACTCCGAATAGAAAGGAAGGGGCTACTTTCTCCTGAAAGCACATCATCTGTGATTTCCTTCCATTGCTTCCTGTGGTCAATGACAGTTAAGCATAAAATATTACAGAGAGAAAAGTATGGACTTTAAACAGTTGTACAAAATTGTGTTTCATTAATATCAAGTGTACACTTCTCCCTCCGCATTCGCTGTGATAGGGGATTAACAGAACCACAAATACAGAAAAGCCGCAAATAACTTTTTCATATGTTATTCACTGTTTTCTATTAAAAAACCATCATGAATATGGTGAAACCGCAAATAACATGGTGAGAGACCTGGCCTGTTTCTCTATGCAAGCTGAGGTAATTTGGGGGGAGGAGCTAGCAAGCTAAAAACCGTGAATAATCGAAACCGCAAATGCTGAAACCGCGAATACGGAGGGAGAAGTGTAGTTAGTCGGTGTGGGTAGAGCAGTTATCCTTGGCTGGAAGATTAAGGGACGAAGTCATCAATTAGGGCTACTGTTAAGTGGGGTTATTTTACCGCAAGCCAAGATATTTTAGCACAGAGTCCCATTTTATGCAAGGAGATCCTGTTCTAAAATAGCTCAGCTTGTGGTAAAATAATCTATCATAACTAGCCCCCATTGATAACTCCCCCCCCCCCCCGTCAGTGAACAAGGGGATGAAGAGTGTTCAAGCCAGGCTGGAAGACTTGAACATCGAGGCCAAAATAATTGACAGAATGGATTCTCTCTCCCACAGAACTGGGCTAGAGACTCCGTTCTGTGAATTCAAATAACAGACATGAGGAAAAACCTTGTAATAAACAATCAGGTTTTATTAACAGTGCTCCTATTGTCTGGGAAGAGCAAGCCAGCAGAATTTCAGTGCTCTTCAAAGGGAGAATGCAAGGACAAACAGATTTATAACCTATGTGACATCATTTGTAATAATTATCATGCTTTAGAATACAATGGCACAGTTGATCACATGACTTCCTTTCCAAAAATGCCTTAAGTCAATGTTAACATTAAAAGTCCATTCTGTTAAGTTTTTAAACCCAGTAGGTGGCAGTGTCTCACTTTTTCTTTCTAAACATAGAAACATAGAAACATAGAAAGATGACGGCAGATAAGGGCTATAGCCCATCAAGTCTGCCCACACTATTTACCCACCCTCTTAAGTCTACTGACCCCCTAAAGTATAATTGTAATTATACTGTCACTCTACTGACCCGCTCATTCAAGTCCTAGTGGCCCTATCCCTTAGCATGACCTCGTAGGGATCCCACATAGGTATCCCATTTGTTCTTGAAGTCTAGGATGCTGCGTGCCTCGACCACCTGCACTGGAAGCTTGTTCCAATGCTCAATCACTCTCTCCGTGAAGAAGTACTTCCTGGCGTCTCCACGAAACTTCCCTCCCTTGAGTTTGAGCGGATGTCCTCTTGTGGTCGAGGGTCCCTTGAGAAGAAAGATATCATCTTTCACCTCGATCCGTCCCGTGATGTACTTAAATGTCTCAATCATGTCTCCCCTCTCCCTACGCTCTTCGAGAGTGTAGAGCTGCAATTTGCTCAGTCTTTCTTCGTACGGGAGACCCTTTAGCCCCGAGACCATCCTGGTGGCCATCCGCTGAACCGATTCAATTCTGAGCACATCCTTACGGTAATGTGGCCTCCAGAATTGCACACAGTATTCCAGATGAGGTCTCACCATGGCTCTGTACAATGGCATCATGACTTCAGGTTTCCTGTTGACGAAGCTTCTCTTGATACAACCTATCATCTGCCATGCTTTAGATGAAGCCTTCTCCACTTGAGTGGCTGCTTTCATGTCAGCACTGATGATTACTCCTAAGTCTCGTTCTGCCGTAGTCCTGGTTAAAGTTTCTCCATTCAGGATGTAAGTTCTGCAAGGATTTCCGTTACCGAGATGCATGACCTTACATTTCTTGGCGTTGAAGCCCAGCTGCCAGTTCAAGGACCAACTTTCTAAAGTATGCAGGTCTTGCTCCATAGCATCCTGTAGATTATAGCCGTTTACTATATTGCATAGTTTGGCGTCATCAGCGAATAAGGTTACTTTGCCTTGAAGCCCTTGAGTCAGATCCCCAATGAATATGTTGAAGAGGAGTGGGCCCAGGACTGAACCCTGTGGCACTCCGCTAGTACCATTAACCACCACCCTCTGAAGTCTGCCACTAAACCAATCTTTAACCCATGCAGTTAGAGTCTCTCCTAATCCCATCGATTTCATCTTGTTCAGCAGCCTGCGGTGTGAGACGCTGTCAAACGCTTTGCTGAAGTCCAGGTACACGACGTCCAAGGACTCTCCTGAGTCCAGTCTTCTTGTTACCCAGTCAAAGAAGCTGATTAGATTGGACTGGCATGACCTACCCTTGGTGAATCCATGTTGGCTGGGATCCCGGAGATCTTCCTCGTTCAGGACCGTATCTAATTTATACTTAATTAGTGTTTCCATGAGTTTACACTCTATTGAGGTGAGGCTTACCGGTCTATAGTTCGCAGCCTCAGCCTTGCAACCCTTTTTATTTAGAGGAACGACGTTGGCTGTTTTCCAGTCTATCGGAACTTTCCCCGTACTTAGTGAGAGATTGAAGAGCACTGCCAACGGTTCCGCCAGAACATCTCTCAATTCTCTGAGCACTCTTGGGTGTAAATTGTCCGGTCCCATGGCCTTGTTTACCTTTAGCCTTGCCAGTTCGTTGTAGACGTCCCCAGGTGTGAACACAAAATTCTGAAACGGGTCATCCACGTCTTGTTTTATCATCAACTGTGGTCCGTGTCCTGGTGCTTCGCAGGTGAAGACTGAGCAGAAATATTAATTTAGTAGTTCTGCTTTTTCTGAATCCGCCATCGCGTAGTTTCCGTCCGGTTGTCTAAGGCGTACTATACCGTCTGTGTTCCTTTTCCTATTGCTGATATACCTAAAGAAGGATTTGTCCCCTTTTTTAATGTTTTTTGCCAGAGTTTCTTCCACTCGAAGTTTGGCCTCCCTAACTGCTGTTTTAACCGCTGCAGATCTGGTCTTATATTCTACTTTAGTTTCTCTTCTCTGTGTACGTTTGTAGGAAAGAAATGCTTTTTTCTTCTCCTTAATGAGGTGTGAGATCTCTTCAGTGAACCATTGGGGTTTGTTGTTTCTTTGTCGTTTATCTACTGATTTTATGTAGCGATTAGTTGCTTTGTGTATGGATGATTTCAGGTACGACCACATAGTTTCCACATTGCCGGTCTCTGCTTGGTCCTGCAGCGTCTGATGAACGAAATCTCCCATGCGTGCGAAGTCGGTGCCCCGGAATTTGAGCACCTTTGTTTTTGTAATTGATTTAGGGGACCCTTTCCCAAGGTTGAACCATACCATGTTATGGTCGCTGGAGGCTAGCGTATCTCCTACCGAGACCTCTGAGACGCTTTCCCCGTTGGTGAGTACCAGGTCTAGGATCGCCTGGGCCCTAGTGGGCTCCTTTACCATCTGTCTGAGATGTACTCCTTTTATGGAGGTCAAAAGCCTCCTGCTGCTGCTGGTTGTTGCCGAAAATGTGTTCCAGTCTGCATCAGGCATGTTGAAGTCCCCTAGCAGTACAGTGTCGCCCCGTAGAGTTATATTCTCTATGTCTTCAATTAATTCTGCGTCCATGTCTTCCGGTTGTCTTGGAGGTCTGTATACCACACCAAGATACAGGCATTTTTTGCCACCTCTTGCCAGGTTTACCCAGAGGGACTCCCCGGTATACTTGACATCAGTGATCCTGGTGGTTTTGATGTCCTCTTTAATGTATAGTGCTACCCCTCCACCTAACCTGCCCTCTCTGTCCTGACGAAGTAGATTGTACCCAGGTATAACCATATCCCACCCATGTGTGTCCGTGAACCAAGTCTCGGATATTGCCACCACGTCCAGGTTGGCATCCCTTATTTCAGTTTCCAGTTCTAGAATTTTATTGCCTAAACTGTGTGCATTAACATACATGGCCCTCCACACTTTGTGTTTGTGTTTGCTGAGTCCCTGTAAGGCTATTCCTGACTGAGTCTGTGTGGCTCCTAGAGAACTGTTTGCAAATTGGGTCCTTACTTCGGAAACAGAGTGTCGACTCGTCCCATCAGGATAGTTCCTTTCCACACCAGTATATGAGTAGGTCCCCTCCCCCAACTTACCTAGTTTATAGCCCTGCGAAGCAGGCGGGCTAGTCGGTGTCCAAAGATGTTCTTACCTCTGCTGGTCAAATGGAGTCCATCTGGTCCCTGTAGTCCCTGTAGCGCCTCTCTATGATCCAGGAATCCGAAGTTCATATCTCGACACCATCCTTGTAGCCATTCGTTCGTTCTCAGGATGCATTCATCTCTGGCTCTTCCCTTGCCTCTAACTGGGAGGATTGATGAGAAGACTACCTGCGCACTTGTCTGCTTCAGCCTCTCACCCAAGGCTCCGAAGTCTCTGGTGATGGTCTCCGGGGTGTTCCTGGCAGTTATTCGTACCTATATGGATAAGAAGCATAGGAAAATGGTCATGAGGTGTAAGTAGTTTACCCAGGCTGGTGGTGACGTCCCGTATTTTGGCTCCAGGCAGACAGCAAACCTCTCTTGAGTTTGCATCCGGTCTGCAGATTGGTCCCTCGGTGCCCCTCAGCATGGAGTCCCCAATGACTATAACTCTGTGCTTCTTCCGTTGTGGAGGGGGAAGTCGGTCAGCAGATGGGGTTGCGTGTTGGGCCTGCTCCTGTTCTTCGAGTTCTTCGTGCTGGGCCTGCTCCTGTACCTTGTCGGCAGCTTCTTCCTGAAGAATCTGGAATCTATTCTTCAGGACGAGTTGAGGGGTTGATGTAGGGTTGGCCTGTTGGGAAGAAGAAGAAGAAGAGGATGAAGAGATTGAAAAGGGGGGGGGATTTTCTATGTTTACCTGTGGAAGAGGTCACCAACTGCCAGGTGTCATTGCCGCCAGCCATTTCCTTTATCCCAAATGTTGGCTTCAAAGCTGATGATTTGGGTGTCTCGAGAATGGACTTGTCGTGGGTCTGCTCTGTAATTTGGGACAATTCCTGAACGACTCCGTCGATGTAGGCTTCATCCTCTCAGATGCTTCTCAGGCGAACCACCTCCTCCCTGAGGCTCCACAGTTCCTGCATGAGGGCTCCATCCAGCTGAGCAGCCTCCTCTGTCTGCGTGGAGACTGTACTGTAGTGCTGGGGGGTGGATTCAGTCTGCATGGAGACCTCTGTCCGCCATCCTGAGTCCTCCTCCCTTCGTACGCCGTCCGTGATCTCTTCCAGTGTCTCCATGGTGGCTGGAATGCTGGATTTGATTGTAGCCTTGGCGCTTCTAGTCCTCCCTGCCATTTCCAAGTTGTGAATTAGGTCTGCCTGTCAGTAATTAGAAAAAGAAAAGAGAGTTAGAAAGATCCTACTGAGGGCTAGTGCGAGATTATGAAAGATTTGGGTGTCTGAGAGAATAAGAAGTTAAGAGCTGAAGGTATCTGAAGGGTTGGCTGAGTGTGAGTTAGCTCGGCGGGCAGCTAGCTAAAAGAATAGAGAGAGAAGAGGAGAATGGAAACAGAAGAAAAAGTTTTGTTTTTTTTTAAGTTAGAAGTTTAGGATTCGCTGTTGGGCTCCTTCCAAGGCTCCTTCGCAAAGGCGCTCTCGCTAAGGCGAGCGCCTTTGCCGCTCGCCTTCGCTGTGCGCCGAACGGCCGCGCGCCGTTGACACCCACCCTCTTAAGGGTGAGTCCGGCCGCTGATCTTCCTGGTGTTGCGGCTGGTGACGCGGGTGGGCGGAGCTAACTCTCACCGCTACCCGCTCCTCACCGCCGCTCTTCTCCTCTCCCAGCTACCTCGCTGCCTAGAAGCCGCTGCTTCCTTCTCCTGCCACGCGACTGCAGTGGCTTCCTTCGCGCCGGCTCCCTTCTTTTAAGGGGGAGTCTGGGCGCTGATCTTCCTGGTGTCGCGGCTGGTGACGCGGGTGGGCGGAGCTAACTCTCGCCACTACCCGCTCCTCACCGCCGCTCTTCTCCTCTCCCGGCTACCTCGCTGCCTTGAAGCCGCTGCTTCCTTCTCCTGCCACGCGGCTGCAGTGGCTTCCTTCGCGCCGGCTCCCTTCTTTTAAGGGGGAGTCTGGGCGCTGATCTTCCTGGTGTCGCGGCTGGTGATGCGGGTGGGCGGAGCTAACTCTCGCCGCTACCCACTCCTCACCGCCGCTCTTCTCCTCTCCCGGCTACCTCGCTGCCTTGAAGCCGCTGCTTTCTTCTCCTGCCACGCGGCTGCAGTGGCTTCCTTCGCGTCGGTTCCCTTCTAAATCACTTTTGATCTCTGATCTTTTCAGACATCAATCATGTCAGTAAAAAGACAGTAAAGACATATACATCCTGTTATCTGTATGACCTCCCAATTAGCATTGTATGTTCTAATCTACAAGGAACAGATTCTCCCTGTAAAAACCCCATGTTTCCTGCTCCTCTGAGAACCTTATGAACAATGATATATAACTTTGACTATGTCTTAAGAATCACAAAATCAACCTTCTGAACTTCTGTAGCATAGCCAGAATGTAGAATCAGCAATTTAGACAAGGAATGCCAATCTGTGACTTAATCTTTTAATTCCAAGTTCTCAAGGTTTTGTCACTAAACCTCATCTGAGTTTCCAAATTTGAATATACTATATTCACTTAATTTTGATTCATTCACAATCTCAGTTTTTATATCGATGAAAACTATCACACCTGTAAACAGGAAATAAACAAGAGGTTATGAGATGTGATGGGAGTTTAGCAACTGAGTGGATTGGGTTATTAATGAGCGGCTGAGTGAGTAAGTAGAAAGATGATCTGTGGCAAGAGGCTGAAGAAGTGAGTGGATTGGGGGCTTTAACTGGCAGAGACCAAGTGAATGAGTATACGAGTAGCAGGATAAGTTGAGTAAGTAGGTGGAGGGTTAGAGGTTACAGGGTTTTCAGTGCATGACTGAATGGATGAGGAAGATGAATGAGTATTCAGTGAATGTGAGAGTAAGCAAGGTGATTTAAGATTGCTGTAACTAGGCCTTGGTTCGTGGGGGAAGGCCCTCCTTTCCCCTTCTTCTAGCTGTACCTCTTTCACTGCTCAGCAAGTACGTAAGAACATAAGAATAGCCTTACTGGGTCAGACCAATGGTCCATCAAGCCCAGTAGCCCATTCTCATGATGGCCAATCCAGGTCACTAGTACCTGGCCAAAACCCGAGGAGTAGCAATATTCTATGCTACCGATCCAAGGCAAGCAGTGGCTTTCCCCCATGTCTTTCTCAATAACAATCTATGACTTTTGGACTTTGGAATTGTCCAAATCTTTCTTAAAACCAGCTATGCTATCCGCTTTTACCACAACTTCGGGACTTGGACTGTTTGCCTTTCCGGCTGCTTCCCCATCTGTTCTTACCTGCCACAGTTATGACCACTACTCCAGCATCAAGGCTGTCAGCCAGGCAGGAGTCAGGCTCCCTGCTTAGACTGTGCTGACTGTGTCCCTAGCCTCTGCCTTTTCACTAGGTAGGGCCCAGACTCCCCGCCCACTGTGGCACTTACTATTCTCCCTCTGACCTCTGAGATGTTTAACAGGTGGGGCTTGGGATCATGGCTTGTTATTATATTCATTCTTCCTTCATCATCTGGCTCAGATCCTGCTGGTCAAACATGAGTTTCCCTAACTGCTTCAATGCTTACTTCTCCAGCCGCCTCTCCACTTTTTTTTTAGCAGTCAGGACTCAGATTCTTTGCCTATTGTGCTTATTACATTCCCCCTTGAGGGGCTGACGCAGAAAGGCTCACTATAGAGTTGCACATGGATGTCTAAGGGCTCCTTTTACTAAGCTGAGATAGCGGTTTTAGCTTGTGCAGAATTGCCCTGCGCGCTAGACGCTAATGCCAGCATTGAGCTGGCGTTAGTTCTAGCCGTGTAGTGTGGGTTTAGCGCACGCTAAAAACGCTATCGCAGCTTAGTAAAAGGAGCCCCGTGTGTCTTTTACCATGTACCATGCAAATTTTATGCACAGAAAACTTGCAGCTAAATCTCTGTGTGTGTGGGGGGGGGGGGGAGGGGAGAGGGGGAGTGCTAGACAGTGCCAGGCAGGCCCACCTACTTTAAATTCACCCCACCAGTTGAAGACTCAGAATCTCTCCCTTCCTTCCTCTTTGTTATTAGAGGGTTTTTTTTTCTTTTTTATTTAGTTGCTTTATTTTGCAGTTTTTCCAATGTTAGCACATATGATGATAGCCCCATCCCTTGAGAAAAATGTAAACTTCATAGCCCACTAGTTTTTAGTGTTAAAGAAAAATAGCTTTTTTAAACAAGCATGTATAGAAAATAACACAAAGTGTCTGATTCATAACTAAACATTCAGCTGCATACCAACTGAACAGGAAGGTTTAGAATTGCCAGATAACTATGGCCCATATTTAACTGACCTACGCTCATATGCCTAAATGGAACTGACCTTTATTCTTAAAAGGCAAATATTCTTCAAAAGTAGTCTGTACAGGCAGCAAATCAAGTCCATTAGCTTCATAACCAAGTTCTAAATCTCCCACTGTGGGCTTTACCCTATTCAATAGAACCATTCAGTACTCTGTGGTCTCAAGATGTACAATTGAATACACGACATGTGCAGTTCAGATTTTCACTACCTGCAACTGCTTCTTAAGTCTATGAAAAGAGAAAACAGTTTTTTTTTAACTCCACTCCCCCAGACCTTCTCTGCCTTTTAACTCCTCGTTTTATTGCCAGAGAGCAGGAACTCACATCAGCCCCAAACTTTCCCTCTGAAGCAACTTCCTGTTCATGGGACCAGGAATTTGCATCAGAAGGAAGGGTTGGGGCTGGCACAAGCAGCTGGAGTGCTTCTGGTGCTCATTACCTTTACAGTAAAAACAGCTCATTCGCCAGCTTTTCTAGATAGACTTCTGATCCCTTATAGTATACAACCTCCAGATTGCTCCAATCGACATAGCAACAGCTATTAGCAATTCCTTCTATTTGCCAGATATTTTATGATTCAACTTGCAAGACAATTTTTTTCAGTCATAGCTCCCACACTGTGGAACTCTCGTCCCTCGAATATACAGTAAGTCAAGAATCGTGTGCTTCCAAATTTAAACCTGGCCTAAAAACTTTTATTTTTAAAGATGCCTTTGACTTATAGATTCAGATTTTGATATTAGCCTACCTGTACTCTCTTATGTTTCTTCCTTTCCTCGCCCATTTTTTAAATTTGATTTTATAAAATGATACAACCCTCTCTGTTGTCTTTTGGACTTCTGTGAAATTTCCCCTATCATTTTAAACAGCCTGTGTTAAATTCCTTTATTAGTATATTTTTTTTAGGTATGATTTTATGTAAACCACTTAGGCTTTACAATAAGCGGTATATTCAATCCGTAATAAACTTGAGCCCAAATCGATTAACATACTAATTCATTCCCTGATTATAGCTAAAATGGACTACTGTAACTCACTTTTACTTAATATCTCCCTAAAAGAAAAAAGAAGACTGCAAATCATTCAAAATACAGCTATTAAACTAATCCATAACGCTAAGAAATATGACCATGTCACCCCATTGATGATCGATTCTCATTGGCTCCCTATCAGCCATCGCATTTCCTTCAAGGTCATGCTGCTAATATACAAAACTCTAACTTTCAATGAACCCCAATTTATAGCTAGAATGCTAATACCCCATAACACTTCCCGACCACTCCGATCATCCTCCCAAAATCTCCTATCTATTCCCTCTTTGAAAATAGTAGGCACGAGAAGACCTGATATGTTCTCCGTAATGGGCCCCCAATGGTGGAATTCATTACCACAATACAGTAAAGATAAAAAGGATCTTACCTCTTTTAAAAAATCCTTAAAATCTTATCTTTTTAAAGATGCTTTTAACCTTTAAATTTTAGATAAGATCAATGTTCTCAGGTTTATTATCTTTTCCATTCCCCATTGTTTTTTTCCTTTTTTGTTTATTTCCTCTTAGAAAAATTGTAACTTTACCCCCTTTCCACCCTAACTCATGTTAGTCTTATTGTCAAGAATTATGTTATTTGGTTTGTCTTTTTTGTAACTTACTTCTTTTTTAAAATTTTGTACATCGCTTAGTAAATCGAATAAGCGATTCATCAAATATTAATAATAAACTTGAAACTTGATGAGAAGGATTTAAAAGGAACTAGGAGCTTGGGGGAGTAAAAATAAGAGATCCCTGATCGTCAGGAGAAGAGGAGGGAGAGATGTCAGGCAGGGATGGAGTTTTCATGCCCACCCACTCTGGGCTCAGGCCTGCCCAAAATCAGGTGTCTGGCTTCACCCCTGGTGCCAAACACATGTGCACAAAAGTTTTATGGTAATCCTGTATGGTAATGCACATGTGTGAACAAAACCAAAAGTGCAAGTAGCAGTATCAGTGTCTGTTTTCTGCATCCAAATATGAATGAACCTCAAAAAAATTTATAGTATATATAAGTACCTGTATATATAAGATGTTAACCACAGAAAGACAGTACAATAGACTTTAAGTTAACCAGCACCCATGGGGATTGGTAGATGCTGGATAAATGGTTTCTGGTTGCTTGAAGGTTATTATCAAAAATAGGCCTAACTAATACTATACCCTTACCATAAACTCTGAATTGACTTGATATTATAGAAACATGATGGTAGATAAAGGCCAAATGGCCCATCCAGTGTGCCCAACCACAGTAACCATTATCTCTTCCTCTCTCTAAGAGATCCCACGTGCCTATCCCATGCTTTCTTGAATTCAGACACGGTCTCTGTCTCTACCACCTCTTCTGGGAGACTGTTCCATGCATCTACCACCCTTTCTGTTATTTCTTTAGATTACTCCTGAGCCTATCATCTGTTAACTTCATCCTATGCCCTCTCATTCCAGAGCTTCCTTTCAAATGAAAGAGACTCGACTCATGCAGTGTGCAATTTTGGTTAAATGGCAGTCAATAAACTCTCTCTATCACCCTCCCCCCCCTCCGCTCTTGTAGGTTCAGCATCTCCTCCTTCCTTCCCACCCTCTCTCTGGTCTGGGCCACCTCTTCCCTTCCCACCCACTTATGGGTCCAGCAGCTATCCATCTCCCCTCCTCTGCCCTTCACCATGCAAGTTCAGCATCCATGTCCCTTTTTCTCCCCTCCCCCCCCCACACTTTTGGCCTTTCCTCTGCCGCACTGGAAATAATGCGGCAGAGGAAAGGCCTTGCTGGGGTTGGAGAGAAGGAGGGGGGTTGTCGTATCAGGAGTGTGGGAGACAATTTTTTTTTTTTCCGTTTGGTTGCGTGCTGGTTAAGTGGGATTCTACTGTACTGCATATCAAATCCCACCCCCTTTCCTTTATGTGCAGGAAATTTTTGCAAGTCTCATATTAGGCGCAGAAGAATAGGCACTGATGACTTTCAGTTTTGTTCGGACATGTGCACATGTTTGTTGCCTCCCATCTGCCTATGAAACTTGCAGGCGCTTTTTTCTGGTTGCAAAAGAAGACAAACTTGGCAGTTAAGTCACAAAAACTGTTATGAAATCCTCTCAATTAACCCTTCTACATTACCCTGACATGGCAAAAAAAATTTTTATGTTATGCATGTGTCAGAAGCTACTGTTTCCTCTTCTCCGTTGCACAGAATACTTAAATGCACTCATTACCATACATTTTAACGGAGTGCATGGCCACGTCTTCTGTTTGCCTTTAATGCCCAATTACATGTGCATATAATATCCAGCTTGCAGTGGGATGCAGTGGGGAGCGGGGGGGGAGGGGGGAGAGAACTGGTCTGGATTCTTTCTCTTGCTTGCTGCGATGGGAGACATCTCTCCCAGTATTTCTTCAGTAACCTTCAGCAGCATTCAATCTCCCAATGCAAATTTTTGTTTACAAATGTGCAAAGTTGTGCCTATGAAAGAGTGGGCAAATAGGCAGTCAGACATATAGACCGACCCTCTACAATAAGCATGTATTGGAATGGGGTGGACTACAGGGGCCACGGACCCACCAATATTTGCTCAACACAGCATCAGCACCTAGAGAGTTTGAGAGTGGGCATGGAAGTTGGTTTTTGTAGCCCCTCCAATCATATAGATGTTCCAATATCCCTGTTATCACGCAATGTGAAACATCCCTGGTCCCTGTTCCCAAGTGAAGCACCGCTCCTTTTCAGGCAAACAAGTGGAGGGGCATAATCGAAAGGGACGTCTAAGTCTGTTTACGTCCATCTCGCAAGTCGTCCAAAGTTAAAAAGAGCCTAAGACACATTTTCAAAAGATACGTCCAACTTTTTTTTTTACTTTCGAAAATCATCTAATTATACGTCCTGCCGATCTGATCATCCAAGCCACTAAATCGTCCATCTTTATACCACATTTCCGTCTAAGTCCAAAATGTCTAGAACAAGCCCTATTGGACGTGGGAGGGGTCTGCAAAGTGATGGACTGCACACCCAGACATGCCACCTAAATAGTGAGGTACCTTACAGGGCACTGCTGTGAACTTCACAGAAAGGGTGCCATGGCTTCTCCTCACTACAGCTCCCTTATAGGTGATGGTAAGCCCCCCCCAACCACCTCCAGAATCCCCTAGACCCACTTATCTACCACCCCAATAGCCCTTATGGCTGCAGGAGCCACTTATATGCCAGTAAAAAAGGGTTTTGGGGGTGTATAGGGGAGTGCACATGTTTCAGTATCAATGCAGTAATTAAGCTGCCTCTGGGCTGGACGACTAGGCTTTCCTATGCCAGGCGGCCAGATGATGATGGTCTGGAGGCTGAAATTTAAAGTTGCGAAGAAAATGTTTATAGGGTGGGGGGTTGGTGATCACTGGGGTAATGTGTGGGTGTCTGTGTTATGTGTTTGCAGTGCTTATCTGGTGAGTTTTTTTGTGACTTAGACCATGTTTTACATGGTCTAAGTCACAACGTCCAAGGCTCTGTTGTAAAACTTTCAGTTATACATGCTGTACGACTAAGTCCAAGTCGGCCACGTCCCGCCCAACTCCCGCTCTCGACACGCCTCCCGAAATGGCCCATTTAGCTTTGGACGTTGAGCGGCACTATGAAGGCCTAGGTCATTTTTAAATACGTCCAAAATCCGGTTTTATTATCAGCGCTTGGACGTTTTTGAGAAATGTTCGTCCAAGTGCCGACTTAGTCCGGTTTATGGATGTTTTTCTCTTTCAATTTTGAGCCCCTTAGTGTCTGTACCCCTCCCAATCTATGTTGTTGTCTGACTTTTTTTGCCTGAAACAAAGAAAGGGGCCTTCACGCTGATGGTATCAAAAGCATAAAGTGAGGTGATCACAGAGTACACAAAGAAGGCTGGAACCAAGGCCACTTTATTTCACCAGCATTTAATGACATAGAAAGACCCATAGTTGTGTTTCGGCAATATCTATGCCTGTTTCAGGGGTCAAAACTCTAGAGCTGTATCACTAAATACAAGGCCCAATAGTATAAAACTCCAAACGTGAAACTTTTCATGCCAAATACAGCATTTAAAGTACATTAAAATCTCAAAACCAGTGATACCAAGGTCGACTGATTTATCACCTCACTTTTCCCCCCAATAATGAATGCATGCATGCACACAATATACACACATTTATTTACTTAGTTACATCACTTTCTAGCCCGCACAATCTAACTGCTTTTGGTGGCTAACAATTAAAACACTCATAATCAAAACAAAGAAATATTAACTAATAATAGAACAGTAAATAAATAAAACATTATACTCCCGTCCAAAAGCCTGTTTCAAATAATATCATCAACACTCTATTTAGTGTAAACCTAAGTATTTACCTAAAACAATTTATTCCAGTCCAAAGGCCTGTTTAAGTAATATCTCTCTCCTCACTCCCACCCCTTTTACTAAGCCGCAATAGAGGTTTCTACCATGGCCCAGAGTGCTAAATGCTCTGACACTGCTCCGACACTCATAGAATTCCTATGAGTGACGAATAATTTAGTGGTCTGGGTTGTAGTAGAAATCTCTATCGCAGCTTAGTAAAAAAGGGCCATTGTCTTCAGATCTTTTTTGAAAACTATCGGAAAATAGTGCACATTATTCTGAAAGACTATGCATTATTTCCCAATATTACATACGTTTTGCAAATTGCGTGCTCTATTTTCCAGTAGTGAGCATTTTTTTTGCAAATAGTGCACACCATTACGATATTGCTTCTGGGGGGGAGGGGGGTTAGGAAAACCTGAACAAAAAGATAGTTCATTTCCATAACACTGAAACTAAACTAAACAAAATTTTTGAGTTGCATACCGCTTCCTGTTTGCAAACTCCACTTCCACTCCAGTACTTGTAAATTCCAGTTCTATGCCTCTGCATTCAAGATCTTGTGTTAGGTCAGTGCTTCTGTTTACCCACATGTGGCTTCTGACTCTCGGGTGCTTCCCAGCATGTAACTGGCATAACCTGAGTGTCCATGCCTACATTATGGCCCTTGTTTGAACCCCACCTGCCCTTTAAGCTTGATAATTAGTATGATACTGGTTCTTTTCTGAAATCACATTATTTATTAGTCTACAGTATATATGACTGTTATCCAGTGGCATACCAAGGGGGGGCGGGGAGGGCGGTCCGCCCCGAGTGCAGCCTTAGGGGGGTGCATAGCTGGCCAGGTCCGGAAAATTCTACCGGGCCGATCAGCCTGCCTCTCCCCGACGTCAATTCTGCCGTTGGAGAGGAAGTTCGGACCAGCCAATCGCTGCCTAGCTGGGCGGAACTTCTTTTCCGACGGCAGAATTGACGTCGGGGAGAGGAATGCTGGTTGGCCCAACACAGGGAAGACGCAGGGAAGGAGAGCTTGGGGCGGCAGCGGCTTTGGGGCATGTTACCCGATAGCGGTGACTTGGGAGGTTGTTCCCCGATGGCGGCAGAAATGGCTTGGGGGAGGGCAGGGAGGGAGAAAAAAAGAAAGGGGGCAGACAGGGAGACAGAAGGAAAGAAGGGAAAGAGAAAAAGAAAGGGGTCATGAAGAGAGAAAAAAGAAAGGGAGGCAGGGAGAGAGGAAGAAAAAGTTGGGGGAGGGAATGAGGTCTAGAGGAGAGGAAGCATACAGGCTGAAAGAAAGGAAAAAAGATTTGATGCACAGTCAGAAGAAGAAAGTGCAACCAGAGACTCATGAAATCACCAGACAACAAGGTAGAAAAAATGATTTTATTTTAAATTTAGTGATCAAAATGTGTCTGAATTTATATCTGCTGTCTATATTTTGCACTATGGCCCCCCTTTTACTGCTATTGTGCTTTAGTAAAAAGGGAGGGGGGTATTTGTCTATTTTTGTATGGTTGTTACTGAGGTGACAGTGCATAGAGTCATCTGCCTTGACCTCTTTGAAAAAACCCCAGAATAGGAATGATAATTAACATTTTTTTCAGCGTACAGGGTGCTTTGTGTTTTTTTAAAAATTTTATTGTTGATAGATCATTTTGACTTGGTCATTTTAAAAGTAGCTCGCAAGCCCAAAAAGTGTGGGCACCCCTGAGCTAGAGTGTTGAAGCTGCGTGTTTCTGCCATAAAGGTCATCTCTGACGCAACCGGAAGTTGCATCAGAGATGACCTTTATGGCAGCCATATGCAACTACAACGTTCCGGCTGCTGAAAGAAGGCAATTTAGACATCGCCGGCCTCAGGGCAGGGAGGTTTGTCGGACCAGGCCTGTTGTCCAGGCCGGGGGCGGAGGAGAAAGCGCCATGAAGGTAAGGGGCAGGGAGGGAGAAAGGGAGAAAAGGTGGGGTGGAGAGGAAAACAGGGTAAAACAGAGGGGGCAGAAGGACGCTGAAAGCACATGGGGAAGACAGAGTGGGAAGAAGATGCTGAATGGAAATGGGGAACAGAGAGTGGGGAGAAGACGCTGGCAGGGAAGAAGACAGAGATGCCAGACTATGGGAGGAGCGGAGGGAAGAAGATGGGTGCCAGACCAATTTGGAAGGAGGGAGAAAGGGAGAGGCACAGTAACAAAGCAAATGGAAGATGCAGAGAGAAGAGAGACAGTGGATGGAAGGAAGAGAGTAACAAGAAGATGAGGAAAGCAGAAACCAGAGAAGACAAAGGCAGAACAAAAATTTACTATTTATTTATTGCTTTAGGAGACTGTTTCTGTGGTGTTTCATTGTATGCAGAGTCCAGCTTCTTGCTGGTTCAATTCAACCTTTGTCTATGTATTTCTATTTTATCCCCCCCTTTTACAAAACTGTGGAGCATTTTTTAGCGCCAGCCATGGTGGTAGCAGCTCTGATGCTCAGAATTCTATGAGCATCAGAGCTGTCACCACCATGGCTAAAATCCACACTACAGTTTTGTAAAAGGGGGAGGGGTTAGTTTGTGATGACATATTCCATACTAGGCGAAGGTGTTTTCTGTGTTCTGTGTGTTCGAAAGACATGGTTTTCTGTTAGGATTGACAGTGTAGGATTGATCTGTTCTAGTCTAGCTTATTTAGTTTTACAATGGATGTATTGATGTTGTACTGCTCACTGCAGTATGTAAGATGCTGCCTTTTCCTAGGTACTCATGTGTGACATATGGCTTGTTACTAAAAATCATGTTTTTCGTACAGATGGGGGGGGGTGCCAAAAAATGATGGGCCCCTGGTGTCACATATGCTAGGTACGCCACTGCTGTTATCTTTCCTTTGAATTTTTTTTCAAAGTGCAAAATTTTTAGCAGCTCCATTAATACTTTAAGGAAAATGATGGTGGGACATGCTAGTCTGTAGTTTCCATGTTTGCTTGTATTTTTTGTTTTTTTCTTAATCTTCACTTCCTACTGTTTCACTGCATACTCTTTTGCAAGTCTCAGCAAAACCTCAGTCAGAATTTCCTCCAGGATATAAAGTGGTAAAAGATGACAGAAATCCCTTGCCGCACTGTCAAGCTTTCATCAGAAGGACAAAGTTCCTCACATGTGGTTGAACTTTAAGTCTCTGTTTCATTTTGTCTAGAAATGATTTCTAAATTACCCCAGAGATGAAGTCCACTTTAAACGAGAACCCCTTCAGCAGATTTCGGGCTCACCCTCGTGACATAGAGACTCCTGAGCTCACTCATTCTGGGTAGATGAATGGGCCACAAAACTTCAAACAAGAGATTTATCTTACATTGAAATGTCATTAAAACTGGGAAGGCAGTCCTGCCCGACTGAACAAATCTCTGTTATGGGCATTAGACACTGCATAAAAATCTCTGCTCTTTGCCTGCAATAATGGAAGGCGATGGGGTTGCAATAGATTTAAAACATGATTAAATTGTTATCTTATTTACTTGTCATAATAAAATATTAATATTACATTCACAACTGCTGGAGCTCATTTTGCATATTTGCATGGTGTGTTGCTGTAATACATTTCTGTCTAATTCAGTAACATTAGACAAAGCAGTTCCCAGATGAAGAGATGGCTACTGGCTTGCATGACAAGTGGGGAATTCGGATTTCATTCCCAAATCCCGCACCTGCTCCTCAGGCTGGCTTAGAGGGAACAAGTTACTGCTTTCCTGTCCTCACAGATGCCAAGAGAAGACAGTGGAATATTACAGCTAGATTCTTGCTTGGCTGAACCTGAAACAGAAGTGGAAGTTGCTGAGAAGGGCTACCCTGCATTCTCTTGGCTGCATGGAACCCTGGATAATGTTGCTTTACTGGAGAAAGATCCAAACACACTGGGGATTTTAAATTACAGTCCACTTGAGGGGGCAATACTTTTAAAATAGAACAAAACACAAAAGACCCCCTCTCATCAATGCTGGGCAAGTTTCTCAAATAATATGATCATATAACATTTAAAGGCTTCACTAAAAATTATTAGTACAAGAAGACAATTTATCTTTTCATGTACAGCTCCCCAGATTTGGAATGCGCTTCCCATGTTTTTACGGGAGGAGAAGGTATTTGGGAAATTTAAAAGCGAATTAAAAACCTTTTTATTTAAAGATGCATTTGCTACTTAATTAAATTTTATTATAAAGTGTTATTTTATTTTTTATTTCTTTTTTTCTCTTCCCAGTTTCCTTTTGTATTTACCATGTATGTCCTTTCTTTACTATAAAAATGGATTTCATCCCCTCTTTCCTTTTGTTTATATTATAATTAATTAAGTGTATGTAATGTTTTTGTCTCTTTATGTATGCATATTTTATTGTACATCGCTTAGAAATCAGATTAAGCGATTGAACAAATCAATTAATAAACTTGAAACTTAAACTTGAAATGTGCTCATAAGCTCTTCAGCAAGGCGCCACAGCAGCGGTACAATGTCGCTGGAAAGGTGCTTGAATTTTAATCATAACACATTGGATGGAGCAAGGATTCTCGCTTCTACTGGAGTGGCAAAAGTTATGGCTCTACAAAAGTTGTCTAACAGTAGACCACTTATCTGAAAAGGTCAATTCACAGCTCCAACACAATCTGTGTTTCGCTACGCTACTTCAGGAAGCCAGAAAGATGGGTTTTTTATATTGTTTAAATGTTATATGATCTTACTGGAGAAAGAGGCATAGGTGCAGATCAGAGGAAATACCTGATGCTGGGGAATTAAGAAGACAAAAATGGAGGAGGGGGAAATATATTTTTTTAAAAAGCTGAGCTCCTCAATTTGCACCTTACTTTCAGCCAGATTTAGGGAATAAATGTTGGTTTTAAATTTCATCTTAATTTAGTAGCTTAAAAGTTAGGCTTATAAATCTAGGGCCTGATATTCAAAACAATTTATCTGGCCGACAACCAGTTAAATTGCTTTGGTCAGGACTAGCCAGTAATTTTCGTTGGCACTTAAATAGCTAAGTGTAGCTGAAATTCGGCTTTGTTGGTGCCATTCTAGGGGTGGAATCAGCACTAGGCCACTTAAGTGCTGAATATTGACTTAAGTGACTATGTGTTAGTCATTCATCAGTTAAGTCCCTTCTCCACCGCAAACTCCAGACTCTGCCCCTTCTTTCTTGCCACGTTGTATGCCTGGAACAGGCTGTCAGAGTCAATATGTCATGCTCCGTCTCTAACAGTATTCAAATCCAAGCTGAAAGCCCACTTTTTTGAAGCTGCTTTCAAATCTTAACTCCCACTCATCATCAGCTACCTATATCTAAGGTTACCATATTTTTCTCTGGGAAACTCTAGACACATGACCCCGTCCTGTTCCACATGCAACCCCACCCAATTCCGCCTACAGCCCCTTCCAGTTCTGCCTCCAGCCCCGCCCCATTCTGCCCCAAGCCCTGCCCCCACATAGCCTCCTCTCTTCTGGATGAGCTCCAGACACGTCTGGAAGGTCTGGAGCATGTATGGATGTGTGACATAATCCATGCATGCTCAGAGGCCCTCCAGATGTGACCAGAGCTCATCAGGGCTTTCCAAAACCTGGACACATGCTGGGTTTTGGAAAGTCCATCCAGGAGCTTGGACAGTCCTCTAAAAAGAGGACATGTCTGGGTTTTCCCAGACATCTGGTAACCCTACCTATACCCATTGTATCATTCCTTCTGCTAGAAACGCCCCAACTCTGAGATGTCCTGTCTGTCCTGTCCATGTCCTGTCTTAAATTGTAAGTTCGTCTGAGCAGAGACCGTCTATTTAATGTTAAATGTACAGTACAGCAAACGCCTTTCAGCACTACAGAAATGATAAATAGAAGTAGTAGTAGCAGCTGGCTTTAAAAGAACCGGATATTCAAAGCCAGAGATCACACAGGTCCCAGCTTTGAATCCCCTAGCCCTATAATTCATAAGCCTTATTTGTGAGCCTAGTGCTGAAAATCAGTGAACAATAAGGATTTTTCCCTGTCCTAAATCCACCCTTGTTTCCATTCATTTTTATGCTTGTGAATTTAGGAGTTTAGTGAAATTCTGAGGTCAATATTCAAAGAGGTTTAAATTGGCCAAAGAGGTTCATGTCTGATTAAACTCTGTTATTCTGGCTGGCCACAGATATTCTGTGGCATTTAACTGGGTAGTGCCATTGAAAATCTTTTTTAACTGACTATTCCCTTAAATTCTATAAAAGATCATAGATTATTAGCCACTCAACATTTGGCGTGGATGTGGGAAATGTTAGGACCGGTCCAGGGGTAGAATTTGAGCAGAGTTGGGGCTTCGTTGATCTGTGATATTCAGCCTACTAACCAGCTATTGAGAACTCTAGCACAAATGTGAATACCCAACACATAACTCATCTGATAAACAGCCTCTATGAAAATCAAGAAGCTGCAGTGAGAAAAGAATATGGCAATACTGATTGGTTTCCAATAAAAGTTGGCGTCAAGCAAGGATGCATCTTGTCACCTTACCTGTTCAACCTTTACAGTGAAGCCACCTTCAGAAATGCAGATTTGGAAGAAGAGAGCGTTGGTTTCAAAGTTGGTGACTGAAATATAAACCTGCGCTATACAGATGATACAACGCTCATCTGCTTAGCGCAGGTTTATATTTCAGTCACCAACTTTGAAACCTACGCTCTCTTCTTCCAAATCTGCATTTCTGAAGGTGGCTTCACAGCATGTCATCTTTGCTGTTGTATCCACTGAGAAAAGTTCAAGCCGAAAATCATAACATGGGATTTGAACTGAACATAAACAAGACGAAGATCGTGAACATGGGAAATGAGGAAGATTTTGAGCTTGAAGGTGAAAAAAATTGTAAAAGATTTCAATTTCCTGAGCTCTTTTGTAAACAAAGATGCTACTAGCAGGGAAGAAATACTCCACAGAATAATCTCCTTGTTCTTGACATTTTTTTATGGTGTACGGTGGAGCATTTTTTCTGAAATCTTTTTTTTCTTCATATTTAGGGCCCCTTTTACAAAGCCACAGTACTGATTCTCCTGCAGCAAATGTACCAGAACCCACTGGAATTGAATGGGCTTCAGTGAATTTGCCACAGAAGAATCGCTACTGTAGCTTTGTAACAGGGGCTCTTAATGTTGTTGAACTTTTGATATCATTATATGAGCTAATTAAATGTTAGGGCAATTGATGTATGTGCTACTTGTATGTTTCTCATTTTGCTGTGATTTCACATATATTTATACCAGCTTGGAGGCTGATGTGAATGTGCAAAACTAAAGTACATGTGTAGGTACATATTTCATAATCTTTTGGGCTCATTTTCAAAAAAAGATAGACTTCCAAAAGACAGCATAAGCCAGCACTTGGATGTCTTACTAGTCAAAACGTCCACGTGGGCATTCTCAAAACCAACTTTCTAGACATCTTTCTGGTTGTTTTGTCTCCAGTGGGTCCAAATCTTAAGGGGGCATGTTAGTGGCATTCATTCCACTGTCTAAGGCAGTGGTCTCAAGCTTGCGTCCTGGGGGACACACACGGCCCGCCAGGTACTATTTCGAGGCTCTCGGTATGTTTATCATAATCACAAAAGTAAAATAAACAGTTTAATGATCATATGTCTCTTTAGCTATAAATGACAATATTATTATTAGCCAAAAGGAAAGATTTATAAACTATAAAGAGTTTTACCTCATGCAAAATTGGCATTTCTTTAATAAGACATTAACTATTTTTTCTGAGGCCTCCAAGTACCTGCAAATCCAAAATGTGGCCCTGCAAAGAGTTTGAGTTTGAGACCATTGGTCTAAGGGCATGCACCCTAAAAAAAATTTGTTTTGTGCATCTTTCTATGCCATATATTGGATTTTTTTGTTTAGTTTTATGTATTTGTTTTCACATTTATCTATTTATTTCTGTATTATTGATTTATTTTCAAGAAGCAATGTCGACATTAATGTGCACTCTTTATAAAGCAGTGTGCCGCAAAACATTTCTGAAGCTGCCCGGGGCCGCAGCTAGAGGGCATCCGGAAATGCGCACATGTCGATGCGATGATGTCATGTGCGTGCATGATGCCATCATGTCAACGTCCGCGCACATACGGAGGCCCTCCAGCCGTGAGATAGTGCTAGAGAAGGAGATGTGCAGAGCGGAAGAGAGACACCAGCTGACTGCCTGCAGAACATGCCTCTTGCTATGAGAGGCACATCTTATGCAAGCAGCCAGCTGACGCCGGCACCTATCCTCCTCACTGGCGTCTGGTGTGCCATGGCACACAGTTTGCGATACACTTTCTAAATTGTATGCACTCAAATGTGAACTATTTCCTGTTGTTTCCGCCTCAAAATGACATAGGAAATGTAATTGCTGTCATGTTGTTTCAAATAAATCCACATCCCTATGACATTCCAGGCTTATGAGAGTAGTCTCCCAAGCAGCTTCTGGCCCCAGGTCTTGAATTTAAAAAAAAAAAAAAGTTACTAGGGTTGTTTTGTTGCAGTCTATTTTTCCCAGTCTCTCATGTTTGCCAAGGGAAAGGAAAACAGATGATGCCCTGATTCCAAAATCCTGCATACGCTGTTGACTCAGCCCAGGAAGTAGAGGTTCATCCTCCATGTCAGAGAAAGAGAGAGCTCAGATAATGCAGTACCAATACACTTGCAGACCCAACTGCTGAGAGAGGAGAAATCTTTCTGCTCAGTATGTTTAGCCTTGTTCTGCACTGTGTATATGCAGCACTTCTAAGATTTTAACAGATAGAATGCACAGGGAACAGCTCTATGGCCTCCCTTCGCATATTCTAAACATGACTCAAAGACATGATATGGGCTCAGCAGCTAGATATATTCAAAGCATCTGCCACATCTCTGATGTGTTAATAAGAGCCTGCATAACACTACAGAGCCCAGAAACACCTCCAGCTCTGAGCAAAATATGTCCAGCCCACCTTCCCTCTGTCTCTTGCACAACGAGGCTTACTAACTGCTCCACAGCACTACCCACATCAGTACCACCTACCATCTGCCCTGATAATGAAACATAGCAGCCCCAAGCACAACAGTACCCACTTTTGTCTCAGTTTATATCCCTAATCCTACAGGCATCAAAATCCCCTGACATTTCTCACAGCAATACAAATTTCAAAAAGTCCCTTCCTGATAGAGCATACTAGACCTTAGTGCCTCCATTGTCCTGTTGCCACAATATATAAACCTCAACTATTAAATGATAAGTTGTGCCCTGATGCTCAAAAGGTTTCTGTGCCAGTAAGACTCATTAAAGAACTCTTACTGGCATGGAAACTCCTCCTCTGGGGGGTGGTTAGTGAACTATAGAGAGGAGGATCCAGGTCCATAAGCCACTCTAACCACTACATTCATGGTGGAAAATGTGAACCCACACCTCCAGATCCAAGATGGCGTCCTGCTGAGAAACTGGAGAGGTTGGCTTCTTAGGAGCTCCGTGGTGGTGAGAGCGTCGGTTCTCTTGCTGGAGAAATGGGCAGGAGAAAGGGAATGGTGAAGGCTTGAGTCCTGGCAGCTAGCCAAGTACCGCTGATGAAACAAACTACCTTGGAGGGATTTAGAATGCCGACTGGAACCGCGTCGGTTGTCTCTTCTGATCAAGTGCAGTATGCGCAAGATTCGGGTGTGAGCTGCACCAGTGGTAACAGGACTTCACTGAGTCCCATAAGCAGAGCGGCTCCCCTGAAACCTGGAAGGAGTTTGCTGATGGAGAGTGCCAGTGTAGGTGCTGGGAAAGAACTCAAGCTTCTCTGTCGCTGTCCGGGAACCTCTCTCCAATAGAGTTTTCCTCCTCACAGCCAGATGTGTCAGTGAGGGTATCCACTCCACAGTCATTGGATCCAACTAACTGTGAGTGGGGCATGTGGGGGAGAATAACCTTCTGAGAGTTCTGCAGGTGTGAGAAATAAGAAGCTAGCCGTTATAACCTTAGAGGTACTATGGGAAGCCAGAAATGCCTTAAATTCCTCTTTTCTGATAAGAGTGGACAAAATGGAGGGTGAAATGAAAAATGTTTCTGAACAAATTGCTTCTCAGTTCCAGGACTTAGTTCAACAATTGGAGAAAGTAACATCTTTGGAGCAGAAAGTGGAAGAAGTACAGAATCTGGGAGTAGGTTTGGTGAAAGATAAGACCTTAACCCATCAAAAGATTGAATACTTGGAAAATCAATTAAGAAGGAATAACTTGAGATTCTTAAATTTTCCCAAGTCCCCCCCTGATTTCACCAGTGAACCTGGTGAGGCAATATTTAAAGGAGGTCCTTAGGATTCCGGATGAGGCACTTCCACCGATTTTAAGAGCTCAATATGTTCCTGGGAGAGGAACAGGAGATGCCGGGACTTCGAGAAGATCACATACAGTGGTGAACTTAACAGCCTTTCTGGAATCATTTCTCAAAATAGTTACCCAGAGACTGACTCCAATTATAACATTTGCTTTGAAGCTGGATCGCAATAATGTTTTGCATTTGTATTTCCGTAATATGAATTAGCAGTTTATGGATTCAAACATACGTATTTTTCCTGATTTATCTAGAGATGCACAAAGAGGCATCAATCAATCTTGGCCTATTGACCGAGAGTGATTGCTTTGGGAGCCAATTTTGTATTAAAAAAACAAATTCCTTGTATTTGTCTTATTTTTTTCTTAATTATTTCTTGATATCTTGGATCTTATTTCTGATAATTTATGGACTGTATTAACATAATTTTCCTTTCCTGATATTAAGATTATTTTTTTCATTTCTGTAATTTCATTATCATGGATATTTTGAAGTGATTGTAAATTTGAAACATTAGAAAAAGAAAAGAAAATGTGAGCCCACTCAAAAAAAAACCCAAACCCTATTGTACTGCCGTATAAGTGCAGCACAACAAAGAAAAATGGGGAGACGCAATGATCCACAGTGAAAACAATCCACCAATGAAAACAAAAACTGTGGATACAGATGTTCTGGAGATAATTTATTAAACACTGACATATAAAACCATGAAAATTCAATGAAAAAAGTACAATGATAAAAAATACAGTGATAAAAATCCAACCGGACCCTACATGGTCCGTGTTTCGGCGAACACGCCTTCCTCAGGGGTCCAATGGTTTGCAAACTCACATATAAAGAATTGGATTGAAAACAGTCTATTGTCTTTAAACCTGTGAGCAAAGAACACCGCAGACAAGCTGAAGTAGCAAAAAAAATGCAGTGTTCTTTGCTCACATGTTTAAAGACAATAGACTGTTTTCAGTCCAATTCTTTATATGTGAGTTTGCAAACCATTGGACCCCTGAGGAAGGCGTGTTCGCTGAAACACGGACCGTGTAGGGTCCGGTTGGATTTTTATCACTGTATTTTTCTATCATTGTACTTTTTTAATTGAATTTTCATGGTTTTATATGTCAGTGTTTAATAAATTATTTCCAGAACATCTGTATCCACAGTTTTTGTTTTTGCTTTCATTGGTGGACTGCCATATAGGTGCCATCTGAAGCTATAAGGCAAGCTTGTCAAAGTTCCTCCTCGAGGGCCGAAATCCAGTCTGATTTTTCAGGATTTCCCCAATGAATAAGCAAGAGATCTATTTGCATGCACTGCTTTCATTGTATGCTAATAGATCTCATGCATATTCAATGGTGAAATCCTGAAAAATGACTGAACAGCACAGTTTGCCTATGGAAGAGCACCTAATATTCACCATGCCATTCAAGGTTTCTTCAATAGAACAGCATGCAAGATCTTTTAGTTAGGGAGAGTTTCAGCTGGTCTTAAAATCTATCTGGATAGAGATAGAGATGCAGGAGATAGCAAGTGAGAACTCCAGCTTTAATCAGCTATAATCTCACTTGATTAATCTGATAGCTAATGGCAGTCCAGGCACGCAGAATTGATCGACGGTCTCTGTCAGATACAAAAAATGGAACTTTTTCCTAATTAAATTGAATATCTTGATATAGTGAGATGTTTTATCAACTGAAGCAGCTTGCAGAGAGGTTCTCTTTCCCATATATAATGCTGGCTGGCTGCATTTTTACACTCTTCCATTCAGCCCTCTGGCACATTCTCTTGCAAAAGGAATTATTTACAATCCCCTCCCTCCAATCTCATCAGCAAACCAGCTAGAAAAAATGGCAAACAAACAGTTCAATATGCAGGCATGTTGAACTACTGTTTTTCTTGTCAATCTTGCATTTTTTGTGAACTTGTTTATGTTTGCATTAATCATATTTTTAAAAGAGCTATATTATTATTGGCCATGAAATTTGGGTCATATGGGGGCCTGATATTCAGCCACCAGAAACCAGCCCGGATAGCTCCTATGTTCTGCACTAACGTGGATATTCTTTACTGGGCTGTTTCCGATGACCAGCATTGAATATCGGAGGGGGGGGGGAGAAATTGGCTGCTAAAAGGTTAACCAGCTAAGTCAGTATACAGCACTGACTGAGTTAAGTTTACAGCAGTCAAAAATAGAACTGCTATTTACCATTAAACTTTGCCGCTTGGTGCTGAAAATTGCTGGATATTGTGCAATATAGCTGGCTTACTATTAGTGAATATTCAGCATTTGCATTTAACTGATCAAGTACTATTTAACTGGTCAGCACCATTTCTGGCTGGTTAAATAGCTCTCAATATTGGCTGGATGGTATTTAAGGTGTGATTTTAGTGTTTAGGGCCCCAATATTCTAAACGTACCAGTAAATTTTGCCAATTTCAAAAAGATGAGCGATGCTGCGAAAACCTCATTTGTTGAAGAACGCAAATGGCACATGCACAGAATAGTCCACGGAAAGAGGCATAAATGTGCGCATATGCCAAGAAGTGCATGTCATAGGTACGCATAAGCTTATATCATAAGTGTGCCTTAGTGTAGCACATCATGGGCGCACATCATATGGGGAGGAGGGAAAGGACGGAGAACTACCAGCAAACTATGCAAATGCTTTTTTCTTCACCGTTTTTTGCAGAACATATATGCTGCCCCTCTGTTGTTTTTTTTTCTTTTAACATCCACATCTCATGCAATCGGCAGCCCCAGACCTGCCAGCATATGCTTTTAACGTACGCGCTTGAGACGCACCTTTAAGACATAAACATGAAAAGCGCTTTTAACACACGCTTATATGGCTCCCCTCATCAAGTACATATACTGTATGTGGTCCAATAGAGATGCCAGTACTGCTTCCGTAATATGGAATGATCTGAAACCAGATGGTAGGTACAGTGGGATATAGGGGGATTTTGAAATGCTCACAAATTCCACCATAGTGTAGTATGGACGTTGTGGTCTGGGCCTGAGTACCTGTCTCAGTGGCTGACTACACTGCCAGCTAGGCTATTCCAGGAACCTGCTTGCTGATGTACTAGGACAGGCCATAAAATGTGAAACTATCATACTGACAGGTATGTACTGTTTCATGTACTGGGCCTAACATGTTTGCATGGCTTATTTGTTAATTTATTGCTTGAATGTGGTAGCGTATTCTGGAATTCAAAAGAGCGTGAGATTAACACAGGGGATCTCTAATTAGAAAGTGAATGGTATAAAATGAAGAACTATAGTCAGTATTGGGCAGACTTGCACAATTTGTGTCCCATATATGACAATTCAGTTTAGGATGGGCTGGGGAATGCTTTGATGGAAACTCCAGCAATTTGGAACATGAGGGCAGTGTTGGGCAGACTTTTACGGCCTGTATCTTGCAAACGACAAGATGGTTTGGATAGGCTGGGGTGAGCTTTGATGGCAGCTCCAGTAATTGGAACCTAAGAGCAGTACCGGTCAGACTTCTATGGTCTATGTCCCAGGAGGCACTGCAGTGAACTTCACATAAAAGGTCTCAGGTACACATCTCACCATAGCCAACTTATATTGTATGGTAAGTCTTCCATAACCTACCAAAAAGTTACTGTACCCACCTGTATACCACACAATAGCCCTTATGCTTGCAGGTGTCATCTTTATGTAGGTACAGTAGGATTTGGGTGGCTCATACATTGCATCAGAAATGTACTAGGTAGACTGGTATATGGGGCTTGGTCTTTATCTCTATAGTCCACAGCACTAATCACTAGGCTACTCCAAGAGCCTGCTTGCTGCTCTAATAGGACCAGCCATAACATCTGGAGCTGACATACAGGCTGGTATGTACTGTTTTATTTTAACATCTGTGGGTGGTGGGAGAGTGTCAGTGACCACTAGGGAAGGGTGGGGGGGGGCATGCTTACATCTGTCCAGTGGTCATCTGGTCCGTTTGGGTACCTTTTTAGCATTTATTCGTTACTGAAACAAGTCTAGCCTTAAACGTCCAATGTTTGCCCTAGATGTTTTCTACAATGTTTCATCATTGCATAAAAACATCCAAATCGTAAGCCCATACAAACCACGCCCACCCCACACCTCCTTGAGATTTAGACTCACTGCAGATGAACTACATAGAAAAGAGTTTCAAATATGGGTTTCAAAAATATTGATTTGGATATTTAGCAAGAAAAACATCCATCTGCCACTTTATGTCATCCTCAATAATAAAACCCTTACCCGCGCATGCGCTGTTGAAATGGCGTGATCCCTGTTGCAGTGATTTCTGCTTCCATGCAGTGTTCTATTTGCAGCACATGGCTGCTTGCGGTATGTGTGACGTGCAGCAGCTTGCGGCATGTGTGGCGGCTTGTGACGTGTGCGATGGTGAGAGCAATGGCAGTAGGGTGTCCTTCGAGGTGTTGTGAGGCGTCCAGATGCTACTGCTGCACAGGGAAGTGGAGAGGGAAAGGGAAAAGGGGCTGCTTTGGGGGAGGGTGTGCTTGGGGGCAGGCAGCGATCTTGGTTTGCTCGGGGGGCCAGAGAGAGATAAATGTCAGTTTCATAAAATGTAAGGATGGTCGCACCCCCACAATGTTAGGTTGGAGGGGTTAAGTGAAATGTGCACTGACAGGCGCCAGGTCCCAGGTTCAGTTCCCTCACCGATGACTCACCAGAAAGTAGAATAAAGAAGGCATAGCCAGAGGTGTTTGCATAAAGAATATATATTATAGAAATAGTCTTACAGAAAAGCAATATTTATAAGCATTACAATTAAGCAGAGAGCATTACACTTAAGCAGAGAGCAAAGCAGTCTTGCTGCCTTACAGAGTCCAGAAGGAAGTGTGAAGTTTCAGGGAAAGGCAGAAAGAGAGAGAAAGAGAGAGAGAGAGGGTCAAGACCCCTCTCCTCCATAGATAGATAGATAGATTGATAGCTCCATAGAAAAAGAGACACCTATTGATAGAGCCGAGTGCAGGCTTTTATACCTTGGAATCTTATTCTGAATAGAGAAAATATTGTATCTCCCAGTATCTTTCTGTTTAGAATTTGTAAACTGTTTGAAACAATTGACAAAGGAGGGTGTAATACCTGCAAGCATGGTGATGGGATTAGGTCTCTGGCTTCTTTGTTTCTTGATCTGTGCACTTGGACCTAAGCACCCTCTTAATCAGACATTAACACCTTTTAGCTAGTCATGATTCAATCAGGGAAACTTAAAACCATATCAGGGAAACTTAACACAGTCTCCCTGCACTAAGGGTCTATCTGCCTTCCCATGCCAGAGCCAGATTGATATAATCTCCCATAGGCCTCTAGGCTGACATCTCCCATAATTTTTTTATTTTTATTCTTTGAAATGAGGGCAAGCTTGTAGTACCCTCGCTTACCTCCAACAGTATGTCCCCTGTCTTGCAGAATCTCCAAGCTATGAAGATAGGTTGTATAGTCCATAAACAGTTCCCATTATGAGTTCAAACCTCTGTCTTAGGTTGTATAGGCCATCATCTGGGCGGGGATCCCAGTATGCTTATATCTTACCCGTCGTTGAGCGAATGAACGGTGCATAAGGGATGCAGGAAGCTTTTTCCGGAGGTTCAGGTATAAAGGTACCAAGATGTCATGAGAGAGTATCTAAGTATGGGATATGGGATAATATTATATCTGACCCTGGTAATGGTAATGCAATAGGCCATGCCAAATTAAAACCAAATTAAAACCAAATTAGCAAGTGTCCGAGAAGATACTGGAAATACATGTATAACAGCCTTAAAAGATAGAAGGAACTTGGTATGATAAGCGTTGTAAAGAAATGTACATGTGTTTCACTTTACAGCAAAGGAAAATCATAATAATACATAGCAAAATTTGTACAATAATTAAGATAATGATAGGGTGAATTAAAACATTAAATACGTGGTTTGCAGTGGGCGAATCCCAAACTGAGACATGAGTGTCTCGTAGCAAATTTTGAAATAAAGTCTGGAATGTCCATAGAATAGGTTAAATAGGTGGAATTGTACAGCAAAGCGTTCTTAGGAAGGTGGCTATATCCGATGAACAGGAAACATTGTGTACAGCATGTGTGTAAAAGTCTTTGCAGTCAGGGTGCAGGAAGATGAATTAGTCCAGCAGGAACCGGCAGTCTCTTTAAACTGGTTAGATGCAGACTTGGGGTGAAATGATGTTTGCACAGGATCTGATGTTTGCACAGGATCCTTGGACATTGTATACTTGGACTTCAGCAAAGCATTTGATAGTGTCCCTCACCGCAGGTTATTGTGCAAAATGAGTTCTATAGGATTAGGTGACACTTTGACTAAATGGGTTGGGGACTGGCTTGGTGGTAGGCTTCAGAGGGTGGTGGTGAACGGCACCCCCTCCGAAACGACGGCAGTGATCAGCGGAGTGCCGCAGGGCTCGGTCTTGGGCCCGATCCTTTTCAATATCTTTATAAGAGACTTGGCCGAGGGGCTTCGCGGTAAAATAACATTATTCGCCGATGACGCCAAACTGTGTAACATAACAATCAAGAGCACAACGGACAATATGAAACACGACCTACTCCTATTGGAGCAATGGTCTAGGACCTGGCAACTGAGCTTCAATGCCAAGAAATGCAAAGTCATGCACCTTGGCAGCCAAAATCCATGCGAGACTTACACCCTAAATGGCGAGATCCTAGCAAGGACTGTTGCAGAACGGGACATGGGGGTAATCATCAGTGAAGACATGAAGACTGCCAATCAAGTGGAGCGGGCTTCATCTAAGGCTAGGCAGATCATAGGATGTATACTGTGACCAGTCAGATGCAAGCCCTGCTAGACTTCTAGATAAACTAAAAAAAACAAGGGTAAAAGTAGAAACCCGGCATGAAAATTCCAGGATCTTCCAGGATGAGGTTGAGGAAGATAATATAAGCCACCACCAGGGGAGCTCTAGAGGCCCCTGGTCTACTGCTGACACTGCCAGATCAGGATACGCCCCTAGGGTTGATAAGCCAGCAGTGGCATTCAAACAGGGAAGCCGGTTAGGGAGGAAGTTTGGGTCTTGCCTCCCTAAGGATCCACCTAAGCCAAACAGGGACAACCGTCCTGTTCCCATGGATTGGACTGAGGCTGAACCAGCTAAGGACTTGCCTGGTCTCAGTGAGGAACCTATGGATTTTGAGGAAGCCTGTGCTGGCTTGGAATGCAATTATCCTGAGAGTATGCAGGTGGACTTGGCTTGTTGCCACAAACAGTGAGTGTGATTTCTATTGAACTGTTTGTGTGCTGTTTTTCTTTTCCTTTTCTCTAAATTGTTGGTTTTTGGTTTGTTGTGAGAAAGCTTGGAGAAGATTGGGGAGAGGTTTTGCTTCCACCTTGGGAGGGAATTTTGAAAAGCTATCTTTTGGCTTTAATTTGCAAAACCTAATGCTATCTCCTATTCCTGGCATTACCATAAACCTGCCAGAGGCTTTATTTAGTGTTAAGCACTGTGGAACTGCTGGAACTAGTGCACTGAACTGTATTTTTGTATATTGCACAAACTAGTTGGGAGTAGCCTTGTGCTGGCTGAGGAGAGCTGAATCCTCAGCTGCCATTTGGGACTTTATTTTGTATTTTTGCTTTGCTGGTGTTTTGGCCTACTGACATTTACATCTTTTCTGATGAACTGTTTAACTTTATGTTGGAGATCAGTAAAGCTGAACTATGTTTTCATGAACCTGATTTGTGAGTTTTGATTTTCTGGTTAACTCCAGTCCAGTCCTGCAGGGTGACTCCAGGCCGGGTCACACGCTAATGTACTGTGTTTTGTAGCCACCAGTATCTCTACTGAGCCCTGCTCTGGGCTACAGTGGTGGCCACAATACGTAGGAGTTTCGTCAGCCGCAAGCCTGAAATCATTATGCCATTGTATAGATCCATGGTGAGGCCTCATCTGGAATACTGCGTACAATTCTGGAGGCCTCATTACCGCAAGGATGTACTGAGGCTTGAGTCAGTCCAGCAAATGGCCACCCGGATGGTCTCGGGACTCAAGGATCTCCCGTATGAGGAACGGTTGGATAAATTACGGCTATACTCACTCGAGGAACGCAGAGAGAGGGGAGACATGATCGAGACGTTCAAATACCTCACGGGCCGAATCGAGGTAGAAGAAGATATCTTCTTTTTCAAAGGTCCGACGGCGACAAGAGGACATCCATGGAAAATCGGGGGCGGGAAATTGCACGGCGACACCAGGAAATACTTTTTCACCGAAAGAGTGGTAGATCGCTGGAATAGACTTCCACTTCAGGTGATCGAGGCAAGCAGCGTGCCTGATTTTAAGAAGAAATGGGATCGTCAAGTGGGATCTCTGCACAGAGATAAATAGGGGAGGGTCATTGGGGTGGGCAGACTAGATGGGCCGCGGCCCTTTTCTGCCGTCTTTTTCTATGTTTCTATGTTTCTATGATCTTTCAGTCACTGGAAATTAGTGGTATTCACCCTTGAGATGAAATGATGTCTGTGCATACAGGGAGGGATTTGAAAAGAGTCCCGATATCATTCAGCAGCTGTACTCCAGTGTGATCCAAATAAGAGATAGAAAATGGAGGAGAAACCATGTTGCCAGTACTGAATGTATAAAGAGAGAGAGAGAGACCAGTTGCCTGTACTGAATGTGGCAACATGTAACAATATTAATGCATTTACTTGGTATAGTTATGGCAAAAGACAGACAATATTCAGGTACTGAAGGTTCTTAATCAGACATTCCAAAAAGATATGTTTTTGTGTGCTGCATATAACTATTATGGCACTTCAGAGAGACCATAATTCTGTACTGAATGTATATATATAAAAAAAAATTATGTCTGAAATGTGTACTGAATCTAATGAGGAGCATAGAATAAACACGGTATAGATATAGAATAAAACCTTTTCTTAAAAATATAACCCCTAACTAAGCTACATTTAGCATATGCAAATTATAGGGAAAAAAGAACATTGCGCAATTGGGCTAGTTAAAAAAAAATGGGGAAAAGAGCTCTAGAAATGACCAATGTTATGTATCCTGGGGTACCCCCTAAACTAAAACAAATAGACAAAAGACAGACCACATGGCACAGACAACATAAAACACTAATTTTTTAGGCGTCTTCCATCTGTCAAGTGTTCAGGGCTGAATTTAACTCTGCAAATAAACACATTGTTATAGAAAAAAAACAAAAAAACACCTGAGTAGTACAAATAATGCATATCATAACCATCTCATATTCAGAAAAGGCATAAAGCTAATATCTTCTTTGGAACGTCTTTATCTCTGCAGTGATAAAGAGGAACCTTGGAAAACATTAGAAATATCTTTGTGCCAAAATTGGTCTGGGATGGCTATATCCGAACTGCTGCTAAAGAAAAAAAAACATTTCAAATTAGCAGCAACCTCAAGGTCACTTAGAGCAAACTTTGTCCATGTTCCATTCAGGCCGACCTGGACCACATGTCTGCCACCTGGGTCCCACTGCACTCGGAGTAATGGGCACTGCGGTGCCGAAGTCAGGTGCAGGCTAGATTTTTCTTCTTTCGTCTGCACTGTCGTGTCCTGGCATTCAGAGGCAAGGGGCAAATTCCAAAAATCATTAGTCATGTCTAGGACAGAGAAGAATGCACATGCAGGGTTAAATTTCACAGTAATGTCAGAGCAAGAGGCAGCCACTGGCACTACAGGCTTTGAAATCTTAGTTAGGGCCTGAGAGTGTATAGTGAGCCTAACAGAGCCCTCTGATTTAGCAAATGACCCAGTTGAAGAGCCACATGCTAAAGAGATAGGTCCACTCCGACCCCTCTCCTCCATCTTAGGCACCAGTTCTGTTGCTGGAGGAAGTACTGGATGCTGTGTTTGTGGTTCAGGATCTTTGCCCTCAAACAAAATTTCTGTGTACCTTTTCCCACAATCTTGTGCCCAAATTGAAAGATCTGCAGCCTCTGAGTGAGTTACACTACCATCATGCTTCTGCACTAGCATGCAACACTGTGTGGCTAACTGCACAGGAATAACCTCGTGAACCAAAGGTTTAGAAGCATTAGGAATTCCTGTACCTAATACAAGACCAGCCACCTCAACAATTTCTTTGCCTGTATTCTCACTCGTGCTGGCAGTAGTTTCTACAATGTCTTTCATTTGTTCCTTTTGTGAGATAGACACACACTTTGAAGCTTTGTCATTTAGATCCTGAATCTCACAAATTTCCATATTTTTCTGATCTCCAGTAGGAGGCGCTCTATCTGTGAAACTGATTCTAGCCCCTGTATCAATCAATTTTAATTTATCCTGACCCTCCATGGTAGTATTAACATTGGGGCTGTCGGAAGTGTCCAAAATCAAAGGTGCCACATACCTCAAGCTGAATTCTGAGTCTGACTTCTTTCCCTTATCCTGCGTCTCCAAAAGTGAGTCCACAGGTAAGTGAAAGGAGTCTGGCTGGGCTGTGAAGGCCTGAGTCACCTTGGCATTCGGATACAGAGAGTCAGGACATCCCTATGGACTAGCACTGTTTTTCCTGGCTGTCAAATTACCTTTTACCCTGTCCAATTCTATCTGCATTGTGTGACGATCCTGTTCCCATTTCATTTTCTCTTTTTGTAATGCTTCTGTCTGTGCCCTGAGCTCATGGAAAGGAATGTAAGTGGAGGCATTTCTGTAACTACCTCTGCCATGCCCTCTATTTCCTGTGTGTGGTGTTTTATTGTATTGGGGTGCTCCCTCAGCACGCCACCTTCTAGCTTCTGAGACTGAAATAATTTGAGCTGGCTGGGTCTTCCACACAGACCCAATCCTGAGCAGTAAAGTGTCAAAAGGCGTAGTTTTAGGGTCCTCCGAGAACAACAGAAGGTGTTTAGTAATCTCGGGAGATAATAATTCTAATAGGAATTCTTTATGTTCTCTCTGGCCATAATCTGAGGAAATGGGCCAATGTTCATGTTCGTTAAGTACCGCGTTGATTACCCACACTCTATATGCAAACTTCTCTAGTGTATCACTTGGCAGGGGTGAAAGAGTTCTAAGTACTTGCATAGAGGTGCAGCGAAATAGTTGTTCGATGCCCATCTTTACAAATTGGTATGGATGAACAAGAGATCCAAATTTATAATAATGTGGACCCAGGGCTAGGTGCATAAGCTTGTCAAAATCTGAATTGTTCCTTTTGTATTTCCCTAGACCCCAGTGAATCAGTATGTCAGTAGCCCATTTGCACCATTCATTTATGTTAAAAGGCATAGGGCCCACTTTCTCCACTATTCTTTCAATGTCACTATCTTTCATATGTCCCTGCAGCACTACAGTTACTGGAGCTGTGTCACTTATAGGGGTACTATTGGTATTGCTCTGGCCTGGTAATGAATTTTCCTCACTTTCGTTTGTCGGTTCTTCTTCCTGTTCTACATCTGTAGCTAGTTTACCCTTTCTCTGACCTGCTACAAAAACGGTTTTCTGACTACATGGATTATATGGTGATGGTGGCACAGGTGCAGACGGCAGAATAGCCTGTCCCTGTGAGGCACATTTTGACTTTAAATACTTTAATTCTGCCTTGGCCTCTTCTAATTGTTCATTTACAGTTAAAAAGGAATTTGTGGCCTGAACAATTTGGGTTCTTAGCATGGATATATTAATTTGTGCCTCATCTAAGTCTTTGGACAGCTGATGGCACTGAGTGTTCAAGTCAGTATTATCTTGTCTTAGGCTAATAAGTCCTCTACAGAGGCCTTGAATGAAAAGGCATTTTCTTTTATCTGTTTTCTTTCTAAACTCCTGAGAAAGAGAAACCATTTGTTTCTGAATATCGTGCCATGTGTTTTCTGGAAAATTACCCTCATATGGACCGCCTTTCTTGTCAAAATATTTGTGTACACTATCTGTGAGTTCTTGAAAATCAAAAGGGTTCATATTTGAGGCTGCAGAAGTCTGCCTTGGTTCGTGGGCAGAGAGAATGGGCTTCTAAATGTCCCTGTCTGTGTGTAGCCTTTGAGATTGAAATGCTCCCACTTATGAAGGAGGGAGACTTTAGTTAATAGGTAGAAAAGCGAGGTAAAGCGTGTTAGGCAAGAGTCATTGGCATAAATAATACACTTATGCCCACACTTGCCCACACTGGTTACTACCTGAAATTTACAGGCAGAAGTTTAGCAGGAACAAATATAAGAAGTCTGTTAGAAGAGCAGAGGTGTCAGCTGCCAGTTCCAGTCCAGTGTGCACTGGGCCTTTCACCAGGGCAGAGACTGACAAGAAATAGAATTAAAAGCACGAGGTAAAAAAAGTAAAAGTTATTAGTACAGATGTGGCGTGTCTTAATTGAGTGACTGTTTTCACTTTGAACCCTGCTTTTCTTCAGAGCAACTCAAATATTCTTACATGCAACTCCCTAGCAAGCATATAATAGCAAATCATACAATGCAAACTGGCACAGGTAACACTACAAAGACTTTTGATAGTAAAATCTCACCAAATATAAAACCCAAAATATTACTGAAACTTTTCACAATTGTGTCATCCAGTCTAAAACAATTTAAGGGTTCCAAAAGGACTTTTGATTTCTATCTCACTCTGTCTATCAATCAAAAATAGAAAGTCAATTGATATATAAAATCTCACCAAGTATAAAACCCCACAATATTACTGGAACTTTTCAACAGTGTGTCATCCAGTCTAACGTATAATCAATCTAAGGGTTTTGCAAGGACTTTTGATTTCTATATCACTCTGTCTATACATAATCCTATTGCACAGTGCATAAAAAGGAGGAGAAAAAAAAACCTTGAATTCTACTTACCCAAATGAAATCATCAGGAAGGACCAAGACAGAGCCCCCAAAATGTCAGTTTCGTAAAATGTAAGGATGGTCGCACCCCCACAATGTTAGGTTGGAGGGGTTAAGTGAAATGCGCACTGACAGGCGCCAGGTCCCAGGTTCAGTTCCCTCACAGATGACTCACCAGAAAGTAGAATAAAGAAGGCATAGCCAGAGGTGTTTGCATAAAGAATATATATTATAGAAATAGTCTTACAGAAAAGCAATATTTATAAGCATTACAATTAAGCAGAGAGCATTACACTTAAGCAGAGAGCAAAGCAATCTTGCTGCCTTACAGAGTCCAGAAGGAAGTGTGAAGTTTCAGGGAAAGGCAGAGAGAGAGAGAAAGAGAGAGAGAGAGGGCCAAGACCCCTCTCCTCCATAGATAGATAGATAGATTGATAGCTCCATAGAAAAAGAGACACCTATTGATAGAGCCGAGAGCAGGCTTTTATACCTTGGAATCTTATTCTGAATAGAGAAAATATTGTATCTCCCAGTATCTTTCTGTTTAGAATTTGTAAACTGTTTGAAACAATGGTTAATGTAATTGACAAAGGAGGGTGTAATACCTGCAAGTATGGTGATGGGATTAGGTCTCTGGCTTCTTTGTTTCTTGATCTGTGCACTTGGACCTAAGCACCCTCTTAATCAGACATTAACACCTTTTAGCTAGTCATGATTCAATCAGGGAAACTTAAAACCATATCAGGGAAACTTAACACAGTCTCCCTGCACTAAGGGTCTATCTGCCTTCCCATGCCAGAGCCAGATTGATATAATCTCCCATAGGCCTCTAGGCTGACAATAGGCAGGGGGCCAGGGAGAGAGACAGACCGAAAGAAAGACGGACAGATAAGGGGCCAGGGAGAGACACAGACAGAAAGAATGACTGACAGGGGGCCAGAGAGACAAACAGACAGACAGCGGCCAAGGAACACAAAAGAAAGAAAGACAGACAGACAGGGGGCCAGGGAGAGACACAGACAGAAAGAATTACAGACAGAAAGAATTACAGACAGACAAGGGGCCAGAGAGACAGACAGACAGCGGCCAAGGAGAAAGAGAGACAGAAAGACAGACAGACACATCTATTCTAGCACCCATTAATGTAACGGGCTTAAAGACTAGTTTTTTTAATAGTTTCTCTTTTGAAAATGAGCCCCACTGTGTACTAAAAATAGAGTAGTCAAAATCTTGCACTAACTGCTTAGCACAGCATAGGCAGGGTATGGAAAGAGAAAGAGTTTTGTTTAGCTTAATTTAGTTTAGTTTATTAGTATTTGATATTCCACCCTTCAAAAGAAATCAAAGCGATATGCACAAGGTCATCTAATATTAGAGTATGAAATGGAAAAGAGCTACAATATTAAACAAGAGAAAACAAGGGAGAGAAGGGGAGTAGTGGAGACAGAGTAACCAGAGACAGGGCAGGCTACAGAGACCAATCAGGATGACCACACAAGTAGGATGGTAAGATTAAATAAATGTGCCTTCAATAGAACATGGAAATGAGGATAGAATTGTTCGGAGCATACTTCTAGAGCAGTGGTCTCAAACTCAAACCCTTTGCAGGGCCACATTTTGGATGTATAGGTACTTAGAGGGCCTCAGAAAAAATAATTAATGTCTTATTAAAGAAATGACTATTTTGCATGAGGTAAAACTCTTTATAGTTTATACATCTTTCCTTTTAGCTAAGTCTTAATAATAATATTGTAATTTATAGCTAAAGAGACAAAAGATCACAAAACTGTTTTATTTTATTTTTGTGATTATGATAAACATACCGAGGGCCTCAAAATAGTACCTGGCGGGCCGTGAGTTTGAGACCACTGTTCTAGAGGGAATGCATTCCAAAGAGAGGATGCTATACAGAAGAAAGCTGAGTGGCATGTGGATTCCAGCTAGGAGACGGGGAGGGAGGGTCAGACATGAAAGGTGGGTTAATTGGAGGGATGTAGAGGTTACATAGGGGCAGTTGAGGGCAGAGAGATAGGGACACCCAATGTGTGCCAATGTAAGAATCTTATATTTAACTCAAAAAGATATGGGTAGCCAGTGGTGGTAGACTAAAAGAGAGAATACGTGGTCTAATCTAGGAGCTTGAGTGAGGAGATTGGTTGCAACATTTCAAATGGTCTAGGAGATGTGAGGAAACCAAAGAGCATAAGAGAGTGGTGCATGAGGTGTTATCCAAGGAGGCATAAAGGGAATGGATAAGGTGAAGGGAGTAGAAGCAAGACCTAATTCTGAGGAAGATATGTTTCTCAAAGAATGCTTGATGATTGAAAGAGTCTTAATACTCAATATAGTTTGCCAATCCTTTGTTTTCAAGCAGATTTTCTAGGACACCAAGCTGCAAAATGGTATAAGATTATATATGAATTTTCAAACAAAAAAAAGAGAACAGGACTTAGGGACATTTGGAGTATTGAGATAGGACAGACAATTTCTGCATCTCAATGGCAAAAATTTTGGTCCTGGAGAATACATACTACAAGGTCAGCATCTATGAGTCAAACATGGATGTTTTTATTACATAGAGTTTTATGGACCCCTACAAGATTACAGAAATTAGATAGTAGTAGATCTAATAGATGCTGGCATTGTAAGATAGAAGTGGGGACATTAGATCATTTATTATTCTTTTGTCCCTGTATTAATTCCTTTTGGAAATTAATTTGGCCCCAAATTAATAAATTATTAGAAAATCATGTTGGACTATCATATGATACAATATTATTTGGAACAACAATGAGAACACAGAGTCCGATATCAGCTAACAATAATAAACTTTTATTAATTTTAACAGGGGTCGCCATTCAGCAAATTACTCAGAATTGGAAAGATTACACTAAATTAAATTACACTTTCTGGTGGAATTCAATTTGTCATATATATAAAATGGAAAAAGTAATGGCATTACAACAAGGTTATATTAAAAAATTTAATAAAATATGGGGACCATTGACAAATTATTCTACTGATCAGATATCATAACACATGTATAGAACATATAGAGGGGATAGGGAAGGGAAAAATATTGTAATAATAATATGATATAAAATTTTGATAAAGGGTTTCTTTAATTTACAATGTAAGAACATTTATTGATAATTTCAAGTGTTTCTTCATAATTGAATGTAATACATGTATTTCACTTGATGTAAGAATTTAAAAAGAATAAAAATTATTTACAAAAAAAAAAAAGAAAGTCAGATGCAAATATTTGAGGGAGTCAACTAGCTGGAGTGGCATATTATGAAGAGATGGGATGAGAGAAGGGCAAGAAGATTGGCTTGTTATCCAGAATGCCACCAACATTGCTGGATGTAGGCCCAGACAGCTGGTCAAGACCCAAGACATGATCTGGTTCAGACAAGATTGGACTATGAAAAGATCCAGGTGAGAAAGATTCTGAATTAATGACACCAGAGAACTGAGGAAGCTGTTACGGAGGTTAGGAGAAAGAAGTAAGCCCTGTGGAACATCATAGGTAACAGAATAGTGGGAAGGGCAAGACTGTGGGAGAGAAACAGAAAAAGAGTGGCCGCTTAATTAAGAGGAAAACCATTTCAGAACTATGCCAGAGATGTCCAAAGAAGCTAGTTGTTGTCAAAGAAGAGAGTGACTCACAAGGTTGAAAGCTGTGCTGAGGTTCACTGAGATAAGCAGGGTGAAATGACCTTTGTTCAAAGATGTGTGGATATCATTCAGGAGAGAGGCAACAATAGTTTCTGTCACTCTACAGTGACCATGACAGAAGCCTGACTGGTGTGGGTGTAGATTGTTCACAGTGTTGACATGTTGGGTCAACTGCTCTAAGACAATTTGCTCAGTGAGCTTCAAAAGGAAGGTCAAATGGGACACTGGTCTATTAATTAGAGACAATACAGGAGTCAAGGGAGAGGTTCTTAAGAATAGGCTTAACCAGAGTCTACTTCCAAGAGTTGGGGAATGTTCCCATGGAAAAGGGTATTATTGACCATTGAGAGAATCAGTGGGAGGAGACAGAAGGAATCAATGTGTGGACAGGGAGGGTGGAAAAGGTGGGTAGTGAGGGGGGGGGACTTATGCTTACAATCAAAGCGGTTTACATATTATATACAGGTATTTATTTTGTCACGATGCATGCAGCCATGGATTGGTAGTCGACTCGAAGGCACACACACACTTATTTTGTACCTGGGGCAATGTAGGGTTAAGTGACTTGCCCAGAGTTACAAGGAGCTGCAATACTTTCAGTTAGTGCATGGTAAATTACCTTTGCCAGCTGTCACTGTTGCAGAAGTAAGAGTACCTGTATTGCCTCCTAAAGAGGATACATTAAGTTTCCAATATTTTTGGCAAGCACATACAGTGCCCAGTGTGAGAAAAATATATCCATTCCCCTCTGAAAAGCATTACCATCTCACCCATTTGATTTGTTTCATCTCTCTTCTCAACCCACCTCCCATTATTTGGCAGTTTGCCCCCTAGCAGTATTACTGCTAGACTGACACTAGGAGTCAGAGCTTCCATTTTGAACCCATACTTGCAATGGGACAGAATTTGTGGGGATCACCACTGCCCTTCCACTATACCTTCATGGAAACCCCAGGTAAATGTGAGTCAGGGGTCAAGGCATGGGAGGGGTTGGATGCCTTGTCAGGGAGAAAGAGATTGTGGGGAGAAGGGATGCTGATACTGATGAGTAGGGTGGGATGAGAGAAGAATCAGGATGCTGATGGGGGTGGGGGAGCCTAACACGCACAGCTAGGATACATTTATTGCATCAACAGATGCAGCACAACAAAGAAAAATGGGGAGACCCAATGATCCACAGTGAAAACAATCCACCGATGAAAACAAAAACAAAAACTGTGAATACAGATGTTCTGGAGATAATTTATTAAACACTGACATATAAAACCATGAAAATTCAATTTAAAAAGTACAATGATAAAAAATACAGTGATAAAAATCCAACCGGACCCTACACAGTCCATGTTTCGGCGAACACGCCTTCCTCAGGGGTCTAATAGTTTGCAAACTCACATATAAAGAATTGGACTGAAAACAGTCTACAGTCTTCAAACATGTGAGCAAAGAACACCACAGACAAGCTGAAGTAGCAAAAAAAAAAAATGCTATAAGTGCATCAACAGGTAACATGGATGCACTTATCATGCAATCTGTCAATGCATTAACCCTGCAGTAACTGTTCCCTGTGCAGTAACTGCAGACAGAGAAGAACATAAGAATAGCCATATTGAGTCAGACCAATGTCCATCTAGCCCAGTATCCTGTTTCCAACAGTGGCCAATCCAGGTCACAAGTACTTGACAGAAACCCAAAATATCGGCAACATTCCATGCTACCTATCCCGGGGCAAGCAGTGGTTTTCCCTATCTCCGTCTCAATAGCAGACTATGGACTTTTTCACCAGGAACTGGACATGCCCCCACAGTTAGCACAAGTCTTTGAACTTTGGGTTAATTCAGTACAGGCTGCCAAAAGTTAGGTGCTGGGATGCTGTGTGTTAAGTGCAAATTCGATATCAGCATTTACACATGTAATTGTACATGTAATTACACATGTAATTACACATGCTATGGAATTCTAGTGTAAGTCAGTTAGGCCCAGCCACTTGCACCATATCAGTATTCTATAACCTTAATGCATAAATTACTGGGCACGCCCCTGTCCTGCCAATGCCCCTCCCACATCTACACCCCCTAGCAGTGATGCATTAAAGGCGTTCCATGCTAAGTTTATAGAAATACGACTAAATGTAGTTACACCCGGCAACCACAAATTACTGCCAAGTAGCATCAATTAACTCTAATTATAGCTGATTAGTGGTGGTTAGTTCAAACAAAGGGCTCGATTCACTAAAGGCATGGATCCGATCCGATCCGTGTGTGATCCGATCCGATCCGTGTCCGGGGGGCTGATTCACGAATCACCCTCAGGCAAATGAGGGCGATCAGAATCACGCCCCCAACTGACCGCCCGGATCGCTCCACAGCTATCCCGAAGCATGTGCAGACCATTTGTAGATGGTCTGCGCATACACTGGCCCTCCGTGCCCGGCAGAGCAGGAAACCTACTTTTTTTTTTTTTGCAAGCTCGTGGTTTTCATCCGCTATAAACCCTTGGGTTAAAATCACGGGCTTGCACTGCAGAGAAGGGCAGGAGAGTCGGGGCAGCAGGAGAGATTTGGGGCGAGAGCAGGAGAGATTTGGGACAAGAGCAGGAGATCGGGGCTGAGAGCAGATGGGGGCAGAGAAGCAGGGCAGAGAGCAGGGCGTCAGAAGGCAGGGCAGTCGGAGAGGACCTGAGCGACTGGTTCTCAGCAGTTGCTTATTTTTGATCGGTAAGCCCAGTCGATGCCCCTCAATTTTTGGGGGGTTGAATCGCTGCCTGCCTGCATTTGAATGCCATTCCCCCTCGGATAGGAAGATGATCGGGGCAGAGGTTAGTGAATCGGGTTGAAGGGAAATCGGGTCGCAAAGGGGTTGCTAAGTGGTTGTAAGTTAATAGGTGGGCTTAGTGAATCTAGCCCAAAGTATGGAAGATATGAGGTAATTTAAAAGTAGCATGCAGATGACATCCATATTTGTTATATCATTTTGTGCTGTTGCCAATCTGGACAACACAAAGCAAAGCAAAGCAAAATAATAAATCATTGTTTATCATTTGAGGATGGGCTAGGTAGAACTTGCAGTTTAAACGTGCATTAGTCACAAAATATAGCAATTAAATGCCTTCAGACCAAAGGGGTTTAGGGATGTGCGGTCACTGATGTTGTTTTGTTATGCAGCTCAATACTTGTTGCTATGTGAAAGGACAATTTTGTTAGCTGAAAGGGAAGGATCCGTGAGTCTCACAGGCTGCAACCCCAAATAGCCCTATTAAAAGCAAACACTTTCTAAAAATACAGTGCATAGTACAACAATTACTACTACTATCAATTCAGTCGTGTCCAACCCTTGGATACTCTGTAGGCCAGTCCTCGCCATGCTTTCCTGTTTTTTACAGCTTCTTTCAATTGCTTGATGTTCATTCCCGATGTTCATTCCATGTAGTGCCTCCTTTTCTAGTCAATTCGCCCTCATCACATATCCAGACTAGGTCAGTTTCTGTCTGGTAATCTTACTCTCCAGGGACAACTCTGGGTTTATAAGATCAAGAACATCTTTGTTGGTGATCTTAGCTGTCCATGGGATCCGCACAACAAAGTGGTATAAACAACAGATATCAAAAACAGAATAATTTAAAATATGTATTTATTTACGATTGCCAAAACACAGTTTCATCTGAAACCTAAGGCCAATACCTCTTATTTATACAGACAGAATGTTATCTCGGTTCATAGACAGTAAAGCGCAAGACGTCAGTGCGCTGACAATCCAACGCCGACAATTCGGCGCAAGACAGAAGCGCGCGGGGGAAAAAGTAATTTTTAAAGAGCTCCGACGGGGGGTTTGGGGTGGCAACCCCCCCCACTTTATTGGTTAGTGTTCGCGCTGCTGTTAGAGGGGGCTCAGGGGGTTGGAAACCTCCATTTTAGCGAAAACGGAACTTTTTCTGATTTTTTTCGGGAAAAGTTCAGTTTTCTCTATAATGTGGAGGGTTTCACTCCCCCCCCCCAACAGCAGCATGAACACTAACCAATAAAGTGGGGGGGGTTGTCACCCCAATCCCCCAGTCGGAGCTCTTTAAAAATTATTTTTCCCCCGCGCGCTTCTGTCTTCCGCCGAATTATCAGCGCTGGATTGTCGGCGCTGGTGTCTGGCGCGCGATTATCCCATCACCGTTATCTCTGCAGCTGGCAGGTACTTCGGAGACTATCTGGCCAACATTCAGCACTATTTAACCGGCCAGAAACGGCGCTGACTACTTAAATAGTGCTTAACTGGTTAAAAGTGAATTTTCAGCATGAGATAAGTGTTATCTTGGCTGAATACTGCTGGTTAGTAGCTTTAAGTTAACCGCCTACATCACACGATAACCGGGAATTTTCAGCGCTGACCAGCCATGTTTAGTGGCCAAATCAGACCACATAAATAGCAGTTCTATGTTTGGACATTATAAACTTAATTGACCAGCATTAAATATAGACTTAGCTGGTTAAGTTTTTGCCAGCCCCCTAAAGCACAGATATTCAATGCCAGTCACTGGAAATGGCCTGGCATTGAATATCCCCAGTCAGCACCGACTGCGGGAGTCAGACAACCTACGTGCTGCTGTCTGAATATCAGTCAGCATGTGCTTTCAGCAGGAATACTCTTTGCAACCATCTAGTGTTGAGAACTAATTCGTACTTGCTAGGCTGCTTAGTTGACATCTTCATGCTTTCCGCCCTGGATTCTGTATTCTTTGGCAAGAGAGCATTTGCCAAGGAGAATTAGGTGGTTAATACACCATTACAAAGCACAGGTGATACTTTCATCAGAACAATTTTACAGTTTCTTAAAAAGATTCATTTTTAATTCATTGACCTAACAGCTGCTGATTTTCTCCACTCCTCCCAAGCACCCAGAAATAGTTGACATATTGTATCATTAAAATTACAGCTGGAAGAATTAAAGGCAGAGAGGGTGCAGCGAACACGGAGATGAATTGAAAATAGGATAGCACAAAAAGAGAGCATTTAGGAAACATGGGGCCCAATATTCAAAGCAATTTAAGCTCCCGCCTGCTTAAATTGTGCTCAAGCAGCCATTCGCTGCACTTAAGCAGGTGTTGCTGGTGAATATTAGCACTAACCAGCTATTTGAAAACCAGGCGGGAGAGGGTGTTTGGCATTATTTACCTTTAGTAAACCCATGTTGCCTCAGATCTTGTAATCCATTTTCTTCAGCAATGTTTCTATTATTTTTCCAATAACTCAAGTGAGGTTTACTAGCCTGTAGTTTCCCTCTTCATCTCTGCAACCACTTTTGTGAAGAGGGACCATATCCGCTCTTCTCCAGTCCCACAGATCCTCTCCTGTCTCTAAAGATTTATTGAACAAATCTTTAAGATGACCTGCCAGAACCTCTCGGAGCTCCCTCAATATCCTGGGATGGATCCCAAAGCTTTGTCCACCTTCAGTTTTTCAAGTTGTTCATAAGCACTTTCTTCTGTGAATGATGTGGTATCCATGTGGTGTAACGTTGCTGACCAATCGCGGTCCTTCTCCATGTTTTTCTTCTGTGAGCACCGAACTGAAGTATTTGTTTAGCACATTTACTTTTTCCTCATCACATAGCGGTTCATACCTTTTTTCAGTCTCATAATTCCATTTTTTGTCTTCCTCCTTTCACTAATATACCAGAAAAATTTTTTGTCTCCCTTTCTTATATTTATAGCCATTTGCTCTTCTGCTTGTGCTTTCATCCGACTTATCTCTCTCTTGACTTCTTTCAGTTTTATATGATATTCCTTTCTCCACTCCTCTTCTTGTGTTTTTTTTTATATTTCACAAACGCCAATTTTTTCTGCCACTAGTTTGGAGAACCCTATCAGTTTCCCTAATGTCTTCCCATCCAATCAGCTCTTTCTTCAAGTACTCTCCCATGCTAATAAAGTCCGCATGTTTGAAATCCACTTTGAGTTTTGAGGACTTTGAGTTTTGTGTGGCCATCCTCCTCTTTGGCTGTTATATCGAACCAAACCGTATGATGATCACTACCGCATTATCAAGCCATGTTAGAGGGGTTTTTTTTATTACTGGCCACTGCAGTGAAAGCTCTGATGCTTATAGGAATTCTATGAGCATTGGAGCTTTTACCGTAGCATTTGGCAATAAAAAAAACCCTATCGTCGCTTGATAAAAGGGGGACTAAGATCCCAATTATTGGCGCTAATAATTGGCTTGATATTCAATTAAATTGCGTGCACAAATTGAGCACATACCCAAATTTGTGTGCAGAAATTTTAGCTTTTCATATAATTCGGAGGTTGGCTCCTAACTTTAGATGAGCTGTTTGTAGAATGAGGGGACTGGTACCTATGGAGTCAGAAAATGGCAGTAGTGGAAAAGTTAACAGATAACAATCATGCAAGATCTCACTAGCCATGGTGCCAGGAAGTTTCTTTTCCTGGATTTTGAGATGAGAAAGGTGAATTGTGCAAAGAAATAATAATAATAAAATCCTTTCCATCTGTTCCACTTTCATTAATATTGAATGAATTTCCATGCATTCTGAGATCAAGGCTCCTAAAACTAGCTCTTTGCCTTATAGTTACTGCTTGGTTCAGCCAACATGTGGTTAATGACAAGTACATCTGGGATCTGATCATCACCATTGATATGTATAAAGGAAATAGCTTCATCGGAAGTCTTTGGCTGGAAATAGGCGTTCTTATATTAAGTATAATAGGAAAGTTCTTTCTTCTCTCAGTTTTATGATTGTGTTCTTGTACAATTTTCTTTAAGAATGCTGCAGCTTGTTTCTCTTTTGAAATACAGTTGCAATTGAACTTCAATGAAATATAAAGAAGAAAGTGAATTTCTAAGATGAATCACACCATGCTGTTGTTATCCTGGCTACTCGATATGTGATTTTACTTCCAGGGCTGGTGCAAGGCTAGTAGGCTCCCTAAATGGACTTACAGCTTTTCTTCTTCCTCAATTAACATTTGGGTTTCTAGATTCTACCCCTCCCCCCAATTTTGTTAATTAAACTCAACAACTATGCCACCTCTCCTAAATTGAATGGTTGTAAACAAACATTCAAGAAGAAGTATTAACAGCAAAGTAAAATTTTATACAGGTGAGAAAGGAATTTAACAAATGGAGCCTGTCCAAAGGAGGGAAACTTCTGGACCAATAAATAAATTGAGTTTTCCCAGTGAGGAGTTTCTGCAAGCTCCTTTTAGTTCCAAACTAATTTAAACTAGAGACTGAGGATGAGTTTCCTTGTTTGAAAGCACTGAGGGTTCTGAGAGTCCCTGCACTGACACTTTATACAACGAAGGCCAAGAGATCCATATTGTACCTCTAACACTTAAACATATATGATTTAGCAGTGTTCTTTTACTCAGGTTTTTTCTGAAGTTTCTCTGCATTTTTAGTTGCTGGGCTGCTTCAAATATTCTCTTCCCGAGCAGAAGTACTTACAGTAGTGGAATTTAGGAGTCAAGAGGGACCTGCGATATTGCAGTTGGCAGGCTAGCTAGATCCTGAATTTCATTGCCCACCATAATATCACAAGCAGTCAGAAAGAGTTGCTACTATCATGAAGGTTTTGTGGTTTATTGTATTCTGATGTGTCCCTAGATTTTCTTTTGCTCTGGCTCTGGCTGTCTTGAAGCTCGTTCCTTCTCAGAACCCAGACCCACAGATGTAGAAAGGTTGGCCATTTTCAGAATGTGGCTTCTGGTTGGCAACACACTGTGTAAAGCATAAATTCCTGACAATGCTCCTTAGTCACAGTCTGATGGCACTGCAGTTACACTCACCTAAATGGATAACCAGATACAAGATGTAAATTTCATGCTTCATCATAGAAAAATAGCCAGCCAATTAATTCCCCAGTGTCACTGAAGGATAACACGGTGACTCTTACTTTCTCTGACTAAATATTGGAACAAGAGGCAGTGAACTGCAGCCACTGACTGGCTGAGCAAAGCAGGAAGGAGCTGCTGGTGGCAGCAACACACAGCAGAGTAACCAGGGTCCAGAACGAACTTATTTTGGAAATACAAGCACCATAAAGCTGTCAGAATAAAACTTGGAGATTCAGAGAACATATCAAAACTGAACTTGAATCCTATCCTGGAGACACCGGTGTTTAACTGGGGAATGAGAAGACTAAGAATAGCATGGCAGCAGTGGTGTGTGATGAAGGCTTTCAGGGGATTCTGTGAATCCCCAGCTCTACAGTACTGCGTTTTGATTATTTTTTTGTTTACTTTTTACTTGATGCAGTTTGATTTGTTGAGTAAGCAGCCTGCTCAACTAAACTGCATCAAACTAAAAGTAACCCCCCCCCCCCTAAAAAAAAAAAAAAAGGTTCTTGGGCTAGGGATTCTTCAAACCCCTCTGAAGGCCCTGACAGTAGTGATCTGAATTTGATTGGCTGAGCGGCATCTATCTGTTGCCTGCTCAACCAATAAGATTCAGAGCAATGCCTTCAGAGCCTTTAGGGGGTGAGATGAATCCCCTGAAGGCCCTGACCGTATGTAACTGCATAGCAGCTACCAGCACTGCTTATCCATTCTTCAAGTGCCCAACTTTGGGTATGAAGGCTTACAGCAACTGAAATCGAATATAAATCCTGGCATATAAACTGGGCCTATATAGAAACAAGAAGACAAGCACAAACAAGCCTTGGTCCCAATAGCAAAACAAACACAAAAAGAGGCAAGTGAGATGTCTAAAACCAACCAAAGATGCTACATTTATTAGTCCATAATCAATCCAATAAGGATAAACTTGCTCAACAGTAGTGGTCCCAACTAGGATCCCAGTTTCGGTGAAAGCCTTCCTCAGGAGAACGAGAGGGCACTCGCTAAAGTTAGAAGGGAAAATATTCTGTACAAACATAAGGAAGTTCTTTTTCACCCAGAGAGTGGTAGAAATCTGGAACGCTCTTCCGGAGGCTATTATAAGGGAAAGCACCTTTCAGGGATTCAAGACAAAGTTGGATAAGTTCCTACTGGAACAGAACATACCCAGGTAAAGCTAGACTCAAATAGGGCACTGGTCTTTGACCTAAGGGCTGCCACGTGAGCGGGCTGCTGGGCATGATGAACCACTGGTCTGACCTAGCAGTGGCAATTCTTATGTTCTTATGATGCTCAAGTATCTCACTAGTCCCCTGAGGAAGGCTTTCACCAAAACTGGGATCCTAGTTGAGACCATGACTGTTGAGCAAGTTTATCCTTATTGGATTTGATTGTGGACTAATAAATATAGAATTTTTGGTTGGTTTTAGACATCTCACTTGCCTCTTTTTATATGAATTGGGCCCACAGTTGCGGTATTCTATGATACCATACACAATTTTCCAGAACACCCATGACTACAGTGGTACAAGCAGACCACAATACAATAGTTTAGTAGAGCCACTAGAGGTCTCTGTCTTCTATGCAAGACAGAACATCTGATGTCCCTTTGTTCGTATATATTTGGATGAGATATTTTGTGAGCTATGTTAGGAATCTTGGAATCTTTGCCCAGACTTCGTCAGCAATATCCAGATAGTACTGGAATGATCAGTAACAATTTTCAGTGACATTACCCAGATAATGCTGTCACAAATCAGTAGCTAGTCCCAGTGAGCAGAACTTATCCAGGTAGGAGCAGCTGAATACTGCTGATGGCCAAGTTGAGTATTAAAAAATCAAACTGCTGAGGAGGGGCAGTAAGAGGTGAAAGCAAGACAGCAGTAAAATGAGATAGCTGACTCTATGGAAAAAGCCACAGCAGCATCAAAAGCCAGGATGACCCGGACAGGTCAGAATAGCTTTATGCCATTAAAACAAATATTTGTGGAACAGTGCCATGATGCACTCATCTTAATGTCACAGGGTCTGACCCCGTTTGCATTTTAGAATAATTTGGAGGCCAGGATAATTCAAATGTCGGAGAGGAACAGGTATTATACAGCACTACAGCTAAATGGTATTTACTAATAAGTTGAAACTTCTGAATATTTTTGGGTTATGTATTGATTTAGGGAGTTGAATAAAATGGGCAAATTGTGAAATTATTCAAGAATCAAATACAGAGCAGTTTACTCTAAAATGCTGCCTATGGTATCACAATCTGCCAAATGGACAAAAAAAATGCAAGGCATGCAAAAAAAACCCTATTGCTGACCTGATGCAAATTTTATCACAGGCTGCAGACTAAACAAAATGCAAGCAGTCTCACAATCCTAGTACAAACCTGGCAGTCTCATCCTCCTAGTTTCAGTGCAGCCCAGATTACAGTTTCCAGATTTTCTCTTTAAAAAAGAGGACGCCTGGCCCTTACCTGCTCTGCTTCCAGCCCCGCCGCACGCCCACATTAACCTCATGTCTCCTTCCTCGAGCTTGGAGCCGCATCTGGAGGACCTCCATGCATGCTTGGACGTCAATATGATAATGTCATCATGTCAATGTCCCTCATGTCAAAGGCCCTACAGATACAGCACCAAGCTCGGGGCCTTCCAAAACCAGTGTGAGGCTAAGTACAACCCTGCCTGTCTCATCCTCTTGTCTACTCTCACTGTCTTGACAATCTTACCCTACGCATCCTGCCACAGTCCTAGAAGTATCACCTTTCTTAACTCAGCAGAGGCCTGATAGCCTTATCCTCCTGCTTCTACATTACACTGCATTAGTGATTTTTATTCTGCCATTACCTTGCAGTTCAAGGCGGATTACAGAAGAGAATTTCTGGACATGTCCAGAGGTGTTACAGAGTAGAGAGGGTTGCTTCAGAAGATTGAAATGTTTCATACGGTCTTAGTTAGTCTTCATGGATTTCTTGAATAGCAGGGTTTTTATTTCTTTTCTGAAAGTTTTGTAGTCTGGGATCGCGATTAGTAGATTGGAGAGTTGGTGGTCTAGTTTTGCTGCCTATGTGGCTAGAAGGCCATCGTACAGTTTTTTTCCGTTTGATGTCTCTGATTGGAGGGTATGTGAATGTTGTCTAGGTTCTCCTGTGTCTGGTTGTGGTAGTTTAGATTAGGCGGTTGTTCAAGTAGGCTGGGCTGTCACCATTTATGGATTTAAATAATAGACAGTAGAATATAAATAGAATTCTTGCTTGAATTGGGAGCCAGTGTGAGTCAAGGTATGCCTCGGTGATGTGGTCATGTTTTCTTAGTGAATAGATTAGTCTCAGGGCTGTGTTTTGTACTGTTTGTAGTTGTTTTATCATTGTTGCTGGGCAGGGGAGATATAGGATGTTGCAGTAGTCAAGGAGACCTAAGACTAGGGACTGGACCATGAGCTGGAATTGTTTACTGTTGAAGAATTTTCAAACTTGCCTTAGGTTTCTCATTACCGCAAATGATTTCTGTATTGTTTTGTTGATTTGTGGTTGCATGGTGCAGCTCTGACAGTCACCCTCTCCCACCTTTCTTAGTATACCCCTTAAAATTTCTTGCTTGACCCAGTATAGGCTTATCCTTCCACCCCAGTGCAAGGTATGCCAGTGTTCTCCTTCCAATCTTGGTGGGACTTTGTTGTATATGATCATCTTAAAGTGACCAAATGATAAGTAGTAGTAGTAGGTTGAGATTGTAGAGACAAATACTGTGTCTGAATTCAAGAAAGCGTGGGACAAGCACATGGGATCTCTTAGGGAGAGGATCAGATAGTGGTTGCTGCGGAAGGGCAGACTGGATGGGCCATTTGGCCTTTATCTGCTGTCATCTCTCTATGGCCCTCTTTTACTAAGGTGCGCTAATCGATTTAGCGCGTGCTAAATGCTAACGCGTGCATGTTAGTCTATGGACGCGTTAGCGTTTAGCGCACACTAATTTGATTAGCGTGCAATAATCGGTTAGCGCACCTTAGTAAAAGAGGAGGTATGTTTTTTCCCCCAGCACAAATTTGGCAATCTTCCCATTCACTGCCATTTTCAATCTACACCAGTCTGCGAAGACAAAGTAGAAAGCTGGGATGTAAGTTTCTTGAATTATCAACATCAAAACTCATGATAGCTTCTGGGGGAAAGGGGCGGTGGGGGGGGGGATAGAATACTGACAGCAAATTGCTTCAGCTTTCAGGCTCCTCCTCTGCTTGTTAATAAGTCTTTGCAGTTAAAAAATATTTTGCCTGCTTGTTGGAATCTGAGCGCTATGACTTTCAAGCACAGCTCAGAATTAATTGATCATAGAACCTTCTGGTATAGCGTTTATTGATGAATCATTTGGTGCTAAATGATTATGTGTTAAAGATTTTACTTTGTTTAACAAAAAAATAATGTAAGCTTCTCATTAGGCCTATCTTTATATAATCAGGGCACAGCAGAGATTAGAGTTTTCCCTTCTTCATTATTTCTTTATCCTATTGTGGGTTCACTGGTGGTAGTTGGTGCAGGGCATGTTAATTTGTAAGGTCTGGGAATGTGTAGGGTAATTTTATCAAGTACATGCTCTCAGTCATGCACTGATTCTATGCATATTTCATTAGAATAATGGTCATACATATATGCACATTTTTGACCAAGCACTGTTCTCTAAATATGCGCATATCTTACATAGCATATATTTTACAGGCAGGCATACCAATGTGCGGGGTTTGGGTGGGTCATGGACTGGACTCACAAGTGCATATCTTATGAGTTACATCCAAGTCTCTTGCATTTAAGTTCAAATATTAATGCCACCTCCGTGGCTGGCATACGTACTCATGCCTACCTTATAGCTGTACATTTTGGGCAATTACATTAGTATTCTATAAAAGAAATGGTAAAGGGTCATAGTTTTAATTTACTGACTTTCTGTGGTACAATCAAATCAGTTTACATTTCGCTCATTTCTCCCCCAACTCCAACACCAATAATCTTACTTTCCCTGAGGTGTCCTGTCCTGGCCCATCCCAGCTTGACAGCCTCAGCCTGAGCACTCCAGACCTAACCTGGCTCCAGCTCCAGCCTCAGTCCTAGCCCTAGCCCAGTCCAAGCTCAATACCCACCCTGGCAGCCCCAGGCTTAGCCCTAGTCATTGTATGTCTTCTGCTAGCCTACCTTAAATCCTGGTGATCCAGTGATGAGCTGGGACAGGAGTGATACCTCTCACATGCTGTCCTGGCTGGCTCTGTTCCACCCCTCCTCCCTCTCTCCCCAGACCAGTGGTCTCAAACTCAAACCCTTTGCAGGGCCACATTTTGAATTTGTAGGTACATGGAGGGTCGCAAAAAAAAAAAAAAAAGTTAATGTCTTATTAAAGAAATAACAATTTTGCATGAGATAAAACTCTTTATAGTTCATAAGTCTTTCCTTTTGGCTGTCTTAATAATATTGTCATTTATAGCTAAAGAGACATATGATCAAGAAAATGTTTTATTTTACTTTTGTGATTACGATAAACATACCGAGGGCCTCAAAATAGTACCAGGGGGCCGCATGTGGCCCCCGGGCCGCGAGTTTGAGACCACTGCACCAGACCCATCCACAGCCTACCTTTGATGCCCTAGTGGTCCAGAGGTGAACCAGAACAGGAGCGATGCTCCTATTCTCCTGCCCCATTCAGTCTTTCAAAGTTGCCATGGGAACTTGCAGCGGCCTATATCCATATGTGCTCCTCCCTTTCCCATTCACGCCAAAAGACTCTTTATCAGTAAGGGCCTACACTGCCAACCCAAACACCACTCAGCTGACCAACAATTAGTATGATTTCCACACACCGACTGGTACCCAAAGATCATCTTCCCTACCCTCAAATCACAACCATGCCATCTTCAAGGGGGGCCTCCACAGTTGAGGCAATGCTCAAACAGTACCCCAAGCTCCCCTGGTGGTCTTTAGGCAGCATCAGAATATATATGATTCCCAACATATCTGCTCTCAAAGCCCAGTCCACACACAATGGTTCCATGCTTGCATCGTTACTGGACCATCCTACCCTCTGTCATACACTACAAGGCCACCTGCCAGGGTTCTATGCTATGCCATCTCCTTGGTGCCACCCCTCAGACCTCACTCCCTGTTGCCTGAAAACAAAAAAATATACCTTGGTCATTCCCTGCCTTCTGATCCTCAGCAGTACTACAATGCAACCCAAGTATGATGTGGTCACCCTAATTCTATGTCTTTATCACCTACAGGCCAATGTTCAGTTGTGGATTAGGAATTGGTTATCAGATAGAAAACAGAGGGTAGGGTTAAATGGTCATTTTTCTCAATAGGGGAGAGTAAACAGTGGAGTGCTGCAGAGATCTGTACTGGGACCGGTGCTATTTAACTTATTTATAAATGATCTGGAAATTGGAATGATGAGTGAAGTGATTAAATTTGCAGATGATACTAAACTGTTCAAAGTTGTTGAAATGCATGCAGATTGGAAAAAAATTGCAGGCAGAAAATTGGAAGACTAGGCATCCAAGTGGCAGATGAAATTTAATATGGATAAATGCAAACTTATGCACATTGGGAAGAATAACCCGAATCACAGTTACCGGATACTATGGTCCGCCTTGGGGGTTAACGTCAAGAAAAGGATCTGAGTGTCATTGTAGACAATACGATAAAACCTTCCACCCCATGTGTGGTGGTGACTAAAAAAGCAAACAAGATGCCAGGAATTATTTTAAAAGGGATGGTTAACAAGACTAAGAAAGTTATAATGCCTTAGTATCGCTCTATGGTGCAACCTCACCTGGAATATTGTGTTTAGTTGTGGTCTCCTTATCTCAAGAAATATATAGCAGCACTAGAAAAGGGTCAAAGAAGAGTGACCAAGATAATAAAGGGGCTGGAACTCCTCTCATATGAGGAAAGACTAAATAGGTTAGGGCTCTTCAGCTTGGAAAAGAGATGGCCGAGGGGGAGATATGATTGAAGTCTGCAAAATCCTGAATGGAGTAGAACGGGTACAAGTGGATCAATTTTTCACTCCATCAAAAATTACAGAGTATGCGACACTCGATGAAGTTACAGGGAAATACTTTTAAAACCAATAGGAGGAAATATTTTTTCACTCAGAGAATAGCTAAGCTTTGGAACACATTGCCAGAGGTTGTGGTATGAGCAGAAAGCGTAGCTGGTTTTAAGAAGCGTTTGGGCAATTTCCTGGAGTAAAAGTCCGTAGTCTGTTATTGAGAAAGACATGGGGCAAGCCACTGCTTGCCCTGGATAGGGAGCATGGAATGTTGCTTCTCTTTGGGTTTTGGCCAGGTACTAGCGACCTGGATTGGCCACTGTCAGAACGGGGTGCTGGGCTTGATGGACCTTTGGTCTGACCCAGTAAGGCTATTCTTATGTTCTTAATGTCAGCAGGTCAAGGAGGCAAAGGAAGCATGAGGAGGAAGGCCAGAAGACCAATCAGGAAGGCTAGGAGACTGAGAAAGAGGGCCTGAAGACTGAGGAGGTGGTGGCCCATAAGGCAGAGGAGGTTGTCCATGAGGAGCAGGAGGCAGAGGAGGAGGCCCTGTAGGTGGAGGTAGACCAAGGAGCCTGGGAGGTACAACTCCAGGACACAGAGGTGGAGGAGGACTCCTGGGCAGATATGCCACCCTTGGAGGGGGATGAGGAAGAGGAGGCAGAGGAGCCTCAGGGGGTACATAACTAGCCCTAAGGACCTGCTGCTGTGGCAGTGCCCCTGACCACCCCCAAACCCCATATGCAGCTCCTGCACTGAATCTTAGGCACAGAGACTTGCTGCAACAAACAGGTCCTGGGCCAAATTGTGGCATTTCTGAAGCAGCTGTTGGAAGCATGCTGGCAGCCTCATTAAGAGACTGGCCCAGAGGAGCACAACTGCACAGGCCAACAGTCCGACAAAGGCCAGATCCTGTTTCCAACAGTTGCTAATCCACCTCACAAATAGCTGGCAACATCCCAAAGGGACATTTGTTTAATTTGTTTTCTATCATGTCCTCCCCAAAGAGCCCAGGACAGGTTACAGGTCAATTTGCCATAGTTTTTATCCTAACTTGACACATACTAGGGATCTAATACCAGTATCCATAATATACTGTATAGTTCACAGGTTAAATTAATCATAGTTAAGTGCAAGATTTTTCAATACAAGTTTTTACACTAATGCGACACATATCGAGGATCTTGTATAAATATGCATTTCTTTGTACATTATGAGGCCTATCCTTCACATATCCTGTGGACTTTACCATCTGCATTTCATTAAGACATATGAATGAATATATATGGTGGAACATTATCAGCCTACTTGATGCTACTGCCTGCTATGCTAAATTCTGTCACAACATTCTCTGCCAATAATTACAAGAGTTGATGTATTATGTTGAAAAGCTAAGTACATGGTGATGTTTCAGGTAACCACAGTTAGCAATTGTATTTTGGAAAATGTGTGTTTCCCAATTCTGTGATAGAATAAAGTAAAAGTGATAAAAAAAAGTAAAATAAAAATTGCTATTACACAGGTCAACAACAACAAAAAATTTCTTGGTGTCTTGGATTTTGATCTGTTCCTGGGGCTATTTGGGGCACTGATTCAGAAAATTTCATTGCATAGTCCACATCAGCTTTAGTTTTTTAGATATGGTTGTGGGATAGTAGATATGCCTTTGGGCTAGTAGAGCCACACATGAATACTGGGTAAAAAAAGATGACCTCCGAGGGAACATTTTGAAGGACAAAATGTAATCAATGAGCCTTTGGTAGCACGAGATAGAATCATACTGCCACCACTACACCACAACAGTTTCCCACAAGAAATTCAAACGTTGGAGCAAAGAAACTGCTAGATGTTCACTTTTTTTTTTTTCCAAAATTGCATATTTGGACATCAGCCCTTAGAATGCCTAAGTTTATGGGCCATTTTCAAAAACAAAAATGCTCAAGTTCAAAACATCCAAACCCAAGCCATTTGAACATAGGAGGGGCCACCATTTATATTACACTGGCCACACAAACATATCAACAAAGCAGTGGGGCACCTTAGACGACACTGCTGGGGACTTCACAAAAAGGGTATCAAGTACACACTTCAACATAACCCCCTTATAATGTGTGGTGAGCTCTCCTAAAAAAAAAACAACCCACTATACCTATTTGTCTATTACCATAATAACCCTTATGGCCCCAGGTGACACCTATATAATAATAATAATAACTTTATTCTTCTATACCGCCACAATCTTGCGACTTCTAGGCGGTTTACAATCAAGAGTTGCTGGACATTCAGCGAAATACAATAAGTAGATATTCAGAGGAAATACAGAAAACAGAGACCTCAGGAGGCAATAGTATAGAAATACAATTTGCTGAGCGAAAATGTAATATGTACATTTTAGTAGGTAATGTCCGACAGGACCTGTTGGGGATAAATAGCAACGTAAAGTTACGATAAGATGAAGATAACAGATTATATTTATAACAGTGCTGTAAGTTCAGGTGGAATAGGGAGGGGGGAGGGAGAGGGAGAGTGGGTCAATTGTTTAGGTATTTCTGGAACAGGTATGTTTTTAGGCGTTTCCTGAATTCCCCGTATGTAGTAGGTGAAAGCAGTTGGTCTAGGTCTTTGCCCCATAGGACTGTTTGGTGAGAGAGAAGGTGTTCGTGGTGTTTTTTCATTTTGCAGCCTCTAACTGGAGGGGAAATGAGTTTTGGGTGTGTGTTTCTCTTGAGTTTGTTATTAGAAAATGCAAAAAGGTCTGTTATGTACTTGGGGGTCAGGCCGTATAGTACTTTGAAGCAGAGGCAGGCAAATTTAAACCTTACTCGGGCTTCCGTTGGTAGCCAGTGCAACTGCCGATAGTAGGGTGTCATGTGGTCGAATTTCTTCAGCCCGAAGATAAGTCTGACCGCAGCATTTTGCATTATTTGGAGACGTCTCATATTCTTTTGTGAGATAGCTAGATAGGCGATGTTGCAGTAGTCAAGCTGACTCAGTATGAGGGACTGCACTAGGATTTTGAATGTTGACGTATCGAAGTATGATTTAATGGATCTGAGTTTCCAGAGAGTAAGGAAACCTTTTCTGAATAGGGAATCCACTTCTTCCTTCATTGTTAGGCATTGGTCTAGAATAACACCTAGTATATGGCACTATAGTAGGGTTTTGGTGGCATCACACTCTCCACCATAAATGTAATGGTTAAGAGTGGTTTATAGGCCTGGGTCCTCCTCTCTATGATTCACTAGCCTATCCACCAGGCTACTTAAGACACCTGTGTACGGCTCTGCTAGGCTTTCCCATACCAGGTGCTGTTGTTCTAGAAACAGGTATGTACTGTTTCATTCAGATCTTTACGGGTGCATAACATATAAAAATGGATTTGGCATGTGTGAGCAGGAAATCTGGTAGTGTTTTCAATGCTGGGATAAGAAAGCAGAATGCATAGATTAACCTAGATTAGACTAGAATTTAAAGTCTTCCTTTCCTATTATATTGTGTGCTTTTAGGTACAAAAGCTGCATTCAGCAACTATCTCTTCATAGCTTGTCATACAATACACAGCATATCAGCAAGACATGGTCAAGTCATGAAAGAAAACAAAGAGTAAGCAATGAGCCAGGACATGCATCGTCAGTCACTCTAATACAAATTAATCTGATGGAAATAACACAACAATTCTGGATAAATAAAGTATTAATCAACAAATGCAATTACTGAACATTTTCATTCTAAAATGACTGTAGCTTTCGAAAGCGAAGCGATCCATTAGTTCTGCACAGGCCTATTTGTTTTGGGACAGGCTGTTCTGGTCCTGAATTTACACACATGGACTTGCAATTCTGTACACTGGAGATAGAATTAGGAACAGTCTATTTTCTCATTTCATTTCCAGCTATTTTATGTACTTACCATGTCGTTTTGAAAATTTTTGCATCTTCAAAGCCCTAGTCATGACACACAAGAGATTCTACCAAAAAACCCCAGCCTACATAGCATCCAAGCTAAGCCTATACACCTTTACATCTGCTGTCTATGCATTTGTTTCTATTTTGCTGGTGTTGTACTACATGCATGCAGAGTCTGGGATTAGGGTTTTGTTTGTGTATATTAGGACTTTTAGATTCAAACAGTTTTTATTGATGCAAATATCATCAAATACAATAATACAGCATCAAAAAACATCAATATGCATCAATTATTAATAAACATAATAAAAGACAAATTCCAATATCAATAAAGCCCCACTTATCTATATGAGTTTGAACCTTTACCTTCCCTCTCCATACCCACCCCTTCCCACCCAATAGTACTCTCTACCCAATGATATTCTCATAAATAAAGAAATCTAACTTAAAATCTCATTACAGCCCTTAGGGTACAAAACTTGCAAATAAATACAGCATCAAAAGACATCAATAATGCATCAGTTATTAATATACATAATAAAAAAGAAATTCCAATATCATTAAACCCCCACTTATCTATATGAATTTGAACCTTAACCATCCCTCTCCACACCCACCCCTTCTCATCCAATAGTACTCTCTACCCAATGTTACTCTCTTCATTTAACTTAATAAAAAGCCCAATTAAGAGATCCAACTTCTGTGTTCTTGTATTTGCATAGGGTTGATCTGTGTTCCGCATGTATGATCAAGGCCAGATGTTCTGGTAGGAATGAATAATGAAAAACATTATTGTTGTCATGGCCCAAAGTAGAAACATATTTTTTGGCTCTCCTTCACCCTTTTTGAATTCAAAACGGCCCTCGCTTTATAGAAGCAGGGAGGAGAGAGGGGGCAGAGGCAGGATTTTTTTTTTATCGCCATCCATGGCAATATTAGCTCCGACACTCATAGGAATTCTCTGAGTGCTGGAGCTTTTACTGCTACAGCTGGTGATGAAAAAACCTAATGCGGCTTCATAAAACAGGAGGGGGGGGCTTATGAAGTCACATTAGGGTTTTTATCACTAGCCGCAGTGGTAAAATCTACAATGCTCATAGAATTCATATGAGCATCAGAGCTCTTACCACCGTGGCCTGCAATAAAAAAAACCCTAACGCAGCTTCATAAAAAGTGGGAGGAGGTTATTTGTTAATTTGTAAAGTGATGATTGCTATTTCTCTCTTTTTTCAAATTTACATGTGCTATCTTTATATTTTGCACAATATTAGGGGACATTAATTACTGTTTCTGTAGTGTTGCATTATATGCAGAGTCCAGCTTCTTGGCGGTTCAGTTTAACTTGTGTCTACATATTTCTATTTTACCCTCCCCCCTTTTACAAAACTGTAGCATTGTTTTTAGCACTGGCCATGGTGGAACAGCTCTGATGCTCATAGGAATTCTATGAGTGTCAAAGCTGTTATACTGTGGCCATTGCTAAAAACCGCGCTACAATTTTGTAGTGTGTGGGGGGGGAGGGGAGTTTGTAATTAGATATTCCATACTGGGGAAAGGTGTTTTCTGTGTTCTTTGTGTGCAAAAGACATGGTTCTCTGTTAGGATTGACTGTGCAGGATCAATTTGTACTAGTCTGGCTTGTTTAGTTTTACAACGGATGTATTGATGTTCAACTGCTCACTGCAGTATGTAAGATGTTGCCTTTTCTGAGGTACACTCTTGTTGTGTGATATGTGGATTGTTACTAAAAATCATGTTTTTCATATAGATCAGAGGGGGAGTGTCAAAAAATGATGGGCCCCGGGTTAGGGTTACTATATGGCTCTAGAAAAAGAAGGACGGATTGAGACATCCTGGCTTTACTTCCATTGAAAGCAATAGAAGTAAAACCTGGATGTTTCAATCCGTCCTCCTTTTTCTGGAGCCATATAATAACCCTACCTCGGTTGTCACATATGCTAGGTAAGCCACTGAGAAAGAGAAAAAAGATGCTAGGAAAAGGGAAGACTGCCAAGGTAGGCAAACAGTTGTTACTGTAAGGCAGTATCTTTGCTAGAGAACATTTCCAGGCTAAAAATAATTCAAACTGTTTGAGGAGCCCTGATCTCTATGGGGAGAAAAAAATTGTAATGAGTCTGAAATATGTTCTGGGACTGTGTAGGACCAGAGCTATATTCCCTTAGCAACTGGGTGTCCAGTTAGCTTAGATCATCCTGAGATAGGAATAAGCTACTTATTCAATGAGTACATTTCCTGGACTTCTGGGAGATGAGATTTCTGCACGTTATTCGAAACTGAAGTAAAATGAGAGCAGGAGCAGTCCCAAGATGTGTACTGTACAGCCATGGAGTGACATAAAAAAGTGACACGTACACACAGGGGAGACCTTTTCTTGGGACTCTAAGTTATCACAAAATGGTTGGGGAGGGGGATGAGGAGAGAACAGTTCTATTGTAACTACTTGAAGCCCATAGGAATTAGTACAGCTTTAGTCTCTAAGTACAAACTACCTGACACAAATCATCAGCTTTTGAGTTTAGTTCAAAGCCCAGCTCTCTGGTAATTAAGAGAAGAGATGCCCACGGAGCCCTCCCCAGTCTCTATGGATTTACCAGGCTCTACTTCTCAATTACCTTTTTTTGTCTTTCTCTTTGCATTGGCTGTTATTACTGGTGGTAGGTGGGGGCATACAACATTGGCTTTTCTTATTGCTGATGGAGTGATTTTTTTTTTCTTCTTTGTTCCCATGATTTTTTTTTTTCTTCTTTGTTCCCATGCTGTTCGTAATTCAGTGCAGCTCACTGAAAAATCCATTAATTTTCCCCCTGCCCTGTATCAGATTAAAACTTCTCTTCAAATAACATTTCAAACCTGAGCCCGTTATCCTCAATATCTTTCCACCACAAGATTTCTCAGAGCACTGAGCACACTCTCTACTCCCCTGAGCAATTTCCCCCCCCCCTTTTTAAAAAAAATTCTGCTGTTGACTTTCAGGGGGGCCTCAGATTTTCTTTGTCTGTCACTGATCTTCTCATCTCTTCTAATGCCTCCTCTTTTCTCAGTCTCCCTTTCATTTTCTCTATTTCCTTTTATCGTTGGCCTGGAAGTTCCTTCCAGAAGTAGCATTCTCTCCTTCTGTGGGAGATCTGGGTTCAAATAGAAACATTTCAGCAGATAAAGGCCAAATGGCCTATCTAGTCTGCCCATCCGCAGTAACCTTTATCTCTTTCTCTATCCGAGAGATCCCACGTGCCTATCCCAGGCCCTCTTGAATTCAGACACAGTCTCTGTTTCCACTATCTCTTCCGGGAGACTGTTCCATGCATCTACCACCCTTTCTGTAAAAGTATTTCCTCAGATTACTCCTGAGCCTATCACCTCTTAACTTCATTCTATGCTTTCACACTACAGAGTTTCCTTTCAAATGAAAGCAACTCGACTCATTCAAATTTATATTACACAGGTATTTAAATGTCTCTAGCATATCTCCCCTCTCCCACTTTTCCTCCAAAGTATACAGATTGAGATCTTTAAGTCTGTCCCCATATGCCTTATCACGAAGAACACACACCATTTTAGTAGCTTTCCTCTGGACTGACTCCATCCTTTTTATATCTTTTTGAAGGTGTGGCCTCCAGAAATGTACACAATATTCTAAATGAGGTCTCACCAGAGTCTTATACTGAGGCATCAATATCTCCTTTTTCTAATGCAGCTGTAAGCCTTTCTCAGTTTGGGGGGGATTCTGCCAGGTACTATTTCACCTAGAATAGCCACTGTTGGAAGCAGGATAGTGGACATGATGGAACTTTAGTTTGACTCAGTATGGCAATTCTTATGTTTTTCCCAATCCTCTTAGTAAATGACTTGGCCTGATTACTGCAGTCACTAGCTAGTGGAGTCACATAGCAGGGCTTCTTCTGCATTCTTGGCCCTAAGTCCAATTGCTAGGTGTCATTTAGGACAATGTATGCAAATGTGTGAGTTTGCCATATTTCATAGCTAGAATGAACTCCCTCAAAGCTATGATAAAAATATAAGGAATCTCTATAATGGATCAGACCAGAGATCTGCCAACGGTGGTTAACCAAGGTCACAAGTACAGTAGACTCTCAGTTAACCAGCATCCATGGAGATTGTTAGATGCCTTATAAATGTAGTTTCTGGTTGCTTGAGAGTTACTATTAAAATAGGTCTAACTAATACTATACCTTATACCAGGGGTGCCCAACGCGTCGATCGCGATCGACCAGTAGCTCAGGAAGGCAACTCGAGTCGATCGCACTCGTGTTGCCGTCCTGATCTATGGGCCGATCAGCCTTCCTCTCCAGTGTTCTCCCTAGGGCCTTTTAGCTGGGCGGTCTGCCCAGCTGTCATCTGCCGCTGCTGAACATTAAAAAAACCCCCAAAAAAACCGGCTTGGAGATTTCAGCCCCTAGCGAACTTATGCTCCGGGCTCTAACGTGTGCGTGCAGGCTTCTCTTCTCTTCCCTCCGAAACCGGAAGTTATGCCCGGGGAGGGGGGGAGAAGGGAAGCCTGCACGCACATGTTGAGAGCCCTGAAGCAAGCGTTCGCTACGGGCTAAGGCGGGAGACATGTTAGTGAAGCATTTCCTCTTCTTGCTGCCGGGTCCTGCCTACTTTCTGTTTCCGCGAAGGCAGGACCCGGCAGCATTTCCCCCAACAGTTCCTCGCGATGCTGGTCGGCCGAAGCAGGGAGAGGTTGGGGCAGCGTCGGCTTTTGGGCGTGTTATTGGCGTTGGCTTTCGGGCCTGTTATTGGTGGCGGTTTGGGTCCTGGTCCCCGATGGCAGTTTGGGTCCCCAATGGCAGTGGCAGTGTCTTGGGGGAGGGCAGGGAAAAAGAAAGAAAGAAAAAGGGCAGGCAGGGAGACAGAAGGAAAGAAGAGAAACAGAAAAAAAGGAAAGGGAGGCAGAGAGAAAGAAAGGGCAGGGGAGAGGAAGGAAAAGTTTGGGGAGGGAATGAGGTGTGGAGGAGAGGAAGCATACAGGCTGAAAGAAGGGAAGAAAGACTGGATGCACAGTCAGAAGAAGAAAGTGCAACCAGAGACTCATGAAATCACCAGACAAGGTAGGGAAAATGATTTTATTTTAAATTTAGTGATCGAAATGTGTCTCAATTTATATCTGCTGTCTATATTTTACACTAAGGTCCCCTTTTACTAAACCGCAATAGAGTTTTTTAGCGCAGGGAGCCTATGAGCGTCGAGAGCAGCGCTGGGCATTCAGCGCAGCTCCCTGCGTTCTAAAAACTGCTATCGTGGTTTAGTAAAAAGGGAGGGGGGTATATTTGTCTATTTTTGTATGGTTGTTACTGAGGTGACAGTGCATAGAGTCATCTGCTTTGACCTCTTTGAAAAACCCTGGAATAGGAATGATAATTAACATTTTCTATGCGTACAGTGTGCGTTGTGTTTTTTTTAAATTTTATTGTTGGTAGATCATTTTGACTTGGTCATTTTAAAAGTAGCTCGCAAGCCCAAAAAGTGTGGGCACCCCTGCCTTATACTATGCCATTCCATAAAACAGTTCCAGATAAGCTACTAGACATGTGATAGGCAAAGTGTAGGCCTACTTAGGTGTGGCGTGCCAATTTTACACTTAAATTTCTACTAGAAATTGATTTTATTTTCATTATTATTTAAAGTATTACAGTGTTTCTTAGATTTTTTTTTTTCTGGTTGCTTGAGAGTTCTAGTTAATTGAGTTCCGGTTACCTGGCAGGATCTTAAAATGTTAATAGATTCCATGCTGCTTATCTCAGTTTCACAAATTTTCTGCTACTGCCTGTCTTAACCTTTGCATTGTGCCAGAAAGAACCTCCTTTACGAGTTCACTCTATTAAGTAATGATTAGTAATCCTTCCCTGCCATTGATTTTGAGAAAGGGTAAATTTGATAATGTTAGCCCACTTTTGCCTAATATGTCCTGTTTACTGAAAAATAGATAGTTTATATTGAATCGATCTTGTTTAGTTCATAAATCTCTCTAAGATGAAAACTCAGAAGAAGTTATCAAATCATTAGCTATTCCAGTTTATAGTAATAATTCCCCCTTCTCATGAACTTTACACAAATAGGCTTTCCATCTTTCAGAAATATTCAATTAAAATCTTTTTATGATCATTCCTTTTCATACCAAAGTGCCACAATTTGGAATTCTTTGCCTTGAGAAGTGAAACAAATTCAATTGTATTTATGCTTTAGAAAAGCCTTAAAAACAAATCTCTTCTCATATAGAGGTAAATAAGTTGAACTGTACATCCCTCAGATGTTGAGGTTTCTTTACTGGGATTCACTATGAAACTTGTTGGAATGTGGGTGGAATATAAAACAGGAAACCTGAAGTCATGATGCCATTGTACAGAGCCATGGTGAGACCTCATCTGGAATACTGTGTGCAATTCTGGAGGCCACATTACCGTAAGGATGTGCTCAGAATTGAATCGGTTCAGCGGATGGCCACCAGGTTGGTCTCGGGGCTAAAGGGTCTCCCGTACGAAGAAAGATTGAGCAAATTGCAGCTCTACACTCTCGAAGAGCGTAGGGAGAGGGGAGACATGATTGAGACTTTTAAGTACATCACGGGACGGGTCGAGGTGGAAGAGGATATCTTTCTTCTCAAGGGACCCTCGACCACAAGAGGACATCCGCTCAAACTCAAGGGAGGGAAGTTTCGTGGAGACGCCAGGAAGTACTTCTTCACGGAGAGAGTGATTGAGCATTGGAACAAGCTTCCAGTACAGGTGGTCGAGGCACGCAGCATCCCAGACTTCAAGAACAAATGGGATACCTATGTGGGATCCCTACGAGGTCATGCCAAGGGATAGGGTCACTAGGACTTGAATTGGCGGGTCAGTAGAATGACAGTATAATTATTGTACTTTAGGGGTCAGTAGACTTAAGAGGGTGGGTAAATGGTGTGGGCAGACTTGATGGGCTATGGCCCTTATCTGCCGTCATCTTTCTATGTTTCTAGAATATAATTTATTTATTTATAAGAAAAAATTGATATTGCACTTAAATACTAAGGCCCGGATTCTCAAACTGGCACTGAAATCAGCTGGCACCTGAAAAAATGGTGCAGGTCACATGTCACTCAAACTACTGCACCGTTTGAAGGATCACAGTCTGCGTCAAAGATAGCACCGGAAATGTAGGGCCAGGGTTTTACAGGTCAACATTTCTAGTGCCCATCTTCAATGCAGAATCACACTTGGAAGTGCCATACATCAACCCCACCCCATAACCACACCTCGTGAAATGTATTTATTTATTCCATTTTCTACGCTGTTCCCCCAGGGGAGCTCAGAATGGTTTACATTCATTTATTCAGGTACTCAGGCATTTTCCCCTGTCTATCTAATGTACCTGGGGCAATGGGGGGATTAAGTGACTTGCCCAGGGTCACAAGGAATAACGTGGGTTTGAACCCAGAGCTTCACACTCTCACTGGTAAGTGTCTGCACAGATGCGATTCAGGTGCCTATTTTTGAGGCGCCTACTTTTTATTTTTTAATTGGATTTTAATGGTGCGGTCAATTACTGTGCCTTTACTGTGCAATTTCTGGTCAATTAATGACCAATTAAAACTCGTAACTTAGGCGCCATTCAGGCACCTACCGGCGCCATTCAGGCACCTACCGGCGCCTTCCAAATGGCACCGTTTTGAGAATCCAGGCTTAAGGGCTTGATTCTAGTAACAGTGTCGTACTTTAGGTAGCTGTAGGTGCCCTAATGCCACCTAACTTAATTGTTTTAATTGGTATTAATCGGCACAGTAATTGACATCATTTAAAATCAATTAAAAAGTTATTAGACACCTACAAAAAAGGACACCATAGTCGCATCTACAGAGGTACCTAACGGCACTTGGTAGGCCTGGAAATGACCTTGGGCGCCGCTCTGTTCCTCTGCAGACTCAATTCTCATCAAACATAAGCCTGCAAAACCCTGGCCTACGTTACCGGCACCTATTTATTTATTTTATTTAAAATTATTTATAACCCGCTTAACCACAAATCTAAGCGAGGAACAAAAATCACATACCTAATCAGACTAAATAATGCAGACAAATGCAAAAAGCAAAGGAGAAACAGGATAAAAAAGAACTGCCCCAACTCAAACTGTCACATGGCTTACACCAAAAAAGCGCTCAAACAACACAGATTTCACCCCCTTTCTAAAATACCAGAGCATGTCAGATTGGCGCAAAGACAGAGGTGAAGCATTCCACAGCGCCGGGCTCTGCACGATTCCCCATAAGCCTACAACCACTAATGATGGAACTTCTAAACATGAACTCGAACTATCTGAAGACCGTAGCTCACGCGAGGGACGGAACTTCTAAACACAAACTATCTGAAGACCGTAGCTCACGCAAGGGCAATGCAGAAGAGAGCGAACACATGACGGACAATTATGCGAAAGCACCTTAAACAGCACACAAAGCACCTTAAATTCAACCCGCAAGCCAATTGGCAGCCAGTGAAGCTCTCAAAGTATCAATGTAATGTGATCGAATTTCGAGGCATGAGTATTAAGTCGTGCAGCAGCATTTTGTGTTAACTGTAGTACCTGCAAGACACATTAAGGCAAACCTAAATAAATGGAATTACAATAGTCAAGCAAAGGTGTTATTATCAACGTGATGACTGATCGAAAGTTATTGTCTGAGAGATAGTCACGCAGCCTCCGCAATAAACGCAGCTTAAAACATATGCTGGATAACACTGCCTTAATTTGAGCCTTAAAGGACAAAGTGGAATCATTGAAACGACTTTACCTGCGAGTGAAATCTCAGAAGGATAAGCTGATAAGTTCTTTCCACGGCTGATGTACAACACCTTGGTGTTAGCAATGTTTAACTTTAATTGATTTTGAGACATCCATTCCTGAATAACAGAAAAACAGTCATTCAGATATGATAAAGCTTGTGATTTTTCCACGGGAATGAGAAATTGAAAGTTAGACTTAAACTGTGATTCTCTTAATGGTGCCTATGCGTGATTGACATGCGGCTGGCACAATTTTTTGAGGCACCGTTACTAGAATCAGGCCCTAAGCGGATTACATTAAAAACAAGCCACAGAATCATCCCCATCCCTGGCCACTTGAGGACCAAAAAGTTTGACCCAACTTCCCTGCTTTGCCCCCCTGGCTATCTTTGTTTTTCTATGGTTAGCTCTTTACAAAGTATTTTCAAAACAATTAGAAAACCCCATAAACAATGCTGAAGTTCATTGAAATGATTGGCAAAACTGCTTTAAAGAAAATGACCATGGGAGAAGTCACATTCTGTGATTTAGCAATGCAGACAGGAATAACTGGGCAATCTAGATGGGTTAATTGGTCTTTTTGTGTCATCATCGACTACACTACTATGTCACTGAGAAGGAAAATTCAGTGTCAGCTCTATTGAAAATCCAAGCACATCTGCAGCAAATATAGCATGGATTTTGTAAATCATTGGATCTGCATCCAATTCTTATGGACTTGATATGAAATAGATTTGACTGAGATCTAGTACAGAAAATTTGAATGATTTTCTTGGAAGATTTCAGAAAAATTTATGTTTTCCATTAAACCTTAACCGAGCTGAATTCTGTGTAGAACTGGTAAAAGTAAATCAATGTTTTACTATTTTAAGAATTACAAAGACTAGGGCAGTGTTCTTCAACCTTTTTACACCTATGGACAGGCGGAAATAAAATAATTATTTTGTGGACCGGCAAACTAATAAGACTGAAATTTTTTAAAACCCCATTGCCGCTCGGTCCCGTTAACCATCTGATCCCATCCGCACAAGCCTTAAATATTTATGATTTTATATTGAACATATTTTATTAAAGTATAAAAAGAAACAATATTCTGTACAATTGTCATTTTATAAATATAAATAATACAGGACAAGGATCAACAAAACCCCCGTCTCCCCTCCCCTTCACATATATCCCCTCTACTATCAAGAAAACTGAATAAGCCAAATTATTACAGAATGCTACACAAATATCATGCTAACAGAACACATGGCAGGAATGGTGTTAGGGGGAGTGCAACTAGGGCAACTGCCTACTGGTCAGAAAGAGCCCTAAGCCAGCTGGAAGCTAAAGATGCACTGCCTGGGCTTTGCACTCCCCAGTTATGTCTAACATCAGCTCTAGCAGGATACATATTTTAAATCTGATATATTCTAATCACAAGATAGAAATAAAATTATTTTTTTTCTACCTTTTGTCGTCTCTGGTTTCTGCTTTCATCGTCTTTTCACTCTCTTCCATCCAGCGTCTGCCCTCTGTCTCTTCAATCCAGCATCTGCCTCTTCCATCCACTGTCTGCCCTCTACCCCTCCCCCTTCCATATGGTATCTGCGTTCTTTCTATGCCCCTCTCTCCTACACCAGATCTAGCATCTTTGTCCCTATTTCCTTATTTTTCATCTGACCCCCCTTCCCAGCATCAATCTCTCTCTACTTTGTCATTCCTCTGTCTCTCCCCTTTCCCTCATCTGATCTCTCCATTCCATCCTGACTCCTTCCCCTCCTCTAATCTCCCTTGCCAGCTGTTTCCTTCCAATGTTCCTCCTCCCCTGTCCAGCAGTACCTTCTCCCTTTCTTCCTCCCCTTATCCAACAGTAATTCTCGTCCATTTCCCTTCTCCCCTGTCAGCAGTATCCCCTTCCCCTCCCTTGTCCAGGAGTACCCCTTCTCCCTTTCCTCCTCCTCTTATCCAACAGTAACTCTCATCCCTTCCCTTTCCCTTCTCCCCTGTCAGCAGTATCCCCTTCCCCTCCCTTGTCCAGGAGTACCCCTTTTCCCTTTCCTCTTCCTCTTATCCAACAGTAACTCTAGTCCCTTCCCTTTCCCTTCTCCCCTGTCAGCAGTAGCCCCTTCCCCTCTCTTGTCCAGAAGCACCCCTACTCCCTTCCCTCTCCAGCAAATGTTTCCTCTATGTAGGCTAGCGGCAGCTCTGTGTGCTTTTAACTTCGGCACACAGCTGCCCCTAAGCAGTATTTTAGCGCGGTTTCATGAGACAGCCTTGGGGCCTTTGGTAGGCCGGCCCGCTTCGATGATGCGATGTGGGCTGGCCTACCAAAAGCCCCGAGGCTGCCTCATGAAACCTCGCTAAAATACTGCTTAGGGGCAGCTGTGTGCCGAAGTTAAAAGCACACAGAACTGCCCCTGCTTGTCTGGGGGTGTGGAGACAAAGGTTGGAATAGGAGACATACGCGGCAGGAGTCGGTGGTGGAAGGCAGGAGTGCCGGCATAGCGACGGCAACAGGAAGTTGCACGTCACCTGACGCCGGCACCTTTTGCTGTGGTGGGGACCCGAATCCTTCGCGGACTGGCAAGATTTTTTTGCGGACCGGCACCGGTCCGTGGACCAGCGGTTGAAGAACTGTGGACCAGGGGACACTCAATGAAGTTACATGGAAATACTTTTAAAACAAATTGGAGGAAATATTTTTCACTCAACAAATAGTTAAGCTCTAGAACTCGTTGCCAGAGCATTTGGTAATCAGAGGGACAGGACTCAGATGGGATGGAGTTTAAAAATCCTGCTAAACTGGAACGTACGCAGGTGAGGCTGGACTCATTTAGACCAATGGTCTTTGACCTAAGGGCCGCCGTGTGAGCGGACTGCTGGGCACGATGGACCACTGGTCTAACTCAGCAGCGGCAATTCATATGTTCTTATGAGTTCAGCAGTTTAGAGAAGCTTTGAAGCAAGAGACATCCAGGATAGAGGTCCAGAAGCAAGAGGCTTCTAGGAGGGAAGAGGACTCCAGTTGCAGCTCAGTCATAGCACCTAAGGAGAGGACAGAGGGAAGAGGACTCCAGGTGGAGTTGAGTTATAGTATCTTGTGACTTGTTTGGTATATGTCCAGAGTGGACTTAAGAAGGTGATATTAGTAATTGTATTGGGCTAGGGCAGGAGCAAACACTGGAACAAGAGGGATACATGTTAATTCAGATCAATGAATAGTTTCCTGTTGTTTGAAAACCCTGTGGATAGGGCTATGTTTTATGACAGATTCAAGCCACACTCTCAGTCACACTACCACACAGTGATTAGTATATCTGGGTTATAAAAAAAAAAGGTTTAGACAAGTTCCTGGAGGAAAAGTCCATAGTCTGCTATTGAGACAGACATGGGGGAAGCTACTGTTTTCCCTGGGATCAATATCATGGAATGTTGCTACTGTTTGGGATTTTGCCAGGTACCTGTGTCCTGGATTAGCCACTGTTGGAAACAGGATACTAGGCCATTAGGGTTACCATATGGCTCCAGAAAAAGGAGGACGGATTGAGACATCCGGGTTTTACTTCCATTGGTTTCAATAGAAGTAAAGCCCAGATGTCTCTATCTGTCCTCCTTACTTCCATTGCTTTCAGCAGAAGTAAAATCTGGATGTCTCAATCCGTCCTCTTTTTTTCTGGAGCCATATGGTAACCCTTGGCTAGATGGACCATTGGTATAAACCAGTAAGGCTATTCATATGGTCTTAAGTTCTGTCAGATTGAGTTCTGCACTTGATAAATTAAAGCCCCTGAACTGGTTGTCTCCCTTTCTATTCTACTGCTTTGGAAGTAATTTTGAAAATTACTTTAGGGAATTAATGTGCTTTAAGTAACACCTGCTTTCTAGTGCTAATTTACATGCATACTTGAATTTTGAAAAATATGCATGCAAACCCCTCCTTAATTCCACCACCACAACAACCTCTGTATAGTCCTGGCAACGTTAGACCTATATGGATATGCAATTTTATAGAACCTAGCACCTTTGTCTAAAACGCTGCTTTACCTGCACAAATGCTTTTTGAAAATCACTCTCCAAATAAGGATGCTCTTCTTTTTAATTTTGGATATTTCTTCCCGTTTGATTCTCACTGTTGGACATCCTGGTTTTGGGCCCTCCCTAGACCCACCCAAAACAAGCCCAAAACACGCCCTCTTGCTATTTGGATGTACAACAAGAGGGCATCCGTTGAAAATCAGGGGTGGGAAATTTCATGGCGACACCAGAAAATATTTCTTCACCGAAAGGGTGGTTGATTGCTGGAATAATCTTCCACAACAGGTAATTGAGGTCAGCAGCGTGCCAGATTTTAAGAAAAGATAGGATTGGCAGGTGGGATCTCTTCATGGAGGTAGTTAGGGGGTGGGCCATTAGTGTGGGCAGACTAGATGGGCCATGGCCCTTTTCTGCCTTCATGTTCTATGTTTCTTACTGCAGTGTTGGATGCCCCTTTCCTGCCATTAGGATTTAGATGTTTCAAACATAGCTGTCCATTTGGACATTTTGAAATATCCATGTGCTTTGAAAATGAGCCCCATAGGCACCTATGTGTCTTTTACAAAACATTAGCTCACAGAAGATGCAGACAGTTCACCCGCTCACTTATCTGCGTTCACTTCTACACCTGACCTTATTTTAGGAAGACACAACAGTGATTACACTATACACTACTGGATAGCACACGAGGTGGAGGAATCCTGTGGAGCCACATGCGGAAGTAGCCATATGAGTTTAAGCAAAGAATATGTAATATTGGTTCCCTTAACACCTATAAAAAACAAAAAACAAACCTAAGATCTTGAAAAGAAATGGAACTCATAAGTGAAATGATGGTCCCTAACTAATCTCGCTGTAGCTCCAATGCAGGATATCGGGCTTATATACGCTTAACACAAAATATCCAACATAGATGTGAATTGAATTTTAGGGATAATTTAGGGCTCCTTTTACAAAGGTGCGCTAGCGTTTTTAGCGCACGCACAAGATGAGCGCGTGCTAGCCAAAAAATTACCGCCTTCTTAAAAGGATGCGGTAGCGGCTAGCGTGCGTGGCTTTGTAGCGCACCTTTGTAATCTAAAACCAGTGTTTTTGGTATTCTATGCTAATGTAACACTGGGATTTAAATCAATTGGACTCCTGCAAGTATTTTATTGGGAAAAACATTTTTACATACTTATTGTCACATACATGCTAAAATGACAATGAAATAATCTCTTTTGTCTCTGCCTGAAGAATTTTACTTTGCAAGTCTCGTTCTTTCTCCTTTCATTCCTGTCTTCCTCACCTGTCTTCTCCATTCCTCCTTCTTATGAGTTATGCTTTCTTTCTCCTTTGCTTGCCTACTGCTTCTGTCCATCTTTGGAAGAAGTTTTCTTGTCAAATTTCTAGTCAAAACACTGCTAAGGAGTTCATTTTTGTCTGTCTGACATTTCAAAAGGCAGCATTCTCCCATCTGTAAATGGCTGGAACATCACACCACTGTTTTAAAACTAAGCTATAATTTTCCAGCTAATGGAAGACATATTGGCAAAAGTTGACATTAAGTGGAACTAATTATACTGTAACTGTTAAATAACTAAGAAATAACTACCCTGTAATTTATGGAGCTTCATGAGCTCACACCGTAATTTTGGAGCTGTTCTATTCACAATGTTTCTTATGATGCACTGGCCCCTAGATTTTCCTGAATGCAGTGGGACCCACTAATGAGATAATTCTGTACAGAAGGAGCCAACCTTTAAGCACCACGTAGGTGCATAAGTGACCAGTACTGGCATATATGTATAGAAGCTAACTAAAAATTATTGGGGGAGCTAAACACAATGTAAATTACTTCTCCCTGGACAAAGCTGAGAAGCTTGTTCAATATTGGGGGTGCTGAAGCACCCACAGATCTGGAACCTGGGTGCACATTAGTGTATAAATGTTAGAAAGCTGGCTATGTACTATCCTATAATTAGTTGCATATTTCCAATACCATGCAATCAGCAGGTAGGCATACACATGAAAAAGCTTTGGGCAGAGCATGGTCTGGGGCACACAATTACTTGTATATCTTAAAGAATACTACTACTACTACTATTAATCGTTTGTATAGCACTACTAGACATATATCGAAACACAGAAGAGATAATTCCTGCTCAAAAGAGCTTACAATCTAGTCAAGACAGACAAATGGGTCAAAGAAGGTCGATACGCTGTGCTCAGGTGGGGGAATTACAGAGGGTATGATAAGACAGATTTTGGTGCTTAGAAGCTGGGTTGAAGTTTGGAGTTGAAAGCATCTTCAAAGAAGTGGGCTTTGAGTCCGGATTTAAATGCTGCCAGAGACGGAGCCTGACATATCGAGTTAAAGATCTCAATATGTATCCTTTGGTTTTTTTTGTAGCCCAGGCATATGGTGCAGCAAGGTAGAAGGGGCGAAGTCTGGAGTTTCAAGTTTCAAGTTTATTTATTCTTGATGAATCGCCTATATAAATTGCTAGGCGATGTACAATGAAATAACATGTATTAATAAATGAAACAAGTACAATATTAATAGTGACATAAAAAACAAATTTGTTGTTAATTAAAATATAACACACTTTACAAACTGATTGTAAACCTAATTTTAAAATAATGTGTGGGTAAAACATACGAGACAAGTGTGGTTAAGTGGGGGAGTAGTTACAGTTTTTGATAGAAGAGAAGAAAAAACATAAAAGGGAAAAACAAAAGGTGGGTAATAATGGTTGTTTAAAAAAAATAAAAAATATAAAACTCGGTGATGGTTATAAGATTATCATTTTTTATTAGTCCTAAGCTCCATACGCATCTTTAAAAAGAAAGGTTTTTAGCATTTTTTTAAACAGTGTTAGGTCTTTTAGTTCTCTAATGTGTTGGGGTAAAAGATTCCAAGAATGAGGGGCAATAACTGAGAACATGTCTTGTCTTCTAGTTCCTATCATTTTGATAGAAGGTACTGTAAGGAGATTAGATGAAGATGAACGAAGTGAGCGAGTTGTACTATATGGGATAAGCCATCTGTTAATAAATTGGGGTTCATTAAAATTTAAAGCTTTGAACACCAGAAACAGTAATTTGAAGGTGAAACGATGGCTTATAGGAAGCCAATGGGATTTAATCAACAGCGGAGTAACGTGGTCGTATTTTTTAGCTTTGTAAATTAGTTTCACGGCGGTATTTTGTATAAGTTGCAGCCTTCTTTTTTCTTTTTGAGTTACATTTATGAGAAGAGAATTACAGTAATCCAATTTAGTCATAATTAGGGAATGAATGAGAATGTTGATGGATTCTGGTTGTAAGAATTTTGTAAGAGAGCGAATCAATCGAAGTTTATAAAAACATGATTTAACTATATTGTTTATGTAATCGTGATATGAAAGCTTATCGTCGATCAAAACACCTAATATTTTTAAAGAGGTGACCTGTTCTAAATTAATGTTGTTGATTGAGATTGGAGAACTCAAAATTATATCTTTTTTCCAAGGGAAAAGCATCGTTTTTGTTTTATTAATGTTTAATGATAATTTATTTGTAGTCAGCCAATTTTTTATTGTTACCAGTTTATTGTTAATTGCTACTATGTCATCAATACTATCTGGATCCAATGGATGAATAAGCTGAATATCATCTGCATAGACAAAAGCTGTAAAACCTAGAGATTGTGCTATGTTTAGGAGTTGACTTTATAGGAGAAGGGTATAGATAAGAGAGACTTATCCAATGGAGTGCCTGAGGGTATGGGGGGTGGGGGAGTATAGGGAGAGATGAGAGAGTTACTGAGGAGCTATGGAGTGACTACACTTATAGGTCAATAAGAGGAGTTTGAACTACAGTATATCTGGAAGCGGATAGAGAGCCAATGAAGTGACTTGAGGAGAGGGGTAATGTGGGCATGACAACATTGATGGAATATGAAGCTGCAGCAGAGTTCTGAACAGATTGAAGGAGAGAGAGATGGTTTAGCGGAAGACCAGTGAGAATCAGGTTACAGCAGTCTAGTGAGAGGTAATGAGGGTATGGATGAGGGTCTTGGTAGTGTGCTCAGAAAGGAAGGGCCTGATTTTAGTAATATTGTAGAGAAAGAAATGACAGGTTTGGGCAGTCTGTTGGATATGTGAAGAGAAGGAGAGAGATGAGTCAAAGATTACCCCAAGGTTGCGAGCCGACAAGACAGGGAGGATGAGGGTGTTGTTCACAGAAAGAGAGAGTGGGGAAAGAGGAGAGACAGGTTTAGGTGGAAAGATGAGGAGCTCAGTCTTGGGCATGTTTAATTTTAGATGGAGGCAATTGTATCTCTAAAATCTAGGCATAAGCACTTATACCATCTCCATGCGTGCCAAACATAGATACATGAATACTGCATATCTGGTAATGCTAGCATTTAAAAAAAAAGGAAGTAAGAAACTACGTTCCTTTATAGAATAAGCTCCAATTAGCCAGTACCTAGGTGCCTGAATGTACTGTAGGTGCCCCATTTATAGAATTGTCCCCTAAAGGCAGGTTTGCAAGATTTGCAACTACAGCCACTCAGCTACAATTTACACCCTTCTGGCTTTTAAAATAATGGAACATCTCACTCCATGTGCAGAGCCCTGACTGTGCAGCGGCAGCGGCAGCATAATCAAAACCAGCAATGAGAAAGAACCATTAATGTACTCATGCTCAGCATTTCATCTGATTTACAATATGCATATTTCCTTTTGGCACAAAAATTTTATGCTTTTTTTTTTTTTTCTTTTTTTCTTTCCCTGAAAGAGTAATGTTAAGAGCCAAGGCAGACACAATTCAGATAATCGGAATAATTGCAGCTGTTCATTGGTGCAGCTACAATCCTGCTCTAGTTCTTCATGTAACCCGTTGGTGCTGTTTGTTGCGGTCTGACAACCCGTATTACCAGTGAAACACAATGACAAAGCAGTAACCAGCACAAACTACATGCTAAAAACTCAGATATATTTAATACAGCCAAGATAATCATAAATCCTTTTATTTCCATTCCTTACACATAGAAAACACCCCATATTTACATAGAAACAGGATGGCAGAAAAAAGCCAAATGGCCCATCCACAGCATCCACTATCTCCTCTTCTTCTTGAATTTAGACAGCATTTGGCTCCACCTCCTCTACTGGAAAACTATATATTCCACACATCTACCTTCCTTTCAGTAACAAAAGTATTTCCTTAGATTATTTCTGAGCCTATCATCTCTTAACTTCATGCTATGCTCTCTCATTCCAGAGCTTCCTTTCAAATGAAAAAGACTTGCCTCATGCTCATTTATGCCAAATAGGCATTTAAACATCTCTATCATATCTCTTTTCTCCTGCTTTTCCTTCAAAATATAGATATTGAGATTTTTAAGTCGGTCCCCATGCGCCTTATGACAGACCACCAACCACTTCCTCTGATCCAACTCCATCTTGCTTATATCTTTTTGAAGGTGCAGTCTCCCAAATTGTATATAATATCCTAAATGAGGTCTTATATAAGGGCTTTTTTTCCTACTGGCCATGCCTCTCCCTATATACCATAGCACAGTGGTTCCCAACCCTGTCCTGGAGGAACACCAGGCCAATTGGGTTTTCAGGCTAGCCCTAATGAATATGCATGAAGCAAATTTGCATGCCTATCACTTCCATCATATGCAAATCTCTCTCATGCATATTCATTAGGGCTAGCCTGAAAACCCGATTGGCCTAGTGTTCCTCTAGGACAGGGTTGGGAATCACTGCCATAGCATCCTTTTAGCTTTCACCGTCACCTTTTCAACATGTTTGGCCACCTTAAGATCATGTACAAAAGTTCTTCACCCCTTAAATTGTATCGTTCACTCAAATATTTGCAGCCCAACTGGTCAACCTTGCATTTCTTAGTATTAAATTTTAGCTGCCAAATTTCAGACCATTTTTCAAGCTTCGCGAGGTCCTTCCTCAAGTTGTTCACACCATCAAGGTTATCTACTCTATTGCAGATTTTGGTATCATCTGCAAAGATGCAAATCTTACCTGACAGCCCTTCAGCAATATTGCTTACAAAAATGTTTGTAAAATAATCATAATGGGGGTCAATATTCAAAGCAATTTAATCAGTCAGAAATGGCTCTGGCCACTTTAATCACCTGTTTGGAGGTAGCCACTAATTTTAATCGGCACTTAGCACCACTGAAAATTATCACGTAGCTCCAAAATGAAAACCATCTATTTGGGGGGTGTTCTGGGGTGGAGTCTGTACTTGGCCGATTAAGTGCCAATATTCAGCACTGTGGCAATATGGACAGGTGGCAATATGGACAGGACTTCATAAAAGTCAGTTCTAGCTTTCCCCTCCTTTTACAAAACCGTAGTGCAGTTTTTAGTGCCAGTCACGGCGGTAACATCTCAGATGCTCATAGAATTCTGATGAGTGCCAGAGCTGTTACTACCACAGCCGGTGCTATAATCCACATTATGGTTTTGTAAAAGGAGAGTTTTATCTACTATTTACTATTCAGTTAAGAGCTGAATATTACACTTACACAGCTATGTGCTAGCCAGCTCAGGAAACCTGGAAATTCATTGTGTCCAGCAGTCCGTTCATGCGGCGGCCCTTAGGTCAAAGACCAGCACCATATGGTCTCCTTTGTTGTTTGTTTTTGAGTACCATTTGTGTGACATAGCCAGTAAATGGATTAGCTGCTACGCGTTAATATTCCCTTAAGTCAAATCAGGGATAATAGTTGTAAGAGGAGAAGTCGGAAAAGAAATTTGTATACTACCAAAACAAACTGACTTCAAAAAAACCTGTCTATGGAGGGTGATCAAAGATTTATGTGTAGAAAGCACAGAGATATGAAACTCTAAAGGGAAGGCTGAATAACCCCCTGTAATATGAGTTCACCTTCCAGTCATTGAGATCTCTTAGGGCAATGATCATGCTCCAAGTACAAAGTTAATAAATATCAACTTAGTTTTAAAATTCTTCAAATCATTCGGAGTAACTGGAAATGTTGCCTACTCTTCATATAGTCAATATGCAACCATCACTGCATCGTTGAAGTATAATGCTGTTCACAATAAAAAAAAAACCCGTCTAAAAAGTGTCCTAAATGGCTACTTGGACGATCAAAAAGCCTGATCGTCCAAGTACCCATAACCAAAGCTGGTTTTTAGACGTATCTAAAAACAGCTTAGGCTTTCCCCTGCCTTTAGACGCACAGAGAGAAAAGAGGTGTGTTTAGAGGAGGGGAAAGGGCGGGCAGTGGGTGGGAGGTGGGCCGACCTACACCTAGGCGTACAACAGGTATAACCAAAACATTTACAGGTTGCCTAGTCGGCACTTAGACCTTTTTGACTTAGACGAAGTCAAACCAGGTCTAAGTGCCGAAAAAGGGGCCGCTGAGCTGATGGCCACTGGCGCCATCAGTTCAGCGGCTCAGCAACCTACCCACCGCAACCATCATGGCAGGAGAGATGCCTCATCTCCCCTACCACGATGCCATCACTCCTCTATCCGAACTGCCGTGACCTGCGGCAGGAGAGATGCCCTGTCTCTCCTGCCGCGGGTCGCAGCAGCTCAGATAGAGGAGTGATGGCATGACGGTAGGGGAGATGAGGCATCTCTCCTGCTGCGATGCATCACCCCCCCCCCCACACACACACACACACACATACATTGGGGCAAGAGGATTGGATTAGAGAACACATCAGCAGGATTTGTTCAGGGGTCAAGGAAGCCCCCCTGGTTACACATTGGCTTGAGACGCAACATGATGTAACAGATTTGAAATATTCCATTTTAGACACAGTTTCAAGTACTAGAGGAGGCAACATAGCACATATGTTATGGAAGAGAGAACAGAAGTGGATCTATACCCCTAACATGTTACATCTGCAAGGACTTAATAATGAAATAGAATGGTTAGCCTTCCTCTGATTCAGTTTCTATCTTCTTTGTACATTTTTAATTTTGTTATCAATCAGTTTATTATTTTGATACAAGCATCTTGATCGTACATTGCTTCTGAGTGGTAAATCGGTTATATTCAACCTCGATTTGACAGCTATACGTTTCTTAGTCATTAAGCTTAATGCAGAACGTCACCACGTTTCTGACGTATAAAGGGTGCCTCCCCCATCTTCCCTTCAAAAAGCGCATTAGTAGACAGCGTCTCTCTGGCGGTTGAAACCTTTAGAATTGACACGGACTTCCAACAGCGGTATGTACTGTTTTATGCGGTTCTTCCCCTATGGTCAGCCTAATGAATGTTCAGAACAACTAGCTATAGTGTGAGTTTGAACTTTCATTCATACTTTACATGTGAAAATTTCTTTATTTCACAGATGTGACTGCACATCACGACGTTAATAGAATTATCACAATGTACAGCGTTTAGTATCCCTTGAAAATTTACAATCGGGTCTCCTGAAGCAGAGATCGAAACGGGGCCGCATTGGGACCCCTTAAATTACATCTAAAAGCTCACGTGAAGAACATTATACTTCATCGATGCAGTGATGGTTGCATATTGACTATATGAAGAGTAGGCAACATTTCCAATTACTCTGAATGATTTGAAGAATTTTAAAACTAAGTTGATATTTATTAACCTTGTACTTGGAGCGTGATCATTGATCTAAGAGATCTCAATGACTGGAAGTTTCATATCTCTGAGCTTTCTACACATAAATCTTTGATCACCCTCCATAGACAAGTTTTTTTGGAGTCAGTTTGTTTTGGTAGTAAGCTTTAATATTCATCAACTATTTGATGGTGAATATTAATGCTTAGATGGCTGAACACCCACCCACCCTTTTATAAAACTGTGAAAGCGATTTTTAATACAGGCTGGTGTGCTGAATGTTCTGCGCTGCTCCTGGCGCTCATAAAGTTCCTATGAGCGTTGAGAGCAGCGCGCCGGCCTATGCTAGAAACCGCTTGTGCAGTTTTGTAAAAGCGGTGTCGGGGTGGGGGTAAGTAATATATATAACCATCCAGAAGAATTAGGGGGATTATTGTTGGCTCTTGGCATTGGTCAATGATTCTAAGCCAAGTCCTTTGAGTCTGCTTTTCAGGATAGCCAGAATGAATGGGCATGAAACTGATTTGCATGTATTGTCTCCATTGTATACAAATCTATCTCATGCATATTCTTTGTGGATATCCTGAAATATGATTTGCCAGGGGGCCTCAAGGATTGGTTTGGGAATTATTGGCCTATGAAACACTAAAAAGAAGAGTGAGAGAAGAAAAACAGCATCATACCTAGATTATTTTTACATAGCTATTGCTAGTGCATTCATATGAAAGTGATGTAAGTTTGAACAGAGGCACAGGATTTAAAGCAGCTGTTAATATGCTGTATGCATTGTTTGTTTTAATTATCTTATTATGTGGTTTTGGAAACCATGGAAAACCAAAAATGTTAGCAATACAATAGGAAACTGAAATAGAATAATTGGTAAAGAATCCCTTTGACTCCCAACAAGAATGATACCTGCAGTTTAGTTTTAAACCATCCAAATAAAGGGATTTCAGTACGGGCTCAATTAACCCTCCGAATCACAGAAAGCCCGGGGCAGGTGTTCATAGGTGACTAGCACCAGACCTAAGGTCTAAATAAACCCTGCCCCCATACATCATCTATTCCCCTGTTTCAAAACGGGTTTCTAATGAGAATCCTATATAATAAAACCCTAGCCGCCCATGCACACTTACCTGTGTGCTTCCGTGATCTGTGATCAGTAGGTCCGTGGCCAGCAGGAGTGCGGATGCGGCGGCCAGGCAACTTGGAGACACACAGCACAGCCGACGACTCCTCCCTCCCACCCTCACTCACCGCCAAAACCACCACCGCCAAAGCCTCCTCCTTCTGCCCAGCTCACCCGCGTTTAAATTAAGAGAAAAATGCTGCACCATGCTAACGCTGGCCTCGCCGTCTTCTGTCCACTGTGGCCCGCCCTCTCTGACTACTTCCTGTTTCTGCTAGGGTTGGCCGCAGTGGATAGAAGATGCCGAAGCCAGCGGTAGCGCGATGCAGCGCTTTTCTATCAATTTCAATGCGGCGGCTGGGAAGGGGGCGGCGGAAAATGCTGCTGCTGCACAGGGAAGGCCGGGAAATGCTGCTGCACAGGGAAGTGTGTGTGTGGTGGGGGGAAAATGCTGCTTCTGCACAGATAAGGCAGGGAAATGATGCTGCTGCACAGGGAAGTGGTGTGGAGGGAGCGAAAGCTGCTTCTGTGGCTGCTGCACAGGAAAGTGGGGGGGGGGATCAAAATGCTGCTGTACAGGGAAGTAGGGTGGGGGGAAATGCTGCTGCACAGGGACATGGAGGGGGAGGGAATGCTGCTGTGGCTACTGCACAGGGAAGTGGGGGGGAAAGAAAGACAGACAGCTAGCACCCATTAATGTAACGGGCTAAAATACTAGTAAATATATAAATATAAAGTGCAGGTGTGCATTCGAAGAAGGGTGAAAAAGGAGATATAAAATGCTTTAAATCCCCAGAAAATCAATCAAAAATAGAGATCAATCAATCAAAAATAATCATAAAAGGTGTAAAGAAGAAAGTCACAGTTGAGTATCAAACCGCTAAGGTACAATTCAACTTAGCTGAATCCTCTCAGGTTCATATCGCCACTAAGTCTCCACTCGACAAGGCCCCGTTTCTGGGGATTGAAAGCATTTTACATCTCCTTTTTCACCCTTCTTCGAATGCACACCCGCACCACACTTTATATTTATATATTTATTTGCATTAGAAACCTGCAGCATATCTTAAGAAATTGGAAAAACTGGGATAGGTTGAACTACACATTTTGGTGGGAATCCCTGTGTTATATACATAAAATGGGGCGTTGTATGCCATACAACAGGGAAGATTGAAGAATTTTATAAAGATGTGGGAGCCATTGACTAAATACTGTAAAGAGGAATAATTTAATTTATTTTATTTTATAAACAAGTAAACGTACACATCCTGGGGGGGAGGGAAGGGAATAGAATTTTATGATTTTATGAATGGTTTCATGAAGGTTTGATTTATTTGTTTGTATATTCGCTGGGAGGGAGGGGGAAAATTTATTTGTTGCAGTTATATTTGAAAGTTTGCTGTGCTTATTATACAATGTACATATATGTGATTCATTTATGGTGCATTTGTAGTTTGAAATTCATTAAAGAATTTAAAAAAAAAAAAGAAAAGAAACCCGTTTTGAAACAGGGCAATAGATGATGTACGGGGCAGGGTTTATTTAGATCTTAGGTCTGGTGCTAGTCACCTATGAACACCTGCCCAGGGCTTTCTGTGATTCGGAGGGTTAATTGAGTCCGTTCTGAAATCTCTTTATTTGGATGGTTTAAATCTAAACTGCAGGTGTCATTCTTGTTGGGAGTCAAAGGGGTTCTTTACCAATTATTCTATTTCAGTTTTGGAATAGGCGGTGTTTAAATTCTAAAATAAACAAATAAATACATACATTTTCTCCCTACTAGCACAAAAAGGCTTCAGTGTGCCCAGATCATTTTCCTGTAAGGACTGGATGCTGTACAGTTGTAGCACTGCTGCGGACCTGACCTGTCATTCTAAACAGGCAAAGCCATATTTGTATTTGAGGACAGATGCTGGACGTTAATGGTGTGTCTGCAGTTGATCCTTCTCCAGCCTTCTCTTCATACCGTGTTTCTAGATGTAACAAACCTCGACCTTTTTTTCGTGGCCAAGTAGTTCACAAACAACTGCATTTATGACATACTTTTTCTTACATTTATACAGAACAAAAAATTTCCAAACCTTTTCACACAATCAAACCCATAATTCATCCTCAGGTTCATTTAGGCATCATCTAACCATCTGCAATGTGCAGTTTCATTATTTTAATGCCTAAAAAAATCATCAACCTTCAGAACAGCATGGGGCAAGCATGGACTAAAGTGAATTTGCATCCCAGCCCAATAAAATTTGCTGAGATGGATGAACTTTGGCCCAGAAGATAAGCAGGTGAACCACTGTTTATAACAGGTCACCACTGACTCATTCATCCATGACTGAATATATTTTATATACTGCAGCACTGGCATATAGATTGCCGAAAGAGATCTGTGCAGTATATATTCGAAAATAGTTAAGTACAGTGTGCATTATGATAAATGCACAGCATTCATTATTTATCCAGAGTCGCATTAAAAAAAAAAAATGTGTGTCTAGATTACTGTTAAGGCATTACCATAATGAGAATGCCGGGATAGACGGAGAGTCTTCTGGCATAGAGAAAGGCTGGTTACAAATGGGCAATCAGCTTTACAGCTCTTCATAAAAAATCCAATAACCTTTGCTGTAAAAGGTCCAAGCTAATTTTGTGTAAATGAAAGGCCAAGGATCAAATTGAACCAGAATCCTAGCAGAGGCATTTCCCATTACATGCTGGAAACACCGAAGCTGTAGGAAAGGGCATATTTATCCTGGATTGTGGGTTCAAGGAAGTGTGCCAAGGACTTGGCACCTTGAGGGCCACAAAATTATTATGCGGAAGACTTTGGCTCGCACGCAGATTTATCCATTTATTTATTACTGTTTTGATCCTCACACAGCCCCCTTCACGTATATCTAATTACTAAGGGCTGCTTTTACTAAGCCGCGTTAGGGCATTAACGCGCGGAATAGCGCGTGCTAAATTGCCGGGCACGCTAGACGCTAACGCCAGCATTGAGCTGGCATTAGTTCTAGTCGCCTAGCGTAGGTGTAGCGCGCGCTAAAATGCTGCTTGGGCTAAAGACGCTAACGCAGCTTAGTAAAAGGAGCCCTAAATATTTTTGTGGGCCATCAGAATGTGAGTCGTCTTGAGGGATTTCCGAACAGTCGCTCCACTCCTCATGAGTCCATTTATCCCTTTCCTTCCCGATATCAATATACTTTTCAAGATCCTCCTAAAAATCCTTTCCAGCATTAATCTTCATATATAATTCAAATTTGACAAATTTAGGTGCCCTTTTCTAAAGCCGCATTAGGCTTTTTATCGCCAGCCATGACAGTATCTGACGCTCATAGAATTCCTATGAGCATTGGAGCTAAGACCGCCACAGCCAGCAATAAAAAAGCCTAACATGGCTTCGTAAAAGTGTGGGGGTTACTTATCTGAAATCTACAGAGTTCATTTTGTTTCTTTTTTTATATAAATCTTTATTGATTTTAAAACTTCAAGAATGTAATACAATTGATATATCAGGAAAACTGCACAAAAAAAACACATTATTCACTATATAATTATTACATTAACAATCCTTTCCCCCCTCCCCCCACCCTATTCTTTCATTTGTACAACTCAGTTTCAAATTTTCTTTAGACTTCCTATGCTTTCGGCTATTTTGAGACATATATTTCAATACAGTCTTAAGAAATTAGCCAAATACAGTAATATTGACATAAAGGCAAAACAAAGCAAATTAAAAAGACACTCGGCCCATATCGAGTGAGTGAGAGAGAGAGGGCATTAATTGAAATGAAACAAAAAAGCAATTCAACAGAAATCACCCTGGCTTATTTCTCTTACCTGAAGTCTGCCCTGACCACCATTATATGAAGTGGTAGCCTCTATGGAAGTGGAGTCTGGGGGGGGGGGGGGCTTGATGTTGATTAGGTATCTGATGCTGCTGGGGAGTCTGGATGCATGGGGTCTGGGTTCTTGATGATGCTGGGAGCTCTGACCGGGTATCAGGATGCTGCTGGGGGGCTGGAAGTGGGTAGAGGCCTAGGTATGAATCTGGTGCCTGGGTGATTGAGTTGGGGGAGTGGGGAATCTCACTCTGCGGGCTTGAAAACATTGGGTTGCAGCTTAGAGGTCCAGGGCTGCCAGGCAATGAAATAACTCCAACAAAAAACTGGGGTACTTTACAGTGGTGACGGGTCAAAAGCGCGCGAGGACAGAGGCGCGCCAACAACCGAGCGCGGACAACTGAGCGCAGGGCTTAATCGTACCGAAGAAAACCTGTATTTTAAAGGACTCTGACGGGGGGTGTGTGGGGAGGAACTCCCCACTCTACTTAATAGGGATCGCGCTGCCTCACGCTGCCATGTTGGGGGTGTGTGGGTGGGTGTAACCCAGTGGCGTACCTAGGGTATGTGGCACCCGGGGCCCATCATTTTTTGACACCCCCCCCCCATGTAAAAATTTTTTTTTTTTTTTGCAATAACCATGAAATGGAATAAATGGTCAGAATAGAAACAGGCAGTGAAAATTTTCTTTTATTGAACCTCATATATGTAACCATTATTCCAAACATAACAAAACATAAATTATGTCTAAATTGTCATGACATTAGAAGTACATATGGAGTAGTTGCAGGCAGTGGCGTACTTAGGGTATGTGGCACCCAGGGCCCATCATTTTTTGACACCCCCCCCATCTATATGAAAAATATGATTTTTAGTACCAATCTACATATCGCACCACAAGAGTGTACCTAGGAAAAGGCTGCATCTTAAACACTGCAGTGAGCACTAGAACACCAACACATACATTGTAAAACTAAACAAGCCAGATCCCGCACAGTCAATTGGTCCTGTAGTCAATGCCAACTGAAAACTATGTCTTTTTCATACACACAGAACAGAGATACACCCTCGCCCAAAATGGAATAATCACAAACTAAAAATAGAAATATGTAGACAAAAGTTAAACTGATCCTCCAAGAAACCAGACCCTGGATACAATGCAACACCACAAAAAACAGTAACACATGTCCTCTAATACAGTGCAAAATATAAAGACAGTAGATGTAAATTTGAAAAAACTGATACATAACAATCACCACTTTATAAATTAACAAATAAAAATAAAACAAATAATGAGATATAAAAAAATACAATTTTATTGGACTAATCCCCGTAAGCTCGGTCCCCATCCCCGCAAACCACCTGATTCCATCCACACAAGCCTTGAATTGTTTATATTAAAGTATAAAAAGAAACAATATTCTGTACAATTGTCAATTTATAAATCAGCGTCTTCTCCCCACTCTCTTCCCCATTTCCCTTCAGCATCCTCAGCCCACTCTCTCTCCACTTTCCTTCAGCGCACGCACATAAAAACAAGCAAGTAATTTTATATCATTTTCATTCTATTCATTCATAGAAATTAAAGTCTAGATAATGCCAGTCACATAACAAAACATGATTTTACAAAAATAATTCCCTGCAGTCAAGCCTGCAAGGATTATTAGATGTCTTTCAGCAGTTCCCCTCCCTCCCTCCCCCTTACCTTTGTGGCCAAGTCAAAATGATCTACCAACAATAAAATTTTAAAAACACAAAGCATGCTGTACGCAGAGAAAATGTTAATTATCATTTATATTCCGCGGGTTTTCAAAGAGGTCAAGGCAGATGACTTTATGCAATGTCACCTCAGTAACAACTATACAAAAATAGACAAATATTCCCCCTCCCTTTTTACTAAACTGCGATAGCGGTTTTTAGCGTAGGGAGCTGCGCTGAATGCCCCACGCTGCTCTCGACGCTCATAGGCTCCCTGCGCTAAAAAACTCTATTGCGGTTTAGTAAAAGGGGGCCATAGTGCAAAATATAGACAGCAGATATAAATTTTCAAAACGGACACATTTTGATCACTAAGTTGAAAATAAAATCATTTTTCCTACTTTTTTGTCTGGTGATTTCATGAGTCTCTGGTCCTTCTTCTGATCCTTCTTCTTTCTCTCTCCCCCTGGCTCCCCTCTTTATTTCTGCCTTTCTTTCTCTCTCCTCCTGGCCCCCCTCTTTCTTTCTGCCTTTCTTTCTCTCCCCCTTGACCCCCCTCTTTATTTCTGCCTTTCTTTCTCTCCCCTTGGTCCCCCTCTTTCTTTCTGCCTTTCTTTCTCTCTCCCCCTGGCCCTCCTCTTTCTTTCTGCCTTTCTTTCTCTCCCCCTTGACCCCCTCTTTATTTCTGCCTTTCTTTGTCTCCCCTTGGTCCCCCTCTTTATTTCTGCCTTTCTTTCTCTCCCCTTGGTCCCCCTCTTTCTTTCTGCCTTTCTTTCTCTCTCCCCCTGGCCCCCCCTCTTTATTTTTTCCTTTCTTTCTCTCTCCCCCTAGCCTGCACAAAGCCATCGTGCCGATTTCTCCACTTCCACGATTCTTTCCCTACCCTCACCCCCAAGCCAGCAGCCGATTTCTCCCTGCTCCTTCCCCGATGTCCTGAACTTCATCGGGCAGCAGCAGCATTCACAATTCACTGATGTTGCCCGCTTCAGGCCTTCCTCTCTGTCGGGTCCTGTCTTCATGAAAACTGGAAGTAGGCAGGACCCGGCAGAGAACAAGGCCTGAAGCCGGCAACAGCAGCGAATTGTAAACGCTGCTGCTGCCCGAAGAAGGTAATGGAGCACCGAGGCAGTCCGCTTCTCCCCCCTCCCAGCCGAACCCCCGCTGACCCTCCTATCTCCCCCCCCCCGTGAACCTTTCCGACCTTCCCAGCGAGAGCAGCAAACCTCCTTCGCGGCTTTCTCCTCCCTCTGCCGCGTTACTGATGACGTCATCAGTGATGCGGCAGAGGGAGGATAAAGCCGACGCTACTGGAGGGAGGTTTGCTGCTTTCGCTGGGAGGGTCAGAAAGGTTCACTTGGGGGGGGGGAGAGAGATAGGATGGTCAGCGGGGTTTCGGCTGGGAGGGGGGAGAAGCGGTCTGCCTTGGTGCTCCAAGGCCTGGCGCCATTACCTTTTTCGATAATGGCGCCGATGCTGCTTTCGCTGGGAGGGTAGGAGCGCGATAGGGACCGGGCCAGCTGTGCACCCCCCCCCTAAGGCGGCACCCGGGATGGACCTCCCCCTCGCCCCCCTTGGTACGCTACTGCCCTGGGGAAACAGCCTGCAACAAGATCGCGCGATGCCAGAGATTTTTGCCTGCTTCGGCTGTTTCCTCCGCCGCGGTCCCGCCCCTCCTCTGACATCAGAGGAGGGGCAGGACCGTGGCGGAGGAAACAGTCGAAGCAGGCAAAGATCTCTGGCATCGCGATCTTGCTGCAGGCTGTTTCCAGACGCGACACCCGGCGCAGGGGGGGGTAACTGGACCGGACCGGGAGCACCCCCTCAGGGCTTGGTACCCGGGGCGGACCTCCCCCCCCGCCCCCCCCCCTTGGTACGCCACTGGTGTAACCCCCCACATTATACTGAAAACTTAACTTTTTCCCTAAAGAACAGGGAAAAAGTAAAATTTCCAGTATAATCTAATCTAATCTAATCTAAACCTTAAATTTATATACCGCATCATCTCCATGAGAATGGAGCTCGACACGGTTTACAAGAACTTAAAATAGTGGGTAGAGAAGAAGAAAAAAGATTACATGAACTTATGGGTAGAAGGGGGGAGAGAAAGGTTACAACCCCCAAACCCCTCACAACGCCAGCGTGATCTCTATTAAGTAAAGCGGGGGGGTTCCCCGTCAACACCCCCCGTCGGAGCCCTTTAAAATACGTTTTTTTCTTTGGCGCGATGAACTCCTGCGCTCAGTTGTCCGTGCTCGGTTGTCGGCGCGCCTTTGTCCTCGCGCGCTTTAGACTATGAACCCTTTACAGTAATTGTTGGGCCCTAACATGACTTATGATATAAAACTGCTAGTCGTGTTAGGACGTTAACGTAGTTATGAGATGCAAAATGCAATATTTTAGGTCTAGATTAGGGTCACTTAAGTCACTTGTCACATTATATTCTATGGGCATCTTTAGCAGTTAGTACACACTAATGCAATTATATGTGATAGCATGATAGTACGTGCAAACGCATTTATCGCCCTTTGGTGAATCACACACACACACAGACACACACACACACACACCTTTAAGGTCCTAATGTTGGTTGATGAATAGGGTTTTTTAAATAATTTTTTTGTTCACTAAGGGCTCTTTTTACTAAGGTGCGCTAGTGTTTTTAGCGCACGCAGGATATTACCGCGTGCTACACCGCATGTTACGTGGGTAGAACTAATGCCAGCTCAATGCCGGTGTTAGCGTCTAGCGTGCCATTCCGCGCGTTAATGCCCTAACGCAGCTTCGTAAAAGGAACCCTAAGGTTTTTTTAAGCGCCAAACAAACTGAATGTACTGCATACCCTAGGAATGTGCCGAGGCAAATAACATTCTGTTAGTTTTTATTTTTCTCACACATTTTTCCTGATATTCAAGTGGTTTCTGGCAATTATTAGTACAAACTAAGGGCTCCTTTTACAAAGTTGCGCTAGGGACATAACGTGTGGAATAGTGCACGCCACATTGCCGTGTGCGCTAGCCGCTGCCGCCTCCTTATGAGCAGGCGGTAGATTTTTTTGGATAGCGCATGCTAATCCGGTACATGCGATAAAACCGCTAGTGCACCTTTGTACAAGGAGCCCTAAAATGATTTAACCGTGCACTGACCAACAAATTAAGGAACCCTAAAATCTTTTCTCTTTAACTTTTTAAATTTATGCAGCATTTTCATTATAAAATCACAGCAAATCCGATGTGTCAAAAAATAAGAAAAAGCCAAACATCTTGAAAACTTATATATATACAGTGGTGCCTCGTATAACGAACGCCTCGCACAGTGAACGCTGCGCACAACGAACTTCATGTCTTGCTTCCTACAACGAACTTCGTTTCACACAACGAAGTCGCCCGAGCTGCATCCTTCCGCGCAGGCACTGCGCTTAACTGCCCTCTCTCCGCCTGGCTCCCTGTGCAGTGGCGCTACATATTTTAAACCCCCCTGCCGCCGCTGCTGCATATTTTTAAGCCTCTGCCGCCACCGCATATTTTTAAACCTCCCCCCGCCGCCACATTTTTTTTTTTTAAAAAAGCCACCACTGCTGCAACTTTAATCTCACCCGCTCACTCGTAACTGGTGGTCTAGCAAATTTCCCAGCCAGAAGCGCAGAGATCAAGAGCAAGCCTTCTGTGCTACTGCCTGGGCCTGCGCTGATCTCTGAATGGCTGCAGTCAGCTCTCGCGGGACTCACAAGAACTAACTGCAGCCATTCGGAGATCGGCATGGGCCCACACAGGCGTGCAGAGGAATTGCTCCTGATCTCTGCGCTTCTGGCCTGTACGCCACTGGCTGGGAAAGATGGGAGGAATTAAAAAAGGTACCGAGGGGGGATGATTAAAAAGGTACTGGGGAGTATGTAGGGGGGTGATTATAATACACAGCAAGGATTAACAAAACCCTGTCTCCCCTCCCCTTCACATATATCCCCTCTACTATCAAGAAAATTGAATAAGCCAAATTATTATAGAATGCTACACAGAAATATCATGCTAACAGAATACCACAGTCACACATAGCAGGAATAGGGTTAGGGTAGTGCAACTAGGGCAACTGTCCCCCCTGGTCAAAGAGAGCCGTAAGCCTCTGCCTGGACTTTGCAGTCCCCAGTTGTGTCTAACACCAGCTCTAACAAGATAAATTTATCTTTTTTTATGTCATCTTAGCATATTTTATGCTACAGAACGAATTATTTTTTTTAACATGTATTGTTATGGGAAAACGCGTTTCACATAACGAACTTTTCGCATAACAAACTTGCTCCTGGAACCAATTAAGTTCGTTGTGTGAGGCACCACTGTATATTAAAAAAAAGACACCCAAAAAATTTGTTCACAAAATCCATAGGAAATATGAAGAGGGGCCAAACTAGAAAAATATCAGGAAACTGACCTCCCCTTTTATAAAACCTTAGCGCAGTTTCTAGCACCAGTCATGGCGGTAACAGCTCCGATGCTCATAGAATTCTTATGAGCATCGGAGTTCTTACAGCTGCAGCTGTACTTGTAAAAGGAAGGGGTTGAATTATATATTTACATCAATCCACTACAGAAAATACCCTAAGCCTGCCCATACACCTATGTTGTACCCAAATACTGCTACTCATTTCTCTAGTGTTACTAGAGGTATACAGCACTGCAGGGACTTTCTCTCTCCCTAGTGGGCTCATAAGCTGTTTTATTTTGGCACTTGGAGCAATGGCACTTGGAGCAATGTTAAGATCCTCCTATCAAACTGTGCTAGACATTTTTAGCACAGAGAGCCGCGCTGCTCCCGACGCTCATAGAAACTCTATGAGCGTCGGGAGCAGCGCGGGCCATTCAGCGTGGCTCGCCACGCTACAAACTGCTAGCACAGTTTGATAGAAGAGGCCCCAAGTGATTTGCCCAGAGTCACAAGGAATTGAACCCAGTTCCCTAAGATAAAAGAGCGCTATTTCGTTAAGTGCCAATCTGCAGAAATCAAATTCTCTGTTTGGATATGGTTTCAGATCACTGATTGAACCATATCCATTAAATTCTCTTCTTGGATGGGCTGAGAACGTTTCAGCACCCCCTCGTCTAGTCTACTCTCCCATGCAATCACACAAGTACAAGGAAATCACAACAGAAAATTAAGACCCAGGCCAAGGTACACTAAAAGCTATCTATGTGCTTTAACAAACCAATTCTGGTCTAACAAATGCTCACTCCTAGCCTCCTACCTTGATGCTTAACCTAATCCTAGTCTATGCTAAGACACAACTATGGGCTCCTTTTATCAAGGTGCGCTAGCGGGGTTAGCGCGTCGGACATTTCATCAAGAGCTAACCCCCGCGGCAAGCCCAAAAAATAATGCCTCGTCAATGGAGGCATTAGCGACTAGCACGGCAGGTGATTTAACGCGCGGTATTCCGTGCGTTATACCCCTACCGCACCTTGATAAAAGGAGCCCAATATCTAAGAAATTGTTCATTGCTTTCTTTTATGTTCCGATCCATATTTTGCAAACATTTAGGGCTCCTTTTACAAAGCCGCGCTAGCGGGTTTAGCGCACGTGACTTTTAATCACGCGCTAACCCCCGCGCTGGCCCAAAAACTACCGCCCGCTCAAGAGGAGGCAGGAGCGGCTAGCGCGTCCGGCGGTTTAGCGATTAGGCACGTTAAACCACTAGTGCGCCTTTGTAAAAGGAGCCCTTAACTTAAAAGGCATGAAATTTTCAAGGAATCTGAAAACTAGCAGGATCAGGTGTAGTCAGGTGTTTGGAGGAGGGAGAGTCATCTACCTTGTGTTCCTACTTTATGAACAGATTAAACCCCAGGGTCTGTGATTGCTTCTGTGTTAGATGATTTTATGCCTAATATTTGCTGAGGTGGTAAAAAAAAGAAATGCTGCAGGAATTAATGTTTTTTTTTTCCATCACATTTGTTTAAATGTTTCAGTATGCAAATGTGTTATGTGATTTTCCATGCGTGAGTTTAGTAATGTGGCATTCAGTAATTGCAAGTGTTATCTGAAGCTGTGATATTTATCAATATTGTTATATTATTCCTACTAAAAATAAAAAAAGAAATGTTTCATGTTGGACAGTCTTACATATAGGTTCATAGATTCTGAAAGAATATTCCAGAATGCAACATCTCTTAACCCCTGTGACTTCGCCTGGAACTCAAGTTATGTTACATTAATACTATGCAAACAAAACAAAGTGGGGTCGGACAATGAACACTCCAAGAACAAAAAAATGTAAAAACAATCTTATTTATTCCAAAACAAAAGGACCCGTGGGGTTCTGGTCCTGTTGGACTTTTGCTGTTTGTCTGGACATTAATACTGTGCTTCATCAAACCCAAAAGATTGTCAAAAGGGACTTATGAGATATATAAATACAATTCACACGCAATTCAAATTTATACAATTAAACAGTACAAAATATAACCAAGTACAATATACAGTAGACTGTTGGCTAACCCACATCCATGGGGATTGATAGATGCTGGATACATGTGGTTTCTGGTTGCTTGAGTTCCGGTTAACAGTCTACTGTAATTGACGCTTCTCTTCTTAGGTGTTTATAAATCATAAAGCAATTTAACCAGGCAGGGGAGGTTCCTGCCCAAATAAATCATCTCTGTGGGACTATCCGCTGATATTCAATGGCAGTTAATTGGATAGTGCCTTTGAATGTCAGCACAAAGGTTCCGATTCTATAAACGGTGCCTAAAAATTAGGTGCATATTAATCATGAGTTAGGTACCGTTTATAGAATTGTACCTAGTAGTGTCTAATTGGACATAGGTTCCAGTAGATGTCAAAACATTAGGTGCCCCCTATTTATGCCTGGGTTTTCTTGGCTTAAATACTGATACCTAAGTTCAATTTAGGTGCCTACATGCATAACAAACCAAGATCCGCCCATAACTATGCCCACTTTCTGGCAAGTGCCTTGAACTAGGCATCTACCTAAAAGTTGTAGGCACCTCCTGAGTTAGACACTGACCAACCAATTAATTTAAAGCCAATTAACCCCCTCCCCCTTTTTCAAAGCCACGTTAGGATTTTTTTTTATCACTGGCCATGGCGGAATTAGCTCCGATGCTCATAGAAATTCCATGAGTGTTTGTCAAAAGCCCACAGCTTAGTGCAGTGAAACGTCTGCGGCTGGAAGGAGGAGGAAGCCTGCCAGAAGAAGGTAAACACCCGCTTGAGGGAGGCATATATTTAGGGCACAGAATGGAGGGAGGTAGGGAGAGAGAGAGTCTCATTGGAACTCGGGAGGGAGGGAGAGGGGCACATTGGGACTCCAAAGGTAGAAGTCTTTATAAGTCTTTATAAGTAGAAGTCTGATGTAAGTCAGATGTTCATAAAATGGGGATTGCCTGTACTATATTTACATAGTATTATCGGAGGATGCTATGAAGCATGGAAAAAAAATGCACAGAGCCATTATGTGCATCGGGAGCTAAAATACTTCTATGCTAAACTGGTAAGAACTGGTTTAGCATTGATTGTTAAAGGCACAGTAAGATTAGAACATCAGGGCCTGAGATCCTGGGTAACTGGGTGCAATTTTCACTGCAGCTTCTGGTGACCCTGGGTGAATCACTTAAGCCTTCATTGCCCCAGGTACAAAAACTCCTTAGATTGTGAACCCACTAGGGGCAGAAAAAGTACTTGCATAGGTCTAGTAGTAGTAAAAGAATGTGTGTAGATCTGAAAACACAGTCAGGACAAGCTACTTTCCGAATAGGAGGACAAGCGACATATGATGTATGATTTAAAGTTTGATTGTATTTCTGAATTGATTGAATTTGTGCTTTATTCCTGTTTATCAAATACAAAACTACCAAAAAGAAAAAAAACTTTGTTTAAGAGTGAAATCAGACACATTCGTTCCAGAGATAGCCAATCTCAAGTGTCTGCAATCAGACCTCAGAACAAATCTTGAGGGCAAACTTCAATGCAGACTATCATTGATCATTTTATATCTCAATTTTGGTCTGAATTTTTAATAATTTTATCAAATGCTAAATATTTATATTTGTAATTGAAGTGAAATAGTACTTAACTTGACGGAAGATCTCCGTTTCGCCCGAGTCAATATATTACATCAGGCTTCTTCACGAAGTTAATCACTATAAGCAAGAAATAGAACCATTAAGTGACCTCAACATTAAAGAGCACTTATCCCATACTATCATTACAATATTCATATAAAAATCTAATACATCCCTTTACACTCCTTAAACAAACCACGGCAGTTCCAAACAGACTCCCCTGGACACCCTGAATCAGAGATACACATACAGCTGCATAAGGTACGTCGCCTCGCAGAGTACTTATTAGCCACTCAAATTTATCTTTACTCATGAATATATTGGTCATTAAAGTTAAAATATTAAAAAATTTAAGAATTTTAAAAAAATTAAGGGATCTAAATAAGCTTTATTGATGGACTATTCGCATTTTCAGATCCTCGACCCATTAAAGTTTACATTAGTGATATGTGGATAGGCTTGAGGCAAGGTTGCAGTGTTTTAAGGGTGGGTAGAATTTCACTCTAAATTTAATTTTAAATTTAAATTTAATTTTGACTTTAAATTCAATTTTAAATTTATAATTTAAACTTTAATGGGTCGAAACGGAGATCTTCCGTCAACTTAAGTACTATTTCACTTCAATTCCAAATATAAATATTTAGCATTTGATAAAATTATTAAAAATTCAGACCAAAATTGAGATATAAAACGATCAATGATAGTCTGCATTGAAGTTTGCCCTCAAGATTTGTTCTGAGGTCTGACTGCAGCCACTTTAGATTGGCTATCTCTGGAACGAATGTGTCTGATTTCACTCTTAAACAAAGTTTTTTCTTTTTGGTAGTTTTGTATTTGATATACGACATTTGAAAGGTGGTTTTGTTATTCCTGTTTATAACAGGGACAATTAATGATGATGTTTAGACATGTCTATGTTATATGTGATAATCGAAGGGAAACAAGATTTTATGTATGTGATATGGAAACCGTATAGTTATATGCGGTATATAAACTTTTTAATAAATAAAAAGGCCAAGACCATTGCCCTAAGGGGGAGGGGGAAGAAGGCGAGGAGGGGACAAGAGGGAAGGGTGCAGAGCGAAGTGGGGAAGGAGGCCAACCAGGGTCAGGGACATAGGCATTGGGGGGGGGGGGGGCAGAGAAAGGGAGACCCAGGTGAGCAGGTCAGAGAAGAGGCAGTAGATTGGCCTTTGCCGGGCGAGTGCTGCTGCGTTCCCTCTCTTCCGCCTCAAACTTGTTGCAGCTATGTATGCATCAGGTGGCGGGCATCACAGCTAAGTCATATATACAGCATCCAGCTAGGAGAAAACACATTGTTACATTTGTTGATAGCAAAAGTGGCAACGTATAGCATTGCAGAAGTAGGTAATGTGAGCACTCGAAGAAGCATATCTCCCTGCTTGGACGGTGGGGAGGCTGAGTGGCATTCGCTTCGACAACTGACATGTGAATAGCCCCCATCCTTGATTGAGATGGGGAAGAGGTGGGGGCAGCTTGAACGGCACGCCCCCAAAGAGAAGAACAATTGCCCAACCTGATATGCTGTGCAATCCATGGACAAGTAATATTCACCTATATGATGGTGTGCAATTGTATCCAAATGTTCATTGTTAATGGTTTTGAAATGTTGGTATTTGCTGTTTGGGTATTTATGCCTGCTTGGGATGTAGTGGGCATTTATGGCTGCAGCCATTTAATAAAAAAACACAATTGTCGAAGAGCAATGGGTTGGTGTTGTACTTTATTGGGTTTCAAAAAGGGATTGGATGATTTCCTGAAGGAAAAGGGGATTGAAGGGTATAGTTAGATAAAAGAACAAGAGGGCACTCGGAAAAGTTGAAAGGGGACAGATTCAAAACGAATGCTAGGAAGTTCTTCTTTACCCAACGAGTGGTGGACTACTGGAATGCGCTTCCAGAGGGCGTAATAGGGCAGAGTACAGTACTGGGGTTTAAGAAAGGATTGGACAATTTCCTGCTGGAAAAGGGGATAGAAGGGTATAAATAGAGGATTACTGCACAGGTCCTGGACCTGTTGTGCCGCCGCGTGAGCGGACTTCTGGGCATGATGGACCTCAGGTCTGACCCAGGAGAGGCATTGCTTATGTTCTTATGTTCTTATGGTTGATATACAGGATATCAGATGATTAGGGAATGAAATGTTTTAGGTAAAGAGATCACTTACAGGTCAGGGACCTGAGGGGGCCGCCACGGGAGCGGACTGCTGGGCATGATGGACCCATGGTCTGACTCAGCAGAGGCGATGCTTATGTGCTTATGTTCTTATGCAGGTTTCCTGGGGGGAAGTAGAAGAAGCAACGAATGCCGAGCGCCAAATTTGCAGTTATGTTATTTTCCTCTAGAGACCTCTGGGAATGCCATCTCACAATCTGGCCAGAAGAATGAATGCTGTGTGGCCCTGTGCATACTTTTAGTCAGATTGAGGGAGGGCAGCTTTCAGAAAAGCAATTTATCCAGGTACTGTATATGACTATACAAACCAAGTCTAGACAGCAAGTTGGAGGGGTAGAAGGAAGGAAGTTAAGCGGTACCAAACTACCAGCCAGTAAATGTTGATTTATCTGTAGGGACCCTGACAATAAGCATAGGTTAATGAAATGCTGAAAAATATATGGCAAAAAACAGGTATGATAAGTCTACTTCTGCTAACAGAACACACTGTTCCTGTCAGTAAGAAAAATCATTTTATAGAAGCCGTCATTACTGTGTAGCTACACTTTGTAAATACTGTAATTTAATGCCATTCACTTTCTGCTATTCATTCTCTCCTGAAGAAATATACCAGAAGCAGGTATGTTGGATTTTAATAATACTAACAGTATCTGGTCTACATCTGTAATATATTTATGTATCTATCTCTTTAGTACCAGTCTTCACATGAATCACAATATCTGTCTGCATTGTTACATGTGTATAGTCTGTCTGTCTGTCTCTTTCTTTGTAATGTATCTTTATCTACCTGTCTCCATACTGCTGTGCCCACAATGTTTGTCTTGAATAAGGGATGCCAATAACCAGTTCGAAAGGCAGACAGAGTAAAAGAGAACAAGACGAAAGAAAAAGAGAGGTAAGAGATAGAAGAGTGGCTTCATAAATAGGTAAAAGAGAATATAATTTAATTTAATGCAAATTTTTATATACATCCCACTGAGGGAACTGCATTTTGTACAAAATAATAAAATCTAGCATTACAAAAAAAAAATCCCAAACAAAATAATCACAGTCCCTAAAACTAAACTGCAATTAAACATCCTAGCACCCTCCCAAACCATCCAATACAATGAAGGCTGTCCCCATATCAACCATCTAAAAGCTATTAGCGTGCAACATATAAATAAAATCACGGTATAAAAAATGAGTATCTCAAGGTATTGTTTGTTCCCAAATTAATCAGTCGCACGAAAATAAACAACATGATTAATAGAGAGATTAAAACCCTGGCAGTCTGGCAGCCCACAAGGTTTCAGCTTCCGCTTTGTGTGGAGAACAAAAGCATTGCTTTCTCACACGCTGTGAGACTGCTGCCACTGTGTACATATTTGTTGATGGCAATGTGCTTGTAGTTGTTGTTTCCATATGGGATAACGGTGTGCTTACATTTCATCTTTCACCTCTATCACGCAGCTAATTTAGGATTAATGTAATGAGTAATTGTTACTTTGCTAGTTTCTTTATTGCAAGCCAAGAAACATCCAGTAAGAGAAAGAGAAAAGCAAACTGGCAGAAAAGACTAACCAGAGAGAATGGACGAGTGAAGAGAGTGGAGGAAATTTAGGATGTCTCTTCATTCCACCATGTTTCTGTTATTCCTATGATATCGAGTTGTTCTCTTCTTGCTAATTCTTCCACCTAAGCACTGAAACCATATTAGTAGCAGTACAGGACTCAGTCCTCAAACACCATGCTAAAGGAGAAGACGTGCTGCTGGGATTCTTGGACTTCTCAGCAGCCTTCAACCTAGTCCAACACACACTGCTAAAATCTAGATGATGGTGTGTAGGCGGGGGCATGGTTGCCTCTGTCTTATAATGTGAAGCACTGGATTGTTTCTCCCCTCGCTGTTCCTTCACACTGAGGGTACCCCATTACACTCACATTTATTATTACTTTATAATTACTCATGCTATACTTGCGTTGTACTCACAGAGGATTTCAGACATTGAGTTACCACTCTCTGAACCTTTTGACTAGTTCTGCATTATTGTTGGTCTCTTTCAAATCTGGATGCAGCAAAGCAGGTCTCAAAGGAAAAGTCATGGAATGTATAGAGTCCTTTCTATCACATAGACTAATGAGAGCAGAATGTAAGGGAAATACAAGCAACTGGAAAGAAACAAACAGGAGTACCACAAGAATCAGCATTATCACCCATGCTATTCAACATCTTCCTCCAACCGCTGGGGAAATTCATCCGAAATCTGGGATAGGAATGCTACATCTATGCACACAACGTGCAACTAATCATCCCACTGAAGACTAAACTGAAGATAAAAACAGGCCTAGTGAAAATATTTAGATGGTTCTAAACAAACTGCCTAGTAGTCATCAAAGAAAAAACAGAACTACTTCTAATCAACAAATGGAATGAAAACAGCTCAAGTTACCAATTAACTCTGAATGGCAATACTATAAAATCATCCATAGAGGGATTAAGAAATCTAGGAGTATGGCTGAATCCAAACCTAGATATGACAATACAAATCCAACGCATCATGAAAAATGCCTATGGAAAACTATATTGGGTTAGAAGACTAAAACCCTGCCTAACCCATCAAGTGATATCCAACGTAATAATATCCCTGGTTCTCCTAATCTTTGGCTACTGCAATGCAATCCTGCTGAGAATTCAAAAGTACACGATCAGCCAGGTCTAAATAGTACAAAATGCAGCGGCAAGAATTTTACTGGGAAAATCGAAGCAGATAAGTGCTACCCCACTACTGAAAGAGTTACACTGGCTCCCGATCGAAAGCAGGGCTAAATTCAAAATCTTGTTGCTGACACACAAAATCATTCATCTTTCATAGAAACACGATGGCAGATAAAGGTCAAATGGCCCATCCAGTCTGTCCATCCGCAATACCTAGCAACCAGACTATACAACCATACACTAACACGCGTCCTGGAATCGAGCCAGGAATACCTACTGGAAATGCCCTCCTACAGAGACATCAAATACAAAAGTGTCAGAACATGAATGTTCTCAGTGATGGCTCCAATGTGGTGGAACTCCCTTCTGAAGGAATTAAAACTAGAAAAGGGCACCAGAAAGTTCAAGAAAGGAATAAAGACCATCCTTTTCAGAGACCACTTTAACTAAGAAATATTCAGGGGGGAGTAGCAACAAGGAGGAAATAATGGCCAAACTTCACTTGGAACACTATAGGACGAAAACAGCAAAAACCTCATATATGCAAAATAAGATGGGTCTTGAAGTCAGAAAGTAGAAAAGAGGAAGGGCAGAATGGGAGAGGAGAAAGGGCATGAAGGAGAAATGAGTGACTGCAAAAGGAACTAGCAGAGAAAGAAGTGGAGAAAATAAAATGAAAAAAAGCTTGTTCCCTTATATATCTCTATCACCCATATTAACATGCAGCAGAAGGACTCATCACTGAGAAAAGACTTTTTTCAAGGAAACCTAATAATGTTCTGCAGGTGAGGGTGTTATCTTGCCTTCTTTTTTTCAAGCAAAGCTAACACTCTGTACATGAAATAAAGGTTATCTTGAAAAATAAGTGCAGCGTTGCGCATACAAAAAAGGCAACCACGTCCACCACAAGGTGCTTCTTCCTGCAATTGCTGGGATGTTCCTCGCTGAGTGAATGAGGGAGAATACATTTTGTTCCTTCTTTTTCTCTCTTTAATTCCTCAGCAACCTAAATTAGCATTCAAATAATGATATGTATTAAAATAGAAAAGTTTCCTTTTCACACTCATACATATTTGCTCGTAACAGGGATATGTGATTAAGTTTTAACACAAATTGAATCGCAACCTTCAAAGGGGGAAACTACATCTGTATCAAAAGACAACATCAAATTAATTTTTCTCTAGGCCTAGGTGTCTCATGTAAAATTTATGTGCCATGGTTTAATTTTCTCTATTGCAAATTTAGAAGGTATTGCCTTGCAAAAAGATGGGGAAGTCTTTTCTTAATTTTGTTTGGCTAGGTTTCCCTCCCCCCCCCCCTTTCAGAGTTGGTTACCCTGAGATTCTATATAGGGCAACATTATGTGCATGCTAGGGAATGCACGGCACACTAATTAGATATTATCTGAACTAATCAGTTTGGAACCTGGGTACTTCCTGGACTTTGTAATTCAGTCTTCATCTAGAGTCTTTCTTAGAAGGTCATGCCCTTTTGAATGCAAACACAGAAATTTCTGAAGAACATAATAGTCAATTTACCAGGCTTACAACTTTAAAATAGCTGTATAATTAGTTTTCATATTATGGTAGTCTTCCTCCTCCTTCTACAAAATATGCTGTCAAGTCACTCTTCCACTGACCTCTGTGGTCTGGGAGGATGTTTACTGCTGGAATAGTAGGGGTACCAAAAGCAATTTGCTGAAAATGCAGATCAGTCCAGAACAAGTGTGTGCAATTGTTAGTGAGCGTTCAGTTCATTAAATTACAGGTCAATATTTAAACACCATGCCATTTCCTTGAAACACAGTTTGTGGTGTTCAAACACATACCAGAATATTCATTACTAGTTGATATCCATATATTGGTGCAGAATATCTTACTATAGCCTTCAATCCATAACCCTACTCCCCACTGCCCACCAACCTAGCCAGCAGATTAACCGTTCCCCTAACTATATTCATGACATCCTGTTTGTCTGTCTTATCAGTTTAGATTGTAAGCTCTTTCAGGCTGGGACTGCCTTCTTTGTGACTCTGTACAGCATTGCACACGTCTGGTAGTGCTATAGAAATAATTAATAGTAGTAGTAGTAGTGGTGATTGCTGCTTAATTCAGCTAATATTAATATTTAACACCATTACCCGGGATTATGCTCTTTTAGTAAAGTGCATTAAGCACTTACGCCACGATCCTATAAATGGAGCCTAAAACATAGGCACAGAAGAATGTGGCACATAGTGCATGACATCATAAGTTAGGTGCCATTTATAGAATCTTGCCTAGTGGCACCTAAATTGGACTTTAGCACTGGTAGGCGTCATAACCTTAGATGCCTCCTATTTATGCCAGGGCTTTAAGAACATAAGAATAGCCTTAATGGATTAGACCAATGGTTCACCTAGTCTAGTATTCCATCTTCACCGAGGCCAATCCAAGTCACAAGTACTTGGCAAAAACTCAGATAGTAGATGCATTCCATGTCATCGATCTAGGGCAAGCAATGGCTTCCCCCATGTCTGTCTCAACAGCAGACTATAGACTTTTCCTTTAGGAACTTGTCCAAATCTTTTTAAAAACTAGCCCTGGGGCACACCACTAGTCACTTTCTCCCAGTCTGAGAACTTCCCATTTATGCCCACTCTCTGCTTTCTGTTTTCCAGCCATTTGCCTATCCACCTTTGTATATCTCCCTCTATTCCATGGCTTTGTAGTTTCCTGAGAAGTCTTTCATGTGGAACCTTGTCGAATGCTTTCTGGAAGTCCAAATATATTATGTCCACCGGCATTCCACTATCAACATACCTCCCTCCAGAGCAGCACCGGGCCAGCAGCATTCTAAACAGGCTGTTTTGTGGCCTTCTCTCGTTGGGGAACTGCCTTTGCTGCCTCACTGATGATGTCATCAGTAACATGGCACACGGAAGGCCCTGACGAGAGAAGGCCACGAAGCAACCTGTTTAGAGTGCTGCCGGCCCAACGCTGCTCTGGATGGAGGTATGTAGGGCTCGCGGTCGGCAGGTTTCGGCTGAGAGGGAAGGTTGGAGGGTCAGCGGAGGTTTGGCGGCGGGGGTAGGTGCTCAAGGATTCTGCTGCACAAGGGATGGGAAGGAAGGAAGGATGAAAGCTTGCCAAGGGTTCTGCTGCACAGGGGGATGGAAGGGAAGGAGGGATAGAAAGATGCTGCAGAGGGAAGGCACAAGTGGATGGATTGAGAGGGGAGGAAAGATGCTGCACATGTGGGGGAGAGAAAGGAAAGAGGAAGAACTGGGGTGAAGATGAGGAAGGGAGAGATGCTCATGTACATTAGTTTTGTACAATAAACCTTACATTTTCATGCTTTGCTACCTTTTAAAGACCAAAACCTTTTATGTTATGACATTTACATTTAATTTATATTAGTTAATACAAACACTCCATCCATCTGCTATTGGTCCGGCCCCTCTGTCAAATTTAAGAACCTGTTGTGGCCCACAAGTCAAAAAATTTGCTCACCCCTGATCTAGCTACATACTATTCTATAACAAAAGGTGCCTAAATTGGATTATGCTCAACTCAGAAGGGGTGTGGCCATTGGAAGAGCATGGATAGGTTATGGGCATTTATACAAATCAGATTAATGATATAAGATTTTCATTCCTATTTGTTTTTGCACACATCCAGGGAAGGTGGGAGAGAGGGGGAGGGGGAATATGTTTCGTATTATATCATTTGATTGGATGTAAGTGCTGTTCATTGTATTAGTTGTTTGTATAATTTTTTGCACTTTTATTCTAATTAAAAATGAATAAAGCATTTGGTTGTTTGCTTGTTTTTTAAATGAATGCAGTGTCACAGAATAGTGGGGAATCCACATCCAATTTGTGTCCGGATTTGCACAAAAAAAGCAGTGAAGGCATCAAAGGTGTTAGGATGATAAAAATGTTTTAATTCCTCAAATAAAGACTTGACACGTACATGTTTTGGCCCTATGGCTTGCATCAGGAGCCTGTGTTAATTTATGGCAATTTTGTTTAACGATGAAAACAAAAACAAAAACTGTGGATACAGATGTTCTGGAGATAATTTATTAAACACTGACATATAAAACCATGAAAATTCAATTTTAAAAGTACAATGATAAAAAATACTGTGATAAAAATCCAACCGGACCCTACACGGTCCGTGTTTCGGCGAACACGCCTTCCTCAGGGGTCCAATGGTTTGCCACCTCACATATAAAGAATTGGACTGAAAACAGTCTTTAAGCATTTTTTTTGCTACTTCAGCTTGTCTGCGGTTTTCTTTGCTCACACGTTTAAAGACAATAGACTGTTTTCAGTCCAATTCTTTATATGTGAGTTTGCAAACCATTGGACCCCTGAGGAAGGCGTGTTCGCCAAAACACAGACCGTGTAGGGTCCAGGTGGATTTTTATCACCATATTTTTTAGCATTGTACTTTTAAAATTGAATTTTCATGGTTTTATATGTCAGTGTTTAATAAATTATCTCCAGAACATCTGTATCCACAGTTTTTGATTTTGTTTCAATCGGTGGATTCTTTTCACTGTGGATCATCGGGTCTCCCCATTTTTCTTCAATTTTGTTTAACAGCACAACATATAGCAGTGGCACCTCACAGCCCAACTTCATATAATGATGTCTGGGTTTTGGTTCCACAGCTTTCTCCAAAACCCTGATGCAGGCCATAGGGCCGAAACACATACATGTTGCGTCTTTCTATTTGAGGAGTTAAAGCATTTTATCGTCCTAGCATCCTGTTTTTTTGTTGTTGTTGTTGCCTGGATTTGCACCAGGTTTCAAAAGGCGTGTTTTCATGTTTGATGGCATTTTTTATAAACAAAGATCTGGAGTGGCAATGGGGGCGACTTTTGCCCTTTCGGTCGCTAATTTATATGTAGCCAAGTTTGAACAGACTTGGTTAGAATGTTCTCCTTTCCAAAGCAGAATTGCTCATTGATTCCGGTATATTGATGACATCTTCATGCTGTGGAGTGGCACGGAACGAGAATTGCATCAGTTCCATGTATGGTTAAATTCTTGTGATAATTGCATTGAATTTACTATGAAGTTTTCACCGTCCTCAGTTGTTTATTTGGACGTTATTGTTATTCAATTGGATGATTCTTTTGCCACGGATTTACATGTTAAACCAACTGACAGAAATACTATTTTAGAGTACACTAGTTGCCATCCGGTTGCGTTAAGGAATAATCTTCCTTTTTCTCAATTCCTCCGAATTAAGAGAAATTGTTCGACAAGGAGTAGGTATAAGATCCAAGCTCAACATTTTTGTGACAAACTAAGCAACCGCGGATATCCGCAGCATGTTTTAAGATCTGCACAGAAACGAGCCAAGTATTATAACCGTGATTTATTGTTAGGAAGCAATAAATCCGGTGCCAGTAAGGATGTGGTTCAAACTTGCGTTGTAAGGTTTACAGCGCATGGAAGTAGTCCGGCTAACATCCTGAAGAAAAATTGGAAGATCATACAAACCTTACCGATTTTTCACGATGTTCCTTTAAGGATCGCTTTCACTCGAGACAAAAATCTAAAAGATATCTTGAGCCCTTCCATGTACCGCACCACCTCATGGGGTTTTTTTCAAGTGTGGTTCATGCAGTATCTGTGCTGTCACCGTACAAGGTTCTACATTTACGAATTCTGTCGACAAGAGGATATATCATATGCAACATTTCATGACGTGCAACTCAGAGTTTGTAGTGTACGCTATTATCTGTCCATGTGCAAAAGTATACATTGGGAAAACAATACGTCCATTTAGGATTAGGATGTGTGAGCATCGATCTAATTTGAAGTTAAAGAAAATCAGTGCCCCCATAGTAGAACATTGTCTTGAATTTAAACATGAATTCTATCAGTTAAGATGTGTGTGCATTGATCATGAAAGTAAACACGAACGGGGAGGTGATCGTCATACTAAACTCTTGCAGAGGGAAGCAAGATGGACATTTCAGCTTAAATCCATGAAACCCGTGGGTTTAAACAGCAATATTGGCTGGCACTCTTTTTTCTAATTTTTTCTAATTGAGTATGTGACGTCATTTTGAGTCCCTTTAAGTACGCATGTGTGGCGTTCTAGAGGCACCGGCACCATTTTTTGATGTGCTAGCAAGTTCAGACTGAATGCAGTGAGTACTACTTCGCGTAAATATTGAGACAATTGTATTTCAGATATATCTAAATGATAGAATGTTGTGCAAGCACTTGTCTTTTTTCTTCTTTTTTTGCTTTTCAGCTATCAAAAAAAATCCCCCGACGAAGCCAATAACCTGGCGAAACGGGTCCCGTCGGGCTCTTATCAGCAATTTAAGATAAGTGCATTATATTACTAATCACAAGTACCGATTACAAGATATGTGTTAAATACACATAATAAAAATTTTTCCCATCGGGCACACGAGGTTTTTAAGACCAATGATAGAGAACCTGTCCTGCTGAGTTACCATTGTCAGAATTTAATATTCTTTATGGTGCAGGCTTCTGAGGTCTTTTCCTCTTGTTGAAAGATCATTGCAATTGCATGTGGAACCTGTGTGTTTTTGTTCTGTTGTCTACATTGTAGAGGTTCCAATCCATTTCAGTTATACAGTAAGCATCTAATACCACCAGCCATGCTAGCTGCTACTGCCTTCTCTTGAGCAGGCGGTAGTTTTTAGCCAGCACGGGGGTTAACGCATGATGAAAAGTCACGTGCATTAACCCCGCTAGCACGGCTTGATAAAAGGAGCCCTTAGTTAGGTGCCTAGGTAGGCTAGGTACACCAATCTAGGCGCCTAACTTTAGGTGTTTTTTTAATAGAATCTGAGCCTTAGGATCAGATTTGATATATGGCATTCAAATTTGATATATGGCATTCAGCACCGATTTATTTAATCACTCTGCGTTTTTCTCTAACAGGCACTTCACACTCTTCTTTGGGTGTGAGGACTTACGCCTTTTGAAACCTGGTGCAAATCCAGGCAACAACAACAAAAAAAAACACAGGATGCTAGGACGATAAAATGCTTTAACTCCTCAAATAGAAAGACGCAACATGTATGTGTTTCGGCCCTATGGCCTGCATCAGGGTTTTGGAGAAAGCTGTGGAACCAAAACCCAGACATCATTATATGAAGTTGGGCTGTGAGGTGCCACTGCTATATGTTGTGCTGTTAAACAAAATTGAAGAAAAATGGGGAGACCCGATGATCCACAGTGAAAAGAATCCACCGATTGAAACAAAATCAAAAACTGTGGATACAGATGTTCTGGAGATAATTTATTAAACACTGACATATAAAACCATGAAAATTCAATTTTAAAAGTACAATGCTAAAAAATATGGTGATAAAAATCCACCTGGACCCTACACGGTCTGTGTTTTGGCGAACACGCCTTCCTCAGTGGTCCAATGGTTTGCAAACTCACATATAAAGAATTGGACTGAAAACAGTCTATTGTCTTTAAACGTGTGAGCAAAGAACACCGCAGACAAGCTGAAGTAGCAAAAAAAATGCTTAAAGACTGTTTTCAGTCCAATTTTTTATATGTGAGGTGGCAAACCATTGGACCCCTGAGGAAGGCGTGTTCGCCGAAACACGGACCGTGTAGGGTCCGGTTGGATTTTTATCACAGTATTTTTTATCATTGTACTTTTAAAATTGAATTTTCATGGTTTTATATGTCAGTGTTTAATAAATTATCTCCAGAACATCTGTATCCACAGTTTTTGTTTTAGTTTTCATCGTTAAACAAAATTGCCATAAATTAACACAGGCTCCTGATGCAAGCCATAGGGCCAAAACATGTACGTGTCAAGTCTTTATTTGAGGAATTAAAACATTTTTATCATCCTAACACCTTTGATGCCTTCACTGCTTTTTTTGTGTAAATCCGGACACAAATTGGATGTGGATTCCCCACTATTCTGTGACACTGCATTCATTTAAAAAACAAGCAAACAACCAAATGCTTTATTCATTTTTAATTAGAATAAAAGTGCAAAAAATTATACAAACAACTAATACAATGAACAGCACTTACATCCAATCAAATGATATAATACGAAACATATTCCCCCTCCCCCTCTCTCCCACCTTCCCTGGATGTGTGCAAAAACAAATAGGAATGAAAATCTTATATCATTAATCTGATTTGTATAAATGCCCATAACCTATCCATGCTCTTCCAATGGCCACACCCCTTCTGAGTTGAGCATAATCCAATTTAGGCACCTTTTGTTATAGAATAGTATGTAGCTAGATCAGGGGTGAGCAAATTTTTTGACTTGTGGGCCACAACAGGTTCTTAAATTTGACAGATGGATGGAGTGTTTGTATTAACTAATATAAATTAAATGTAAATGTCATAACATAAAAGGTTTTGGTCTTTAAAAGGTAGCAAAGCATGAAAATGTAAGGCTTATTGTACAAAACTAATGTACATGATCATCTCTCCCTTCCTCATCTTCACCCCAATTCTTCCTCTTTCCTTTCTCTCCCCCACATGTGCAGCATCTTTCCTCCCCTCTCAATCCATCCACTTGTGCCTTCCCTCTGCAGCATCTTTCTATCCCTCCTTCCCTTCCATCCCCCTGTGCAGCAGAACTTTTGCCCAGCTTCCATCCTTCCCTCCCTCCCATCCCTCATGCAGCAGAACCCTTGGCAAGCTTCCATCCTTCCCTCCCATTCCTCATGCAACAGAACCCTAGCCCAGCTTTCATCCTTCCTTCCTTCCCATCCCTTGTGCAGCAGAATCCTTGAGCACCTACCCCCGCCGCCAAACCTCCACTGACCCTCCAACCTTCCCTCTCAGCCGAAACCTGCCGACCGCGAGCCCTACATACCTCCATCCAGAGCAGCGTTGGGCCGGCAGCACTCTAAACAGGTTGCTTCGTGGCCTTCTCTCGTCAGGGCCTTCCGTGTGCCATGTTACTGATGACATCATCAGTGAGGCAGCAAAGGCAGTTCCCCAATGAGAGAAGGCCACAAAACAGCCTGTTTAGAATGCTGCTGGCCCGGTGCTGCTCTGGAGGGAGGTATGTTGATAGTGGAATGCCGGTGGACATAATATATTTGGACTTCCAGAAAGCATTCGACAAGGCTCCACATGAAAGACTTCTCAGGAAACTACAAAGCCATGGAATAGAGGGAGATATACAAAGGTGGATAGGCAAATGGCTGGAAAACAGAAAGCAGAGAGTGGGCATAAATGGGAAGTTCTCAGACTGGGAGAAAGTGACTAGTAGTGTGCCCCAGGGCTTGGTACTTGGGCCGATCCTATTTAATATTTATATCAATGACCTGGAAGACGGAATATCCAGTGAGATCATTAAGTTTGCAGACGACACAAAGCTATGCCGGGCAATCAAATTGCAGGAGGATAGCGAGGAACTCCAGAGCGACTTGTATCAGTTAGAGAAATGGGCAGAGCAATGGCAGATGAAGTTCAACGTGGAGAAATGCAAAGTAATGCATTTAGGTAGTAAGAATAAGGAACACGAGTATAGAATGTGAGGCGCAACTCTGGGTAAGAGTGAACAAGAAAAGGACCTGGGTGTACTGAAGACATCAGCACAATGGGCGGCAGCGGCAAAGAAAGCAAACAGAATGTTAGCATGATAAAGAAAGGAATCACGAGTAGATCGAGGAAAGTCATAATGCCGCTTTATAGAGCAATGGTCAGACCACACTTGGAATACTGTGTCCAACATTGGTCTCCAAACCTAAAAAAGGATATAAAACTGCTGGAGAGGGTGCAGAGACAAGCAACGAAGCTAATAAGAGGTATGGAGAACTTGGAATATGAGGAATGACTCAAGAAACTGGGACTGTTCTCCCTTGAGAAGAGGAGGCTGCGAGGGGACATGATCGAGATGTTCAAAATACTGAAAGGCATCGATAAAATAGAGCAGGAAAATAAATTATTTACATTGTCCAACGTGACAAGGACAAGAGGACATGGTTTGAAGCTAAGGGGGGACAAGTCTAGGACAAATGTCCGGAAGTTCTGCTTCACGCAGCGAGTGGTAGACGCCTGGAATGCTCTCCCAAAGGAGGTTATTAAGGAATCCACTGTGCTAGGATTCAAAGGCAAATTAGATGCACATCTCCTTACGAGAGGCATAGAGGGATATGGGTGATATGGCACACCCATATGGGGATATGGGTGTGCGGATTGCCAGACTCGATGGACCATGGGTCTGATCCGGAGAAGGCAGTTCTTATGTTCTTATGTAGGGCTCGAGTTCGGCAGGGTTTGGATGGTCGGCAGCCCAGATAAAAAAACTAAACGGGCCGGATATGTCCCATGGGCTGTAGTTTGCCCATGTCTGAGCTAAATCAACACTCAAATCATAATTGATGCCAATTACAAGGGGGTGCTGAAAAGTTCTCAGTCCAACCATGAAGAGAATGACATGGAAATGGTTTAATCAATGATCTGAAACAATGTCAAAACATAAAATTTCATTTTTGGAACTTGGCACTTAACAACAGAGCAAATGTTTTTTTTGTTTTTTTATGGCACACTATAATTTAAATTATAAAATTGCAAAACCAACAAAAAATTAAATTTGAGAGTTATTTTTTTGAAGTTCTTTAAGCTATGCATGGATAATTGTAACAAGGGTGAATCTAAAGTAGACAGAATAGAATAGCTAATCACAGCAATGGATGTGCTTGTTTTTGAGTGCAAATTAACTCAAAATGTGGCTCAACAGTTGAAAGGCAAACACGCATTTCATCATCCACCATCTGCAGTCATTCTCTTTTTTTTTTTTTTTTTTTCATTTCTTTCAGAGCTGGAAATCTAAATTCACAAAGATAAGAAGATCCAAATGGTAACAATGCCTTGATTACTTTGTTGCTCAAGTTAGGATAACTTTTACATACAAAATAAAAATAAAATTACTTGCCATTAATTTTCAAGGACCAATCACATCAAAGCATGATGCTTGTCTGGTCAGTTGTATCTTTACGCACACAGACACTCAACATTGACAGACTTTTGTGTACGTGACATACATGTCATCTATTCTAGTGTATACTTATGAAGATAATTTTTAAAAATAAAGTAAAATTCTGGAATCTCTTGTGCCACACCTAGAATTTCTTCGGGGCACACTACTGTTTGAGAGACACTGAAATAAGATAACACTTTTTTCAACTACAGTGGCAAAATAATGCTCCGAATTTTGGAAGTTAGTTGGTTTCAGCACCCCTTCGTAAGAGCTTGTTGGCTCCAATAATTAGATCTTAGGAGCCTGTTAACTAATTATTCTGGGTACCATTCTGAGATCCATGCCCAATTTTTGTGTCCAAATGTGGGCGATCTTTATAGAATCCAGGGGTATATAATGTATAGTTAACACCTAAAAACCGGCCACCACTTTACCATGTTTTAATTTTTTCTTTTATTTTGTTTAGGTATAAAGCCATATAACCCAAAACAGTATAAAGCCATATAATCCAAAACTGTATAGAACAATATTTTATTTATTTATTTATTTAGATTTCTATCCCATTCTCCCGGGAGCTCAGAACGGGTTACAATTGACATTCACAGTAAATTTACAGGACAAAAAAATTATAGGCTTTCGAAGAAGAGGCAGGTGAGGGCACATAGAGAGAGAAGGGGAGGGGGGAGCAAGGGAAGGGAGGGCAGAGAAGGGGGAGCTACTAAAATATACAGATTGAGGTGTTAGATTCGAACATTAGAGACCCCTTTTGCAAAGCAGTGGTAGTGATGCTGCTGCAGTAAATGCACCAAAACCCATAGGAATTGAATGGGCTTTGGTGCATTTACCGCGGCAACATCGCTACCATGGCTTTGTAAAAGGGGCTCTAGTTGTATTAAACAATCTGTAACAACAGAGGTATTTTATCCCCTTCCAAGATTCTCCCATCCAACCTCCTCTTGACCACATTAATAGGTTTTGTGGTAGTTTGTTTGTTACTGTGTGTTAAACCATATTATTGAATTTTCAGAATTTATTCTTGGAGGCATGGCATGGGCAGAGAGGGGTCATGGAAGCATTAACCAGCTAATATTTACACTTATTAAATGTTTACTGGCTAACAAAATTACCTTCCCCCCCCCACACACACACAACCCTTTTATGAAGCCAGAAAAGATGATCAGCATAGAGTGGTCTGCACTGGGTCTGCAATGATTTTCATTACATTATATTGGATTATGCTGATGAAAATCAAGGGATAGCACCCGTCATCAGCATTTATCCTGAACAAACGAAGCTGCTACTCAGATAAATGCTTTAAAATATTAGGCCCTGAGGCCTGATTCTGCAAACGGGTATCCAAATTATAGGCAGCAGTAGGTGTCCTACAGCAGTCTGGCAGCTAATTGGAATGCATATAAACAAACAAACAAAAAAAACCTCCCGAGGCAGAATGCCTGCACTGTAGGTGTTTATCACAGGTCTAGGTCTCATCCCAAGGCTGAGTATGGGCTTAGTATCGCACGAAAGCAGCCTTGGGTGAGTTTAAGCATCCCTATGCATCTCCCTATGCTGGCCTACATTTCATCTGAAAAGTAGACGAGGCCAGCAGAGTTGATCATGGCACAGGAATCCATGATCAGCTGAGATGGCAGGACTCCACGATGCCACGGCTTTGTGGAGTCCTGCTGGCTCAGCTGATCGGTGGGAAAATACCCCTGCTGAGATCAGCTGAGGTGGCTGTGGCAGATGACTCTCCATCAATGATCCTCAAGATCAGCAGGAAGGATGCCTACTCCCTCTTGCCTGACACCCTCAAACACAGATGCCACCCCTCCCCCTGAGATTGACAAGATAAATGACCACTCCTTCCTGCTGGTGGACCCCCAACACGGAAGCCCTTCTGAGATCAGCAGGAGGGATTTCCACTCCCTCATGCCACCGGCCCCCAATACAAACACCCCCCTGAGATTGGCAGGAGGGATACCCACTCCTTCTTGCCACTAGCCCCCCTGCAGAAATGCCCCCCCCCCCCAAGATTGGTAGGAGGGATACTCACTACCTCCTGCATCTGGTCCACTCAAACTCCCAATACCCCACCCTGACACTCCCTGAAACCCCAATACCCCACCCCACAGCATCCCAAACAGCCCACTACAACACCCCCAACACCCCCACCCCTTGTACCTTTAGATTCGAAGCAAGGCTGGCTGGAGGGATGTCTATTCCCTCTGTTACAAAAATTATTATTAAATGAAGGGAACTCCACCAATAATATATATTTCTCTCTGGCTTAGAGAAACATATATTATAAATAACTATTAATTTGGGGAAAGTTATCTCGCTTGATTAAAACTTAGCTCTGTAACAATAATTAACTCACATATTCAAGAACTAAGACTCAGAACATTTATAAGCAAACTGAAATTTATTTTCTTTTTTAGAGCAAGTATAAAATTAAAATCAAGCAGTTAGAAGCAGTAGGATCGTTAAGCAAAGAATTAATAGTATTAAACAAGACAAATGTTGCTAAAGCAGAAGGATCAGTTTATCTGGATTCACAATGTGCGTAGTCCTTAAAATGGAGAAGAGGCCGCACGGCCTAGTGAAGCAGCATGGTGATCCAAGGAGAAGAAGAGTTGTTGTAGCTTGATCCAGGCTGGTTCCAGAGGGAAAGAGAGCCCTTTCTTCCTTAGAAAGGATTCCACTTCATATTTATAGGGTTGAGAACTGTTCTAAAAATAGAATCCTAGGTCTCTGGTCCCATGATGCATAGCAGCTGTCCCATCCCTGAGGCTGGCAGGTCCCATGATGCATAGCAGCTGTCCCATCCCTGAGGCTGGCAGGGCATCACATCCAATCATAGAGCAGTCTTTCAATTCCCTCTGTTTCTAGGTGATGTCATGATTGAATTACACTGGCTTAAAATGGTGTCCCAATACAGAGTCCTTGCTGAATGTGGTGTGAATCTGTCTTAGTGGTTTAAAATGGAGGATAGGAAGATGAGTTCATCTGATTGAATCTTCTTTGAGTGGCTTAAAATGGTGTGATGAGCTTATATTGTCCTGCAGACTGGAGTAGTCTAGAGATGAATTTGGTGTGAAGGGCTTTTATTGATCTCCATCCCGTTAAAGTTCTGTTTAGCTCTGGTGTCCACCCTGGCCATGTCTTTTGTCTTATCTGAATAGGTGTACTTACACTTTCTGAAGGAGATGGCTCAGTCCTTTCTTTTGTGTTCTATTGAATGGGACATTTAACACCTTTCTGAATAGATGGCTGTGCTGGCTTAAAGACCACATCAGAAATTCACTTTTAAATCCTTCAAATTAATATACATTTAACTTTAAGCAGAATTGTAAAACCATATCATAATAAATGATCATTTGGGTCAGGCAATAATTCAAATTTAAAATTCATAATTTCAGTAACATTAACAATATCATGTTGCATATTTTAACTCCAAGCTGAATTATAAAATCATTTCATGTTGCATCTCTAACCTGCAGGCCCATGTCTTCAAAATTTGGGATGGGGGTCTGTATGGGGGGCTGCTGACAGGAGAGAGTGGTAATCCCTTCTGTCAATCTCAGGGGGCATCCGTGTTGGGGGGCAGTAGGCCTGCCAACCCTCCTGCCAATCTCTGGTGGGTGTCCATGATTGGAAGCCTCTGGAAGGAGGGAGTGGGCATCCCTCCTGCTGATCTTGGGAGGTTCATCCATGTTGGGGAGTGTTATAAAGGAGGGAGTGCGCAGCCCTCCTGCCTTGCGAATGTGGGTGTTGGGGGATCCTCTGCTGCTGCCAGCTCAGCTCATCATGGCAAGGGTATTTTCCCCCTGATCAACTGAGCCGGCAGGACTCCCCAAAGCCACAGTTTTTGGAAGTTCTGCTGGCTTAACTGATTGCGAATTCCCTTGCTATCAGCTGATGGCAAGGAATCCCTCAGCAAAGATAGGCGGCTGAGCCGCCTATCTTTGTGATCAGGCAGGTGTGATTTTGTAACTAGCACCAGTGACATGGGCACTGGCTAGAGTATTTGTATGTGTGTGGGGGGAGGGGGGGTTAAGGCATTTGTTCTTTAAGACACAATTCTGTACAGGTGTGCAATTCTCAGCCACTTCTTATGCGGCCACCAATACCAGTGTCCTATGCAGAATCAGTTAATGTGCATTAAGCTATGAATTAACCATTAACATGCATTAAGGGCCAGATTCTTTAAACAGTGCCTAACCGCACCTAACTTTAGGTGCCAGTTTGCAAGGTTGGTAATCAATGCTAGGCACCGCTTATAGAATCATTCTTAGAAGTGCCTAGGCATGCTTAGGTATTGCTAGGCCTCCTAGAGGTAGGTGCCGGTATATTAGACCAAGTTGTACCTGGCCTAATTTATGGCACCTATCTTGCATGCCTAGCGATGCCTAAGTTTATCATGCCTATTCTCTGCCCCTACCCACAACTACTGTTCAAGTAGGTGTTGGAGGGCACCATGATGTAGACATTGCTAGGTGCTGTGTGCATATCTGTGCTCAATTTTAACTATTACTTTTTTATCAGAATTTATGTATAACAATTTTGATTGATTTTCAAATAGAATACAAACTTACACACTAGGCAAAGCTCGAAACAGAATCAAGTCTCATACAAACTGGAACAATAACCAAGAATAAACAGCAGACACCCCCACCCCGCCCTCCATCTTCATCCAAAACAGGAAGCATCCACAGTGCTAAACAATAAACAACATCCAGAGAGAGGACCACAGCCCAAAAGGTATAGAACTGAAGCAGTGATGCACTACAACCGCCAATCCAATATGAAAAAAAGAAAACCAATATCTCAATGACACATACTAAATTCCCCCCCACCCCCTCCAAGCCCATTCCAAAACATTCCCTCAGCATTAAACTCGGAGAACTTAGGACTCTGCTAGTCCTCCAGGTTACTGTTCCCGAAGTCCCAAAAAACAGGAAGGCAAGCAAACCCCACCCCAGATAGATCAGAAGGGAAAAAAAAATCTCACGCGCCCCCGTCAACCTCCCACCTGCCCACCCACCCAACCGCAATATTAGGATAGTGAATTTAAGACCTCACTGCATGTTAAATCAGAATTTAATTATGTGGTCAATTATTATTATGCCATTTAACCAATTAAAAATAATTTATTGGCACGCCGATTTAGGTTAGGCTTTGCTAGGCGTTCATGATTAAGGCACCTAGTAATGCCTAACTTAGGAGCCGTTCAAAGAATGTAAACCTCAGTGGATTAGTGCAGGTTAAAACTTTCTAATGTTTATGTTGGGGTCTTTATCCACCATCATCTACTCTGTTACCTTCACTGGCTTATTGATTTTCAGCAAGCACACATTAGCAGCAATAGCTGCATGCTTGCCAACCTACATTTGCTCACCTGTCTGTGCCAAACTGTATCATCCATCTTATATCATCCCACCCACAGCTCTCTTCCCACATTAACTTAACTGCATCTGCTCAGGCCCTTAATATAATCAGTGATAAAACAACACCTCATGCTTGTAAAATCCTCCTTATCTAAGACTGTTGCAGGGAAACTCACCCTGCTATAGCACTGATGTGCCACATAGGCGGTTGCTAAATAAACTGAATGCCCTTGGTATGGGCCCTAAAGTGATGGACTTGATCAAAAACTGGTTAAGTGGAAGGAGACAAAGGGTAGTGGTACATGGAGTTTGCTCTGAGGGAAATGATGTTGCTAGTGAAGTGCCACAGGGATCTGTCCCTAGCCGGTTCTTTATAACATCTTTATGAATGATATTGCAGAAGGACTGTCTGGTAAAGCTTGGCATTTTACAGATGATGAGAACAAAAAAAGAAGAAACAAAGCCTCGGACTACTATGAAGAGAACAGCAAAAAGAGCCACTGGAGTGTCGCAGCCAACTAATGGATACAAGTCTTTTATTTCAAAATAAGCCACTAAAATATGTAAAAACAAACAAAGTCCCAACTAGGTATTTAAACATCTCTATCATATCTCCCCTCTCCCGCCTTAACTCCAAAGTCAACGAAACTTGGATCCTAGTCGGGATTTTATTTGTTTTTACATATTTTAGTTTATTTTACAAGACTTGTATCCATTAGTTGGCTGCAACATCTCCAGTTTCTCTTTTTGCTGTTCTCTTCATTTTACCCTCCCAGGTGTCTACCCTATTACAAATCCTGTAATAGAGTAGACACCTGGGAGGGTATGGATAACATGAGGTGGAATCTAGTGAAGCTTGAAGAATGGTCCGGTAATTGGCAAATAAGATTTAATGGTAAAAAAAAAAAAATGCAAGGTCATGCACTTGGGCTGCAAAAATCAGAGAGAATGGTATAGTATAGTGGGTGAAGTAATTCTGTGTTTGAAAGAAGAGTGGGATTTGGGGGTGACTGTTTCTGATTATCTTAAGATAGCAAAACAAAGAATTAATTCAGTCTCTTGGCTATTAGAGCCAAAAAAGCATCCTTTAAAGCAGTGGTTCCCAAACCTGTCCTGGAGGACCCCCAGGCCAGTCGGGTTTTCAAGATAGCCCTAATGAATATGCATGACAGAGATTTGCATATAATGGAGATGCCAGGAATGCAGATCTGCTCCATGCATATTCATTAGGGCTATCTTGAAAACCCGACTGGCCTGGGGGTCCTCCAGGACAGGTTTGGGAACCACTGCTTTAAAGAATGGAAAAAAGGATCCAAATGAAGAGAATAAGAAGAGACATAAGCACCGAAAAGTTAGATGTAAAACATTGATAAAGAAAGCTAAGAAAAAAATTGGTAAAGAGGCAAAAACTCATAGTAACATTTTTTTAAAAGTACATTAGAAGCAGAAAAACTGAAGGGATCCATGGGACCGTTGAATGATCAAGGAGCAAAAGAGAGGTTAAGAGGGAGGTTAAGGCCATAGCAGAGATAGTGATTTAATTATTTGCTTTGATCTTTAAGGAAGAAGATGTAAGAGATCTACCTGAACCATTAATGGTTTTCAAGGGTGATGATGCAGAGGAACTAAAAGAAGTCTCAGTGAATCTGGAAGATGTACTAAGCCAGATTGACAAGTTAAAAAATGATTAATCACCTAGACTGGATGGTATGCATCTCGGTAATGAAAGAACTCAAACATGAAATTTCTGACCTGCTGTTAGAGTTCATTCACTAAAATCATCTGTAGTATCTGGCCAGGTACTAGTGACTGGATTGACCACCGTGAGAACGGGCTACTGGGCTGATCAAGTAAGGCTGTTCTTATATTCTTAAGATTGGAGGGTGGCCAATGATACACCAATTTTTAAAAAGGGTTCCATGGAAAAAATTACAGACTACTAACCCTGACTTCATTGCTGGGTAAAATACTGGAAACAATTATGAGCAACAAATAAAATTGTTGAACATAAAGACAAAGATGATTTAATGGGGCAGAGTCGGCATGGGTTCAGCAAGAGGTCTTGCTTCATCAATTTGCTTGACTTCTTTGAAGGTTTTGTTTTTTAAGTTCATGAAAAGTTTTTATTTGCCTTATTCTAATACAGGGGTCTCAAAGTCCCTCCTTGAGGGCCGCAATCCAGTCAGGTTTTCAGGATTTCCACAATGAATATGCATGAGATCTATGTGCATGCACTGCTTTCAATGCATATTCATTGGAGAAATCCTAAAAACCCGACTGGATTGCGGCCCTCAAGGAGGGACTTTGAGATCCCTGTTCTAATACTACTTATAACTTTGAAGGTGAGAATAAATATGTGGATAAAGATAAGCTGGTTGATGTAGTGTATCTAGATTTTCAGAAAGTTCCTCATGAGAGGCTCCTGAGAAAATCAGAGTCATGGGATAGGTGGCAATGTTCAGTTGTGGATTAGGAAATGGTTATCGGACAGAAATCAGAAGGTAAGGTTAAATGGCCATTTTTTTCAATAGAGAAGGGGAAATAGTGGAGTGTTGCAGGGATCTGTTATGGGACAAGTGCTATGTAACTTACTTATATATTATCTGGAAATTGGACTGATGAAGGAGATGATTAAATTTGTAGATGACACTAAACTGTTCAAAGTTGTTGAAACACATGCAGATTGTAAAAAAAAATTGTGGGCAGATGAAATTTAATGTGGACAAATGCAAAGTGATGCACATTAGGATCCATCTTAGGGTTTAGCCCCCAAGAAGAAGATCTGGGTGTCATTGTAGACAATATGCTGAAACCTTCAGCCAATGTGCCAAAAAAGCAAACACGATACTAGGAATTTTTTTTTATTTTTTTTTTTAAAGAATGGATATCAAAGCTAAGAATGTTATAATGCCTCTGTATCACTCCATGGTGCAACCTAATCTTGAGTATTGTGTTCAGTTTTGGTCATTTTATCTCAAGAAAGGTATAGGAGAACTAGAAAAGTTTCAAAGTTGAGCAACCAAATAGATAAATGGGGCTGGAACTCCTCTCACATGAGGAAAGGCTAAAAAGGTTAGGGATCTTCAGCTTAGATAAAAGATGGATGAGGGGAGATATGATTGAAGTCTACAAAATCTTGAGTGGATTGATTTTTTTTACTCCATCATAAATTATAGATTCTCTGTACAGCACTGCGTGCATCTGGTAGTGCTATAGAAATAATTAATAATAGTAATAGTAGAAACATGATGGTAGATAAAGGCCAAATGGCCCATCTAGTCTGCCCATCCACAGTAACAATTATCTCTTGCCTATCCCAGACCCTTTTCAATTCAGACACAGTCTCTGTCTCCATCACCTCTTCTGGGATACTGTTTCATGCATCTATCACCATTTCTGTAAAAAAAGTATTTCCTTAGATTACTCTGGAGCCTATCACCTCTTAACTTCATCCTATGCACTCTCAGGAAAGATTCTGGAAGACTGGAAAATGGCGAATGTTACGCCGATCTTCAAGAAAGGTTCTAGAGGACAGCCGGGAAACTATAGACCAGTGAGTGTGACTTCAGTACCATGAAAGATGGTAGAGACACTGATAAAGGACCGCATCATTGATCACCTTAACGGATTCAATTTGATGAGGACCAGCCAGCACGGCTTCAGCAAAGGAAGATCCTGCTTGCCAAATTTATTGCACTTCTTAGAGGGAGTAAATAGGCAGATAGACAAAGGTGATCCAGTCGACATCATATATCTAGATTTTCAGAAGGTGTTCAACAAGGTTCCCCATGAATGTCTACTTTGAAAAATTGCGAGCAATGGAATCAAGGGTGAAATAATCACGTGGATTAAAAACTGGTTGGCGGATAGAAAACAGAGAGTAGGGGTAAATGGACAATACTCGGACTGGAAAAGCATCATGAATGGAGTGCCGCAGGGTTCGGTGCTCGGGCCCGTGATCTTCAACATATTTATAAACGACCTAGAAATTGGTACGACGAGCAAGGTGATTAAATTTATGGACGATACAAAGCTATTCAGAGTAGTGAGGACACAGAAGGATTGCGAAGATCTACAATGAGACATAAACACACTCGAGGAATGGTCCACAAAATGGCAAATGAGGTTCAATGTGAATAAGTGCAAGGTGATGTATGTCGGTAACAAAAATCATATGCACAAATACAGGATGTCCGGTGCTGTACTTGGAGAGAGTCCCCCAGGAAAGATACATAGGAGTACTTGTAGACAAGACAATGAAACCATCCGCGCAATCTGCTGCAGTGGCGAAAAGGATGAACAGAATGCTAGGAATGATTAAGAAGGAGATCACAAACAGATCGGAAAAGGTTATCATGCCGCTGTACTGGGCCATGGTAAGCCCCCACCTGGAGTACTGCGTTCAACACTGGTCGCCTTATATGAAAAGGACATAGTACTACTCGAAAGAGCCCAGTGAAGAGCGACAAAAATGGTTAAGGGACTGGAGGAGTTGCCGTACAATGAGAGGCTAGAGAAACTGGGCCTCTTCTCCCTTGAGAAGAGGAGACTGAGAGGGGATATGATCAAAACATTCAAGATATTGAAGGGAATTGACTTAGTAGAGAAAGAGAGATTGTTCACTCTCTCTAAGGTGGAGAGAATGAGAGGACACTCTCTAAAGTTAAAAGGGGATAGACTCTGTACAAATGTAAGGAAGTTCTTCTTCACCCAGAGTGGTAGAAAACTGGAACGCTCTTCCGGAGGCTGTTATAGGGAAAAGCACCCTACAGGAATTCAAGAAAAGTTTAGATAAGTTCCTGCTGGACCAGAATGAACGCAGGTAAGGCTAGACCAGACATGGGCAACTCCGGTCCTCGAGGGCCGGAACCCAATCAGGTTTTCAGGATTTCTCCAATGATGAAAGCAGTGCATGCAAATAGATCTTATGCATATTCATTGGGAAAATCCTGAAAACCCGATTGGATTCCGGCCCTCGAGGAGTTGCCCATGTCTGGGCTAGACTCTAGTATGGCACTGGCCTTTGACCTAAGGGCCGCTGTGTGAGTGGACTGCTGGACATGATGGAGCACTGGTCTGACCCAGTAGCAGAAAATCTTATGTTCTTATGTTCTCTCCTTTCAAATGAAAGAGACTCGACTCATGCAAATTTAAATTACGTAGGTATTTAAACATCTCTATCATATCTCCACTCTCTCGCTTTTCCTCCAAAATATAGAGATTGAGATCTTTAAGTCTGCCCCCATATGCCTTATGATGAAGACCACATACCATTTTAGTAGCCTTCCTCTGTACCGACTCCATCCTTTTTATATATTTTTGAAGGTGTGGCCTCCAGAATTGAACACAATATGCTAAATGAGTTCTCACCAGAGTCTTATATAGGGATATCAATACTTCCTTTTTCCTATTGGCCATACCTCTTCCTATGCACCCTAGTATCCTTCTAGCTTTTGCTACATTCCACACTGCAATCTATGTCATTCAGAATTTTTATTTTGTTTGATTTAATTTGATTTAATTCCCTCTTTAACATTTAGACCAATCCCCCTTCCAATTTATTCTACTCTATCCTTGTGATATAATTTGTTCCTAAGTAACACAGTATCCCATTGATTACCCTCCTTCCACAAGGTGTCTGAGATGCCTATTATATCTATCTCATCATTCAGGCCTAGATTCTCAAAAAAACACTTTAATAAGCAACGTTCTGCTTATTAAATAGCAGCCACTCTAATAGCAAAATTTTAAGAAAGCGAGTCATTCTCTAAAAAACACTCATGTAAATGAGGTTGGCGGAGAGTAGCGAGGACTCTCTAAATTTGTATGTGATAGTTATGGGCACATGCACAGAAAAAAATGCACCCTACAAAAAACCAACAACAACACAACACAACATCAATGGGGGAAGCTAAGAGGTAATAGGATCAGGACTCTAAGGAAATTCATTTTACAGGAAGGGTGATGGATGGAATAGTCTCCCGGTTGATATGGTAGAGACAAAGACTGTCTAAATTCAAGAAAGGGTGGGACAGGCAGGCATTTGAGGCAGGGATTAGAGAATGACATGCCCCATCCCGTGAGTTTTGTCCCTGTCCCTGACCTATCACTGCAAACTCTGTCCTCATCTACACAAGCCTCAAACACTTTAAAATCATAAGTGTTTGAGGCTTGTGCAGATGAGAACAGAGCTTGCAAGAATGGGGCAGGGGCAGTATTCATGGAGTGGGACGGGTATGGAGATAGATCCCAAGGGTGAGGGGACAAATTTTGTTCCCATGTCATTCTCTAATTTGGGATCTTTTAGGAGAGAATGGATGCTGTTCTTATAAGCCATTATTGAGATGCCTTCGGGAAATCCACTGCTTATTACTGGGATAAGCAGCATTAAATCTGTTTTACTATGTGGGATCTAGCTTGGTACTTGGGATCTGGGTTGGCCACTGTTGGAAATAGAATACTGGACTTGATGCACCTTCAGTCTGTCCCAGTATGGTAATTCTTACAGACTATAGTCCATTTGGCCTTTATCTGCTATTGTGTTTCTATGTTTCTAGGCACTGAGGAAATTCACACTGCTGAGAGGGATTGCATGGGAAAGAAGCAAGAGATATGAACAGAGGAGAGAAATTCATATTTGATAAGTCCTGACTGGCTCTGCTGTAAGGGAAGTCATGCAATATTGTCCTTATCTGGCTTTTTGGCATATATGTTGCAAGAAATGCTCATACTGACGGAAATCTGTCAGGAAACTGTTTTTAGCTTCACATTACTCCAAGGGACTACAGTATGAACACTCCGAAATTAAAGCTTAGAGAAGAAAAAAAAAAAGCAAGAGTCTTTATTCTTGTATTTGAGAAATTGCTCTGGGTACTTATTAGCTAGTGAGTCATCTCTTTGAAAGTAGCTAATACCTTAATTTCATATTTCTCTGCTCAAATGGAGAGAGAGGCTTAAACTAAAATGAAACTACATTAATGGTTTCTTAATTATAGCTATCTCGGAGCAATTATCCATTTCCTTTCCAGTTTTAAGTTCTGGCTGATAGAACTCTAAGATGAGAATCGTTACATCAGACCATCTCTAAAAGGTCATGTCAAAGACAATGAAATGGGGCAATTCCTAAAACATGGAAAAAGAGAGTTCATGCGAGAACAGGTGAAGAAGAAATAAAACAAGGGAAAGAGGAAGAATAAGGTATTAGGCTAGCGACGGAAACCTATCTGCCTGACATTCAAAAAGCACTTATCTGTATAGTGGCAGCCATTGTATTGATAAGTGCCCTATCCATGAGTTTTCAGTAGCACTGTTCTCATAGGGCCTCTGATAGTCTTATAAATCAATCTGGCTCAATTCAGATACAGAGAAACTGTAAACTCCAACAAAAGAACTGCCAAACGGAACTTCAAAAGACACAGACAAAAGGGGCAGAAAAGTCAAGAGTTCTGAGCGTGGTTAACCAATGGTTGGTGAACCTGGATGAACCAACACAAAACGTGAATTATTAATACTACATAAGAACATAAGAAATGCCTCCTGTCACAACCCCAGCCTAAAGACTAGGGTTGTGCCAGGTCTATCTACTCCAAATACAAGCCTTACCCTGAAAAGGGCTAACCAGGGTGATAGGCTAAGCTCAGACAAACAGATAGGGTCTGAGTTCCTATCAAACCACCAAGTTACAGAACCCTGGGGAGGGGAAGATGAGAGGGAGAACAGCCTGGAGCGGCAGGAGGTGCCTTACAAAAAAGAACAGCCTAAGAGGCAGGCTCACAGCCCAGCTAAGGCACAACTGCTGGGCCTAATTAAGGCTAATCAGAAAGCTCAGCAGAAGCAACAGGTTGTTCCTCCCCCTCACAGGTTAGGGCGTGTCCAGCTCAGGGCTTTAGAGGCTGTGCTTAGGAAGAACAAGTCAGTCTGCCCTGGGTCAGCCCAGGAAGGAGGCTTGAGTGACTGGGCTCCTAAATCTTCACTGTGTCAGGATGCTTGAGGCATCCACTGTCCCTGAGGCAAACCAGCCAGCCAGCCAAGACGCCATAGAACCTATGGATACTTCCCTGGAACCAGAGGACATACACATGGATCAGAGCTAAGTTGGATTTCCTTGCTGTTTGTTTGCTTTTGGAATCCAGTTTTCTTTTGGGGCTGTCTGGAAGCACAAGGCAAGTGCAGACAGCGTGAGCAGTGCTGGGCTCACTGCTGCAGCTGTGCCTTATTTTGGGGACAGAGAAGAAAGTGTTTATTTTGAACATTTTGACTTTTGCTTTTTGCTATTTTGAGAGGACTTTGTGAATGACTGTGTGAAAGGGGTAGTAGCGTGGGGAGAATCCACGTAAGATCCTCAGGGCGGGATTGTGGGGCCAATTTTTTGGCAAGCTTTAATTAAGTGGATTCTGCTACTCCCCTCCCCCACCAGCTGTTGGTGAAGTTGGTTGGGGAAGGCCTGTTAAAGACCAGGCCTAGGCAGCATGTTCTGGACTGTTTAAAACCATTGGGAATAACCAGGGAAAAGGCTGGGTGTTCCGGTAGCCTTATTTTGCCTTCTTTGATTGTGAGACTGTTAGGGCAAGGCTACAATAGAACCATTTTTGAACTTACCTGCAAGAAAGGTGGGGGCTGTATTTTTTTGTGTATGCCCAAATTTTCTGTTTATGATTGTTTTTGAATTCGTAACCCAAATTGGGACAATTTGCTATTGGAGGGAAATAAAGTTGGACTCAGTTTTATTAGAAGCTTTATTGTTCCTGCCATGTTTTTTGTTTCACTCATAAGAACCAGCAAGACCTTCAACCTCTTTTGAAGGCACGGCAGAACTCGGTCTTTGCTGAGCCCTGGTCGGGAGCCGTTTGCAAATCCCGGCACTGGCAGGCTCACACCCCGCTGGGTCAGACCTGAGGTCCATCGCGCCCAGCAGTCCGCTCACACGGCAGCCCAACAGGTCCAGGACCTGTGCAGTAAATTTCTATCTATACCCCTCTATCCCCTTTTCCAGCAGGAATTTGTCCAATCCTTTCTTAAACCCCAGTACCGTTCTCTGCCCTATAACGTCCTCTGGAATTGCATTCCAGGAGTCCACCACACGTTGTGTAAAGAAGAACTTCCTAGCATTTGTTTTGAATTTGTCCCCTTTCAACTTTTCCGAATGCCCTCTTGTTTTTTTATTTTCTGAAAGTTTGAAGAATCTGTCCCTCTCTACTCTCTCTATGCCCTTCATGATCTTGTAAATCTCTATCATATCCCCTCTTAATCTTCTCTTTTCCAGGGAAAAGAGTCCCAGTTTTTCCAATCTCTCAGTGTATGAAAGGCTTTCCATCCGCTTAATCAGTCGTGTCACTCTCCTCTGAACTCTCTCAAGTAACGCCATATCCTTCTTAAGGTACGGTATCCAATACTGGACGCAGTACTCAAGATGTGGACGCACCATTGCCCGATACAGCAGCAGGATAACTTCTTTCGTTCTGGTTGTAATACCCTTCTTGATTATACCTAGCATTCTATTTGCTCTCTTAGCAGCACCTGCGCACTGTGCCGTCGGCTTCATTGTCATGTCCACCATCACTCCCAAGTCCCTTTCTTGGGTACTCTCAGTCAATAACTTCCCTCCCATTGTATAATTATACCTCGGGTTTTTGCTTCCCACATGCAATACTTTACACTTCTCAACATTGAATTTCATCCTCCATCTCTCTACCCATTCCCCTAGTTTGTCCAAGTCTCTTTGCAATTCTTTGCAGTCCTCCTTTGTCCGAGCTCCACTAAATAGTTTGGTGTCATCTGCAAATTTTATTATCTCACACTTCGTCCCTGTTTCAAGATCATTTATGAATATGTTAAAAAGCAGCGGCCCGAGCACCGAGCCCTGCGGAACACCACTCGTGACCTTTCTCCAGTCTGAGTAGTGGCCCTTCACCCCTACCCTCTGTTTCCTACCTTCTAACCAGTTTCTGATCCATATATGTACGTCTCCGTCCACCCCATGGTTCCTCAGTTTCCGGAGTAGACGTTCATGAGGCACCTTGTCAAAGGCTTTCTGGAAATCTAGGTATATGATGTCTATGGGTTCTCCTCTGTCCATCTGTTTGTTAATTCCTTCGAAGAAGTGCAATAAGTTAGTCAGGCACGATCTCCCCCTGCAGAAACCATGTTGGCTGGTTATCAGAAGTTCGTTTCTTTCAAAATGTTCATCGATGTTTTCTTTTATCAGTGCTTCCGCCATTTTCCCCGGAACCGAGGTCAGACTCACCGGTCTGTAGTTTCCCGGGTCCCCTCTTGATCCCTTTTTAAAGATGGGCGTAACATTGGCTATCTTCCAATCCTCTGAAATCACACCTGCTTTCAGAGATAGGTTGCAAATTTGCTGCAGTAGTTCCGCTATTTCCTCCTTTAGTTCCTTCAGAACCCTTGGATGGATTCCATCCGGACCCGGTGATTTGTCAGTTTTTAGTTTTTCTATCTGCCTGCGCACATCATCAAGGCTCACTTCCATGGATGTTAACTTTTGTGCTTGATTTCCATTGAAGATTTGTTCAGGTTCCGGTATGTTGGTTGTGTCTTCGCTTGTAAATACAGATGAAAAGAACATGTTAAGTCTTTCTGCGACCTCTTTCTCTTCCTTCACCGCTCCCTTCCGGTCTCCGTCGTCCAGTGGTCCCACCTCCTCCCTAGCCGGCTGTTTCCCTTTAATATATCTAAAGAACGGCTTGAAATTTCGTGCTTCCCTGGCTAACCTCTCTTCATACTCTTTTTTGGCTTTTCGAACCACACAGTGACATTCTTTTTGATACTTTCTGTGATCTTTCCAGTTTCCCTCAGATTTGTCCTTTTTCCATTTTCTGAATGAGTTTTTCTTATTGCCTATCGCTTCCTTCACTATTTTAGTTATCCACGCCGGGTCTTTTGTTCGACTCTTGTTGCACCCTTTTCTGAATCTGGGGATATATAGATTTTGCGCCTCGCTCACCGTGTCCTTGAAAAAGGACCAGGCATGTTCTACCGTCTGCCATTTTCTGGAAGTGTTCCTAAGTTTCTTCTTTACCATTCCCCTCATTGCTTCGTAGTTGCCCTTCCTGAAGTTTAAAGTTGTTGCTATGGTTCTCTTTCCTTTCAGTATTCCTATTTCCACCTTGAACTTGATCATATTATGATCGCCGTTTCCCAACGGTCCCACTACTTCCACTTCCTTTGCAGGTCCCTTTAGCCCATTTAGGATTAGATCCAGAGTGGCATTTCCTCTCGTCGGTTCTCTAACAAGCTGCTCCATGAAGCAATCTTGTACAGCCTCCAGAAAGTCTGCCTCCCTAGCGCATCTTGAGCTTCCAAAACTCCAGTCTATCCCAGGGTAGTTGAAGTCTCCCATAATAACTGTGTTACCGCTTTTGCATTCTCGCTTCATCTCGGCTTCCATTTCTTCATCGATTTCTCCAGTTTGTCCGGGTGGACGATAGTATAGACCTATCTTTATTTCAGGCCCTTTCCTTCCTGGTATTTTAACCCATAGCTATTCTAGCTTGTTGGCCGTCTCTGCTGTGTCCATTCTTGTCGATTGTATGCTTTCTTTTATGTATAGTGCTATTCCACCGCCTTTCAGTCCTAATCTGTCTTGGCGATAGAGTTTGTACCCCGGCAGTGCTGTATCCCATCTGCTTTCCTCATTCCACCATGTTTCAGAGATTCCAATGATGTCTATGTTCTCTGCAATGGCCATGGCTTCTAATTCTCCCATTTTGTTTCTTAGGCTCCTTGCATTAGTATATATGCAGTTTAGCTCCTGGAATTTTGTTGCCTTCATTTCCTTTCCCTGTGCTTCGGTCTTTAGATTCTTCTCTTTGGCTACGATCTTTCTAATCTCCTCTCCTTTGTTAGTTGACTCCTGTAATTTGTCCCTTGTTTCATCCCAGCCTTTTTTCTCCTTAGTATCTTCACGAGATACCTTTTTCCGAATCATCGACGCTTGGTCGACTGTCGGCTTTCCCCTTCTTCTTAGTTTAAAGCCTGTTCTATTCCTCTCTTGACGTTGTTTGCTAGAAGTCTAGTTCCCGATGCGCTCAGGTGCAGTCCATCTCTCCTGTAGAGCTTGCTCTTGCCCCAGAACGTCATCCAGTTCCTCACGAAGTGGAATCCTTCTTCCTCACACCATCTCCTCATCCACACATTTATTGATTGTAGTTCCTCTTGCCTTTTCACATCTGCCCTCAGTACCGGTAGGATCTCTGAGAAAGCTATCTTCTGGGTCCTCATCTTCAGCTTCCTTCCCAGAATCTTGAACTGTTCTATCAGTGTGTTTCTTCTGTAGTCTCTCCTGCTGACATCATTAGTCCCGATTTGGATCATTACTGTAGTCTCTTCTGTCTCCGCTCCTTCCAGGATCTTTCCAATTTTGTCCACGATGTCCTTGGCTCTCGCTCCCGGGAGGCAGGTCACCAGTCGGTCCTCTCTCCCTCCTGCTATATGGCTGTCCACATGCCTCAGGATCGAGTCCCCCACTAGGATCGCTGACTTTCCCTTCTTCAATGTTTGCTTCGGTCTCAGGTCGATGTCCTCGGTGTGCTTCTCTGTGGTCTTCTTTGTGGGGTGTCTTCTTTGTGGTCTTTTGTTTCTTGCTCTCCCTTCGATGTTGGTGTAACTTCTTCCTTCATCTGAAGTTCGTTCTCTTCCACCCTCCTCTTGTATGCTTCCTCAATGAATTTCTCGAGTTCCCTGACTTCCTCCTCTATGTGCCTCTCACTCATGAAGTCTTCAGTTGTCCTGATTGGGTCCTCCGTGGTGTAAAGTCCTTCTAGCTCCTGCATCTTGTCCTCTAGTCGCTTGACTTCCTTCTTCAAGTTTTCCAGTTCCTGACACCGACCGCATACATACGACTGTCTCCCCGAGGGGAGGTAGTCATACATATGACAGCCGGTGCAGAACACTGGAAAGCTCATCTTCTGGTTTCCCTCTGCTTCCATAGTCGTTCCTACGTTAAGATAACACTTAAGACTACGTGTTCCTTGTGTGCCTGCTTCCTTCTGCGCCTTCTTCTTGTGTGTGCTGTCTTCGCTCTACCTTACTATACTTTGTTTGTGTGTTTGTTCCTTGTGAGCCTGCTTCTTTCTGCACCTGCTTCGTGCCTTACTGCCTACTTCTTGTGTGTGCTGTGTTTGTTCTACCTTACCTTACTGTTGCTTGTGTGTGTTCATTCCTTCTGCGCCTGCTTCTTCCGTACCCTTCAGTCTTTCCCTGGTGCTCCTGGGTGTAGTAACTTGACCCTTCTTGAGGCCCTTCGCAAAGGCGCTCTCACTAAGGCGAGCGCCTTTGCCAGGTGCCGAACGGCCGCACTGGCTCCTCCCCTTTAAGGGGGAGTCCGGCGCTGCCTGTGACGCTTGGGGGGGGCGGAGCGAATTCTCGCCGCTTCCCTGAGCCTGCTCTCCTCCTAGCTACTGCCTGCTTGCTTTCTTTGGTGCTCGGCACCGATGCTGCCTGTCTCCTCTCAGAGCAGTGAACTTAAGCTACCTGCTCCTCTTCTATCCTCTCTCTTCGGGTATCCTCTGCATGAGAGGCCAGCGAAGGGAGAAAATCTCCAGCGCTTAAACAACACGACAAAGGTGAACAAAACCTAGGCCTGCACACCATCATGGGATACCTCACATGTGCTAAACAAAATAGTGAAAAAGCCACAGTGAGAACTAATAATCAAACAGGTGAAATCAACCATCAAAACCACTCTGAGAACCCCCCCAGCCAACTCCCCCAAAAACCCTACACTTAGCTGAAAAAATATGTTCGTAGATGTAGCTGACCAGGGAGATGACACAATCATCCAGACACCCCTGGAAGCTTACCTGTACCTTAGAGGGAACACTGGAGGGACAGTTGGCCCTTTTGTCATCTGCGAGCAGAGTAAGCACCAAGAATCTTAAAATCTATAAGTTCTGAGTTACATACAAATCTGGCTTAAGAATAGTTTTAAAAACATAACTCATTCTTAACCCGGGGACTGGCTGTAGTTACAAAACTAGTGTTTGTAAAACAGACTCTGAGAGCAGGAAGGGAACAAAAAAAGCCTCAAAGCTTCAAAGCTCCCATAGCACATAAGAATCAGTTGTCAATATAGTGCTATTGCACATAGGAGTCCCAGTACTATCAGTCTTCTCAAAAAGGCATCAGGAAAATCCAAAACAAAACACAGAAATGAAGAAAAAAGTCTGTTCCAGAAACCCCCCCCCCCCCATGCTTAACATATGCTCCCATCCAATCCAAAGAGAACACAAATTAAACTCAAAACTCATAACCCACATTTGAAAATGTAGCATCACAGAACTCAAAGGCGCTTAACTTGAAATTTAGCTTAGAATGTTAGGGACCCCAGCAAAACCACCCGCGTTGCTCAACTCTTCAGTTCTAAACAGGAACACTTTCTCATCAATTGTGCACTAGACAGAGGAAGTCTTCTGCAACCTCTAGATCAGTGGTCTCAAACTTAAAAACCTTTTCCAGGGCCACATTTTGGATTTATAGGTACTTGGAGGGCCTAAGAAAAAATAGTTAATGTCTTATTAAAGAAATGACAATTTTGCATGAGGTAAAACTCTTTATAGTTTATAAATCTTTCCTTTTGGCTAAGTCTTAATAATAATATTGTAATTTATAGCTAAATAGACATATGATCAAGAAACTGTTTTATTTTACTTTTGTGATTATGATAAATATACTGAGGGCCTCAAAATATTACCTGGCAAGCCCCCGGGCCGCGAGTTTGAGACAACTGCTCTAGAACAATCCAGATAGTGCCAGGTTAGATCAAAGATGGCGCAAGGGCTTTCCACCAATCTCTGTGGACTTGGTGATATTCAGCCGTTATCTGGATAATCATTTGGATATACTGAGGACAACAAAAAACTTGTCCTAACAAAGTGCATAATTATATGGATAACAATTAAGAATTGTAGAGCCACTGTCCACATATACGTATTTGCTGTTTCTCGCTATCCAGATGGTGACATTGAATATATGGAATAGATTTTAATAAAAGTTTAACTGTGGTGTTTGAATATTGACTCAAAACAAAACAGGGGAAACAAAACCACAAACTCAAAGCACAAAAACAGAGTGGAATTGTCCCAATCAGAATGGTGAGCACCAAAAAAGTGTCCTTCAAATCATCTGATAAATACAAATGCATTTATTCATCTTGTGAATCTTCAACTAGTATGTTTAAAAACCGTACAAATATGCACAAACCCTGTAAACACAGCAGCTGAATTATTAGAGACGAAAAATGAGAACAATAATTTTTACAAAGCTGTGACAAAAAAATGGCTTTAGTGTGCAAGAAAGAACCCTTATTAGTGTGCCTTAGTGAAAGGACCCCTTAATTACAAGTCTTCATAAATTCAATAAACACTTTTATACAATAGGGAAAGTGGAGTGAGGGAAAATGAAGGGAGGCCATGCCACACCTGCCAGTGAAAGAAGCTAATGATGGGAAATATTCAGTATCAAACTGTTGTGTGTGGAGAGGGGCATTAACCAACACTGAGTGAACACCTGGGAGAAATAGAAGGTCTTAAGGAAATATCTGGGGCCCTTGTACTAAGCTGTATTAGTTACTAATACACACCTAACACAGAAAAATGACCCAAAACAGAAGCGGAGGAGTAGCTTAATGACTTGTGGAGTAAGCACCATTCTTGGGAAATAGGGCTTGACTCCCACTATAGCTCCTTGTGAACCTAGGCAAGTCACCTGATTGTGAGCCCATTAGAGACAGAAAAATTACATCCATATAATAAATGCACAAAGTCATGGCCAAAAGTTTGCAACCAAGCAGTTTTCAACTGTACCACAGTGGATAGGTGATTACTAATACTGTTTTGGACTACTTTGGGTTTACTTATTTGGAGCTAAATATTTCATTTTTTAAATAGTCTCAATCTTATTAATAAATCTTGCTCTGAAGGTAATAATTTGGCAGGTTTTTTTTCATAAATACATATGGAATTTTGCAATACTGTGTGAAAAGTACATATGTGTCACCTTATAATATTCTTATTTGTATATTTGTTGGTACAATCAAACTTTTGTTTGTCAGTGTAAGAATACATAGCGGTCATAACTGTGAGTGATAATCATAGAGGTTTAATGATCTCATAGATCACTGTATCAGTGTTGCCGATTAACTTGACTGTTGCAAAGAATTAGATCCATTAAAATTTGATGCTGAGTAAAAACAAAAAAAACCCCACAACTGTTATGTTAAAGAAACAAACTGAATATACATTATTTTGTTTTCAAGGTGCTACAAAATGAAAAACTAACGCATCTATACAATGTCTACTTTTTAAGCAGTTTACCTGTATACAGGTACTTATTTTGTATCTGGAGCAATGGAGGATTAGGTGACTTGCCCACAGTCATGAGGTGCAGTTCTGGAATTTCATCCCACAATCTCTAGATGACGGGGCAGCAGCTCTGCCTCTAGACCACTCCCCACCTCCCTTTTGGTTTGCTTCAGGTTTTTGCTTGTATACAGCAGAATGGAACACAGGAAAAAGCTTACCCCCAAAGAAACTAGCACAGAAAAGAAAAGATACCATTAAGAGAAATTTCAAAAAAAAGCTGAAAGTTTTTCATTCAACTGTCATAGTAACATTCAGGCAAAATGAAGAACGGAACAGTTTTCAGTCTCGGGCACGCTCAGATTGATCAAGAGCTATGGATGTACACATGGACAACAAAATCATATAAGGTAGCTAAATATTCCCCAAGAGCATCATGAAATTTTATCAGAGCCAGAATTACAGGTAGTCCACTGAAGAAACCAAGCAACAGGACGATACACAAGAGATTATTCAATGCTGGACTTTGACCTTATTGCCCTGCTTGAAAGCCACAGGCAGCTGATCAATGGGAGTGAATTATGTTGGCAGATGGAAGCACTTTCACTCAGGTCTACAGCTTCTGTAGATATGCAAGGGGACCTTAAATTCAGAGACATAACCTGAGGTATGTTCTACCCACAGTAAAATGTGCACTTAAGGGCAAATTCTATAAGAAGATTGCAAAAATTGGATAGTTCTTTGTCTAATAGATGTTGGCACTGCCATCTAGAAGCAGGAACTTTAGATCATTTGCTTGCCTAGCCTGGGCCAATCAGGTCTTAGGCTTAGTGGGAATGGGCGGACCCGCTATGCCTAAGGCCTGATTGGTCCAGGCTTCTAGAACCTGGGCCAATCAGGCCTTAGATTTAATGGGGATGGTCCGGGAAGGGGCGGGCCCGTCTCATTTCCATAAGGCAGGCCCGTCGACTGGACGGCAGCAAGACCTGTCCAGCCGACCAACATGTAAAGGTTAGTTGGGGGGGGTCATCGGGCTTTCCGGCAGGAGGACTGGGCATCCTCCTGCCTGCGATTACCAGTTTGGGGGGGGAGAGGGGTTCAAGAGGGATTCCGGCAGGAGGAATGGGCATCCTCCTATCGGCGATGGGACAGGCGGCTGCGACTGCGGCCGCTATACTTATTGCAGCAGGGAGATCCCTTGCTGCCATAAGTATAGCGGCCGCGTCGACTTACAATGTAGACCAGCATTTTGCTGGCCTACATTTTAAGCGTCTCTTCCTCTACTAGGGAGACGCGTAGGGCAGCCTAGGTTTGCCTAAGGCCCTTAGGCGAGCTTAGGCGTCTTGCGGGTCTCCCTAGACTCCCGGAGGCACCTTCAATATAGGCGGCCTGCCTGGGGAGCATTTTTTAAAAAAACGTGCATCCCGATTGACTGATTAGACAGCTGTAGGATGCCTACAGCTGCCTAAAATCGGGACGCACTTTGGAGAATCAGGCCCTTAATGTAATTTTGAAAATGAATAAAGAATAAAAAAAAAAAAAAAAAAGTGCCCAAAAGTTAGGCGCCGATATAGGCACTATTCAGCGCGATTCAAGTAAAATTGGGTGCTGTTTAGTGAATCACGCTGAGCGGCACCTATTTTGGAGGTGCCCAATAAATAGGCCAGCTCTAGGCACCACTAAAAGTTAGGCGCCCATGAGAACTCTTAAGCACGCTTAAGAGCAGTGATTCTGTAAGAAGGCGTCTAACACATAGCCACGCCAACGCCTAACGTTCATAGCAACTAATTTTTTGAAGGCCGCCTAAATTTTTAGAGGCGCCTTGTTACAGAATCATGCTTTCTTGATAGGCGCCTATGTTTCAATCAGTGCTGATTAAAAAGTTTAACTGAGCTTGTTATTCAATTTAGATAGGCGACTATCTAGGTGGGCGCCTCTGAAATAGGTGCCTAACTTTAGCCGCTGGTTACAGAACTTGGGCCTTAAAGTTTTGGGTGCAATATTAAATTCTGGTCAAGCAGGGCTGTGAATTGTGCTGAAGAATACCACAATCAGCATAACTATTTATTTCAATGTTTTGAAGGAGAAACTGCCAAACGTTATGCTAATTTACAATATAACCCATTTCCAACACAATGGTTCACCGTGTCATTGAACAAAAGCTGCTAAGGCAGGCTGGTTCATGAATACTGTAGTAGAACTTTGGCCTAGCTTTCACCACAGTAGAAATAACCTCCTACAATATGAGCCATAATAGGAGTATAGCAAAGCATCCTCCTGGAGAACTAACCAGGGCTGCAATACTCATTTTTGAAATAGTAAGCATTGTTGTTGGATTTTCTTGTGACATGACTTATGGTTCTTGTTAAGGTATTGGCTGCATTTTCAATAAAAATTATTTCAAAAAAAAAATGTGAACATTAATGAAAATGTATGGACTGTGAAGAAACTGGAAGTGGCCATACACAATACAACATCTGCCACATACCTTATGCACTAGACCAAAGATGTTTGGACTCAGGAGATAACTCCAGAAGTTTCCGGAAAAACTGGCCAGATTAATATTAGAATGCATACAGACAGTTTTTAAGAACAAAGGACATCAGGGTAAATACTGATATATAGCAAACAATGGCTTTCGATACTAAATGCAATATAGATAATTTGTGACTTTAAAATCTGATTTATTTCTTGTGTATATTGTTAAATATCAGTCATACATAATGAAAATGGTAGTAGTTGCAAATTTTTAGCCATGACTATAACCATGCCAATTTACTTGCACTGTGCACGCCACCCAGAAGTGACATCAGTGGGAGAGCCAACGGGGTCGTAAAGAGCACATAGTTGATCGCCGTGAACAACAACTTCAACTAGAGGTATGGGGAAAGTGAAGGGGGCGCCCGAGGGGAGGTGAGGAATGGGAAGAGGCGGGGGGAGGGTGAAGAGGAAGACAGGTGCTGGAGCCCCCACTAAAATGGCGCCCAGGATGGACCGCCCCCCTCACCCTTTCTTACTACACCACTGAAACCATGCAAGTGATCTTAAATTGAACTCTTTTTTTTCATTGGTAGTCAGTGTAGATCTGCTAGCAATGTACTAGCTTTTTCAAATCTGCTTACTCGAAAGGCAAATCTAGCCACTGTATTTTGTATCCTCTTAAATTCTTTTTCAGTAATGCCTTAATATAAGGAGTTACAGTAATCTAAGTATGGGAGTAATACTGCTTGCACAACTATTCTGAAGCCGGTCTGATTTAAGAAGGATCTTATTGCTTTTAATTGCCTGAGTCTGAAGAAGAATTTCTTAACCAAGGGGTCAATCTGGGTTTCGAAGCTGAGATTGGAAATCGGAATGACAGCTAATATCTTTGAAGTTTTCTCGATCTTTAGCTTTTCTCCTGTCACCAGCACTAGATTTGTGTTTGGCAGTGCACAATAGTCACCAAACCAGCGAATTTTCGTCTTTAGTTTGTTGCGTTTGAGGAAGTTTTTCTGTGTCCACATACCCAGAACTTCAATAATGCCTCTTAAGTATTGGAGGGTATCATCGAAAGATTCTTTGACTGGGCCTAGGAGGAAGATATCGTATGCGTATGAGAATGTGTGGACATTGGGAAAGGAGAATCTGTTGCCTAAGGCTCTCAAGTACACATTAAATAAGGAAGGGGAGAGTGCCACAAGTAGCATTACTACTACTATTTATCACTTATGTAGCACTGAAAGGTATACACAGCACTTAACATTTTGACATTTAATTCAAGCTTGAGGTTTCCTATGTCCTTTTCTTCCTTCATATGTTCTGCTGCATATAAATTCTGTGAACCATTTTAGCACTGCTCCATGTAGACCTAATTCATTAAGCTTCAGCAGTAGCAGAGAGTGGATGACCATGGCAAATGCAGCCAAAATATCGAACTGAAGCAATACTGTCTGTTGACAATCTTAGATATAGGGATCAGAGCAATGGCCAATAATATTTTTTTGAATAAGTGCCCTTTTTGAAGCATATGTTGGCAAAGCCTGTTAACCATGAAGGAAAATCAGGGGGAGAGTGGTCTAACAGATTGGCAGGGCAGACATCTAAGCAACAATTTTTTTTTTTTAAAGATCTCTTCAGTAAGATTGATATTTCTTGTGAGGTGACAGCAGAGAATTCCTCCGAACATCAGTCTGCTGGTATTCCTTCTTTTTCACTGTCGTATAGGGGATTTAATTCAATGCCGTATTCCAAGGAATGTGTAAATGACTATCCTAATCTTTTCCTGAAACTAATTTACTAGGCTAGTCTCATCAGGCTGTTGCAATATACATTTGGTAATAATATCTTTGGTGGATATTAATGAATTGAAGATCCTGAAAAGGCACTTGGAGGAATTTCTTGATTTTTGAATCAGATTATCATAATATAGTTTCTTAGCCTCCACTATTGTCAACTTATATCATTTTATTTCTCTTCTCCCGATGATATATTGCTCCTGCTTTTGTTGTTTCCTCCCATATTCTCTCCAGCTTTCTGATTGTTGTTCTAATGTCTAATAGTGTATCTGAGAAGCATGGGTTTTGTTTCTGTTTTAATTTAACAATTTTGGTTGGGACAATCTCATTCAGGACTGACATTGTGAGTTCCCGTGAAGAGGTTAAGACCTTGCCTATATCTTTGCCCATGGGTTCTAGCTTATCCATAATCCAGTTCCAGGATACCTGCAATGGTATCTTATTATGTTTTTTTTTTTTTCACAATTGCTTCTTCAATGGTTGTTCATAAATTTGTTATAGGTAATTACAGATAGAAATTCAATAAATAATGATCGGACCAGATAACAGGTTCCCACATAACATAGTCAATCAAGGGGAAGTTAAGACCTTTAGATATACTTGAGGTGAAGTCCAGACAGTGACCATCTTTGTGTGTTGGGTCATTTGGGTGAGTAGTACAATTGAATTGTTCCAGTAAGTTTTTAAAGGAACAGACTTTGGGATCAGTGAGCATATCCAGGTGTAGATTTATGCCACCTAGAATTATCAGATTGGTAAAGGTTGTGGCGCAATGGGAGATTAGGTTGAGCAGTTGATCCTCTACTACATTGCAGTTACAGCTCACGGGACCAGGATGCAGTGTCAGAAGGGAGCTGAGGCCGGTGCAAGCAGCAGGTGGAAGATACTGTTTACGCCGGCAAATATTTCAAGAGGTATGCAGGGGTGGGGCACAGGGTATGGTGGGGAAGAGTAAGGGGCACACACTGCAGCAAAGCTGGACACCACTGCTCTGGGTGCCAACCTCCCTCGCCATGCCACTGACCATCCTTACTTTTATTTCCCTTGCCTGTACCCAACCCACATTTAAAAGATCTTGTAAATTCAAGTCAAACAAAACACATCCTACAATTTGTTACAAATTTAAAACAAAATAGGCATAACTGTTAATCATGCAAGAAAATCTTTATTTATTAACATGGATTGTGGAAAAACAATCTTTTCAAACTCTGTAACGCTAATAAATCATCTAGAGAACTGAAGCTCAGTTCTATTCTCAATTTCTCGATTGTTCATCCTGAAACTGAAAAGAACGTTCTGATGATGTCCTGTTGGCAATTCCAAGCAAGAAGTGGGCAACATGTGTTGGCTTAGGCCAAACATGGGACCTCTGTTGCTAAGTAGGTAGTAAGAGACAAGCAGAATTCTTTGTCCATGCTCAATGTGTACTGTATATCCACTTTGATCTTAAAAGCTGTTTCATGAATAAGTCTAAAAAAATGCCTCCAACTCTTTTCATTTTGGATGTTTTGTTGGTGTTTTGGCAATTGGTTACGCTTTGACTGCAGCTTAATCTACTGTTAGTTTTCACAGTCTGTTTAGGCACTATCCCCACCTTTCTTTTTAACAATTTTGTAAGCAATATTACTGAGAATCAACTTCAGTTTTTGATGGCTGGAGTCCATGAGAGAGCATGAGATTAAGATTATGACCTGTGCAATCTATCCAGACTTTATCTCAAAATGCTGCTTTCATATTAGCTGTATTATCAGTCACATAGATCAGTGGTTCCCAACCCTGTCCTGGAGGACCACCAGCCAGTCAGATTTTAAGGATAGCCCTAATAAATATGCATAAGAGAGGTTTGCATATCATGGAAGTGGCAGGCATGCAAATCTGTTCCATGTATATTCATTAGGTCTATCCTGAAAACCTGACTCGCTGGTGATCCTCCAGGACAGGGTTGGGAACCACTGACAGATGATACTAGCTTAGTGGAGATTATACTCTACCAAAATGCTTGATAGAAGGCTGCAAGCAGTGTGACGGCATCATACCCATCCTGCAAAAACTACACTGGCTACTAGTATCTTATAGGGCTAAATTTAAAACTCCTTGTTAATTTTCAAGGTCCTCAGACAAAATGGGCTATAATACTTAAATAAGTTAAACTTTTACATACCCTTGAGACCTCTGAGGTCTTCTCAAAGAGCATCACTTCCTGTACTCTCATCAAAAGAAAGTGATACCCACCAGCGAACCTTCTCAGCAGTAGCCCCCATGCTCTAACATTTACTCCCAGAGAGGCTACGTCTAACTCCAGATTATAGGAAGCAGGTGAAAGCCTGGCTTGTCAGCCAAGCCTTTAATACACAGAGTGATTGACTACACACTCATTCTGCACCAGGACCAGCTTCCTACACACACACTCTAACTAAATCAGCTCCTTATATCTTGTCTAACTGTATAATCAACGTGCCTTGATTAAGCCTCCCATCTGTTTATCCCAGTGGATTCTGAACCATCCATCTTACCTCCATCTAATAACTGTACTTGGCCTCTCAGCTAAAGGATAAGATATATTACAGAAAAGCATTAGCATCATATATACTGTATGTTATTTGAATATTCTGATGTGTGCTTATTAGTTGTTTTATACAAGGCTGTATATGTCAGTTATTTGAATTTCCTTATAAGTATATTTTTGAAACTGTTTCATGATAGTCCTATTATTAACCCTTTAATTGGCAGATGGTGAAATGGCTGCTTTATGTAACTTGATGTTGAAAGAGGACATAAGTGCCAAATAACAGACATATGGAGATGCACATCTCCCATGAGAGCCATAGAAAACACATGTTGCTTTTCTGTTTCAAGTTTATTTAAAAAAAAAAAAATTGATTAACTCGCAATATCATATTTACAAAGTGATTTGCAAGTATAAAATTGGGGCATCAATAAAGCTTTTACTAAGATGCGCTAAACAATTAGCGCGCGCTAATCGAATGAGTGCACGCTAAACACTAACGCGTGCATGTTAGCCTATGGATGCATTAGCGTTTGGCATGCGCTAATCGGTTAGCGCAACTTAGGGCTCCTTTTATCAAGCCACCAAGCTAGCGGTTTAATGCATGTAATAGGGCGCATTAAACCGCCGGCCGCGCTAACCGCTAACACCTGCCTTGAGCAGGCGGTAGTTTCTTGGCCAGCGTGGGGGTTACCATGTGATAAAAGGAGCCCTTAGTAAAAGAGGGGGTTAGTGTAAATTAAACTCTAACAATACACGATACACAAAGGGCAGGCAGGTTGAACTACAATGTGTTAATGAAAAGGAAAAACACGTAGGGTTAAAACAATAGGGTGGGAAATTATTACCCATTAATTTTCTTTTGTAAGATTAGTTGATCTCTGATGATAGCTGCATATAAAGAATCGGAAAAACCAAATTTTAGGATTCAAAAGCGTCTTTGTACAGCCAGCTTTTAAAAAGTCCTTTAAACCTATCAAGTGATTTTTCTTCTCTAATATATAACGGCATTGAATTCCATATTTGTGGTGCCGTGACAGAGAAGATTGTGTCCCTACATTTCAGTTTGCTGATTTTGAGTCTGCCTCACTCATTATATTTGTACACCAACTTAGGGAATCTCTTCATAAAGGCAGCTAATAAATCCAAATAAATAAATAAATAAATAGAAATAAATCAACAAATATTTATACCTGTTTATCAGTGGTCTCCCTCATTGCCAAAATTATTGAACAAATGCATCAATTTTCATGAAGCTCCTGTTTCAGTGGGGTTGTTTTTTTTGGGGGGGGGTGGGGATTTAAAGCCGAGGTGTTGGTGTAAAGTTTTAGAGTCAAGGTGTACATGGGAACATAATCTGGTCCCCGTCTCCAGTCCTGTTCATTTGCACACAATGTTACAGAATAAGGCTGATCCATACCTAATTTAAGTGTGAAGATTTACACCAGGTTTCAGTTGGTATAAATCCTCACGCCCACAATTCATTGCAGATTCCGTGCCAATTGCTTTCAAGGTTTCTAAAAATTTCTTATACCGCTTAATCCAAAATTCAACGTGGTGTACAATAAAATCCATTATCAGCCTAAAATGGCACAACAACAGAAGATTAAAAACAAAACATATCATTACTAGGGAATGGTTAGTAAAAACAAAAACACATACACCAGACAAACAGAAGTAAAACAAGAGGGAAGTGGGAGGAACTACAATAAAGAAAGAAAGAAAAGAACAATAAGGAGAGGGTTAACCTGAAAAATAACATTGAGATTATTGCCCTTATGAGGGCAGTTATATATCAAAAGCGTCTAAGAATAGGAAAGTCTTCAACTTTATCATGAAAGGGCCTACGGAAGTTTGTTCCCTTATCTAATTGGGAATGGAATTCCAAAGGGAAAGTGCTGTCACTGCAAAATTGTTGGATCTTAAAGTGTTAATATATTTTAATGATGGATTGTTAAGGAGATTTTGGGCTGCAGAACGGAGATACCTGGATGGGCTATATGGAATAAGAAGATTATTGATAAATTCTGACTAATTATATAATTGGGTTTTGAAGGTTAAGAAAAGGATTTTGTAACTAATTCAGTGCTCGATTTATAGAATAGAACTTAGGGTTGGATTCTATAAACAGCTCCAAGCGACGCCGCTCGGCATGGTTGTTAATCAAAAGAATGACGCTGTTTATAGAATCACACCTAGCGATGCCTAAGCGGATTTAGGCATTGCTAGGTCTCCTAGACATAGGCGTTGCTCCAATAGGCCAGCTTTCACTCACCTAATTTGGCAGAGCCTATGTTGGATGCCTAATGACGTCTATTTTCTGTCCATAACCACGCCTACTTTTTAACATAGGCATCTTTAGGCATCCTTAGGTGTTCAATGGCATCTTTACTTAGGTGTCGCTAGGCATCCTAGGAGCTCAGCTCCAAACTCTTAAATTGCTTAATTTTTTGTTTGTTTGTTTGGCTGAATACCGGCATGGTTAATTACCACAATTAAGCCAATTAAAAAATTAAGTTCAGTGCAAATTCTGAACTTAGGCATTGCTAAATGGCTATGATTAGGATGCCATTTATAGAATATGGCCATTATTTTTTTTCAATGCCAATTTTTTGGCGCCATATATAGTATCTAGACCATAATGCATATAAATGTCAAAATTCTATAGTTTGTAGGTAGTTGTACATATAGGTGAAGTCCTGTTGGAGTGTGGTGGGTTTTCTTAACAGTCTAGATGAGAGCATTTACACCAGATTTATTGTTAGAATAAGTGGTCACACCTATAACAAAAGTACATATTTGACCTGTTACAGTACTTTCCTTTAGGGAATAAACTCCAGATAGGCACCTTCAGCCTGATTCTAGAAACGATGCCTACTACATCTAACTTGTTGGCTGTCAATCAACCACAAGGCGCTGCTTATAGAATCACACTTAATGGTGCCGAAGCATGTTTAGGCAATGCTAGGTGTCCCTGTGGTAAGCATCAGTATATTAGGCTAGGGTTTCCTTGGCCTAATTTACCAGCACTTAACAAATGCTTAGTAATGCCTAAGTCAACCACGCCTAATCTCTACCTTCAACCATGCCTGCTATTCAGGTAGGCATTGCTAGGTACCAATTGTTACCTCGACTTAGGTGTCGCTAAGCACTGCGCAGTATTCCACTGCGCAGTATTCCACATGCAACACTAAGGAAGCCACTGAATGAGCAAGAAGGAAATATTTGATGTGAGTGAGAGATCATCTTGGGGAAGATGGAGATTTTGAGTGGTGATAGTAAGGGGTTAATTTATGAGGTTTAAGTGGAGGAGAGAAAGGAGCTTTTGGACTGGTTAGTAGAGTGGTTGTTGGGGTAGGAGAGTTAGTGATTGGTGTGTATGCTTGAGAATCCAATTTGTGAGGGTTGGCGGAAGTTGGCTGTGTGGAAGAAGAACTGGAGATCGCTCTGAGGAAAGGGATGTTACCAGTAGTGTGCCTCAAGGTTCTGTTCTTGGGCCAGTTCTTTTTAACATTTTTATAAATGATATTGCTGAAGGGTTGTCGGGTAAGATTTGCATCTTTGCGGATCTGCAATAGAGTAGACATACTGGATGGTGTGAATAACATGAAGATCTGGTGAAGCTTGAAGAATGATCTGAAATTTGGCAGTTCAAATTTAATACTAAGAAATGCAAGGTCATGCATTTGGGCTGCAAAAACCAGAGGGAATGGTACAGTTTAGGAGGTGAAGAACTTATGTGCACAACGGAAGAGCGGGACTTGGGTGTGATTGTATGTGATGATCTTAAGGTGGCTAAACAGAATGAAAAAGTGACGGCGAAAGCTAGAAGGATGCTAGGTTGCATAGGGAGAGGTATGGCCAGTAGGAAAAAGAAGGTTTTGATGCCTCTATATAAGACTCTGGTGAGACTTCATTTAGAATATTGTGTATAATTCTGGAGGCCGCACCTTCAAAAAGATATAAAAAGAATGGAGTCGGTTCACGGGAAAGCTACTAAAATGGTGTGTGGTCTTCGTGATAAGGCTTATGGGGACAGACTTAAAAATCTCAATCTGTATACTTTGGAGGAAAGGCGGGAGAGGGGAGATATGAAAGAGACATTTAAATACCTATATAATATAAATGTGCTTGAGTTGAGACTCTTTCGTTTGAAAGAAAACTTCATAATGAGAGGGCATAGGATGAAGTTAAGAGGTGATAGACTCTGGAGTAATCTGAGGAAATACTTTTTTTATGGAAAGGGTGGAAAATGCGTAGAACAGTCTCCCGGAAGAGGTGGTGGAAACAGAGTCTGTGTCTGAATTCAAGAGGGCCTGGAATAGGCATGTGGGATCTCTCAGAAAGAGAAAGAGATAATGGTTACTGTGGATAGGCATACTAGATGGGGCATTTGGCCTTTATCTGCCATCATGTTTCTATGTTTCTGTGTAATGAAGAGTTTGCAGGAAGTGGAAAGATGTGGAAGGTTGTGGGGTAGTTTTTGGGCCTAACATTGTGTGGTGAAGTAGGGAGTAGATTTGCCTGTTTACACCCACCCCATTTTTGTTCAATATATTGGCTTTTCAGGTATTAGGGAGCATTTTGGCTTTTTGAGAAGAGTGAGATATATATTTGTGTTTTTTGGATGTCTGGGATTGGGGGGGGGGGGTTAGAGCTTTGGTGGAAAGAGAGGTGATTGTTGATCGCCATGGCAGTTGAGTTAAGGTATTTTAAGGAATTATAAGTTATGAAATACTTGTAGATGAGGTCGGGCAACACTGCAGGTCTCATGGGGGTGAGGGGGAATACTGTGTATTATGAACATTGAATGTATGCATGACTTTGACAATGCAGCTAGTTCATTACCGACTATCTGGCAATGCAGATTGAATTGTAAGGCCAGCCTGGATGGAGAGGGGTTAAGTTCTTACCTGTTCATTGCATTGTTATTTCAGGAGTTGTTAAATAAAGCTGTAGCCAAATAATTTATTCCATAAAATTGCATATATAGTGTCTGTTATTATTATTTAGGCTAAAGTGATAGTTGGATCGAATGAAGCGGTGTGAGTGCCATAAGTTATGAACTAAATTTTTTATTCTTTTAAATTGGTTTTTAAAGATGTGGTTAATGACCACACTAGTTAAAAAACATTGCATGCAAATTTTAGTTAGATGTCATTAGGCATCCATGACTAAACCTAGGCACCATTCATAGAATCAGGCCCTTTCTTAGTTGGATCGAATGAAGCGGTGTGAGTGCCATAAGTTATGAACTAAATTTTTTATTCTTTTAAATTGGTTTTTTTAAAGATGTGGTTAATGACCACACTAGTTAAAAAACATTGCATGCAAATTTTAGTTAGATGTCATTAGGCATCCATGACTAAACCTAGGCACCATTCATAGAATCAGGCCCTTTCTTGGTACCTAAATATATAAACCCTTTTATAGATTTATTATCCACATAGAAGAAAATTTCCATTCTATATCTCACCTGAATGACTACTAGAAATTCTGAACTACCAGTACCTAGAGAACCAAAAAATAATAGGATGTGCAGGATTTTTCTATTTTTATTCACTGTTAATTTATTGATGCCTTGTTTTATTTTGCTATTGTTTTATTAATTTATTTTCCTGTTTTCTTTTCATTTATTTTAAAGGCCATTATTTTTAATAGTACATGGCTGTCAATCTTGACTCTTCTGACTTAAATACACCAAGACAAAAGAAAACTTGTCCTTTGGGCTTTGCAAAACATCCCACCATCCCAAAGACTCCTCTATACCCTAAAATATTGGCAGATTCAGATTAGCTAGCTCCATGCCCGACACTGTTTTGAAATATTACACAAGTAGGGCAGAAGGGACTGGGGTTCTTTCCTGTTGCAGTTGGAGTTTTAGGATGATATAAGTTAAGGAGTTGGGGGATGTTATGTAAAATGTGTAAGGGCTTTATTTTTTTTTATATTTTTTATAATTTTGGTGCAATCTGTCTACAAAATGGTTTTTTTGTAAATGAAACAAATGAAAAATGGTAAATGTTTGTTAGATTTTTTTTTCCATTTCATTAAGAACACAAAAAGAAACAATCATCATGACAGCATTCCACTAAAACAACCTCTAACAGTTTTCCAATGCCCAAACTCATTAAGGGCCCTTTTTATCAAACCACGGTAGAGCTTCTTACTGAAGGCTGGTGAGATAAAGGCTCTGACGCTCTTAAGAATCGAAGGAGCATCGGAGCATTTACCTCACTGGCCTGCAGTAAAAAGCTCTAATGCGATTTGATAAAAGGGGGCCTAAATTAAGCAGCATGCCTGGATCATCTAAACCTGTGGTTCCCAACCCTGTCCTGGAGGCCTACCAGCCAGTCAGGTTTTCGGGATAACCCTAATGAATATGCATGAGAGAGATTTGCATATAATAGAGATGATAGGCATGCAAATCTGCCCCATGCATATTCATTAGGGCTATCCTGAAAACCTGACTAGCTGGTGGTCCTCCAGGACAGGGTTGGGATCCACTAATCTAAACTAAAGGGATCATCTAAATAATCAAAAATGATCTTCCTCTATAAAGTAGTAATAGCTCAAATATTTAAAAAAAGAATAAAGAGCTCTCCTTTTCAATGCAATTCATGTTTTGCATGAAGAGCTTTTTCCAAGAGGATCTCACCCGTTTCCTGTTTTCCTCTCTCCTGTGCCTTCATAGAACATCGCACCAGTGAATGAGATAATACAATTATCTGATAATTAGAGTCATCAAAAACTGCTCTGTTAGCTCAGACTTTTAATTGACTTCCCTATTAATGGATAATGATGGCTCTCCATGTCTCTTCCATCCCAGCCCCCCTGAGGAGCTGGAGGAGGTAGGATAGCACTCCACCTGAAGGTGAAATCACACAGCTGTCCTGATTATATTCCAGATTACTGTAACTTCACTTTGGCATTTGCTGGAAACAATGAGAAAATAAATCAATTGAAATCCAAGAAAAAAACAAATAAACCCAGAAACAAGTACAGTTTTTTCCTATAGGCATTTATGAAGAATGGCAGAGAAATTTAGAAGCTCATATCGTCCTTGATATCTTGATAGCCATGAAGAGATCAACACTCGTGTTCTAAGCATAGTTACTGTTATTTGACAGAATCAGTTAGAAGGCTACACACATGTGGGAAAGGATGAGACAGCTAGAAATCAAGAGCACACCTTTGATAGAACACAATAAATCCTGGCAAAAATTCAGAAAAAAACAACAAGGCAAAGAATTATACTATCCTACTGGCAAAGTCATCTGAAATTAGTCAAAGAAGCAAGGAGATCTGATCCAGGTTAGTAAAATCTGGAATTAAAGATCTATGACTTACACAAGAAGATAATTAGGATCCTTGGGGAAAAGGATACAACAGAACTAGGAAAAATCCACTGTAAATGGCAAAAAATAATAAAAACAGATGGAATGGTTATGTAAGGAAGGTGCCCAAGTTTCAGAGTGACCCTTCACTGGATTCATATATAAGAACATATGAATAGCCTTACTGGGTCAGACCAATGGTCCATCAAGCCCAGTAGCTCTTTCTCACGGTAGCCAATTGAGGTCTCTAGTACCTGGCCAAAACCCAAGGAGTAGCAAAATTCCATGCTACCAATACAGGGCAAGCAGTGGCTTCCCCCATGTTTTTCTCAATAACAGACTACCACACCTCACAAACTATTTTTTTCTGGGTCCTCTCCCATAATCGCTCTCTGCACACACACTCTTCTTGAAGGAAACAGGTTCTATGAGGGAGGTAGAAGGATTTCTCTTCAAGGCCCTGGCATGCAGTCCCTCCAAAATACAAATCAAATACTGAATTGGAGTACTCCAACTCTCTTGACCAAATTTAGGTGCAAAACAATTACAATTATGAGGTAGACCTAAATCTTTATGTTTTGTTACAGCACTGGGCAACACTCTATTTATATCTGATTCTTTTGAGTATAATCAGTCAATAGGGTGATTACCTTTCTGGGTGCTAGGGTAATCCCATTCTATACAGAATATAGTTTATTTAGGGTAAAAGATCTTTCTGGGACTGAGGTTAACCTAATCCCTTTTTGTTTAACAAACAGTAGCTCCTTCCTGGGATCCATTCCCACTCTGGTTTCCAATTGGGAACAATGTCAAACACAGTACATCCTTTACAATCCAACTTCTGAGTGGGGGGGTTTTCATTCTTGGCTCTATCAGATTGAGGTCCACTGTGCTGCTCTACTCCTTGTTCAAATGGGGTAGGTAAAAATCTCACATTGTACACAAAGTAAGTTATTTCCTGTTATACCTAAAGGGAGAGGTAGGTCTGCTGCTCAGCCCTCTCCCATGCCTGACCCAATTAATTCATTTGTATTCAAATCCAAGATAAAAGCCCATTTTTTTCAAGATTGCTTTTAACTCGTAATCACCACTCATTTGCAAAACACATGCCTGAGAAACTCCCTAATCCTCTACTTGTCCTGTTTATCTGTTTGATTAGATTCCAAACTGTACTGAGAAGGGACTGTCTCTTGAATGTTTTAATGCACAGTACTGTGAGTGTGTACATCTAGCAGCACTATAGAAATGATAAGTTGGAGCAGTAGTACAGTTAAATCATTTTTAGTCCGCTATTGACAACAAATAGTTCATAGTGGATTACATACAAAGAATTAGATTAATTAAACTAGGATATATATAAATAACAAGACATTATCCCGTTATTAACTACTAAAATTGAATTTCTGAAACAGAAAAGTTTAAAGTGCTTGTAGCCATGGGTGAATATTAGGCACTAGAGGTAAGGAGTAATGCATATATTCTCCATGACTGCAAGTAAATGATGTATACCGTATATATTTGAATATAAACTGACTTGAATATAAACCAAGTTAACCTTCCCCACCACCCCCCCAAAAAAAAGGAGGAAAAAAAGGTTGACTTAATATAAACTTGAGTTTATATTCAAGTGCCCTGCCCTGCCAGGCTCTGCTCCCTGCTCCCCTCCCTCCCTGCCCTGTGAGGCTCTGCACCCTGTCCCCCTCCCTCACTGCCTCACCAGGATCTGCACCAAGTCCCACTTCCTCCCTGCCTTGCCCCCTGTTCCCCCTTTCACCCAATGTCTTGCAGGCCTCCACTGGTCCTGCTGTAAGACCTAATGGTCCAGTGATAGATCGGGACAGGAAAGATCCTTCCCGCCTCCTGTCCCGGCCGGCTCTAACAATTCTTACCTTCCTCCTGCCTCCCTGAAACGGTACCTTAAAATCCCTGGTGGTCCAAAGTAGACCGGGACAGAAGCAATCTTCCTATGCTCCTGCCCCATGCAGAGCCACTGAATGGCTGCTGTGAATTCTTGTGATAAGCTTGCAAGTTCCTGCAGTCTCACAGTTGCCACGAGAACTCACAGCAGCCATTCAGATAGTGGCTCTGCAGAGTGTAGGAAGATCTGGAGCTACCAGGGAGGTGGGAAGGAGGTGAGAATTGTTAGAATCGGCCAGGACAGGAGGGATCCCTCCTGTCCTGGCCCACTACTTGGCCACCAGGGATTTTAAGGTACCATTTTGGGGAGGCAGGACAGGAGGCGAGGAGGATTCCTCCTGTCCCGGCCCACCGCTGAACCACCAGTTCTTACGCAGGCCCAGGGGAGGCCTCCAACAGGTCCAGGAGGGGGCGGGTGGTCGCTGACTCAAATATAAACAGAGTCCCCCATTTTGGCCCCTTTTTTCATCCAGAAATCTCAGTTTATATTTGAGTATATACAATAAGTTTGGAAGTTTGCAGTTAAGTTTTCAGTGCTGTGTTCTACAGTTGGAGTGCAAACTTCTGTCCTGTGTGTGCTAAGGTACCAGCATCTGGGTTTCCAAGGGAACTGGAAGGCAGATGAAGACAGTTAGGCACCTTTAAAACTGTTTTTGCTTTCCAGCAGTTTCCAGAAGACACAGGGCAATGTGAGAAGCCAAGCCAGTTCTTGGGACTTCCTGGAGGGTGGTCTCATAAATGTGACCTTGCTCCAGAGCAGTCTTAAGCCTGGCTCTGGATGGAAAGTTGGTCTTTTGGGCAGAACAACTCAACTGATCACAACTAAAACTTAAATTTAGTTCTATTGCACACAAATGGACCTGGACTTTAGAATAGCAGGATCAATCCAAAAAGAAGGATCCCAGTATATCTGAATTATTTACATTTGATTGGGACTTTGTACACAAGTTTGGAGTGCTGAAAAGATACTGTTACTGTTCAAGCATAATGCCTTTTCTATTTTCCAAGGAGAAGTAAAGGCTTAGGTTACTCAGCAACTTACTTGTGTGGTCTAACATCATTGGGAAAGCAAGTGGAAGTCTGGTGCATGCTTGCTGTGGAATCCAGCTATGGAAGTTGGCTCCTGCTCTGGTCTTCAACAAATAAAATAACTTTATAAGAACATAAGAATTGCCACTGTTGGTCAGACCAATGGTCCATCCTGCCTAGCAGTCCACTCACGTGGCGGCAAGGTCAAGACCAGTGCTCCAATTGAGTCCAGTCTCACCAGTTTAGCATGAACTTATCTAACTTTGTCTTGAAACCCTGGAGGGTGTTTTCCCCTATAACAGAATTTGGAAGAGCATTCCAGTTTTCTACCACTCTCTAGGTGATCAGGATAATTGCACACAAGCGTACTTATAGCTATTCTAGGATTGTAAAATGAAATGACAAAAAATAATGATGCAAAATATTTTAATAAAATCCAAAAATCTCATTTTTTATTACTTATCGATATTAGATCATAAGAGTACTCAATGCCTTTGATTAGCAAATCAATTGAGTATCATTTTGCATCATGAGAATTATTACAGAAGCCAAAAGCTGGCCTTGCTCATAAAAAATTCCAATGTTTTACCAGTTACACGTCCATAAATATCCTAAATGACGACATTACTTCGTTACAATCCATCTGCAGTCTAATTGGTCCACATTATTTGTTCCCATATAAGGCTAGCTTCATATAGGCGTGTCACAAATTACATTCTTATATCTAAAAAGTTACATTCTCACATTAAGCTTACATATTTTATAAAAAGAAGAAATACATAGACAAATATTGTAATATACTTACAAAGGCTATACAACTTTTAAATCCTTTCCTGTAAATATCAGTGTCCTTTTCTGAGATCTCTGTCTCACTAAGACTGAACAAAGAAAAAGATGGAAAGAGCAGGTACCCCTCCCATCAAGATTCTACGAAGTAGAAAAAAGTTGCTCAAGGTCAGAGGTCAAACACCATCTGTTGCCTTATCAGGATCTCTTCAGGATTTCAGATATATGAAGATCAAAATAAAATATATTCCTAATCTATACTTATTGTTAATTTATATTTGTTAACTTATTACCTATAGCTACCTAAGTAATATTTCTATTATGTAATTTTTCCTAACTTTCTGACACTTAATTTTGGATCAATTCATACCATGATACACATGTGGTTTAGATTTGTCCTTCCCAGAGCAAACTCAAGTCATGGCAAACCTAGGGCCCCCTGGTATGTGGATGCCAGGTCAAAAGCCAACTCCTGTCTGCCTACATTTCCCTGAGGATTGGCCTAGTTCAGGCTGTTCATTCTTTAACACAAAGAAGCCCTATAAACTTAAGCTTTCCCATCTGTTGGTATGGTGGTTATCAATCACAAAATGTCTTAGCCTGCCTCCCTATATCCGTCAAGCACATGACATGTATTAAATCCATATGTTAACTTAGAATTCCTGTTTTTAAACTTTTGTATTTCTGATTATTTTATTTCAGCTTATCCAATTTTCATTTATTCATTTATAGCTACTAATCCACATTCTCACTTGCTCTTGGATTAGGCCCTATCTATCAACAGGTGTTTCTAACTAGTAAATCCTGGTGCAATGTGAGAAAGTGTAATAGCTGAATTTTTTTATTATTTCATGTTTGCTCACTTTGCTCACCCTTACCTGTCCAGGTAAACCAAGCTGGCCCCCCTCAGAACTACTTAAGGCATAGGACAAGGTCCTTATAGGTGAAGAAGAATTTCCTTACGTTTGTATGGAGTCTATCCCTTTTCAACTTTATAGAGTGTCCTCTCGTTCTACCTACCTTGGAGAGGGTGAACAGTCTGTCTTCTCTACTAAGTCTATTCCCTTCAGTATTTTGAATGTTTCGATCATGTCCCCTCGCAGTCTCCTCTTTTCAAGGGAGAAGAGGCCCAGCTTCTCCAATCTCTCACTGTACGGCAACTCTTCCATCCCCTTAACCATTTTAGTCACCCTTCTCTGGACCCTTTCGAGTAGTACCGTGTCCTTCTTCATGTACGGCGACCAGTGCTGGACGCAGTACTCCAGGTGAGGGTGCACCATGGCCCGGTACAGCGGCATGATAACCTTCTCTGATCTGTTCGTGATCTCCTTCTTGATCATTTCTAGCATTCTGTTCGCCCTTTTTGTTGCCACAGCGCATTGTGCAGATGGCTTCATGGACTTGTCAATCAGAACTCCCAAGTCCCTTTCCTGGGAGGTCTCTCCAAGTACCGCCCCGGACATCCTGTATTCATGCATGAGGCTTTTGTTCCCGACTTGCATCACTTTGCACTTATCCACATTGAACCTCATCTGCCATGTCGATGCCCATTTCTCGAGTTTGATTATGTCACGTTGCAGATCTTCGCAATCCCCCTGTATCTTCACTACTCTGTATAACTTCATATCGTCCGCAAATTTTAGCACCTCACTCGTTGTACCAATGTCCAGATCATTTATAAAGATGTTGAACAGCACATGTTCAAGCACCGAGCCCTGTGGCACCCCGCTGGTGGCGCTCTTCCAGTCTGAGAATTTTCCGTTTACTCACACTCCTATGCTCCAACCAGTTTTTAATCCACGTGAGTATTTCACCCTTGATTCCATGGCATGCAATTTTCTGAAGTAGTCGTTCATGTGGAACTTTGTCCAATACCTTCTGAAAATCCAGATATACAATGTTGACCGGGTCGCCCTTGTCTATCCGCCTGTTTACTCACTCGAAGAAGTGCAGCAAGTTTGTCAGGCAAGATCTGCCTTTACTGATCCGTCAAGGTGATGTGGTCCTTTATCAGCGCCTCTACCATCTTTCCCAGTATGAGGTCAGACTCACCGGTCTGTAATTTCCCAGATCTCCCCTTGAACCGTTTTTGAAGATCGGCGTAACATTCGCCACCTTCCAGTCTTCCGGAATCTTTCCCGATTTGATTGACAGATTGGCTATTAGCTGAAGCAGTTCAGCTATAGTCCCTTTCAGTTCCTTGATGACTCTCGGATGGATGCTATCTGGTCCTGGGGATTTATCGTTCTTAAGCCTATCAATCTGCTTGCATACCTCTTATAGACTGACCGCACTGACTGTCAACCATGTCAGTTTCCCGTCTTTGTTTCCAGTATATAGCCTGATGGGTTCTGGTATGCTGTGTATATCCTCTTCAGTAAATACAGACGCAAAAAATGTGTTCAGTTTGTTGGCGATTTCTTTGTCGTCCTTTAGCACTCCCTTTATTCCACGGTCATCCAACGGCCCCACCGTTTTTCCTTAATATATTGAAAGAACGGCTTGAAGTTTTTCGCCTCCTTGACTATTTTTTCCTCGTAGTCTCTTTTGGCCCCTTTTACAGCCTTATGGCACCTGCGTTGATGTTTGTGCTTATTCCAGTTTTCATCTGTTTTTGACCTTTTCCATTCCTTAAACAAAGTTTTCTTTTCTCCACTTCCTTCACCTCTACAGTAAGCCATGCCGGTTCTTTGTTCTTTTTCCTCTTGGATCCTTTGTTGATACGCGGTATATATAGATTTTGTGCCTCGGTGACTGTGTCCTTAAAAAGCTTGCTCTAGTGTTTTTACAGTGCTTATCCTTTTCTTAATCTTCTTCCCCACCATGATTCTTATCCCTTATTAATTCCCTTTTCGGAAGTTCAGCGCCGTAGCCATCGTTTTAGACCGATGTTTCTCACCTGCATCCAGGTCGAAGCGGATCATACTGTGATCGCTGCTTCCCAGCGTCCCTTTCACTTCTACATGTTGTGCCGGTCCTCGCAGTCCATTTAGAAACATGGAGTTGCATACTTAAAAAAAAATGGTAAGAATTACTATAGATCAGTGGTCTCAAACTCGGCCCACGGGCTGCATGCAGCATGCCATGTACTATTTTGAGGCCCTCGGTATTATAAAGAATGATTCTTTATGGAAAACTTGTGCCTTGTGTCCGGCGGTCGTATCTGGTGGTTGCTGTAACCTCACGCAAGCGTTTGCCTGCGTCTGTACGCAATTGTGAGGTGGAGTGGAGAGGACAATCGCGTATGGATGCAGGAAAGCGCTTGCGTGAGGTTACAGCAGTGAGGTGGACAACGTTCCAGAACGTAAGGTAACCATTGGATGCCGTGCAGCATGTGTGTATGTCCGGTGCTGGAGGAGGTGAGAGCTGAAGGCGGTTGCAGATGAGACCGCTGGACACTTAAGGCACATACCGATGGCCTCAAAATAATTGGTCCAAAATCTTGTCTCTTGCAGTTGATATTTTGAAAGTTTTTCACTCTCTGCATGTTGCATTGCTTTTAGCTGTGTATAGCTGAAATTATCAGAAGCAATTAAGGAAAGATTTATAAACTATAACGAGTTTTACCTCTTGTAAAGTTGTCATTTCTTTAATAAGACATTAACTATTTTTTCTGCGGCCCTCCAAGTACCTACAAATCCGAAATGTGGCCCTGGAAAGGGTTTGAGTTTGAGACCGCTGCTATAGATCGTATTTGAATTGGCAAGATTTACCATACAGAGGCAGCCTGATAAGTAGTAGTCTTGAGATATAGAGATCATACTCCACAAACCACGGCTTAGGAGTGAGGATCATTCCTGTCATGATATGCACAAAACAAACCTATTTGGAGAAATTGCCACAAGAAAAAAGCATAGCAGAACTAACTTCTAAGGGCTGGGCCCTAACATACTCCAGTATTTCTCTGACTCCCATAGCATCTGCACCCCACCACTAATACTACATGATTACTAGGGTCTCTGATAAGTAGTACTAGTACTTATAGACTAGTACTTATAAAGTACTATACTTATAAAGTACTTATAAAGTACTATACTTATAAAGTATAGTACTAGTAGACTAGTACTTATAAAGTAGTTGGCAGTACTATCACAAGAGGGCACTCGGAGAAAATGGAAGGGGAGAAGTTTAGAACAAATGCCAGGAGGTTCTTCTTCACACAGAGGGTTGTGGACATATGGAACGTGCTTCCGGAGGAAGTGGTCGGGCAGAGTACGCTACGGGGATTCAAAGAGGGATTGGATGGATTCCTGAAGGATAAGGGGATTGAGGGATACAGATAAGGGTAGATAAGAGTATGGAAAGAGTATATATAAAAACAAGGGGGCTATAGGGCTAAATCAAGATAACATGACAGGTCATGATCCTGATGGGCCGCCGCGGGTGCGGACTGCTGGGCACGATGGACCTCTGGTCTGACCCAGCGGAGGCAAATTCTTATGTTCTTATCACAGCCATCCCTGGAAGTGGGATGCCACATCCAGATGGTATGCACCTTCTCTCCATGGACATAAAAATTATATACAATGACAAAAAATTTGATCTTAACTCCTTTAATGAAAAATGCTCCTTGCTACCAAATTCACACTGTATAACATTCAAAATTCTAGTTCTAATATTTAAAATGAAATCTGTGCATTCTCCTGCCTTTATTGTTAGACTGATCATACCATACTCCTAAACCTCTATGCTCCACTAATCAATGCCTCATAACTGTTCCTTCATTGCGTAATATTGTCTATGACCCCACCCGTAAATCCATCTCTTCAGTTGTTGCACCAACTTTATGGAATGCCCTGCTTGTTCACCTCAGACAGCAAGATTCCTTTCCCAAATTTAAATCAGAACTAAAAACATTTTTATTTAAAGACGTTTACAGCTATTAGGATTCAGTAGAACTATGATTTGTAGCACATTTTCTCTCTTGTGATCTCCCCCTTCCCCCCTCTTTCCTAATTATACATCACATTTCTTCCTCTTCTCCCAATTTGTTTTTCATTTGTAAAAAGTCTTACCATGGATGTAATATGTTTATTCGTATTATTCAATATTTTTAAAATATTTTATTGTACACTGCCTAGATTTCTTTAGATAAACGGTCTATCAAAACTCAATTAACTTGAACTTGGTATGGTCCTGAGGCAGGAACATACAGGACTATTGAGGCTTCTCCTTTGGTTCCTCTCTCATTTAATTCACAAGAAATCTCTAATTCTAGGAGCTCTCAGAAATATAAACTTGGCTTTCCCACTGTTAAAGGAATAAAAACTATGGCCATTTTTTGTCAATCATTTTCTTTTTTTATTCGTAAAAGTTTGGAATGATCTTCCTTCTATAATTAGAGTTCTCTCTCATCTACCCACTTTTTTTAAAGTACCGAAGACATTTATTTCAGAAATTTACTAATGATCCTTTTTCAAATAATCATAAAAGATAAAATTCTGGCCTAAAAGATATAGTTTCTGTTCTAATCTCCTGTATAATTTTATTAATATTTTGTTAGCCCTCCTGTTGGGATGAATTGGTATAAAAAAATCAAAGTTTAGATTAAATTAGATCTAATAATAATAGTTGTCATTTTATAGCATTACTGGATGCAAGCAACATAGTACCATGATAATAAATATTCAGGCATTGTATATCTCTCCCTCAAAGACTTTGAAATCTAAGGAAGTAGCAGATAAAATGATTTGCTCAAAATCACAAGGAATGTCAGTGGCTAAAGCAAGATTTGAATTCTAATTTTCTGGTAAGTAACCCCTAAATATAGCATTCACAACAGAATAGATGTTTTTAGGCTCTAAGCCAGGTTTCTCAAGCCAATCAAGTTTTCAGAACACCCACTATTAATATGCATGAGACCCAGGGCCGGATTTAGATGAAAAGAGACCCTAGGCTTTTCCACTTATGAGGCCCTTTCACCTCCCATTTTTAAGTTTGTAAATTACATGAGAGATAATAAAATACATCATTAATGTGATATATATCAATATGTTAAATGAAACATGTTGTTATTGGTACTAACCTTTATAAAAAATGTGACACGGATAATAAATAAAAAAAAGTCGAGAACACTTATTTGGACATTTATTCTCAGCACCATATATAGTACTTGTAACAATAACTAATCAAACATAAAACACAACATTGCCCCTTCCTATGTCCATAGTGCCCCCAGTGCGTCCTTCCTCACCTCAGCCCCCCTCTGATGCCCGCCTGCCTCCCATCCCCCTTCCACTGAAACCCCCCACCCCACCCCACCCCGATGCCAGTCTGGGCCGCCTTGTCCTGACGGATCCACGTTTTGCCTCTCTCCCCGCGGGGCTGGGCTTTGCCCAGCTGTTTCCGGACTGACGTCTTTCCCTCCCCGATCCTCCTCCCAGGGCGAGAAAAAGAAAGGGAGAAGCCGAGTCGGCGCCCCGTTGCGGCCGGAGCCGGTTCCGGTCCCGAAGCGTAGAATTTCTCCTTATTTTCGGTTCAGTGTTTTAGTGTTCACTGTTTTTAGAATAATGTAATTTTAATTTTGCTAACAATTTGAATGTAGGCCCCTCTTGATCCTGAGGCCCTAGGCTGAAGCCTAGTTAGCCTATAGGAAAATCTGGCCCTGATGAGACCCGTTTTCAAACAATTAAGTCAGTGCACGCAAATGTATTCATGCTAATGCTGCCCGATTCAAGAAAAAAATTTTGATTCAATTCGATTCTGCCTATTGAATTGATTTTCCTGTCCAATTGGGTGTTTTTTTCCAAACATCCTGGTGGGTTTATTTTATAGCCTCTTCACCCTCTTTGCCCTATCCTACCCACACTGGTCCTGTGGTGTAAACAAAATAAACAAACAAAAAATACTTTTCCTCTCTCTGTTAAATCCTAACTCACATTCGCGGTCCAACACCAGCTCTAGAAGAATACACATTTCAAATCTGATATATTATAATCACAAAACAGAAAATTATTTTTCCTACCTTTTCTTGTCTGGTTATTTATCAAATCATGTTGGTCCAATGTAGGTCTGGTTGTCTTCTGATCAGGCTCTCCTTCTTTCTCCATGCTAACCATCCATCTTCCATCTGTGTGCTCCCCTTCTGTTTCCCTTTTCTCCCCAAGAGGTCTGGCATCTTTCTTTTTTTTCATCTCCATCCCCCCGCAGCTGCAGCAATGGACCCCACCATCCCAAGATCCACCATCTCTCCTTTTCGCAACTACCCTTTCATCCAGCATCTCTCTTCTATGTCCCTGTCCCTATTCTCCTCTCCAGTACTGTCCCCCTTGTGTCCCCATTCTCTCCATCCCTCCATATCCAGCATCTTATCTCTCCCCATATCCAGCTTGTTCTTTCTCTCTTCCTTACCTCTTGTATCCCCTTCCCGAGATACAGGCTTTCTCCTACTATCTCTCCTGCCATCCTGCACCCTGCCCACCCACTTTGGAGCAGTATCTGTCCTTCTTGTACCCTTCCCCTTGTGGTCTTGCATTTCTTCTCCCTCTCTCCTTTAGTCCAGCACCTCTCCTTTGCTTTCCTCCCCCTCTTTTTTGTTTGGTCTCTCTCTTCCCTTCACCCCAGGTCTGGCATCTCTCCTCCCCTCTCTTACTCCTTACTCCTCCTCCCTCTGCACAGGCCTGCCTCCCCACCGCGAAGGAACTCTTCCTCCTCTTCCCTCTGCACAAGCCTGCCCTCCTGCCGTAAAGACAATCTTTGGCCTGCTCCCCGCTGCGAAGACCTGGCCCCTCCCGCAAAGGCCTGACCCCCTGCCATGAAGGCACTCTTTTTTCCTGCTCCCCCCACAAAGACCTGCCCCCCCCCCCCCCCACAATGGCCTGCCCTCCTGCCATGAAGGCACTCTTCGGCCTACTCCCCGCCACAAACGTCTGCTCCCCCGCAAGCCTGTATCCTCCCCCAGCTTTCCCGCTCTTACTTTTAGGCTAACACTGAAGCTAGTGCTATAGCGATCCCTGCAGTTGCCCGTCATCCTCAGTGGCACATTCTATCTGCCGCGATCCTGTCCCTGACGTCAAAGCAGGGGCAGGATGTAGTAGAGAGAATGTGCCACTGAGGATGATGGGTTGGGGAGGGCTTCAATGGCTGGGAGGGTGTAGATGGGCTGGAGTAAGTCTTAACAAAGATTTCGGCAGTTGGAACCCAAGCACAGTACTGGGTAAAGCTTTGGATTCTTGCCCAGAAATAGCTAAGAAGAAAAAATTAAAAAATTAAAATTGAATCAGATTGGGCAGACTGGATGGACCATTTGGGTCTTTATCTGCCGTCATCTACTATGTTACTATGTAACATCAACGAGCCTGCAAGCTTCTGTGTTAACCTTAAGGAGGTAAGAGCTGGGAAGCTGGGGGAGGCCTTTCTGACTGACTCTTCCCCCTCAAGCAGGAGCGGCAGCGGATGGCCAGCAAGAGGCAGCGCTGCAGCTCCTTCTTTTGGAAGGAACGGGTGAAGGGTCAATCATTGAATCGGGAGGCCGATTTTTGGGGAAATTGAATCGATTCGAATCGTGAATCGGGCAGCACTAATTAATGCATATCCATTTTGGATACCCTAAATACTAGGCTGGCTTAGGATTCTCCAAGGACTGGGCTGAGAAACTCTACTCTAAGCACTAGGTCACATTCTCTCTCTGATGAGGGCAAGCTTGGGGTCTTTAGCTTTGGAAGATGATGGAGAAAGGACATGATACAAGGGTGGAACAAGTTAACAGGGAGTGATATTGTTTTGCTTTTGCCACTTGATATGGCTTTTGTCTGGAAAGTGAAATAAAAATTGATTATATAAAATTATTAACCAACTGTTATTTACCCTTTGACAAATAATCCTAGAACTAGGGTGCACTACATAAAATCAATCAGCAGCATATTTTAAACACATAGAAACAGTGAAAATGATGGCAGATGAAGACCTGATAGCCAATTTAGTCTGTCCATCCACATTAAATACTGTATAATACAGTTTTTTGTTTCATTTAACATTCAGCTAAATTGTGGAATCTGCTAGCAGAAAATATAGCTGAGATTAATAGTACTGTCTGATTTAAAAAATAAAACAAAAAACATTTGTACGAGGGCTGTTCAAAAAGTATCAGACCTTTATTCATAAAAAATATTCATATTCAGATACAACAATCTTATACTAATCTCTTTCAAAGTAGTCCCCTTAGGCTGCCACACACTTCTTCCAATGGTTCTGCCACTGTCGGAAGCAGTGCTGGAAAGCCTCTTTTGAGATTGCTCGCAACTGGTCCATCACAATCTGCATGATGTCTTCTCTTGACTGAAATCTGGTCCCTTACAGGGGCATTTTCAGCTTGGGGAAAAGCCAGAAGTCACATGGAGCCATGTCGGGGGAGTAGGGAGCCTGAGGAATCACAGGTGTGTTGTGTTTGGCCAGAAAACTCCATATCAAATGTGAAGAATGGGCAGGTGTGTTTATTTATTGATTGATTGATTCAATTTTCTATACCATTCAACCATGGGAGCTCAAAACGGTTTACATTAATTTATTCAGGTACTCAACCATTTTTCCCTGTCTGTTCCAGCGGGCTCACAATCTATCTAATGTATCTGAGGCAATGGGGGGATTAAATGACTTGCCCAGGATCACAAGGAGCAGCGTGGGTTTGAACCCACAACCTCAGGGTGCTGAAACTGTAGCTTTAACCACTGCACCACATGATGGAGCTGCCAATTGCCCACTGCCCATAGGTCCGGCCGTTTACATCTCACAGTGTTATGAAGGCAACGCTTGGTAGTACCCCTTGGTGATTTGATGATCCTGCATCCTCAGGGTCCTCACTTGGTCAATGATGATCTCATTTCTGGATGTTGAGGGCCTACCAGAACGTGCTTCACTCTCCATTGATGTGCGGCCATCTCTGAAGCAGTTGTACCACTCCTTTATCTCTGTGGTGCTCATTGCTTTGACCCCAAAGGTCTGTTGAATTTTGCGGATTGTTTCCACTTGGGAATCGTCAAGCTTTACACAAAATTTAATGCAGTAGCGTTGTTCAACTTTTTCTGTCATTTTCTCAAAAATGAAAATCGGACGGCGCTCACTTACACTTCCTCACTCATCGGCGGTCTGCCGGCGACTGACAGCTTCTGGAGGTGGGAAAATATTCAAGAATGCGCATTAGGGTCGCCTACATACGTGCACGAAATCACGCCTCGCTAGCTTTGTTTGTTTATGCAAGAAAAATTAAGGTCTGATACTTTTTGAACAGCCCTCTTATATATTTCTAGAGTGCAGGGGATTACTAGACAACAGGCATGAGGATGGCTACCTTGCATGTCTGACAATCAGCAAAAGGAAAGGGAACTTGCCACATACTTTCAAGTATTTTCAGTTGGTCACTGTCAAATATAAATTGCTAGGATTGATAAACACTTGTTCTAGCCCAGAAAGACATGTACTGGGAAGTTATTTTAAAAGCAGTTCCACATGTAAATATCCCCGTTAGAGAGCAAATGAAGGAGAAAGATACAGATGAGTGTAGGAGAGTCATGGGGGTGGGATGGGGAAGTGCCATGAGTGAGATAAATGCAGGGAGAATAGGGATGGCTGAATGAGAGGGAAAAAGTGTTGAAGCTTTAGGGCTGTGAAGAGGGTGGAAGATAAAAGGAAGGGTGGGGTGATGAATTCAAAGATTGAGTGGCATGGTGGTGAGGAGTTCAGTGGTGTGGGTTGAAGAAATAGATAGGAAAGGCAAGGCAGGAGGGAGTGGGCATCCCTCCTGCCGATTTTCACTGGCTTTGTGGGGGGGGGAGTCAGTTCCCGGTGCCAGTTCATCAGGGAGACGTCAGGGAGGGCCGTCATTGGCGGGGAGGGGGGCTTTTTTCTTTTATTTTTAATGGAGCAGATATTGTGTGTGTGTAACACACACACATCTGTACCCATTTAAAAAAACAAGAAAAATAAAGGTTAATTGCCCCGAACAGCTGAGTTGCAGGAGGCTGATTTGGGGCTTCCCCTGCTTCTCAGCTGTTCGGGCTTCCCCTGTCGGCTCTGTGCATGTGCGAGAGTCACTCTCACAGGGATCAATCGGACGGCAGAGATTGGGATTAAGACAAACCTCCTCGCAAATCATTCACATGCAAAATTTTTAGTGCATCAATAGCTCTTTTAGAATAGGCCAAAAATTGGATCAGAGCAGACCCACATAGTCCTACTGATCCTGTTTAGTGCATCTGGCCCAGGAAGTATACAGTTGGTTCTTTTAAGCAGCTAGAAGGTGAAGAGTGGATGTGGCTCATTGGGCTTTAGTGAAGAAACATGATTAACGTGACCATTTAATTTTTTCATCAAAAGGGGACATCTATTAATTGTCAGTCCTGCCCCCAATCCCACCCTAGCCCCGCCACAACCCCGCCCTAGCTCCACCCCCAATCCCACCCCCAATTTCTTCCATTAATTTTTCATGTACACATATCTTATTAATTCATAATGGTAACCATAAAATTTAAAAAAACTACAAAGCACACTATACGCAGAGAAAATGTTTATTATCATTTATATTTGGGGTTTTTTCAAAGATGTCAAGGAAATGACTTTCAAATATGCAATGTCACCTCAGTAACTAAAGAAAAATAGACAAATATAGTGCAAAATATAGACAGCAGATATAAATTCTCAAAACTGACACGTTTTAATCACTAAATTAAAAATAAAATCATTGCTGTATCATCTATATATATATAAAATCGGAGGTATGTATGTGTGTATGTGTGTATGTGCCGCGATCACGCAAAAACGGCTTGACCGATTTGAACAAAACTTGGTATGCAGATCACTCACTACCTGGGATGATATGTTCTGGGGGTCTCGCGGCCCACCTGCACACGTGGGCGGAGCTACAAACATAAAATCAGATTTCACCCATTCATGTCAATGGAAAAAATGTAAAAAGCTGCCATTCTCACAGTAATTCAAAAACGGCTTGACCGATTTGAACGAAACTTGGTATGCAGATCCCTCACTACCTGGGGTGATATGTTCTGGGGGTCTCGCGGCCCACCTGCACACGTGGGCGTAGCTACAAACAGAAAATCAGATTTCACCCATTCATGTCAATGGAAAAAATGTAAAAAGCTGCCATTCTCACAGTAATTCAAAAACTGCTTGACCGATTTGAACAAAACTTGGTATGCAGATCCCTCACTACCTGGGGTGATATGTTCTGGGGGTCTCGTGGCCCACCTGCACACGTGGGTGGAGCTACAAACAGAAAATCAGATTTCACCCATTCATGTCAATGGAAAAAATGTAAAAAGCTGCCATTCTCACAGTAATTCAAAAACGGCTTGACCGATTTGAACGAAACTTGGTATGCAGATCCCTCACTACCGGGGGTGATATGTTCTGGGGGTCTCGTGGCCCACATGCACACGTGGGCGGAGCTACAAACAGAAAATCAGATTTCACCCATTCAAGTCAATGGAAAAAATGTAAAAAGCTGTGGGACCGATTTGAACGAAACTTGGTATGCAGATCCCTCACTACCGGGGGTGATATGTTCTGGGGGTCTCGCGGCCCACCTGCACACGTGGGCAGAGCTACAAACAAAATCAGGTTTCACCCATTCAAGTCAATGGAAAAAATGGAAAAAGCTGTGGGACCGCTTTGAACGTAAATTGGTATGCAGATCCCTCACTACCTGGGGTGATATGTTCTGGGGGTCTCGCGGCTCACCTGCACACATGGGCGGAGCTACAAACAGAAAATCAGATTTCACCCATTCAAGTCAATGGAAAAAATGTAAAAAGCTGTTGGACCGATTTCAACGAAAATTGGTATGCAGATCCCTCACTACCTGGGGTGATATGTTCTGGGGGTCTCGCGGCCCACCTGCACACGTGGGCGGAGCTACAAACTGAAAATCAGATTTCACCCATTCAAGTCAATGGAAAAAATGTAAAAAGCTGTGGGACCGCTTTGAACGTAAATTGGTATGCAGATCCCTCACTACCTGGGGTGATATGTTCTGGGGGTCTCGCGGCCCACCTGCACACGTGGGAAGGGTGGGTTCACCCAAGAATGTATATGTTCTTGCTCCTGGAGGTGAAACTAAAAATGTTGTTTATAATCAAGTTTTGTGTTAGTTGTATTGTATTCATTTTGTCAAATATTTCACATTATAATTTGAATATTGTACTTTTTATAAAGCTGTAAAAAAATATTTTCATTCACCACTATAAAGTATCTTTATTTGAATCCATTTACAGTGTTATTGCTATAATTAAATACCCGTGCAACGCCGGAGCATCAGCTAGTATTACATATTACATATAATTGGAAGGATTGGAGGAGATTAAATTATAACTTTTGGTGGAATTCTTTATGCCATATCTATAAAATGGAAAGATTTATTGCTTTACAAAGGGGATACTTTAAGAAGTTTCAGGATGTGTGGAAACCATTAACAAAATATTGTAAGTGTTAAGTAAAATTATTTCCCTTTTAATTTTCAGTTCAGGATATAGGGAGGGGCGTATTTTTATTATTACATATATTATATAATAATGGAAGATATGGATGGGAGGGATGGGAAAGGGGAAGGGATAAAAAATTATATAATGTATCAATGATTGTTTATAAGTGATATATTTATTGTTACTGTGAATGAATATATTTTACACTTAATGTAATTTTGAAAATGAATAAAGAATATATAAAAAAAAAATAAATAAAATAAAATCATTTTTCCTACCTTTGTTGTCTTGTGATTTAATGAGTCTCTGGTTGCATTTCCTTCTGTCTGTATATCCTATCTTTTGTTTCTTTCTTTCTGCACTCAGGCCCAACAATTGTCCCTTTCTATTCCCTCCCTCCTTCCTTCCTATGTCCTTAGTGCCCCCAGAGCCTCCATCCTGTGTCCTTAGTGCCCCCAGTGCCTCCATCCTGTGTCCTTAGTGCCCCCGGTGCCTCCATTCTGTGTCATTAGTGCCCCCAGCGCCTCCGTCCTGTGTCCTTAGTGCCCCTTCCCATGTCTTTAGTGCCCCCAGTGCCTCCTTCCCATGTCTTTAGTGCCCCCAGTGCCTCCGTCCTGTGTCCTTAGTGCCCCTTCTCATGTCTTTAGTGCTCCCAGTGCCTCCTTCCCATGTCTTTAGTGCCCACAGTGCCTCCTTCCAATGTCCTTAGTGCCCCTTCCTATGTCCTTAGTGCCCCTTCCTGTCCTTAGTGCCCCCAGTACTTCCTTCCCATGTCTTTAGTGCCACCAGTGCCTCCTTCCCAAGTCCTTAGTGCCCCTTCCCATGTCTTTAGTGCCCCCAGTGCCTCCTTCCCAAGTCCTTAGTGCCCCTTCCCATGTCTTTAGTGCCCCCAGTGCCTCCTTCCCATGTCTTTAGTGCCCCCAGTGCCTCCTTCCTATGTCCCTCTCACTGCCTTCCACAGTTTGTCCCACCCCCACCTCCTAAGCCAGCCTGCCTGCCTGTCTACCTCTCTCCCTCTCTCCCTCCCTGGCCAAAGCCAGCCTGCTTGCCTACCTATCTCCTTCCCTCCCTGCCGCAAAAAAAAAGCCTCCCCATCAGTGCCGTACCTAGCATATGTGACACCCGGGGCCCATCATTTTTTGACACCCCCCCATCTATATGAAAAATATGATTTTTAGTAACAATCTACATATCGCACAACAAGCGTGTACCTAGGAAAAGGCAGCATCTTAAACACTGCAGTGAGCACTAGAACACCAACACATACATTGTAAAACTAAACAAACCAGATCCTGCACAGTCAATTGATCCAGTACAGTCAATGCTATCAGAAAGCCATGTCCCTTTCATACACACAGACAGATACACCTTTGCCCAATATGGAATAATCACAAACTAAAAATAGAAATATGTAGACAAAAGTTAAACTGAACTGCCAAGAAACCAGACTCTGCATACAATGCAACACCACAAAAAAAGTAATACATGTCCTCTAATACTGTGCAAAATATAAAGACAGTAGATGTAAATTTGAAAAACTGATACATAACAATCACCACTTTACAAATTAACAAATAAAAATAAAACAAATAATGAGAAATATGAAAATACCATTTTATTGGACTCATCCCCACAAACCACCTGATTCCATCCACACAAGCCTTGAATTGTTTTATATTGAACTTATTATATTAAAGTATAAAAAGAAAAAATATTCTGTAAAATTGTCAATTTATAAATCAGAGTCTTCTCCCCACTCTCTCTTCCCCATTTCCCTTCAGCGTCCTCAGCCCACTCTCTCTCCACTTTCCTTCAGCGCACGCACATAAAAACAAGCAAGTAATTTTATATCACTTTCATTCTATTCATTCATAGAAATTAAAGTCTAAATAATGCCAGTCACATATAAAAACATGATTTTACAAAAATAATTCCCTGCAGTAAAGCCTGCAAGGATTACTAGATGTCTTTCAGCAGCTCCCCTCCCTCCCTCCCCGTTACCTTCGTGGCCAAGTCAAAATGATCTATCAACAATAAAATTTTAAAAACACAAAGCACATTGTACACAGAGAAAATGTTAATTATCATTTATATTCCGCGGGTTTTCAGAGGTCAAGGCAGATGACTTTATGCAATGTCACCTCAGTAACAACTATACAAAAATAGACAAATATACCCCCTCCCTTTTTATTAAACCGCGATAGCGTTTTTTAGCGCAGGGAGCTGTGCTGAATGCCCCACGCTGCTCTCGATGCTCCCTGCGCTAAAAACTGCTATTGCAGTTTAGTAAAAGGGGCCCATAGTGCAAAATATAGACAGCATATATAAATTCTCAAAACGGACACATTTTGATCACTAAATTGAAAATTAAATCATTTTTCCTACCTTTGTTTGGTAATTTCATCAGTCTCTGGTTGCACTTTATTCTTCTGACTGTGCATCCAATATTTCTTCCCTTCTTTCAGCCTCCTGTATGCTTCCTCTCCTCCAGACTTCATTCCCTTCCCGAACTTTTTCTTTGTTTCATCCTGTCCCCTTCTTTCTTTCTCTCTCCATGCCCCCTTTCTTTCTGTATGTCTGTCTTTCTCTCTCTTTCCCCATGCCCTATTTTTTTTCTTTCTTTCACCCTGCCCCCTTTCTTTCTTTCTGGATCCCTGTCCCCCCCCTTGCTTTCTTTCTGGCTCCCTGACTCAACCCCTTTCTTTCTTTCTCCCTTCCCTCCCCCATGCCACCACTGCTACCACAACCATGCTGCCACCTCCGCCAGGGAAAGGCTGCCACTTTCGCCCTCCTTCTTTCCTGCGGGCCGACCAACTCTGGCTGCCCGACGTCAATTCTAATGTCGGAGAGGACGTTCCGGGCCAGCCAGGCAACGATTGGCTGGCCCAGAACGTCTTCTCCGACATCAGAATTGACGTCGGACGGCTAGAGTTGCTCGGCTCGGGGAAGAGAAGCAGCAGGGAGGGAGAATTCGGCGCAGGCTTCTTTCTTTCCCCGGCGGCAGCCTATTCCCCGATAAGTGGCCAGCTGAACCCCCTCGGGCCTAGCACCTGGGGCGGACCGCCCTCCCCCACCCCCCCTTGGTACGCCACTGCTCCCTATCTTTTCCCCGTCTGCTGCTCTTACTGCCCTGCTGCTACAGCTGCTAAACCCGACAGGAAGTCTTCTTTCCGACGTCAATTCTGACATCTTAAAGAAGACTTCCTGTCGGGTTTAGCAGCTGTAGCGGCAGGGCAGTAAGAGCAGCAGGCAGGGGGAAAGATGGGAAGGCTTTTTTTTTGCGGCAGGGAGGGACAGGAAGTGATCGCCTGTCCCGTTGTCCCCGAGCACAGCTTCGGAGCGCTGTCCCTGAAAATAGGACATTTCAGCATCCAGAAGCTGTCTGTGGGGACAACGGGACAGGGGGTCTGAAAACGGGACCGTCCCGTTCAAAACGGGACGTATGGTCACCTTAAACATGATCATATGCTGGCAAGACTTAGAAATGTTTCACAATCAAGCAGAGAGTGAAGATTATATTATTTTAGTGAGGCAGAGGGGGGGAAACCCACAGGCAGATAAGGATCAGGAAGTCTGCATTTAGGTAAAAAAACCACCAAGATAGGAAATGCCTTGATTTATTTGTAAAAACTCTGGTCCTGGGTTTATTTGAGTAGTTTGGAACTGTACATTGTGTTTGTGCCTGGCCTGAAACCAGACCTAATAAAATTGTTCACTGTAATCTGGAAAGAGACTAGATTGGCACAGTGTTAAGTTTGTGAAGCAACAGGCTTCTATATACCTGATTGCAGAAATAAAATGTTGTGTATCTGCATCCCTCTGTGTAGCTGTTTGTTGAGGCTCCATGCCTAGTCAATAGCACACATTACCACAGATGGAAAGAGTGTTTAATAAATAAAATAGTTGATTTCTGATCATTAAGTAGGCCTGGATGCATGCTACATACTGTCAAATGATTTTTTTTTTTTTGTTAAACTGGCATCTACGTTCTCCTGGTTATATATTTATCTCTATCATGGGGGACATTTATTTTCAGTTGGTCAATAATGCAAACATGACAGAACAGCCTGATGAGGAAGGCAAGATTCTGTTACCCAAGTAACTTATTTAGGGCAGAGTGTCATTATTTTTGTTGGAAATTGCCTGGTTTTTTTCACACACAATAATATATGCACCAAACTATTTATTTATTCAATTTTCTAAATTATTCCCCTAAGAGAGCTGAAAATAGGGTACATGAATGTATTCAGGTACTCGGGCATTTTCCCCTGTCTGTCCTGGTGGACTTACAATCTGTTTAATGTACCGGGGGCAATGGGGACTTGAGTGACACAACCAAGGTTACAAGGAAAATTTTTAGGTTTGAACTCACAACTTCAGGATGCTGAGACTGTAGCTTTTAACCACTGTGCCACAGCCTTCCCTGGCAAAGGGGGGGGGGGGGAGGGCTGTGTAGGATTTAACTTATTTGGGAGATAGAAAGATGGGGGAGGGGAGATAATACATAAAAAATATCAGGGTCAGTATTCAGTCAGTGGTTTGTTTTTTTTTCGCTGCTGCTGGACAGTCAGCATCAGGCAATGTCCAGGTTTATGTGACATCAGACAATGACCAGGTTTATGTGACCAGCTCTCTTGTATGTGGTTAAGTACGATATTCAGCACTTAACTGCACAAGTGATGCAGCATAAAGATAGGACTGACTTTTTGGTGGTCTAATTTAACTGCTAAACTTAGGCGGTTAAGCGCTATCAGCACTTAGCCACATACTGTAAATACTAACTCCACCCTCAGACAACCCACAAAATAGCCAGCATTCTGTGGTGACATTCAGTGACACTAATGCCCGGATTCTCTACAGGGTGCCGATATCGGCGGCTGCCTAAAAAGCAGCCACTGGTCGCATGTCAATTGTGCGATAGTGCCCCTATAGAGAATTGTGCCTCTGAGAAAGATAGGTGCCGAAAATGTAGGCAAGGGTTTTCCAGGCCTACATTTCTGGCATCTATCTTACCATGAATCGCGCCTACGTAGGTGGTTTTTGGTGCCTAACTCCACTTCTGAAATTAGCCACGCCCATTGTGGTGTTAGGCGCTGTAAAACTCCTATGTAGGCATGATTCCAGTACCTTTTATTTTGATACTGGTTAGGCGCTTTACTGTTGCTTTTTTTTTTTTGCTGTTTTAAATGGTGTTTATTAATTAATTTAGGTGCCAATAGAGCGCTTACTGGTGCCTAGGTTTAGGTGCCATTTCTAGAATTTTATCCTAACTGGTTAAGTGCTGATGAATATTAGCATATAATCCTACACAAGCAATTTAACCAGCTGTTTGTGATCGGTTAAATTGCTTTGAATATCAACCCCCCAGGGGCAGCTCAAGGCAATCTGCTGCCTGAGGCTAGGGATGAGTTGCCCCACACCTGAGCATCCAAAATAGTGGTGGGGCAAGGGCTGACCCAATTAGGCAAGACTGGCCAGCTGCCTATAGCAGCAGCTTCTTAGAGGGTAGTAGTTTTAGCATCACAGTAAATGACAGCAGAATCTCGCACACCACTCCTTTTAGGCCCAGGTCCCCCATGTTTAAAGTAAAACAATAGATCCTGCCAGAGAAACTCAAAGAACCAAACTTTAACCTGCTTTTCTGCAAAAACACAAAGAAGATAGATGATGCTCAAACAAAAAAGGGCAAAATGAGAAAGAAAGCAAAAGAAAAGCTCAATTTAATACACCATAATAAAATTAGTTATATGAGAGCTGATATTCTATCTTCCCAACTAAAACATTTCTCTTCGTAAGTCACCATAGAAAAAACAAAAAAAATCCTATTTTCATGTTATCTGAGCAATAGCAACACAAAGATTTCCACTGCCAGGCACATTGTGAAATACAATACAGTACAAAGACATATGCAATTAATATTTCCCAAAGCTAACATATTTCAATTAATAAATTCCAAATAAAACACTTCATTCTACTCTAATATTGTGCAAAATATAAAGACAGCAGATGTAAAATTGAAAAAAAAAAACAAAAAACCCTGAGAAATAGCAATCATCACTTTACAAATTAACAAACAGAAATAAAATAAATAACGGGAAATAAGAAACAACCATTTTATTGGACTAATCCATTTTTCAATTAGCTTTCAGAGGCCAAATCCTTCTTCAGGTCAGTCTACTGCTGTAAAGGTATCCTGTCCTGACCTGAGGAAGGGGGTTTAGTCCAATAAAAAGATTGCCTTATTTCCACTTCCTCTTTTATCAATAGAGCTACAATACTAATTTATTCTAAAGCAACAAAAAAATTATTTTTTCCACCTTTTATTGTTTCTGCTTTTAATCAACTTCTCTTCACTCTCTTCTTTTCATACAGCTTCTATCCTCTATCTGTCCCTTTCATCCACTGTCCACCGGCAGAGCAGTGAATTATGAACGCTGCTACTGCCGGAAGAAAATCACAACACTGGCCCTTGGAGCATCCCCTTATGGACTGCATCCGAGATATATTGCTCCCCCCTTGCCCACCCCTTGGTACACCAGTGCCCCTGAGTCCAATATTAGGCACTGTTGAGGGAGTGGCATTTTGCTGCTGGCCAGCCTACCTGTTGGTCGGCTCTCTCTGCCACTCCACTTCCCAGCATCTAATCTTTTCACCTTATCCCCTAATTGGAATTTTTTTTCCATTCCCATCCCCCCCCTTCCACCTTTAGATTTGTCAGCAGCAGTGATTTCACAAAGTGGCTCTTGCAACCCCGGCACTTTTCTCCATTGCAGCCCACCCCAACATAAACAGGAATTTGTCAGAGAGGGTGGACTGCAGTGGAAAGGAACACTGGGGTCAGCAGGGCCGCTCTGTGAAGTCACTGCTACTGCTGATGTGGGGGTGGGAGGAGAGAAAGAAAAGATGACGATCAGGGGAGAGAGGAGAAAGGATTAGATTCCGGGAAGGGGAGCGGCAGAGAGAGCTGACAAGCAGGTAGGCTGACCGGCAGCAAGATGCTGCTTGAGGCCACCACCTCTGTTGACCTCATTATAGGGCTTCCCCTGTCAATCCCTATCTAATTATGTTGTTCAGCATCTGCAAGAAACTAATTAAGAAGGTTCAAAAATTCAAGCACTTGACCACATTGCTTATAGAGGCACATTGGCTGCCTTATAAGTGTAGTATGACATTTAAAATCTAAATTTTGGCCCACAAAGCATTCTATTCATTACATCACTAGAATTCTAATTTCCTACTGTCCTAATAGAACTTTAAGGTTACAGTCCCAAAAAACAATTGATGATTCCAATAACAGCTCAAACAAAAATTAGATTCTACCAGAGATTCAGAATTCTTTTTCCTGGCGCCTTCAGTGTAGAATTCACTTCTTCAAGAACTGGAGGTAAAATTAGAACACTTTAAAAAAAGCCTAAAGACATTTTTATTTTTTGGTCTGTACTTCTTTGATCCCTGAGGTCTCTCAGGCACATTTTTAATGAGTGTTAGTTACTGATAGATTGTTTAAATTTAGTGTGTTATAATACTGTAGACTAGGGGTATCCAACCTGCGGCCCAAGGGCCGCATGCGGCAGTGTGAATTATTTTGTGCGGCCCCGGTCGAGGACGATGCAGTGTTTTCCTCTGCTGCCCCTGGGTGTTTACTGTCATGCCGGCTCCCTCCTCTGTCTTGCTGCAGAGTTTGCACGTTTGTGCAGCCCCAGAAACATTTTTTTCGACCAATGCGGCCCAGTGAAGCCAAAAGGTTGGACACCCCTACTGTAGACCTTATTGATAGAACTGGACCATTTTGTAAATAGCTTTGATTTGGGTTTATTACTTAGAAGAGTGGTATATCAATTTTTTTGAATAAAAGAAAGAATTGTTTTCTTGTTGTCAAGACTGTTATCTATTGTTAGAGACATCTGTTCTGTTGTGGATGCTTTATTTCACAAGCTTTAATAAAGATGACTTTTGTATAAAGTGTGCTAAGGCCCTAAAGTGCATTATGTGCCCCTAAATGCCTGTTAAAAGACAATAACTTGCATTATATTGCTGTAACAAACATTAACATGATATACCATGGGTTGCAAAGTAATGAAATGTAAAGCATGCAAATGCATGTAAAACAGCTCATTACTATATAATGAATAATGCAGCTTGTGGTGAAAATACCACAAGCTGTGCTATTTCTCCAAAAAAAGTCACCTAGGTCCTTCTTAAAGGGGCAGGTGCTTATAATCAGGAGCTGCCCCCTTCACCCTGAATGACATCACCGCTGATCTCTCCAAATAGCATTCCCTTCCTCAAAGTACCCCCCTTCCCATGGCTTCTTCCCATCCTGAAGACCCCCTCAATCACCCAAATACCATCACTTTAGATTCCTTTTGCCTATGGGCCAAAACCCTGTTGGCTAGTGCTATGTGATAGCTTGATCCCAAACAGTAGGACTGTGAGACCACTACTAGGGGGTCACAACACCATTTTGAACATGGCACCAAAAGAGGCAGGAATGACTGTGGATCACTCCTGCCCACAACCCTCTAGTCATAGGAGGTTGTTAGGTAGGCCTAAGGGAGGTTGGGGAAGGGCCTTGGGTGCCTGCGGGGCATTTGGGAAGAAAGAAAGGTCATTGTTGGGATCTTCATGGTGAGGAGAGGTTACTTATTTTGTTGAGGGGAGGAGGAGATGGGAAGCTCCTGATTCTGAGTACTGGCACCTTTAAAAAAATGTGCTGATGAATTAGGCTATGGGAGTCCTCCAACTGCATTGCTGCCAGTGGGTAGTGGTACTTTAATGTTATATTATGTTTTCAATTACTAGGCACAGTCAGGATCTCTGGAGTCCTGCAGAGTGTGCCTGTCCCTCACTATTAAAAATGTGATAATGAAATAGTACTCCTCCCCACTGGCTGGACTAAAGGTAGAAGACTCGTGCTCAGCATAGAGCAGTGTCTCGCAAACTTTCCGGCCGGCAGCACATTAAACCCAGTGCCTTGGCTGGAAGGTACCTGGAAGTGTGCGGTCGTCGATGCGACGATTTCACACGCATGCATGATGTCATTGCGTTGACATCAATTGGAGAAGGGCAGATATGGCCCCTCTCCACAAAAAGTGGAAGGAAGAAGTAGGGAATTACAGTCCATTAAGTCTGACTTCTGTGATAAGCAAATTAATGGAAATGCTTTTAAAACAGAGAATGGTGAAGTTTCTGGAATCCGGTGGATTACAGGACCGGAGGCAACATGGATTCACTAGAGGTAAGACTTATCAGACAAATCTGATCAATTTCTTTGACCAGGTGACCAGAGAATTGGATAGAGGCAGTGTACAAGATGTGGTATAGCTACATTTTAGCAAAGCCTTTGACAGTGTTCCACACAGACGTCTAATAAATAAATTGCATGTCCTCGGGATGGGTCACAAAATGACGGGCTGGGTTAGGAACTGGTTGAGTGGAAGGTGACAGAGGGTAGTGGGCAATGAAGATCGCTCTGAAGAAAGGAATGTTACCAGTGGTGTGCCTCAAGGTTCTGTTCTTGGGTATGTTCTTTTTAACATTTTTGTGAATAATATTGCTGAAGGAATGTCGGGTAAGATTTGCCTCTATGTGAATGTTACCAAAATCTGCAATAGAGTGGACACCTCAGATGGTGTGAATAACATGAAGAAAGACCTGGTGAAGCTTGGAGGATGGTCTGAAATTTGGCAGCTAAGATTTAATGCTAAGAAATGCAAAGTCATGCATTTGGGCTGTAAAAACCCGAAGGAACAGTACAGTTTATGGGGTGA